>NC_138187.1:16734355-17433298 GCF_964194105.1 Spermophilus citellus
TGTCGGTACTGAAAATTAAACCTATGGGCACTTTCCCACTGAGCTACACCACTTTACTACAGAGCTTTATTTTGAGACAAAGTCTCCCTAAATTGCTGAGGCTGGCCTCAAACTTGTGATCCTCCTGCCTCAGTCTCCAGGCCTGCACCACTGCACTCAGTTGGGCAATTGCTGATGACTTTTAAAAACCAAAAAGATTTCACATAAAAATGGTTGCATAAGGCTTCCCTGAAAAACTGTAAGATTCAGCAACTTTGGGACATCACCCCTATAAACTGGAACTGAAGAACCCTTCTCGGGGGATCGCCTAGGTTCCAGCCACTCTCTCTATCTCCTCTAGCTCAGCTGCCATTTGTCATCCCACCCAGTCTACTTTTCTTCCTGCAGCTCCAGCCTAAGCTTTCTGTTCTCCACTGCCCCATGAACACAGCCTCCCAAATCACCTGTCTCAACCATTTAACATCTGACCTTTTAAGCCAGGCACAATGGCACATGCCTGTAATCCCAGCAACTTGGGAGGATAAGGCAGGAGAATCACAAGTGGGAGGCCAGCCTAGACACCTTAGTGAGACCCTCAGCAACTCAGCCAGACACTGTCGAAATAAAAAAGGGCTAGGGATGAAGCTCAGGGGTAGCACACCCCGGGGTTTGATCTCCAGTACCACAAAACCCAAAAACTACAAAAATATCCCAAAACCTTGGAGTTACCGAAATCAAAATTCCCCCTTCTTCCAAATTCTACTCCAATTTTAAGCAACAAAACTACCTACCAACCACGCCCTTCCTTTGTCACCTGTGCCCTGCCCCCAACCCCCCTCCCCCCTGGTTTTTCTGCTCCACCCTCAGTCTGCAGACTGCTCTCCCTACCTGCCTCTTCAATGTTGGGATCCCCCCCCACCCCGCCCATGCTCTGTCTCCAAACCTCTGCTTTTCCTCCCCTGCACAGCCTATCTGGCAAGCTCACTGTCAAGGAGCCAAGACTCCCAAATCACACCTCCTGCTCCTATCCTCCCTGGAGCCAACCGCCTGGAAAGCTCCTCTTCCTGGTGCTGCAAGCACTTCAAACTCTAAGGTCTTCCTAAGCAGCTCCTCCTAACAGGTGAGAAATAGGTGACAACTGGGACCTGGTCTGAAACCTGGGATCCATTCTACAGTCCTCCTATCTCTTGCCGGCACTGCAAAGCAGACACTGCTGTTTCTCCTCTCCCTCCCCACTGCCTTTGTCTTAGCACCAAGAGCACCATCAAAAGAGCTTTTTATCTATGGCCCCTGCCAGAAGTCTCACCCTCTCTAAACAATTCAGCTCCACATGCTGCAGGCTTTCAGGCTTACTTGACCAGGGATTCTCCTGCGGAAAAAAATTCCTCAGCTACCCACCCCATGGATAAAATATCAGTTCCCTTCTGCAGCATACAAAATCTTTGTGGATCTTACACCAATGAGCAAATGAGAGTGCACCTCCTTCCAGATTCTCCGCTCCTTAGGCTTAGCACTTCAGCAGACTGACCTATTAGTTCCCAGAAAGCTCCACATTCTCTGGTCCTCAGCTTTTGCACATGCAGTTTCCTCTGCCTGGAATGTGGTCGCCTCCATTGTCCACTCAAACACCTCGTCCGCTGTGACAACCCCCAGGTAAACAAACCGAATCCTCCCACCGCATGCTGACAAACGCCCTTCCCCGCAGCTCCAGTGAACCAGGTGCTGTTAGGGTCTGGCCAGCACCCAACAAAAAAATGCCTTTGTGAGCTAGGACCCTGGGTTACGCTTCTCAGGACCACGGCACCTAGCAGAGTCCTACACCAGCGGCTTTAGGAGTCTCAATTCCTCATCAGTAAAAGGAGGATAATAAGAACCCCCCCCAGCCCCCAAGACCACCGTGAAACTTTCACAAGACACGACGTCTGGGCTGGATTGCAGCCCAGTGGTAGCGCGCTTGCCTACCGTGCGCCGTGCCCTGGGTTCGAACCCCAGCACCGAACAAATAAACAGCTGGCCAGAGTAAACATGCACAAAAGGCTTTAATAAAGGCTTATTTTGACATTAAAAGCAACAGGCGGAAGGACTGCGAGAGGCTGCGTATTCTCCACTTGATCTGCTTACAGCCTAAGCGTCCCCAGCTCTCAGACGGGGTCGTAACTGAAGCCGCCTCTTTGGGGTCCCAAGGAGCGCGGACGCCGGCTGCACCGGGTCGGGCGCAGGAGGACAGCTCGCGCGCTAGCCCTGCAGCCGCCTAGGGACGAGAAGCACCGCCTTCGGGGGACAGGGCGTGCGCGGGGGGCGCCCAGGGCGTCCCGGCGCGGGTCCGCGGCTTCGCCGTCCCCTGGGGCTCCTCCCCCCGGGGAGCAAGGCGACCCCACCGCTCGCCTCCCCCGCGGCCGCCGGCCACAGAAAGAAAGGCCCCGGGAGGCGGGAAGCGAGGCCTCACGTGGGGCGCTGCGCCCGCGCCGAGGGACAGCCAGGCTACTCACTGAGCCACAGCTCCAGCGCCGCCGCCGGGCCTGGGGGGCCCTCAGCACACTCGGTCCCGGCCGCCGCCCCTGCCCCCGCAGCCACCGCCGTCGCCGCCATGGGCCAGACCCCGCTGCAGTGGCCGCAGCCTCCCCTGCCCCTTAGCTGCTGCCGCTTGGCGCGACCCTGGGCTGCCGACGCGGCAGGCGCAGAAGGCCACGTGACGGGGCGTGGTCAGGCCTGGACCCGCCCAACCCAGGCCCCGCCCCCACGCGGGCTCGGGCAAAGGAGGACATCTCGGGCTCCCCTCACCGCCTCTCCGGGTCTCCGGAGACCGCCGGCAAGGTCAAAGTCAAATTAACCTTGCATGGCCTGCAGAAGTAGGGGTGCCAGATAAAAGGCAGGACAAATAATCATCCTTTTAGCATTTTTAATCCAGGAAGGTCTTCCCAAACTACCTTCTCCTCCCTCGCACCGTCCCCCACAAACCCTTATTTTCTCCATTACACTATCGACTTATCAGACATCTATTTTGCGAAAGGACTCTAAATAAGGGAACCAAGCAGATGTTATCATCTGTCCACAAGATAAGTCAAAGGGCTAATTTTTTACAGAATAATGGGCTGTTGAAACAAATGTGCAAATTTCACAAAACCGGCTTTCCCCCAATGCTGAGCTGTCCTTCCAGCAGACAGAATTAATCCGCATGTCTACAAGCCAGAATTATTTTGTATTGCTACCAGCCATCTACTACTTAGAGGACTGCCAGACTTCTTTGATGAAAAGCTAGACCCTGGCAAGGTGAGCAGTCCACACGATGCCCAATTTTCCACTGAAGGGGGCTGGGGATATAGCTCAGTTGATAGAGTGCTTGCCTTGCATGCATAAGGCCTGGGTTCCAATCCCTGGCAACACACACACACACACACACACACCAGTCTTCCACTGAAGTACAAAATCTTCCCTGCAGTCCCTTACCTATTTCACCTCACTAAGTAGGGACCTTAGTCCAAAGAGCTGTGTACTTCAGGCCCTTCCATAATGCCTGACATACCAGGCATTACTGTATAAGTACTTGTTGAATGTGCAAATGCACAGTGAAAGCAATGAATACACAAACTAAGTTTAGAAGGACATTTCCTGTGCTACTGAAGCCAGATTTAAAGTTAGGTAGTCAGTGTAGTTAGGTAAATCGGGTCTAATATCAAATGAGATTTAAAATGGAGGCCATGTTGAGAATGAATTCTGGGAAAAATTGAACAACTCTTGGAATGTTAATGAAGTCCTGGAAAAGCCCAAGGCCAGAGCCAATCCCAAAGAAGTGTTAATGAACAGCCCCCCAGCAAACTTGAAGATGCTGACTTAGAAGTCCTTCCTGCCCAGATTACTTCTTTGGCCCACCTGTGTCCAGCCCCTCAGGCCTTCCCACCTACATGCCATCACTGAAAGAAAAAGGGGAAAACAACCCGGCACTTCCACGGATTCTACCTCTGGGGTCCCCTTCTTCCTCGGGAAAAGTCTTTTCTGCTGTCCTTTAATAAACTTCTAATTTCCACTCTGACCTTGCCTCGGCGTGCTTCTCTAGTGTTATACTTCAACATTGGGGAAGCAAGGACTCATCACCGGTCAACAGCGGTAACACTACCTTAATTCCAAAACAAATCCCCTACCCACACATATTCCCATCTGTTCATAATGCCCTTCAACACTGAAAATTATGAAACTACACTGAATGACCCATGATTGGACTGTTTACTGTGTGTCAGATCCTATGCTAAGTACTTTGCAGTTATTGGTCTTAGTCGATTCAAACTACTATAACAAAATGTCAGACCAGTGTCTTTTTTTTTTTTTTTTGGTACTAGGGATTGAACCCAAAGGCACTGAGAACCGTGCCAGTGAGCCTCATCCCCAGCCTTTTTTTATTTTTTATTTTGAGACAGGGTCTCACTAGGTTGCTTACAGCCTAAGTTGCTAAAGCTGGCCTCGAACCTACAATACTCCTGACTCAGCCTCCCAAGCCACTTGGATTACAAGCATGTGCCACCACACCCAGCTACACCAGTGTCTTAAATAACACACATCGATTTCTGTCAGTTCTGGAGGCTGAGAGGTCCAAGATCAAGATGGCAGCAGACTGGGTTCCTGGTGAGGGCTCACTTCTTGGTTGCAGATGTTCACTTTCTCAGCGACTTGCTCATACGAATTTTAAGGGGACACAATTCAGTCTATAATATCACCCATACAGGGAAAATTTTACTTTAATTTTGTAAATTTAACTGTACTTTAACAATGAAAATTATGTATGTATTGTTTAAAGCATACCCTCTTATGTCACCTGATTTTGGTTTGGGGAAATAATTTTACATCTCTGTAAACTGTAGGTAACTGACACCAGTGGAAAATTATTTCTCTCCATGGACATGCAAATGAATACTATCCTGGGAACACACAACCCTCTTCCTGTGGAAAAACCAGTTTGGCCTCCATTTGCACAAGCATTTCCATATCCCTGATTTATAACCTGTTCTCTGGATTCTCCTTTGAACTAGTTTTAACAGCTCACCAATTTCTTCATTAATGAGTTAAATAATGCTTTTAACGCACATTAGTCTCTTGAAAATTCTAAACATCTGGCAACATTGGATCTGGTTTTCCTCCTTGCACCAAATACCTAGAAACGTCAAGAGGCTGCAGTTAGAGAGAACGGTTCTCTAATTGCCAAAGACTACCCTTCACTTCCTGAGTATTTCTTATACTTATTACTTACTCTAAGTACCTTCAGTTATTTAACATTTTGACATCTACATCAGTGTTTTTCAGACTAACATGTATCAGAATTATCTGGAGGGCTTGTTACAGATTGCAGGGTCCCGTCCCACATTCTCTAATGGAGTAGGTTTGGGTTGAGGCCCCAAAATTTATCTTCCTAAAATAGATTAAAATAAAGGAAATGGAGAAGGAAGGATAGGATAACATAAAGATAAAGGGAAAATGGGTACTGCAGAAGGAGATGAGAGGTAGAGTGGAGGGATGGTAAGAGGAAGCAATGTAGAACCAACATTTTTTTTTTTTTTTTGGTACTGGGGATTAAACTCAGGGGTACTCGACTACTGAGCCACATCTCCAGCCCTATTTTGTATTTTATTTAGAGACAGGGCCTGAGTTGCTTAATGCCTCGCTGTTGCTGAGGCTGGCTTTGAACTCACCATTCTCCTGTCTCAGCCTCCTGAGCCGCTGGAATTAAAAGCATGCACCACTGCGCCCAGCTTAGAATAAACTTTTAAAAAGTCATGTGCATATTTACATATACCACAGGGATCTCCACCTTTATGCATAGGTATAGCTCAGTTGGTAGAGTGCTTGCCTCAAATGCACAAAGCCCTGGGTTCAATCCCTAGCGCAACCAAAAATAAAAATAAAGAAAGAACCAACCAAATATAAATACACAAGGGAAAGGAAGTCTAGTAGAGGAAGGAGAATGGGGGAGGGGAGAGGAAGGAGGGTGAGAAGGAAATGGGGAGGGGATCATGAACTGAAATCCAGTTCCATGCACCTGAAGGTTGTTGGGATAACCTCAACTATTGTATAACTATAAAGCTCTAATTTTAAAAAGTTTTTTTTAATAAATCTTAAAAAAACAAAACAAGAATTTATCTTCCTAATGAGTTTCCAGATGATGCCAACCCTGCTGGCCTGGAGACTACAGTTGAAAGGTTAAAGAATAAATGGACCCCTCGGGGCACAGTGGCGCATGCCTGTCATCCCAGTGACTTGGGAGGCTGAGACAGGAGGATTTAAGTTTGAGACCAACCTTAGCAACTTAGTAAGGCTCTAAGGATTTAGTGAAGCCATATTAAAAAAAAAAAATACTATAAAAGGGCTGGGACTATAGCTTGGAGTTAGAGCGCCCTGGGTTTCAATCTACCATACTACAAAAAGAAAAGTATAAACCCACTATTTTGTATAATTACTATACACTAATAACTATAAAATAATATTTATTAAAAAAAGAATTCATAGCTGGGCATGATGGCACCACCTGTAATCCCCGCTACTCAAGAAGGCTGAGGCAGGAAGACCACAAGTTTGAGGCCAGCCTGGGCAACTTAGTGAAATCCTGTCTCACCAGGGAGGAAGGGGGGAAGGGAAAGCAAAAATACCAGGGAACGATATTGGCCAAATTATACTGTGTGCATGTACGAATATGCAACAACAAATCCCACCACTATACGTAACTACAATGCACCAATAAAAAATGTAGGGAAAAAAATAAAGAAATCTTGCCTCAAAAACTTTTTAGAAAGGGACTGGGATGTGGCTCAGTGGTAGAATGCTCCTGGGTTCAGTCCTCAGTATCATAACAAAAATACATTAATACGTACATACGTACATAATAGTTAAGAATTCAGATTTTAAAGCAGAAGCCGCCTCTTCTCCAAGCCTACATTTTTGTGATTAAGTAGTTGTACCCCTTTTAGAGATGGCTTGGTCTCTCCAACTCACTACTCGTGTCCCTTTCATTTATGTTACCTGAGTTCCTGTAGGCACCTGAGTTTGTGACACTCTTGCCTAGTTTCATACCTCATTCATACATTCTCTTAACATTCTAGATCATACTGATGGATTAAGTAATGGGCATAATACAGGAAGAGGGAGACGAAACCTGTGGCTCCTGCCCTCAGTGGCTCCCAGTCCAGTGGGGAGGGAGGACTATAACAGGGCGACAAGACCCCAACAGGGTGGGGTTCTGCTCAGGAGGAGTGAGCTGCCTGGGAAATAGAGAGTCTGAAATAATTAGTAAGAAACAGACAGAGCCAGGTATTAAAGCAGCGCCTCTGACAGGTCTTCTAGTCCTGATAGGAGCTGGAACTGAATGACTGAAAAATGGCCCTGATTCTTTATTCACACACAATTCACATATGAGTCATGATGGCTTCCGGCAAGGAGGTGTGAGCTGCCTGGAAAGGCATGGTGGCACCCCCCTGTCATCCCAGATGCTCAGGAGGCTGAGGCAGGAGGATCACGAGTTCAAATCCAGCCTCAGCAAAAAGCAAGGTGCTAAGCAACTCAGGGAAACCTTGTCTCTAAATAAAATACAAAATAGCACTGGAGATGTGGCTCAGTGGTCGAGTGCCCCTGAGTTCAATCATCAATACTAAATAAGTAAAGTAAAAATAAAAAGTCTGGGGCTGGGAATGTGGCTCAAGCGGTAAGGGCGCTGGCTTGGCATGCGCGCGGCCTGGGTTCGATCCTCAGCACCACATACCAACAAAGATGTTGTGTCCGCCGAGAACTAAAAAATAAATATTAAAAAAATATAAATAAATAAATAAATAAATAAAAAGTCTGAAATAATCAGTAAGAAATAAAAACAGAGCCAGAAATTAGATATAAAAAGAGGAGCCCCTGATGGGTCTTCCAATACTGATGGGAGCTGGAACTGAACTACTGAAAAAAGTGCCCCCCACTCTATTTAAGGGAAAGTACATCAAAGGCAGGGATAAGGTTTCAGCGGGAGGAGTCTTGTTTGGTGCTTGCTTCTTGGTGTGGCAGGGATTTGCAGTAAACAGGTTGACTGGCATTTGGGAAAGACACATCCATCTCCAGGAGGCTGTGTGGCTCCAAAGGGTCATTCCCATCTCCAGGGCTGTGCTAGAACTTGAGCAGTGAGCTAGAACAGGGTACCCATGGATCAGCGTTCACAAACCAGTGGATTCCGACTGGGAGCTTCCGAAACAGGCTTCCCTGCCTGATGGCTTTAACATCGCTCAGTTTACACACAGCTCAATTCACATATGGGTCACGGATGGCTTCCGGCAGAGGACCTCATCTAAATGGATATAGAAGTAGAGGACTCTGATGCAGTCAGGAGGAGGTCAGGGAGAAGCCTGTTGAAGAAATGACGACTGAGCTGAGATGGGAGGGATGAAGAGTGATTAATAAGAGAAGGCAGGGGGAGGAAAGGAGGATCAGGCAGAGGGATCAGCATATGCAAAGCCCTGTGATGGGGAAGAGCAGGGCCCTCTGGGGATCTGGCACCCGTCTCCAGCACCTCGCACTGTGCCCCAGGTCTCCTCCTGTGTACTCAGGCAGCCCTGACTGCCATTTCCTTCACTATGTTGTGAGGAAGATCTGTCTTGCATTTCTTTAGAGTGAGCTTTTATAGGCAATGACATGTCTATTTCATTGAATGTCTGGTACTTAACTGGCACAAAATAATTAGGTTGGAACAGCCCTCTGTGGCGCTTCCTGCCTAGCTCAAAGCACCAGGGCAGGTTAACTGCACCTCTGACCTTCTTTCTCTACTTCTGCATGTTCCTTTCCATGGGCCTGGAATGTCCTCCAAATAACCTCAGGGTTGGCTTGTCAGATTTAGCAAGTTAAACTAACAGAATTCCAGGTAAATATGCACTTCTGGTACAAAACAATGTTTTTGTTTTTGTTTTTTTTTTAGCATAAGTCCTAGTGGGGAACTTATTAAAAATAAAAATTAAAAAATAATTTTTTATCTGAAATTAAAATTAAAAAGCAGCTGGGTACAGTGGCACATGCCTGTAATCCCAGAGACTCAAGAGGCTGAGGCAGGAGGATCCAGAGTTCAAAGCCAGCCTCAGCAACAGTGAGGTGCTAAGCAACTCAGTGAGACCCTGTCTCTAAATAAAATACAAAATTGGGCTGGGGATGTGGCCCAGTGCGAGTGCCCCTGAGTTTAATCCCCAAGACCCCTCTCAAAAAAAAAAAATTAAAAAGCAACAACTCACCTCCTCAAGAGTGTGTTCCCTGACTTGCCTCCTTCCCAATTACGTATACAATCATTTCCACGTGCCTGTATGGCTTTGTCTTTGCCTGTCCCCCACACTGCTGTCACCTGTGTACTTTCTACCACTGATCTACATCCCCAACCCTTTTTATATTTTGAGACAGGGTTGTGCTATATTGCCAAAGCTGGCTTTTTTTTTTTTTTTAAAGAGAAAGTGAGAAAGAGGGGGGGGGAGAGAGAGAGAAAGAGAGAAAGAGAGAGAGAGAATTTTTAATATTTATTTTTTAGTTTTCGGCGACACAACATCTTTGTTTGTATGTGGTGCTGAGGATCGAACCCGGGCCCGCACGCATGCCAGGCGAGCGCGCTACCGCTTGAGCCACATCCCCAGCCCCCCCAAAGCTGGCTTAGAACCTGGGGTCCTCTTGCCTCAGCCTCCTGGGTTGCTGGGATTACAGGTGCGTGCCTCTGCTCCCAGTCCACACACTTGCGTTATCATAATCATTAATTTCTTTTCAGGCTGTGATCTCTTTGGGGCAGGAGTCTCATCTTTTGTCCACTTGTTTTTCGTCTGTGAAAGCTTAACAAATATCAACCCATCAGTAAATAGAGGCCACAGACCTCTGCAGGCGGGGTTCCACAGCTGTGGCCTGTCTTACTCCTCTGCACACTCCCAGGCCCCCAAGGACCTGGCACACTGTTTGTGTCCCATAAATGAATGAAGACAAAATTGGATGGACTCAGCAAGACAGATTATAGATAGAAAAGACCCCTCCCTTTTGGGCATCTGTCCTAATGCAGTCAGGATGAGAAAAATGCTGTAGAGGACAGATATGACTTTCCTGGCTTGGACAGAAAGGCTAGGACCCCAACATTTTGCCCTGAACTAAAGGGTAAGAGGGAAATCCCCAGGGCCTCATAAAGAGTTTAATGAGTGCCTAGCCAAGCTTGTACAGCCTTCTAAATTTAAAGAACTGTCATGTTCACATTCATATCATGTGAGTTACTAATGAAAATAGTAACCACAAATGATGTGAAGTTCCTGAACACTGCAAAACAGTATCTAATTAAACATAGGACTTTGGCAGAGCCAGCCATGTCTGCGCTTGACTTCACACCCTCACCATCTGATCCAACCAGATGTCTGTCTGGGCTTATTCAACATTTACTGACCCTGTACTGATCACAAGTTCAAAGCCAGCCTCAGCAATGGCAAGGCGCTAAGCAACTCGGTGAGACCCTGTGAACAAGTGCCAATCTCAGCATTGGAGGCAGTGTTGGACAAGACGCATGAGGCTCCTGAATGTGTGGACCTTAGGATCGGACCCTGACAAGTGTCTATAGGACCAGTTACATATACAGTCATTTCCATAACCAACTCTTAATTGTGTGCTGCAGAAAAGAACAGGGTGCTGATTAATGAGGAGGAAGAAGCCTCTGGAAGAAAGTCAGGGGCTTCCCTGGAGAGGTGCTACTGAAGCACAGATTTGAAGGCTAAGAGGAGGATGAGGCAGAGGGGGAGAGCAGAGAGTGGACAAGAGTGTTCTAGACAGAGACAACAGCGTGAGCAAAGGCGCTCAAGAACTTAAGGCAGGCTGATGTGGTCAGGGACCAGAGAACACGAGGCCAAGGGCAGAAGGAATGAGTGAGGCATCACTGGAACATGTCAGACCTGTCAGGCCCTTTGATGGTTAATCATTTTTCTTTCAATTTTCTTGGGTAAAATACACATAAAACGTATTCTCTTAGCCATTTTCAGCATATAGGTCAGCATTATTAAACACATTCATGATATTGCACTACCATCACCACCACTATGATAATTAATTTTATGTCAACTTGACTGGGCTACACGATTCCCAGAGAGCTGGTTAAACATCATTTCTGGATATGTCTGTGAGGATTTTGGAAGAGATTAGCATTTGAATTGATGGACTGAGAAAACAGATGGTCATCCCAAAGGTGAGTAGGCCTGATCTGATCTGTTGAGGGCTTGAAAAGAAAAAGGTGGAGGAGTTGAATTAATTCTGCCCGACAGCACGAGTGGGGCACTGGTACTCTGCCCTTGGTGCTGCACCACCAGCCTTCCTTAGCCTCCAGCTTGCAGAAGGCAGATCACGGGACATCTCAGCCTGCATTATCCTGTGAACCACTACCTTATCTCAACCCTCTTCCTAGATAAACATCCAGCTGGTTCTGTTTCTCAGGAGGATCCCCAAACAGGCCAGAATAGACCACGATAAGCTGGTCATGACCGCAGCCCTCCTCCTCATCCAATCTTCTTCTTCCAGGCTCCCTGCTTCTGCTCTGGCCCTGCTCAGATCTCTCTTCAGCACAGCTGCCAGAATGATTTTACAAAAAAACACAAATCTGACAATGTCACTTCCCTGCTGGGAATATCTCAAGGCTTCTATTTTGTGAAGACCCATATCCTTGTCTTCACTAACTGAACGCCCACTTTGTTCAGGTACCCAGTACTCCCCACCCAGTCATGAACCCCAGGGAAAAGCAGACCTCACCCCCAGCTCAGACTGTCCCCAGCAATGACGGGGAAGTCAGGAGGGGGGAGGGTGCGTCAAGAAGAGTTTCTTTGATTTTAGAAGAGACAGGACCACAAAGAGCTGCTCTCTTCCCAAAGAAGGAAGTTCAGAGAAGCGGCCACCTGTGCAGACAAACCCAAGGCTGCTGCAGGTGCTGGGGCCAACAGAACAGAGGTGGAAAGACGTCACTAAATCAACCAGGCCTGGAGGCAGCCCTACCCCTGAACTTCCTGTTATGTAGGACAATAAATCATCTTGTTAAAACTGGTTAGAGGGCTGGGGATGTGGCTCAAGCGGTAGTGCGCTCGCCTGGCATGCGTGCGGCCCGGGTTCGATCCTCAGCACCACATACCAACAAAGATGTTGTGTCCGCCGAGAACTAAAAAATAAATATTAAAAATTCTCTCCTCTCTCTCCTCTCTCACTAAAAAAAAAAAAAAAAAAAAAAAAAAAACTGGTTAGAATCTGGATTGTGTTATTTGCACACATACCCTGATACATTTTGCTTGGCAAATAAAAGAGGTCATTCAGTTCTCATCTCTTGCCAGTTTCTCAGCAGTCACCTCTACTTCTCCCCTGACCCCAGTGCTTGGATCCACTCAAGTTCAATTTTCTTCCCTCTGCTTAGGATGCCCTTCAAACTCCCATCTGCCTGGGAAATTCCTACTCATTCCTCAGAGGTCACATAATCTGTTAAATTACCTGATGGCTCCTCTAGACTCTTATTGCTTTTTTCAAAAAAGGTTTTCCTTTTCTCAGTATTAATTTTCCTGGTCCCTGGGAAGGTAAACAATTTTGTCATAAGCAAAACTATTAACTGATAAATAGAAATTGAATCCAGAGGCACTTTACCACTGAGCTACCTCCCCCGTCTTTTTTGAGACAGGGTCTCACTAAGTTGCTGAGTGTCTTACAAAACTGCTAAAGCTGGGTGGCTGGGGATATAATATAGTTCAGTTGGTAGAGTCCTTGCTCACATGCACAAGGCCCTGGGTTCAATCCCCAGCACCACCAAAACACAAACAAACAAACAAAAAGAAAACAGCTAAAGCTGGCCTCAAACTTGCGACCCTCCTTAGCCTCCAGAGTCACTAGGATTACAGTGTCACTGTTTGAATAGACAACTTTCTAATCCCAGCAATCTGGGAGGCTGAGGCAGGAGGATCACAAGTTCAAGGCTAGCCTGGGCAACTTAGTGAGAACCTCAGCAACTTAGTGAGAACCTGTCTCAAAGTAAAAAGGGTTGGGGACTTAGCTCAGTGGTGAAGCACACTGCATTCAGTCCCTATTATCAAAAACAAAACAAGTCTCTCATAAAGGTAGTATCTTCCAGGTCATGGATTAAAAGCAAATTATAGGCAATGGATCAGAGAGCTAAATAGCAAGTCTTGCAAAGAGGTAAGATTTCCTGGGGTAAATGAAAGTGATACTGGGGGACTATTAGAATGTGGCAGAGAGGCACCAGCTAATGACTACCACTTCTGAAGAAATGGAATCTGACCGACAAAGCCCTCATTTTTTTCATGATTTTTACTTGAATCCATCCTAAATATCAGGCAGTGTGCCAGGCGCTATGGTTATAGTGAGGAGCAACAGGGACCTCCCATCTGCCTTCATCTTTCATATATACACATACCCAGTGCAGATACTGGGGATGGAACCCAAGGACACTTTACCACTGAGCTGCGTTCCCAGTCCTCAGCCTCCCAAGTGGCTGGCATTATAGGTGTGTTACTCTACCTGGCCAAGAGTGAACATGAACAAATGGACTATGTAATTTAATACAGTAATTAGTACCACAAAAAGTGATATGAATGAGATTCCAAATTTGGATATAAAAATCCAATTTTCTGGAGAGGATAATTTCTGAGTGACTCTGAGAGAATATACTCAGGGAAGGAGCTGCCCTCTCACTCACTACAGGGGGTTCCCTGCAGCCACGGTCATATTACACGATTGTGTCCCACTGACCACAGCTGAACAGACCAGGGGAAGAAAGCTGACCCAATGAGCCAGTTAGATTCTCTCCTGGAGTATGGCTAGTCCACGCGGGTTATCTTGGCGTTGGTTGGAGGAGAGAGGAATCAGCTTTGGAGCTGGGGCGGTTCTTCGACAAGTACAGAGATGCAGAAAAGCCAGTCTCCAGAGGGAAGATGAGAGGACAGGGACGGAGACAAATGTCAGAAGCTGTGTGGTCTCAGAGGGACAAAATGTGGCTGCCTGGGGTCCCAGTGGGTTTCAAATACAGATTCTAATTTTTCTGAGATCCAGTGGAAGTACTGCTCTTTGGACCCGTGAGAGTCCTAATTCTTATCTATGAAATTAATTTGATAGATTCAGTTACTGAATATGTTTTGTCTTGCAACCAAGTTTCTAAGAAAGAAAATAACGTTGATCACGATGGATGATAGCTAGTGTTTATCAGGTGCCAGGCAACACTCTCAGAACTTTCTGCTATCTATGCTAACCCAAGTAACTCTTGGAGGCAGGTAAATTTTTATTCCTATTTTAAGGTTGAGGAAACTCAGGTGTAGAAGTCACACAGTAAGTGGCAAAATCAGCCTATGAATCTAGACAGCTGGCCTCCATGTTCTTTACCACTGTGTTATTCTCTCAAAAACAGCGGGGGACAGACTTGAGGTTACTCACAATGCATGAAGTCATTTCAAACATTTCTACTAGTCCTGAGCAAAACCTCCAATTAGGAGATGCACGCTTTTGCCTGGCACAGTGGTGCACGCCTGGAATCCCAGCCACTCAGGAGGCTGAGGCAGGAGGATCCCAAGTTCGAGGCCAACGTGGCAACTTAGTAAGACCCTTGATAACTCAGCAATACCCTCAGCAACTTAGACACTCTCTCAAAATAAAAAACAAATAAAAGGGCAAGGAATACAACTTAGGGACAGAGTACCCCTGAGTTCAACCCCAGTACCACAGGGAAAAAGAAAAAAAAAAAGACATTTTCTATACAGCTCATACCAATTGAGGAAGCATAGCAGCAGCTGCATCAATTTGGCATTTTTAAAAAATTGTGCTAAAGTTAAAAAAAATTTTATTGTGATAAAATGGTTTTTTTTGGTGGCAAAACACAAAAACATAAACTTTACCATCTCAAACATTTTTAAACGTACAGCTCAGCGGTATGGTATTACAGACATACCTCTGTGCCACTGTCACGAGCACCCATCTCCAGAACTCTCCCTCCTGTGAAACCGAAGCTGCAGAGCCATTAAGCAAGGACTCCCCATCTCCTCTGCCGCAGCTGGCGACCTCCACCCACTGTCTGTAATGGGGCTATTCTAAGCACTTCCCATATGTAGAATTATGGAGCATTTGCAGTTTCGTGACTGACATTTACTTGGCACAGGGTCTTCAAGGTTCTTCCATGTTGGCAGCATATGTCAGAACCAGTTTAGCATTCTGATCACTCAACTCTGTTAAAAACACTCACATTTCCTGGGCACGGGCCAATGCATTTCTTGTAACCATTCTTAACATCTCAGAAGCAGAAGCTTTGGTGCCACTTGGTAGTTGGGCTGAGATTCTGGGTTGTCACAGACCTGAGTCCCTTTTTTTTGAGAAGAGCGTCCCGTTATGTTACCCAAGCTGGTCTCAAGTTCCACATTCAGCCTGAGTTCTGACTCATTTCATATCCTCAATTGTTACTTAACTTTTCAGAGCCTCAGTTTCAACGTATATAACATTGGAAAAAACACCACTTTTCCCCTGGGGTTGTGAAGTTTTAATGAGATGATGGGTTACAGTATTTAAAAAAAAATTAATTTGAATTTTTAAAAAATTTTTATTTAATTTTAAAAATTAATTTTTTTTAAAAAATTAATTCTTAGCACCGCTTTTAAATTTTTAAAATTAATTTAAAAGCGGTGCTAAGAATCAAACCTGCTAGGCAAGTGCTCTACCACTGAGCCCAGCTCTACCCCAGCCCCAATGGGTTATAGCATTTGCCAGCACAATCAGAAACGCACAACTGAGGGAGGCTGATATATAACACCACAATAAATCACAAGTTGTTGTTTTGTTGTTGTTTTTTGTTTTTGTAGTTATAGATTGTCAGAATGCCTTTATTTTGTTATTTTTATGTGGTGCTAAGGATTGAACCAGTGCCTCACACATGCAATGCAACCCCTCTGCCACTGAGCTACAGCCCCAGCTCCTAAGTATTGTTCTTATTCTGTGTCCTCCTTCTGTGGTCAACACCCATTTCTGCGGGTACAGGCACTGAAGCAGGATGCTACTTCATCTGAGGAAAGACACTCAATCACACACACACTAACATTCCAGCCAGAAAAGGAAACTAGCAGCTTTTCCTTATAGCTCTACAACTAGTTCCAAATAGCACCAGCAGTTTCACTTAGAAAAAGACAGTTTTTCTTTTCTTCTTTTTGGTCTTCAGTCATAGTTAAGATAGACATCTTTTTCTGGTACTCATCAAGGCTCTCACTGGCTGGGTGCAATGGCACACGCCTGTAACCCCAGTGGCTCGGGAGGCTGAGGCAGGAGGATTGCAAGTTCAAAGACATTACTCCTTCTCTGGAACAAGCTCCCTAGTTTTTCTTGAGAACTGTTCCTCCATTGGCTATCATTCCTGTGGGGCTACCTAGTTCTGGCTAAGAACAACATGACCTCAGTCAGCTAACCGGACAGATTCAGAATCTCAAATCTTTAGCTCAACCATCCAAAACTGAAGGAGAAAACACAGAAATAAGTAACAACAACAAAAACATAACTGTAGGGGCTGGTGATATAGCTCAGTTGGCAGAGTGCTTGCCTCTCATGCACAAAGCTCTGGGTTCAATCCCCAGCACCACAAAACCAAACCACCATATAACTGTAGCTCATGGTCCCCACTGTGGACTGAGACAAGACTAGCCCCTAGCTCCTGACACCTGGTTCCTATCTTGTCCTAGGTCTGGTCTTTCACTTTTCCATAGCTTCTTTGACTCTCTCATAGTCTCCAGTTAGGAAGAGTTGCAAGTCTATTGCTTCCAACCAAAGAACTTTATCTGGAGTATTTTTAAATATATTTTAATTATACATGGACACAATATCTTTATTTTGTTTATTTTTATGTAATGCCGAGGATAGAACCCAGTTCCTCACATGTGCAGGCACTCTGCCACTGAGCCACAGCCCCAGTCCCTATCTGGTGTACTTTTAAGCAAACATTAGGACCCTATAAGGCTCAACAAACTCTTTAATCTCCTTTCCCTACTTTCCTGGGCAAAAATTAAGGTAGTTATCTATTATTGCGTAATGAATTATCCCAAACCAAGTGGCTTTAAACAATAAACATTTACTGTATCACAATTTAGGCATGTCTGAATCCCAGACCAGTGTCACTGAGCTGTTCTGGCTCTGGGCCTCTCATGCAGGTTGCAGTCAAGACATTGGCCAGGACTGTAGTCATCAAATGCTTGGCTGGGCCTGGAAGATCAGCTTCTAACATGGTTCACCGTTCAATCCCCAGGCCCTCAAAAAAAAAAAAAAAAAAAAAAAAAAAAAAAAAAAAAAAAAGCAGCAGCAGCTAACAGCTAACGTGGTTTACCCACTGGCTGTTGGCAGGGCCTGTCCACAGGGCTGCTTGACTGTCTTCATGAGCTGGAAGCTAGCTTTCCCCCAAGTCAGGGATTAGAGACAACAAGATGGAAGCCACAATATACTCTATGACCCAGCCTCAGAAATCAAGCTGTGTCGTTTCCTAAACAGCCAGCACAGTCCAGGGTGGAGAGGAACCATACAAGGGTGAGTACCAAGAGGCAGAGATCATGGGGGCCACCTTAGAGGCTGGCTGCCCACAGAAGGCTACAAGCCTTGTAAGGGCTTTGTCCCCAGGCACCAGCCTCCTTTCCTTTCAGCTACTCCTAGTCACCTAAGACCCTAAGAAGAAATCTCATTTTGGAAATCTGCAGACAATGACTTACAAATAATGGCACAGAGGTGGATGTGAAGAAAGACACACAATGGCAGGGTGAAGGTCTCCAGCCCAAGGATCCTATCTGGAGAACCAGAAACAGATGACCTTCAGAGAAAGGAGTCACAGGCTGTCCAAGGTTCAAGGACAAAAGTAGCATAAAACATAGGGCTCACCCGTGGCAGAAGTATGATTTCTCCCATTTCAACCCCAAACAAAGCCTGCTCAGCCCTGCTTGTCTATTATCTGTTGTTTTAACTCCAAATTGCACCACAAAAGTGAGATCCATAGTTCAGGCTGCTGCCAAACTGTGATAAGCTGAACTGTGTCCCCTTCAAATTCATATGACGAAGCCCTAACTCACAGAATGTGGACTGCATTTGGACCCAGGACCGTTAAAGAAGTCACACAGTGAGGCTGTTAGGGCGAGCCTTGATCTGACTGGCATCCTCGTCAGAGGAGATGAGGACACACAGGGAGACACCAGGTTTGTGTGCACAGAGGAAGACTCTGGGAGGGCACAGCAAGGAAACGGCACCTGCAAGCTAAAGAAAGAGGCTTTGGGGAAAACCGCTCGATCTTGGACCTTCAGCCTCCAGATCTGTGAAAAAATAAATCTCTGTTGTTCTGCGGTATTTGGTTATGGCGGCTGCAGCACACTAACCCCTGAGCTCTCTGGGGTTACACTGTTTGGGGCTGTGTAATGTGATTTGAAAGAACAGACACAAGAACATCCCTCCCAGAGTCAAGGAGGTGAGACGGCTGAAGACCTGCCATGGAGCATGAATACACCGTACATGTAACACACGTATGCAGCGGGGATTCCGGTCCACGTTCAGCTCCTTCCGTAGTGCTCCGGAGGGCCCCAGGCCTCCCTTTCCTCTCCTCTGAAGGCAGCTCCCAGGTCCACAGGTTCCTACAGCTGTCTCCAATGTCCTGCACATCTTCTCCCTAACTGGAGAGCACCTTCTGGATTCGTTCCCGCACTTCTGTTGGTCCCAGGGACACCATCATCTCAGCTACAGGGGGTCCTTGCTAAGAAAGAAAAGGGAAAACAACGCCTTATTGTCTTAAACCACCTAAGGAACTTGTGCTGAGCCTCAGCCTGCAGAAGACATGCCCAGGCCAGCCCCAACCCGGCTGCCTGCATCCCAGGAGCAGGCCTTGTATTTTATAAGTCTTGGACTTCCTGGATGAGGATGGGTCTCAGGGGACTGTCTTTCTGTATTAAGCAAACTTGTTATGTCTCCTACCCTCAATAACCTGCAAACCCCGTGAAGGCAGGGATCACGTGTCCGCACCAGACCTAGCACAGGGCTTACTTACAGCAGCTACTCCCTAACCACAGTCCACCCAATGACTGAAGGAGAAGGCGATCATATCTCACTCATCTTTGTATCCCCCGAAACTGAGCTCAGAACCTGGCAATAAATGTGAGTTGCAAAGCTACGGGAGGTCCCAGGGAACAGTTCAGCCCAGCTCCCTCCTCACCAGCTGTCCACTGAGGGCCACTCGGAGGAGTTTCATCACGTTACTGTGCTTTGTGCCTTCCAGACCTTCCGACAGCTTCTTCAGTTCTCCATTCAGCACATCCTGCGTTAAGCTCACGCCAGATTTTTCCAAAAGCCTAGAAGAGGGTCGGTCTATAAGGGGCTTGCGCAGGTCAATGGCAAATGGGTGGGAGGGTGACCTTCACAGGGTTATCACTTAACCACAACACAAGCCCAACTGTGTGTGTGTGTGTGTGTATGTGTGTGTGTGTGTGGTAGAT
Organism: Spermophilus citellus; assembly: GCF_964194105.1. Lineage (NCBI taxonomy): Eukaryota > Metazoa > Chordata > Mammalia > Rodentia > Sciuridae > Spermophilus > Spermophilus citellus. The sequence continues at coordinate 16,753,810 of NC_138187.1, forward strand.
GGTAGATATCTACCATCCCCCATTCAAGCTGGAAAAACAAAAACATCAAGGGGACCACATACAGAGATAACCCAAGCTCAAAGTCACCATAATAAGAGGATTTTCTAATTGCTACCTCTGAGTCCTAAATCTCTGTCCTAGTTTTCTCATGTGTGTAAGTGGGGATAATTACAGCATCTGCACTGCACAGGGCTATGTGGAAAGTGGAAACTTGAAGGTGCTAAACACGGGGCCTAAACACAAGGTACACGCTGAAGAGCATTAGGTTACATGTCTCCACAGAAAGTTTAAAAAATCAGCTGACACTTATTATATTCAAGAGCTCAGATACATTACAAGAGGACTTGAAAAGAAATTTAGAAATGGATTAGACACAGGATAAAAGAACAGATAATTTCTGAAAATTATCTGAAACACAGTTTCAAGACTGGCTGGGGAAACCTATGTAAGAAGCATCCAGAAGATCAGAGGAACAGACTGAGACCAACTTGCTACAGCCTCTCTTCCCACAAGCCGAAGCACTTAAGGATCTAAACTCTAAGGGGCCAGTCTAAACTCTAACCCCCCCCCCCACAAGTTCTGGTGTCCAGCTGAGGTCCTCTCCGAAAAGCATGCTTGAGTTTCCAGAGCAATTTCCCATTCAACCACAGTGTGACTGCAAACCATCTGGTCCAGCTCTGAGTGAGGTAAGCAAGAGGAGGAGTAGGCTGGTTGGTGTATCCACAGAACTTCCAGCTCTCCTAAGAGTCTACCTGAGATTTTAAACTGGAGCCCCTAAAGAGGGACTGAGGCGGGGCGTCTCGCTGTTACAGATGATCCATGAGGCCGATCTGACATGACCTGCTACTCACAATGGGGTCCACACAGCTGGGTTCCAAAGGTCAGCTCAGCATGAACTACTGGCTCAGGGAACGGGGTTCATAAGTGACTTGAAGAAATTGCTTTTCGCACACACTCTGTGTTCTTACTAACTGCCAGTACTTCAGCAACTAGCTTCAGTTTAAGACAAAAACGTCCAATTCCTACTGCATCATCGCCGTGGTCTCAATATTTTTGTCTTCCTAAATTTGTATGTTGAAATTCTACCTCCCAAGATGATGGTGTGAGGGAGTGGGTTTTGGTGAAGGAAGGGGATTGGTACTCATGTAAAAGAGACTCCAGAGAGCTCCCTTATCCCTTCTGCCAGTAAAAGGACAGAAGAGCAATAGGCCACAAAAGCAAGCCCTTAACACTGAATCAGCTGGCCTGCTGATCTAGGGTGGCCGGCTCCAGACCTCAGAGAAATCACGTCGAAGCCACCAGTCTATGGTACTTTGTTATGGTAGCCCCACTGGACAAATATAATCATTAACTGGGCCACATGATTGCAGCTATTTATGAAATTAAAAAGATGAAATATAAAATATAAAAGGTAATTTGGGGAAAAAACCCAGATACTCCCCCTATTATCATTATGGGCAAGCAGGCTGCCAAGGAACGGACGAAGGGATGGATGACAGCCCCTGGCGGCCACTCATGGCAGCTCGGGACATGGGACACGTCAGAACTGGCCCAGAGCTTGGCGTGGACACAAAAGGGACTTCTAGTGATCTGGCAGCTTCTGAACATTCGGGTGTCAAATTTCCTGACTTGAGTGGGAGTCCAGAGTCCGTGAACTCTAATGCCCTGGCAGGAAGGAGGAGTCTTGGTGAATTATACCTAATGGCCCCACTGCAGATGTCTGAATGAAGAGCAGCGGCAATGATAACTACCGGGAGTTCATTCTCCAGAGTCACTTACAAAAATGCTTACTAGTACCCATGTGAGGTCCTTCACGGCAGCATTACTTGTAACAGCAGAATTTGGAAGCAACCCAAATGTGCAGCAATAGGAGACAAACTCAATAAATTATAGTAAGTGGCTATATATACATAATATACATATAACGCATCTGACATATAAAATAGCACACTGAACGCAAACACACACATTTTCTATCATTTTCTAATGTAATAATCACAGCAAAAGCAGAGGTAAGTACAACAAATATCTGTGGTTTTGGCTGCTAAGCATCCATCCCGTTTTCTTCTGATACCAGTTTCCCAAATCTCCTTGGGGAATTCTCAGCCATGTGTTAGCTGGAGGTCCACTAAGAGTCCTGCACATGGCCTAGGTCTAAGCCAACCACCACATGGCATTCCCCAGGCCTCAGTGGTTCAGGGAAAGGAAGATAAAACCAATCAGCTCCTATTAATCTCAAACCATAGGGAAAGAGGTAATCCTAGAATACTGTCTGAAGCTGTTTTTTTTTTTTTGGGGGGAGAGGGGAGCAGATACCGGGGATCGAGCTCAGGGGTACTCAACCACTGAGCCACATCCCCAGCCCTATTTTGCATTTTATTTAGAGACAGGGTCTCACTGAATTGCTTAGGGCCTTGCTAAGTTGCTGAGACTGGCTTTGAAACTGTGATCCGCCTGCCTCATCTTCCCGAGCCTCTGGGATTACACATGTGCACCACCGTGCCCAGCTGAAGCTGAGATTTTGAGGCATACAGTGGCTGAGGCTATCTTACAAAAACTGTGCTGTTAATGATCCCCCAGCATCCCTTTTTCACTTTATCTATTTAGCAGAGTTGGGGATGGAACCCAGGGCTTCACACGTGAAGCAAGTACTCCAATACTGAGCAAATCCTCAGCCTTGATTTATTTATCTTTTTTTTTTCACGTCAGTCAGGCAATGTGCTGATATTGTAACAAGGCTTAGAGGGAGGGATATCTCACACAAGAGTGTGAACACCCAATCATCACACTTAAGAACTGGAGGATCAGTCTTATTTATTTTTCAAAGACAGGGTCTTGTTTTGTTGCTCAGGCTGGTCTTGAATTCCTGAGCTCAAGCAATCCTCCTGCCTCAGCCTCCTATGTAGGAGGCACTCACCACCATGTCCAGCTTTCTCCGTTTCTTATGCAGTAATAGAATTTTAAGTTGGGCACGTGGCTGTCAAATATTAAAACTACACTTCCAGATTGCCTGGCAGCTAAGTGTGGCCCCAAGATGTAACTCTAGAATACGGGTAGAAATGGTATGTGCAGCTTCAAGGAAGGTCCTTAGGGAGAAGGAATGTCCTATCCCCTGTCACCTTTCCTCCCTCCCCTTCTGGTTGAGTGGTGGACAGTCCATGAGCCACCACAGACCACAGACAGGAGTGAAACTGAAGAGACAGGACCCTTAGGACAAAGATAAAAGCTATTCAGTCCCAGGCCACCTCCTGCAGGCTGCCAGGGAGACATGGACTTCCATTTCTTCGGGTAGAAAGCCCCCTGCCACCTGCCCAATACAGAGCTCTGCAGAAAAAGCAACCATGGAGGAGAGCGGAGAGGTGTCGGCCATACGTGTGGCCCCTCACCAGCAGAATCCAGGCAGCACGTCCTCTGGCCTTGGTAGGTGTGGATACCCTTCCCCTCTTGCTTGTGCCATCCTTGGTTGTTTTTACCCTTGTAACCAAAACAACTGTTACGGTTCCAGAAAGAAGCAGTTCCACAGACAGATGAGGAAACGAAGCTCAGAGAGCTCCACTTGGCCAAGAGAAGCCACCTTGGCAAGAAGAATTAGCTTGGTAAGTGGCAGAGCTAGGATACAGCCCAAGTCGGGCCAAGCCGCTGAACCCACCGCCTGCGCCCAGGGAGAGGCTGGTCCTTTAGGCTACCTCCTAACCTAAGAAAGCCACAGTGAGCGATTCTCCCCAGCACAGGCCTACGCTGGGGGTCCCACAGGCCAGGCCAGGGGGAAGGGACCGGGGGAGAGAGAGGGGAAGGAGAGTGGAAACTTGAGCTCAGTCTGCAGTACTCACCTCAGCAAGCGCTCGGCAATCACATCCACCTTCTCTGAGATGGCGCCCAGCTGTGCTCGATCCACAGCAGGCCGAGTCCACAGGTAGGAGTAGGCTGGGGAGACCAAGTCCTGTAGGCGGCAGATGTGACCCTAGGGAAGGAGGCCATCATTGCATGTGCTGGGAGTGAAGCTCTAACCGCCCTGGAAGGTGTTTAAACCCACATTTGGAAGGAATGGCTCATCCTCCCAAAGTGCCATCTTCACACCTGTCGCAGCAAGATGATCCTCTCCACATAGGCTGGGTCCAGGACATCCTGGTCTTGCAGATGGCTCCCAAATGCCTCCTCCACAAGGGCCTGCAGCTGCCCCACCAGATGGTGCCTCTGGGACTCACTGCTCACCAGCCGTCGGAGGTGCAGCCTACAGGAGAAGTCAGAGGGCCACGCTGCCTTGGCACCCAACCCCTCTCCCCAGGGAAGCCAGCTGGCTTGAAGAGTGACACATCACATGAATCCCCTCCCCCAGCATTAGAAGCAGGACTGTACTTCACACTTATAAAAGGAAGGGGAGATAGGGGATCTTACTAAGGTTACAGTCAGCCCAAGGGTCGAGGCCACGGCAGACATGTTTTGTTGCTAGCACTTTTAATACAGTAGCTGACAAATTCTTTTTTTGGCTGGGAGTGCTAGGGATCAAGTACAGGTCCTTGTACCTGCTAAGTAGGCCTCACCACTGAGCTACACCCCAGCCCCGGAGCTGGTTTTTAAACGAGGAAGAGATCATGTTAGACAGTCAGGGCTTCCTTTGGAAAATGAGAGGAGCTGCTGAAAAGGGCCCTCGTCCACACAGCTTCCACTGGCTGGAGCAGGCTGGAAGCCTGGCTTAGACCCCAGAGGCCTCCAGGTCACCTGTTCCTCTAATTCCTGGTCTCTTACTTGGCTCTCTGCTTCCCTCATGCTCCCTGTCTGGCCTCAACAGGCATCTAAGTTTATAAAGCAGAATCTGGAGCGTCCACCTCCTAGCCTTACTACATGATGGGGCTTTGGTGTAAAAGGAGAGGTCAAAAATACAGACCCTAAGATTTGGAGCAGAGTGTTGTTTGAAGTGTTTGTTGAAGTTTAAGTCTGGCTTTTCTTTCCAGCTCAAATCTCTCTATTTCAGAATTCTTTTAACTGTGGATTCTCTTCTTTGGAAATAGTAAGATCTCTAAGAATCCAAGCCTCAAACCAGGTCCTGTCATCCTCAGTCCCCTAGGCTGCCATCCCCTCTCCCTGGCAGGACTAGAGGGGCCAGAGAGAGAGAGAGTGGTACAGGGTCAGGGACCATTCTGAGACACTGGGCTCCTCGTCTGAGATGTGGTAAAGAAGGCAGGGAGCTAGGAGTGGAGAAGCACCTCACAGGCTCTGGAATTGGACTGGCCTGAGGAAGAGGCCTGCCTACCAGGTGTTTGCAGTAAGTTACACAACCACTGGGAGGCGGGGATCCTCACCATAAAGATAAAGTGGGGACAATAAAAGACCTCCTCACAGGGTAGCTATGACAATTAAATGAGGGACTGCAAGTACAGCCCTGGTAGCAAGGCCTGCACGCCACATTTGGAAACTACTGACAGGAGAGGGTCTGAAAAGAGGCTTTGGCATGTGACAGGGTGGAGAGGTGAGACCTCTAGAGAAGTTTCTGGAATGCAAACTGGTCAAAACACAGTTTTAAAACAAATTTTTAAAAGGTATGAAGGAAACACATGAATGCAGTACTGAAACTGTTTTTAGAATCTGCTTAGCAGCTGGATGGGACAGTAGAAAGAAAGAAAAATAAAGACGGAAGAACAAAACAAGACCAAAAAAATCCAAGAGCCCCTCATGGCCATGTTTGAAATAATACCCGTAAGGTCCAGGACCTGGGACACAGCAAGTGCTAAATAAAAGTTAATGACTATTATCACTTTCACCACACCACTAGTACTGTTGCTGCTATGGCAACTATATTTATTATTGTTTCTTAAATAACCACAGCAATGGCTTGAGGAATGTCTGAAGATAACCACTTTGGCTACATTAAGCCTTTGGGGGGCTGGGGATGTGGCTCAAGCAGTAGCTCGCTCGCCTGGCATGCGTGCGGCCCGGGTTTGATCCTCAGCACCACATACCAACAAAGATGTTGTGTCCGCCGAGAACTAAAAATAAATATTAAAAATTCTTAAAAAAAAAAAAAAAAGCCTTTGGCAGCAATCCTAATGCTCCACCCCATCCCTGACTCTCACTAAGCAAAAGTCCACCTCTGTCTTTCTTACGACCCCTCCCCACCACCGGGTGCTTCTGAGAGGACTGGAATGAAACACTAAGTATCTCTCCTGTCCTGGCCCCATTCCCCTGAAAATATCACTTTCTCTATAATAAAAAGAGACATGCATGTGGTGTTTAATATGTATGCTGCACTCACTCTTGCACACTCCATGCAAGAGACGGCCACTGTTCACTGTGGAAACTTGAATTATTCAAATTCTGACTTGGACTTTGCACAATAACCCAGGGCAAGATCATAAGACTGACCTCGAGGTCTGATGGGAGAAGTACATGAAATGACATCCTTAGAACAACTGCAGGGCAGGTTGCCTAGCATGCATGCGGCCCTGGGTTCAATCCCCAGCACCAAAAAACAAAACAGTAAAACACACACACACACACACACACACACACACACACACAAAATCTGCAGGTGAAGTGAATCTCTGCACCATAGGAGCTTATCCCCAAAGCAGTGCTCAAAAAGGTGCTGAAAGGTGTCTGGTCCCTGACAGTGCCTGGCCCCAACTGGCAAACTGGATCAATGGCCTTATCCCTAATGCCCTTTGACTGACACGTCACAGTGATATCTGAACTTGAACGGTGAGCCTACTGGAGGTTCAAAGTGAAGACCTACTTGATAGCAGCTAACTGAAACATTAACCTGATGCCATGAGATGGTGCTGGTTCCCTGAGCTGGCTGGGGAGAGGATGGGTAGATTCTAAATGAAGACGTTCCCCTCCAGGCTTTGGGTCATAACAGAATCCATGCAAGGGGTGTCCAGAAACAATGGCAATGATAAAATCAGCCCCACCCATTTACTGAGCACTTTCTGTGTGCCAGGAGTTGTGCAAGATACCTTCACGCAACACTTAATTCTTACAACAATCACATATGATGGGCATTATTACCCCTAGAGTAAAGAAGATAAAATGCAGGCCTGTGGAGTGACTTGCTATGACCACGCAGCATTAGACACTAGAGCCAAAAGTCACAATCAGGTGCATGGGACTCCAAAGCCCACTCCACCTTCCACCGTGAGCCACAAGGCCCTTTCCTACCAGATCTTCATGGTCCCTACTCACCTGTTGAATTCTGGGAGCTTCTCCAGGTCCAGCAGGGCTGAGTGGCAGGTGATCCGAGTCAGGTCAAACTGTGCTATCAGCTCCGGCAGGGTCCTGCCCATTTGGTTCTCTGCAAGTGAGGCCCGTCCAGCGGCTCAGCTTCCTCCCTCCCATCCTCCTTCCACTTTCTTTTGTGGGGGAGAAGGGGACAGAATTTTGCTATGGTGTCCAGCTGTCCCTGAACTTGTGATCCTTCTGCCCCACCCTCCCAAGTAGTTGGAATTAGAGGTGCACACCATCACGCCTGACCTCCTTCCACTTCTGAACACGAGAACTCTGGACTCCCCTTTCCACTTCAACCCCAGGGATCTGAATTCTAGATATTAAGGCCCAGATGAGCCTCTCATTTTCAGAAAGGGTTCTTTCTGTCAGTAAGGTAAATACAAGTCTGAAAGTAGGCAAAATCAATCCTTGTTACCCTAAAAGACACCAGATGCAAGAACAGTGTGCCCACTGCCTGGCTGTACCAGATTGCAATTTGATTGTAAAATATACTGATGCACAGAACCAAATTTGGTTCCAGAATGAACCACTGTTCAGAACTGCAGTGCCTGAAGCTGATTCATATAAATAGCTGCTCCTTCCTATGCGTCAGTAGGCATAATGGACATGGAAAAGACTCAAGTGCTAGATCCCTCACTAGCTGTGTAACTCTGGCAAGTTACTCAACCTCTCTGAGCTTGACAGAGGGATTAGTCCCCAAGCATATTTTAAGAGTTAAATGAAGTAAAAGCAGAATAAATCATGAGTAGACTGCTCTGGCCACATTTCCAGAAATCTCTGCCATAAGAAGTCATTCTATTTGATGCTTGATTCTACAAGATCTGGGTTCTAAATTCTGGGCCAAGTTTAAGGACTCAGCTCGGAATAAACTGAATTTGTAGTAATGTTAGTATTGTGGTTAAAGTATATGCTTGTATAATAGCAATAATCACGGGAGTTATAATTTTTGGGCTTATTATACAGCAGGCTCTGAGCTGGTAGCCTTGTGTTCATGAGCTCAGTTGAATTCTAACATAACCCTGAGGCAAATATTTATCCCCACTGTACAGATGAGGCAAATGGTACTTTAAGCTCTGTAAGAACAGGAACTAGGCCTACTGTGGTGATTCTCTGGAGCCCCAGCACTCTACGAGGTGTCTGGCTCAATAAATATTTGTTGAATATTGTTGAATAAAAAAATGAACGTGTCCAAGATCACGTGGCTGGTAGGTGGCAAAGTTGGGACTGATGACCAGGTCTGCCTGGACCAAGGGCCCTGTTCCTCAGTGTCACACTCCGCCACCCTGACTGCTCTGGTGAGTGGGTACCTGCAAACCCCGAGCCACAGTTGGTGATGATATCGAGCAAGGCTTCAGGCAGAAAGCCAGCAGCAGCAAAATGCTCCAGGAAAATGTCCCCTTGCCTCTTGGACAGCTTGCTGCCATCCCTGTTGAGCAGCAGGGGCAGGTGGGCAAAGTGTGGTGGCTGCCAGCCCAGGGCCTGGTAGAGAAGCAGGTGCTTGGAGGTGGAGACGAGCCACTCGGAGCCTCGCAGCACATGGCTGATGCCCATGTGGTGGTCGTCCACCACACAGGCCAGGTGGTACGTGGGGAAGCCATCACTCTTCAGGATGACTGGGTCCCCCTCCACGCTGGCCACTTCATGCCGATTCCAGCCATATACTAGGTCCTGGAAGGCTGGTGCCTCCTCCTCCAGGCGGAAGCGGATAGCAGGCTTGGGATCCTTGGCCAGTTTCTGGGCCACCTGCTCCTGGCTCAGATTCCGGCACCGATTGTCATACCTGTTGGGGAGCAGAGCAGCATGACAGCTAAGAGAAATGCTGCTGGACGTGGTCCTACCTTTGTCTCTGATAGATGCATGACACTGGGCAAGTCACTTACCTCCTTAAGCTATCTCATCATCCTAGAATGGGAATAGATTTTGTGTGGAAAACTGAGATGACACAAGAGGCAGACACTCATGTTTGCCACTGTATCAACTATTCCCCTCTTCTCCCTGTTGATGAGGAAATGGCAAGCTGCCTGGACTGAGGGTTGAATCTAGACAGCAGGCAGTGAAGATCTGAGGCCTACCAACAGCCAGGGAGAGAAGATGGAAGCAGATCCTCCTGGACCAAGCCCTGGGATAACTTCAGGCCTGCCTCAGACCCAACTGCAGCCCTGAGCTAAACCCTGAGCCAAAGAACCTGGCTCAGTGGTGCTCAGACACCTGACCCATAGAAACCATGAGGCAACTAAAGCTGGAGGTAACTGGTTATGCAGCAACAAATGACAAACACACCCAAGTCTGGGGAGGCATCAGAAATAGGCTGTGGCCTCACCGGGGCGTCTGATGGCTCCTCAGGGCCTCCTTCTTTAGGAGTTCCAGCCGCTGCGGAGAGCAGAAACAGGGATAGGCAGCTCCTGTCTTCAGCAGTGCTTCTGTGGCCTGGGCATACAGTGCCAAACGCTGAGATTGCTGGTAGGGTCCCGCAGGACCTCCCCGGCGGGGGCTCTCATCAGGGGGGATGCCTGGAACACAGGTAAGGAATCACTATCAAATAACACCCAAGAGGCACACAGAGCTCATTCCCAGGAGCTATCACAGGCGCTTTGCATGCTAAACCTTTCAGGCCTCAGAAGGTCACAAGGTCATACTATCCTAACTTCCCTTTTCCAGATGAAAAGGGAAAGACAGAGAGGTTGAGTGTTAGAGGCCACAGTCTGGTGGAGTGAGGAGTCAAACAAGGAGGGAATGGGCCCTCCATTGCCCATCTCTCCATCCACCACTGCCCTGATGAGGGAGGAAACCAGCCCAGGCCTGGAACAGCGAGTGGACCAAGGAGAAGTAAGCAAAGTTCAAGACACGCCTGTCAGGCTCGGATGGAATCCTGGCTGCGCCACTCACTAGTTGTGACAGGGATTGCAAAGAGTGCTGATGTGTGAGTGCTAGGGTGCCAAGCTCTCTGCAGGTTTCTTTATGTTATGTGACCTCCCTGAAGCCTTGATGTCCCTCCCAGGTAGATGCTGATATCCCATCCTGTTAGGAAGAAACAGAGGCCCAGAGGTGGCATGGTACATTAAATGGTCAAAGATAAGGGGCATCACCAGCCCCAAACTCAGGTTAGTAGACCCCAAACCCCCATTCTTTTCCCCCACTTTTTTATTGTGCATTATACTTGTACTTAACGATGGGATTTCCTGCTACATATATGTACATGCACACGATACGACAATTTGGCCCATATCACTCCCCACATGCCTACCCTCCCTCCCCATCTCCTACCCCTTGTTCCTTTCCTTTAATGATCATGAGACACCCCCCACACACCTTTTCCTTTTTTCTGTATAGCTTTCACATATGAGAGAAAACACAACTCTTGACCTTCTGAATTTGGTTTATTTCACTTAATACAATGATCTCAGTTCCATCCATTTTCCTGCAGATGACATATACTTTCATTTTTCATTATGGCTGAAAAAAACTCCATTGTGTATACATGCCACATTTTCTTTATCCATTTATTGTTTAATGGACATCCAGGCTAGTTCCATAGTTTGGCTACTGTGAACTGTGCGGCGATAAACATGGGTATGCATATATCACTTTAGTATGATGACTTTAATTGTTTAGAATAAATACTGAGGATTGGAGTAGCTGGGTCAGACGGTGGTTTCACACCCAGTCTTTTGAGAAACATCTATACTCATTTCCATAAAGGGCTGTTTTAATTTACAATCCCATCAACAGTGTAGAAGTGCTCCTTTTTCTCCACATCCTCTCCAGCATTTATTATGGTATTCTTTTTTGGTGTGGGGGGCGGGGGAGGGGGGGCATTAGGGATTGAACTCAAGGGTGCTTAATCACTGAGACACACCCCAGACTTTTTCTATTTTGAGACAGGTTCTTGCTAAATTGCTTAGGGCCTTGCTAAATTGCTGAGGCTGGCCTCAAACTTGTGATCCTCCTACTTCAGGCTCCAGAGTGCTGGGATTACAGGTGTGTGCCACCAAGTCCAGCTATTGTTTGTATTCTTCAGGGCTGCCATCCTGACTGATATGAGAAGAAATCTCAATGCAGTTTTGATCTACACTTCCCTAACTGCTAATGATGCCGAACATTTTTTTTTTCCACATATTTGTTGGCCATTTGTGTTTCTTCTGAGAAGTGCTGCTTAATTTGCCCACTTATTAACTGCATTATTTGGGTTTTTTTTGGCGTTAAGAATTTTGAGTTCTCTATATATATTCTAGATATTCATCCTGTGTCAGATGATCAGGAAGCTCATCTCTCCCATTCTATAGGTTCTTTCTTCACATTCCCAATTGTCTCCTTTGCTGTGCAGAAGCTTTTTAACTTGATGCCATCCCATTTATTAACTCTTGGCATTATTTCCTGAGCTTTAGGTGTCCTATTGGGGAAGTCACTGCCTGTGCCTACGGGCTGGCATGCTGACCCCACATTTTCTTCTGGGAGATGCACAGGCCTAATTAGGCCTAATTCCTAGGTCTCTGAGCCATTCGGAGTTGATTTTTGTGCAGGGTGCAAAACCTCCCATTCTTCATGACTCTTTGTAAAGCCCCTTTGCCTGACTTGTTCTATCCCAGCCTCAGTTTCCTCCTCTGAAACATACTATGCAATGTGACTGTGAGAACGAGAGAGTCAGTGCTTATAAAGCACTCAGCCCCGAGGCTTACAAGTAAGATAGTTTCAATTTTTGCTATAATCAAATCTAAGTTATTCTAGGCAGGCCTGCCTAACCCAGCATCCTACCTCCTCAGGTCATATAGGATAGACAACTGTAAATGCTTCCTGCAGAGAGAACACGAGGATTGGAGAACACACGGGAGATTCTGCCCTCAAAGAGCCTTCAAAGGAATTAGGAAGATAAAGTCACGGGTTGCCCTGTGGCACTTCACGCTAACATAAACACTGCAGGTGGATGGGACTGGGCTCAAACCTACTGATTTACATGCAATGTCTGAAGGAGGCAAAAACAAGAGGCAAATCCACAGGAAGAGAAAGTAGATTAGCAGTTGCTGGTGGGGTGGGGGAAGTGGAATGAAGAGTAACTGTTAAGAGACAGCAGTTTCTTTTCCAGATAATGAAAATGTTCTAGGACTAGTGGTGACAGCTGTACAACAGGGGAATATACTAAAAACCACCGAATTATACACTTTGAAAGGGTGAATTTCAAGTTATGTGAATTATATGTCAGTTAAAAAAAAAATGACACCCAAAGTGAGGAGCTCTAGACATCAGCCACCCTGGGGACCTGCTCTCTGCCCTGAGAACCGTGCGGAGGGGTGAGCTCCGCCGAGGGGCTCAGACCTCACCCACCCATCAGGCTGCACCAGGAGCTCCAGGAGCCAGGGACCATCAGCCTGCTCATCACTCTACCCCTCGTGTCCAGCACAACACCTGGACACATGGCAGGAGCTCCATGAGGTTCTCACCTCAGCTTTGCTTTAGCTCCAGGCAACCCCTGTCCTCAGATCTCCAGTGGCCCTGCTTTATTCACTGTCCTGAGGCCACGCTGGCCTCCTGGACACTTCTCAGATCCACCCAGCACTTCCTTTCCCGGGAACTTTGCGACTGTGATTCCCTGGGTTTGAGCAGTTTCCCTCAGGTGATTCCAGGACTGGCCCCTATTTCATTCAAGTCTTCACGCCAATGACTCCTCCTCAGAAGAGACTACCCCACTAAAATGGGCACTCCTCACCCAAGTCCCCGACCCCTTCTCCACACCTCTTATCATGACTTAACATCAGGGCAACAGGAATGAGCTGATGAGTCTGTCCCTTCTCCATGAGCACCGGGTCTTTACCTAATGTCCCCAGCACCTGGACTGGAACATGGATCACAATGAGTGATCTTACTAAATACATTCCTTTATTCAATGAGCCTCAAAGGAATATGTGCCAAAACCTATAATAGAATCTAGAAATAAAATGATTTCTGCCCTTTAGAAACTCAGAGTCTAGTGAATGATTTACATGAGATGAGAGCACACATCTCAAAACAATCTTGGTATTTTCCCTTAGGGTCGTTAACTTTGACCAGTCATACCTGTCCCTAGCAGAGGTTTGCAGGGTTGTTTTGACCTGGGAAACACAACATACTCCTCCTTGTTTTCCCTGAGCTTAGCTGTCCTCAGAATTAAACTTTCCACAAGATCAACTTCAGAGACTGCACATATTTTGTTTGGCTCATATAATGTGGTTTAAAAAAAAAAAAAAAAGTCTGAGCTCAGACTTAACAATGGGAAGTATTCATAAAATAAAAATGAAAAATAAATAAATTGCACTTCTGTCCCTCTTGGAACCAGAGGACTGGACAAGCTGGGCCACATTCCCATGGGACCAGGAGCTGCAGCTCAGAGGCACTGCCTCTTTTGGAAGATGCCTGCTTCCTCTGCTCACCACAGGCCCAGCTCCCCAGTTCCCACTCGCCTGGGAGTCTTGCCTGGCCTGGTAGGGAATGGACTTGAGATTCTGAGATAAGAACAGGAGTCTCAAACAGCCTTGGAGCTTGCTTTAGGAGCCCTGGCATCTTTCCAGGTGGCAAATGCCACCTCAGGTAGCATAAATGTACCTTTTTTCCATTCTCCACCATGAGAAGATCTACAGACTCCTTTTCCTGCTCCCTATTCCTTCCTTGAAGATGGTCCTCTCCCTGCCAGCCTCACCTGCCCACTCCAGCATGTCCTCAATATTCTCTGCTGCCCCAGGCACAAGGCGGCTCTGATCCGTGTCTTCCAGCCTCAGGATGAAGCTCCCCTGATGCTTCTTGGCAAAGATGTAGTTGTACAGGGCAGTGCGGAGGCCACCCAGGTGCAAGAAGCCTAGTGGAAAAGAACAATTCAGACAAGTCAGGGAGAACGAAATCACAAGTCTCAGCTGAGGGGCAAACAAGTTCTTCTTGTGACTGAATGTCTCAATGAATTAAAGACCAAATATGGCTCTGCCTGTCCCATCTCCCTGACCAACAACCAGACAGTCAGACTATCACAAAAGAGGACTGGGTGGTGGACTCATTTAAGTTCTCATCTTGGAAGTGGAAGATCATCCATGTTCTGGAGCCTGTCGTTTTGTAAAAATGCTCCAATTGTCCCCAAATGTATCCACCACTCTACTTTGATATTTGCCTCAAGGACACATTTCCCTCAAGGAGAGGTAGAAAATTACCCATGGAAGCCGTATCACGCAGGCATTTAACTTATGCCTTGGTCTCCTTTGGGAAACCAAGTTAATTACAAGTGAATAACAAATTTAAAATTCTATAGCTGGTGCAGTGATGTATATCTGTAATTTCAGTGGCTTGAGAGGCTGAGACATGAGAATCTCAAGTTCAAGGTCAGCCTTGGCGATAAACTGCTTCTGGGTTAAATTCTCAGTTACTCCCCCTCCAGAAAATACTTTAAAATCCTATTTTGCATATATACTCTATGCACACCTTATAATTTAATTTTGCATACTTGAGCACTAGCTTTAAATACTAACCAAAACAAAATGTGACTCCACAATATTTTCCTGCACCAGAGTTTAAACTTTTTTTAAAATATATATATTTTTTGTAGTTGTAGATGGATACAATACCTTTATATTTATCTTTATGTGGTGCTGAGGATCAAACTAGGGCCTCACATGTGCTAGGCAAGCGCTCTACCACTGAGCACCAACCCCAGCCCCCAGAGTTTACACACTTACTTTTTCATCATTCTTCACTGAGAACTTAAATTTAAGTTTTCCTACAGCTGTCATCTCCCCTCCCCTTACTTTCTTTGGTCTAGTCCAGAGACCTGAGTCTCCACAGTAAGCTCATCTACATTTCCAGGTATCTGAGGGAGCACAGTTTTCCTCCTGTTTCAACATGGACTCTGTGTGTGACCTCTGCCACCACAAAACCAGTGGTGTTCAATGGCACTGGGTACTAGGAACATGAAATACACAGTCCTCATAGTTAAAAACAAGGCCTCTGACATCACATTTACCTGGATTGAAATTCCGCATCTATCACTTACCAGTTGCTATCCTTTGGGCACTCTACTTAAATTTTTTGAGCTTTAATTTCCTTATCTGCTAGAGGGATTAAAAACAAAAAAAAAATAGGCCAGCCGTGGTGGCACACATTTGTAATCCCAGTTTCTCTGGAGGTTGAAGAAGGAGGATTGAAAATTAGAGGCCAACTTTGGCAATTAGCAAGACTAAATAAATAAACAGATAAAGAGCTGGGGGGTGGGGTTGTAGCTTGGTGGTAGAATATCCCTGTGGTAGTGGTACCTACAGTATCAAAAAAAAAAAAAAAAAACCACTTTATTACAAGGTTGCTATGATATCTAAATGCTTGCTGCTGAAATATTCCTTCAATTAATTTTTAGCTAGCACAATAATCTATGCTGCTTGATAATTCTTTTATCTGTTTGTAGTCAACAGCTTTCCTATACAAATGAGCTCTTCCTGCAAATCTTCAGGGAAATGGGAATTATAATGATCATAACAGAGGGTACTGTTCATCAAATGTCTTTTATAAGATTAGACCTTACTAAGTGGCTCAGCTACATTGGCTCAAACCCAAGGCAAGTACTATTATTAGTTCTACTTGACAGACAGCAAAACTGAGGCTCAGCGATGTTAAGTAATTTGCCTAAGTTACACATCTAGGAATTGGCAGAGAGAGAAATTTGGATCCAGACAATCCTAGGACTTGGCACTCTACCGTTAAGTACTCCTAAAAGCAAGGCGCACAGTCTAGTGCTGATATGCTAACTGTTGCCAGCTCACAACAGACTAGCATAGAAAGAGTAAAGGTTTCGAAACATGTTATCAACTATTTTTTTGTATAGCAATTTAATAGAGTAAATTTTGTCTGTTATACTGAAAAAAATAAATGGGCTTCTATGTCCTATGTTTTCAGATCTTCCGTTTTCCTAGTACTTCATTTATACTGATTTTTACAATATAATTGTGAAGTTATATTGTAAAAACACAACTGAAAATTAAAAACCACTGCTTCCACCATGGATGATTTGAGAAACACTGCTCTCTATATAGGATACAGTGTGCATAGAAAGCTGTCACGTGCACCTGGAACTTGGCCACAAAGATGCTTATCTGCTAGCTGCGGGGTATGGAATGAAAGGCTTGCCAAGCGCAAAGGAAAGCAAAGCGGGCAGAAGGTAGCCTTGGTGAGAAAGAATGTTGGGAACTGGTGTGGTAGCGGGTTGACAGGAGGTTGGAGACAAGTGGGTCTCCAGCAGGTTACACAATGGATCTCTGCTTCGCTGGCTTGCAAAGCTCTCAACGCTCCTAACCGCGGGGCTTTTGCACCTCCCATTTCCTCTGCCCAGGTTTTCCCATGAGCTTCACATAGGAAGACCCCTTGGTTCTCGGTCCTCAGCTCACACGTTCTCTCCTGAGCAAGGCCTTCTTGAGCATCTCACCCTTACCTCAGCTTCCTACTCTGCTCTGTTTCCCGCATGGCCCCTGTGACTCTAGAATCACTTTTTATAAGTGACCACTAGAACACAGACTTCATTTTCAGTGACCACCATCCCGACGTCCAGGACGTGGCACGGTGTATACTCAACACGCGTTTATTGAATGCATGAAAAAAGTGATCTATAGAGACGTTGCAGACATGTTCCCGGAAACGCAAAACCTTTCCGCTCCCGGACCTCAATTTCTGCCTCCGTAAAATGGGGTCGCGCTGCCCTCCTCCGTCTGACGCCACCGGAAGGGATTTGTTCAGGAACCATCGGGGGGCGGGGACGGGAAGGTGGGCCGCGGCCTGCAGCGTCACGTCCGCCAAGGTTACCTGTGGGGCTGGGAGCGAACCGCACTCGAACCGCAGTCCCGGGATCGATGCCCAGGCTGGCTTCATGCCGTCCCACCGAGCGGCCCAAGGCCGCCGGGGGTGTCCGGAGCCGAAGCAGCCTCTTCAGGAGCGTCGCCATGTGGGCTAGACTCGCACACGTGGGCTTCTTAGTGCGTCACTTCCGGGGACTCCTCCCAGCCAATCTCCCTCTGCCACAGAGAGCGCAGCCCCGCCCCTTAAAGGCGCAGGCCCCTACTTTGAAAACACGCCCCCTAGACGGCAGCTGCCAAACTCGACCACGAGGGGGCGGAACCCGGCGAGCGGGCGATTTCCCGGACCCGCCCCCCCCCCCCCCAAGGCTCGGGAAAGCTAAAGCGTGGCAGGGGCTGGACCAGGGAAGCGGAGGAGGCGGGTCTCCATAGAAACCTCCACCTGTTTCCGGCCAGGCTGAGCGAGATTAGGGGCTGCTGCGGGGCCAATCTCAGCCAGCTCGCTTCTTCCCAGCGGCCTCTGCGGGAGCGGTGGGTGTTGTACACAATCATCATGGCGGCGGCCGGAGCCCCGGATGGTGAGTGCGGAGGGGGTGGCCGGCGCGGGGCTGGGACACAGGCTGCGGGCGCTCGCGGGCGGGGCGGGGATGCGGCCTGGACCCGGAGGGAGGAGCGTGTTTCGGGAGCGGTGAAGCGGCGGCGCCCAGCCAGAGTCGGGTTCCAGGCCCAGTCGGCGGCGAGCGCCCACCCCCTAACCCCCTTGCAGGCATGGAGGAGCCTGGCATGGACACGGAGGCCGAGACCGTGGCCACCGAGGCGCCCGCGCGGCCCCTCAACTGCATGGAGGCCGAGGCCGCGGCGGGGGCGGCGGCGGCCGAGGATTCCGGCGACGCGCGAGGCAGTCTGCAGCCGGCCCCGGCCCAGCCCCCTGGGGACCCCGTGGCGCAGGCCTCGGTCAGCAACGGCGAGGACGCGGGTGGCGGCGCAGGCAGGGAGCTGGTGGACCTGAAGATCATCTGGAACAAGACCAAGCACGACGTGAGGGTGCCTCTGGACAGCACGGGCTCCGAGCTGAAGCAGAAGATCCACTCGATCACAGGTAATCTCGGCGCTGACAGCCCGCTCCCTCCACCCCACCCCCTTTAGCGTCTAGTGCTTACGCTGCACTAGACATTGTGCTCGCTGCCCTGGCCCCCTTGGTCCTCCCAAGTCAGTGCTTGCATTTCTCCTCATCTGGTTAATAATGGGCAGATGAGACCCTCCATCTCAGAGCTAGCGTGTGGCCCAGCCGAGATTCCAACCCAGCTCCGACTCTTTAAGTCTGTAACGTCGCTAGTAAAAATCACCTGAGGCACTCGTTAACTTTGTAGCACCTCGGCCCTTCCCCAGGAGATTCTGATTCAGTGGGTTTGGGATTCGGCCAGGAGCTTATTTTTTTAGCATATAATCTTAGATATCCAACTTTCACAAGGAAAGGTTAGGAAATACTGCTGTTGGCTGTCTTGCTGACCCTTCACAGGTACTCATATGTATTCATTTTCTCTCATTTACACTTATTTTTTTTTTTCATTTATAGTTCTTGACCATTTGAAATGATGCTCTTTTTTCTCTCTGTGGCCTATAAGCTGGGTAAAAGCAGTAACTTTGTCCTTATTGACTTCTATGTTGCTGACACCTGTGAACCCTCCCTGAATATTTGAGTGATTGGATGATGCACAATTTGGAAACAGCAATAGCTAAAAAAAAATTTTTTAAAAATGTTTTTTAGTTGCAGATGGACACAGTACCTTTTATTTTATTTATTTATATGGGGCTGAGGATTGAACCCAGTGCCTCACACATGCTAGGCAAGTGCTCTACCACTGAGCCACAACCCCAGCCTGTGATAGCTAAAATTCATTGAGCAATTCATTGAGCAAAAACAGGCACTATGCTGAATGTTCTACATTTGTCCTGTCTCTTAATCCTTATAACAAATTTATGCAGAAAGATCTACTTTCATCTCTGTTAAAAAGTTCTGGAATTTGAGGCTCAGATGTGAATTACCCAGGTTCACAAAACAAACAGATGATGATGGAGCCCCTGTTCACTTCCTGCTCCATCATCAAAGTACTGTATGGTCCGTGCATTTTTTTTTTCCTTTCATTCTTTGCCCTCTACCTTTTCCCAAGGTCTCCCGCCTGCCATGCAGAAGGTCATGTATAAGGGACTTGTCCCTGAAGATAAGACGTTGAGAGAAATAAAAGTGACCAGTGGAGCCAAGATCATGGTGGTTGGCTCTACGATAAATGATGTCTTAGCAGTAAACACACCCAAAGATGCCGCACAGCAGGACGCCAAGGCCGAAGAGAACAAGAAGGAGCCTCTCTGTAGGCAGAAAGTGAGTCCATCTTGTGCTTGTTGGTCCAGAGAAATGAGAGGCTTTGTCCTCTGCAGCCTTGGTTGATGATGTTCTCCCTAGAATAAGCTCCTTTTTGGACAGGGCCCCTGATGGAAATTTATGGCAGCAGTTGGGTGCAGCAGAGTGGAGGTGACAGCTACCTGAGATTTGCAACTTTGTCTCGTCTGGCGGGTCAGTGTGTCTCAAGTCTACCTACTTTAGGATAAGGCCTTTGAACAGGGAGGCTTCAGATCAGATATGAAAAGAAATTAGATGTGGGCTTCTCTATCTGGCTGAGTGCAAAAAAAAATGTCAGTACTAGTATTAAGCCTCCATTTTGAAAAGTGCTTACATTTGAGTTTTTGTTTGTGGCTTTTCTCAAGTCAACAAGTGTAATTCTGAAGAGGCATGGAAATCAACCAATTTCAGAGTTCCTCTGAGACTGACCATTTCAGGAACTCGAATGAAGCTGAATAGGAAGATAACGACACTTTTTTATTTATTTTTTTGTCCTCCTGAACCATGAAATGAGGACCTGACTTTTCTCCGTTGCTCGTTTGGATAGAAGAGATCCAACTTTGTTTTGTAATCATTGTAGCCATTAAAATTCCTTTTATTTTTACTTATTTATTTTATTTTTTTGGTTGCTGTAGTGGGGTTGGCAAGTGCTCTATTACTGAGCTACATCATCAGCCCTTCTGAAAAATTTTGTTTTGAAATAGGATCTAGCTAAGTTGCCCAGGCTGGCCTCAAATTTGCAGTTCTCCTTCTTCAGCCTCCTGAGTGGCTAGGATTACAGGCATGTACCACTATGCCAGCTTCAAATTCTTTTTTTGTTTTTAGGAAAAGTGAGATTATTTTACTGTAAAGGGAACAGTTTAGGAAAATCATCGTTCGTGATCTTATGACCCAGTGAATCCCACTTGTTGCTGAATAGCTTCCTTGTACAGAAAACAGGTGTTCTCATTTTAATCTGTGTCCTAAGCAGAGGAGAGCAACTTGGACTGATACCAGTTTTAGTGATAACAGGTACTAAGATATATGGCCAACATTAGGAAACCCAGTTTTGTGTTAGAAATCCGTAATCCCTTTTGTGTGCTTTCAAGTTTTCAAAAGGGTTCTGAAAACCAGGAGTGCTTTTATAAATACGCAGCAAAACCTGATTAGAGTGTGAATATTCACATTTTGCTCTAGAAATATTAACATACTGGTGACAAGTTGCTCCCCCACGCCCCATAGAGGATATTATATAATTTTGAAAGTATATTTTCTGAAACTTTTTTTTTTCTTTTTGCACATTGACACAATGTCTTTATTTTGTTTATTTTTATGTGGTGCTGAGGTTTGAACCCAGTGCTTCACACATGCTAGGCAAGCGCTCTGCCACGGAGCCATAACCCCAGCCCTGAAACTCTTAAAGTCTAAAATATCTGTGTATAGGAAGTTTTGTGTTGGTTTTGCTTTTTGGTGCTGGGGATTAAACCTGGGGCCCTGTACATACTTTACCACAGAGCTACACTCCTACCCATCCTTAGGATTTTAGATAAGGGATCATAGACCTATATTACCATTCAAAAGGTGTTTATTTGAAGGTTTTTTCACTCTCCACATAAGGGGTCATAATATCCTGTAATGTGTTCTCTTTTCCCACGTTCCCTGTCACATGTATGAACAGATCTGAGTGAGCATTCTTACTGGTCACACCCTTAGAGCATAACGTGCCTTGTAAATACAGGTTTTAAGTGACTGGTGGTAGCTTAACAGGCTTAGAACTGTCCTCCACAGTGCAGGAATGATTCTTCAAAAGGTGCTTTTAAGGCATGACTCGTAATTATGCTTCCCACCTGTGCCACTTTGTTTGAGTGACGCCAGTTATTATGAGGTATGACATGGCCTAATGAGGGATCCAGTCCCTTCAGCTTTTTATGGACACGTTCAGGTATCTGGAGCTGATGTGCAGGGTGACTCTTTGCTGGCAGTGTGGCATTCATTCCTGCCACAGGTTCTGCTTGCCAGTGAGTAAGTGAGCTGGCTCATGGTTCCTGGTGCTTACATTTGACCAAATTTTTGCCGTCTGTGCATTCCTTGTCCCCTAGTGCCAGCTTTACCAAGCATTGACCTGGAAAGCCACAGTTGGAGAAAAGATGAGACTTGAGAGCTGTAGGGGCCATGGATTCGAACCCCTACGAGCTGCCTCACCTCCTCAGCGTTGGGTGGGAGTGAGGTTTGAGACTTCTTAGTGTCAAAGTAGTCAGTGTTTCTGCTTGGAAATGTAATTCCTCAAGTTTTCTTTGAGGCTGGGGTTAAGGATGGGGCAGTAGGGAAGACGTCTTCGATGGGCTGGGGGTCCCTTCTCAGCAGTTAGGTTGATTACCAGCATCTTGAAGTTCTCTTTGGGAGTTGAAGTTGATAGATATTGCTGACATTTTCTACCTGCCAGAAGAGCAACACCCTTTGCAGCTCTTATCAAGGTGTTTAATCCTTTCATTGGTGATTTTTTGCAAAGAAAGGGAGTAGAACATTTGAATAAGCAATCTGGAAATCCTCTTTGGTCCAGAAGTTCATTGAATATTATAGCTACATTGAGCTGATTAAATAATTAAATTAAGTATTCAGTTCTTCAGTCTTGTTTCTGTTTAATTATTGCAGTACCAGGGATTGAACCCAGGGGCACTTTACTACTGAATTACACCCCTTTTTAAATTGAGACAGGATCTTGCTCAGTTGCCTAGGCTAGCTTTGAACTTGTAATCCTTCTGCTTCAGCCTTCCTGCTAGCTAGGAGCATACACCTGGCAGTTCTCAGTCTTACTAGCCACATTTTAAGTGCTTAATAGCCTCATGTTGACTGATGGCCAACACAGGTGTGGAAGATTCCCCCATCACAGCAACTCCCAAGGACAGCACTGCTCCGCTGTGTCAAGGGATCATGGTCTGCAAAC
Organism: Spermophilus citellus; assembly: GCF_964194105.1. NCBI lineage: Eukaryota > Metazoa > Chordata > Mammalia > Rodentia > Sciuridae > Spermophilus > Spermophilus citellus. The sequence goes on from NC_138187.1 coordinate 16,776,137, forward strand.
ATTAAAGGCTTTTGCACAAAAATGTTAAGACTTTCTTCATCCCATTTTGAGACAGAGCAATGTGACTAAATTGTAAACAGCTGTGTCACATGACAGTCTCTTCTGGCTTGTGTTGTAGCAACACAGGAAGGTGCTGGATAAAGGGAAACCTGAAGACGTCATGCCGTCTGTCAAGGGGGCCCAGGTAAGCCCGACTTCTTTGTGACCATCTGGAAAGGAACCAGTCCCACCTTCAGAGAGTCTTGTAATTGTGTCCTCACGTCCTGTCCCTTCTTTTCTCTGTCCAATTGTCCCTGCCCCTCTCACCATGTCGTCGTGCCTCCAGGAGCGCCTGCCTACGGTACCCTTGTCCGGCATGTATAACAAGTCTGGAGGAAAAGTGAGACTCACCTTTAAGCTCGAACAAGACCAGCTGTGGATTGGCACTAAAGGTTAGTTGGTTCTCAGCCTCCTCCCAGCCCACACCTGCCCCTGCCGCCCAGCAGCACTGGTTCTGAGGGCTGCCGCTCCTCGTTGGAACCTCTCGCCTCACTGCTTTGTGTGCTTCTGGCTTTTGAATTTGCTTTTAGATGCTCACGTCTTGTTTGGACCCTTTTTGCTCCTGTGCAGTCTGATACCAGAGCCGACCTGTTGAACATTGGCTCCTTGCACAGAGAACCAGAGGTCCAGAACATGTGGCCAAGTGCTGGTCTCCGTAAAGGGCTTTATGGGATTACTTAGACACAATTTGCAAAAATCAGGAGATTTTACTTAATCTGATTTTTGAGGGGCTTCTCTTGGGGGAAAAAGAAAATCAAAAGGTTGGGGCCTGCCTTCCCATGGCACCGAGGAGCTAGAACTGAGTAGTGGTTTGCAGTGGGCCGTGCTCCTCTCCCCGTGTAGCCAGCTTGCTCATTATGTCGCCTGCCTGGTCCCTGTAGGTCAGTAGACCTGTGCTAGGTGAGGTTTTCCTGACTGCTGCCTGAGTCCCCCCCCCCCCCCCCCCCCCCCCGCCCGGGGTGCCCTCCGCCCTGCTGTGCTCAGTATCTGGGTCACCCTTGCTGTTTCCTGGGGAGTGTCTTGGACCATGCTCGCTCTCCCTTCCCTTAGTGGTTACAAAGTCTTGTTGGTTACATTCTGTAATGTCTGTGTCCCTTTCTTGGCCACCGTGCGTGTGTCAGGGCTATTAACACCTCTCAAGTTGTATTAAGAGCAAGTCTGCCACCTCCCTGCTCGGCCGTCATCTTCTGTCCTGTCCACGTCGTGTACTCTTTTTTTGTTTTTACTTATTTTTTAGTTGTAGTTGGACACATTACCTTTATTTATTTTTATGTGGTGCTGAGTATGGAACCCAGGGCCTCTCACATGCTAGGCGGGCGCTCTACCGCTGAGCCACCACCCCAGCCCCCCCAGTCATATACTCCTTTTGTCACTGGCTCCTACATTCAAAACGCCTTTGGCCCCTTAACACCAAGTTCAAATGCCTGAACCCAGTGCTGAGTGTTCTTCACAGTGAGCCCCAGTGTAGATTTGTTGCCTGCTCTGCGTGCCCTGTTGTCCCTGTGTGTCTCGGCTGACTTCCTCCGCTTCGCTCATGCTGTGCCCTTCCTGTCGTTAATGAACTCTTCAGAGGCCCTGCCGCAGTGCCCCCTCCTGATGAAGCCTCCCTGATAGCTCCCATCCCCTCCAAATGAACTGCTGCCGCTTCTGTTCCTCATATCCCCAGAGCACTCATTACTCTCTGACTTGTCTGTCCCCCGTTAGATTCCCGGAGGGAACCGAACAATTCACCTGTTTCTGGCCAGCACTGTAGGTATTCAGTGTGCGAGGTAAATGCTAAAGAGAAGTATAGGGGTCCCATTATCTGAGGCTAATTGGTTTCAGGGACAGGCCATTTGCTATGACTCCACTAAAATGGGACCAAAGTTTTATAGAAAATAAAACTTGGGACAAGGGTGGCGGGGAGTGAGATTTTTATCATCTAGAACATTCTAGAACACAAAAATAAGTTTTTTATTTTCAACTTTGTGCTGGTTCTTAAAATGAGCAGATTGAAATGACAAAAGCGCTTGAGTTTTCTAACATTTTATGGTAACTTGTTATAGTCTCCATTTCACATGCAGCTCAACTGCATGGTCAGAGCAAGCTTTGCAAATTTGGAGGGGCTCCCCGGTTTCTCCAAGGGCCTTCAAGCCCTTCACTAGATGGCTCTTTCCTGCCCCCCATCCTCCTCCTCAGCGGCCAGCTGCCCCGCCTGTGTTGGCTTTGCAGGTGATCTCGCTTGGTTCTCCGTCATTGCATTCACTTGCTGGAGCGCATAGACCTCCTGCCTCTTGCCACACTTCTCCCTTGGCTTGTGGGTAGCTCACTTGAAGGCAGTTGCCAAGGTGGATCCAGGAAGAGAGTAATGTGCAGGAGGGTAGGTGCAGCAGGGTCTGGTGAGGCCTGAGTCTCTCCAAGCTCGCTGGGCCCTCAAGGAATATCTTTGTGTTATGAAGTTGTGTAGGAGATGCATAGTAACCACGTGGACAGACTTAACTAAGAATTGCCCGTCCTTAAGTTGGAGGTTTTCAGTGGCCGCCTTCTTGCTTTGGCTTGAGGGCAGAGCTCTCGAAGCAGCTTCCGAGCTAATGAGAGCCTCCTTCCTCACCAGTCTTGGTGCCGTCCAGGCTCGGCCGAGGCTGAGGCCTTACTCCCACCCAGACTTTGGGGTCGGTGTGCCTCAGCAGTCCAGGGAGCAGATGCCCTTCCCACTGGCCCAGGGGTCCTGTTATTAGTGGCAGTACTTGGAGAAGGACAGCTTGTGCTGGGAGCTGGCTGCTAGCCACTGGCATTGTCTTTCCACCAGCCAGAAGCTGCTATGGACGACCCTCCCTGTCCATCTCTGTCCGTGGGGTGCTTTGCTAAGTAAGCGGCCCCCCCAGGCTTTTGTGCTCTCCTTGCTGCTTGTGTAGGAGGAAGCCGAGCTGATGGCCTTGGGCACAGCAGAGCAGGAAGCACCCGTAGCTCCAGGAGCCCTGAGCCCTATTTGTGGCGCTCTCGTCTAGTTTAGTTGTCATCACCCTGGAACGGGGGACCAGCAGGTCCAATCTCTGAAGGTTTCAAGAGAAGCCAGAAATCCATATTTTTATGTGAAATCTCCAGACATTTCAAGGTGAAAGCTGTTTTAGAAAGTTTCAATCTTCACCACTGGTTTAGAGACCTGGAAAGTCGAAGCCCGAGAGAACATCTTTGGGTTCCTTGTCCCTGATCCCTATTTTTCAGAGGCAGGGCCCCCAGCGTGGTCAGCAACAAGGCCAGAACCCTGTCTGTAAATTGCTAGTCGGGCCGCTTGCCTGTTTTCACATTCTACCTTTCCATATTTTTCTTTCTGCCAAGGCTGCCATGGGTCCTTCTCTCCTTGATTCAGCTTGCTGGGAATGCCCGCCCCTGCCTCACACCCACCCTGCTGCACGGGGCTCCTGCCCAGCAGGCTCATCTCACTCCAGGCACCCTGTCCGCCACCTCTTTCTTGGCGTCTTCAGCCCGTGTCATCAGTGTTGTTTCAGTCGTCATTCACGCCAGGTCGTAGATATTGGTGAACACCTGATGTGCGCACCGAGGGAGAATGCTCGGCAGGGCCTGGTGTGGAAGGTGGCCTTACAGCTGGAGCACTCCTCCCTCCTGTGAGAGCCCCGGGAACACTGTTGCTCCTCTGTCCTTGGCCTCTTAACTCTCCTATGCCAGGTGCCCAGGATCTCAGCCGATGCTGGGCTTGGGCCGTGAGGGTATAAAGGAGTTTCTTGGTATTTATTTAAAAAACCATCAGACTTTGAAAACTATCGCCAGGGAAGATCTATTTCTGCTCTCAGAAACTTTTGTCATCATTCCCAAATCCTGTTCCCCATTTGCTCCTGCGAAATTCCAAGTCTCCTTGCTGGGAGTGGTGGTACGTGCCTGAAATACCAGCCACTCGGGAGGCTGAGGCAGGAGGATGACAAATTCCAGGCCAGCCCGGGCGATTCAGCAAGACCCCGTCTCAAAAAATCAAATGGGCTGGTGATAGAGCTTAGTTGGAGTGCACCCCGGAGTTCAGTCCCCAGTACGGAAGAAAGTTCCCAGCTGCCAAGCAGGGATGTAGGGGCACTATTTAAAGATGCTGCCCATGGTCCCTCAAGGGCCTGGTGCCATGAGCAGTTTACTGTAGATCCTGTAGCCTTGATGAGGGAGGGACTGCTTCCTGCAGCCGAGGAACTGGGGGGCCTTTGAATAACCACTGTCGTCCCTCTCAACCTAGAGCGAACTGAGAAACTGCCCATGGGCTCCATTAAAAATGTGGTCAGTGAACCTATTGAAGGACACGAGGACTACCACATGATGGTAAGTGGCCTGACCTGGCCCCCAGCTAGGTGCCTGTTCTGCCTTCTCTAGCAGGGGGTGGATTTCAACTGAGCTTTGCTATTGAAGGAAAAAACATTGTCTTCTAAGGACTGTGTTAAGACTCTTGTGTTTTCTTGTCTACTTAGAACTTGACCCATGACCCTCTTCTCAGTTCTGTTTATTTTGCAGCTGCCCCCCTACCCCCTACCCCATGCCGCAGCTGGAAGGGCGCGTTTCTCCTGTGCTGTTAGAGACTTCTCCTGTGCCTCCCTCTCATTTGTCATATTTTGTTTTTAGACCAGGAAAATAAATACGAAGAGGAGGAATGGGTTGTGGATTTCATTTTTAAATTTTTCTTGCTTTTAAAAAAGAGAGCACCCCCTGGCCTTGGTGTTGAGGAGTCCAGGTGGTCTCCCTCGTGGTGTCCGATGCAGGGCCAGGCTCTCCGCAGGGCACAGGCTGTGCTTTTCCGGGCAGAGCAAGCAGTGTAGACCAGGTTCCCTTTTCCAGCACTATTTGAAGGGGTCCCCCCACCCCTCCCTTTTTTTTTTTGGTAACTTTTCAGTGCTGAATATTGAACTCAGCCTCAAGTATGCTAGATCGAGGGGCCACTTTATACATGAAGTTTAACTGCCTAAACTCCGAAGTTGCTATGACAGGGACTTGACCTGAGCTAGCAGTGGTGTGAGGGCAGGACCATTTGCCCTCTTCTGTGAGGAGGGAGATTTTTTCAGCGTCTCTGGATAGTGGTGCAACTGTGTCCACTCCATCCCAAGGAGAAGGAGCAGTTCAGTGGTTTGACCAGCGGGTGGTGTTATGAATTCCATGGCAGAGGGATCTGTCAGAAGATCTCCTTGTTAAAGGGAGAAATCGGCTAGAGAGCCAGCCTGTCCCTGTGCCTGCCCTGTATGGTGGTGCTAGTGCAGGGCTGTGGTTGGGACCCTAGGCTGCAAGTTCCTGTCCTTCCTGAAAGTGGCCACAACATCACTGGGGCTTCTTTCAGGCCCATCCGTGGCCCTTCACCCTGCTCTGCTGCAGTCTACACGACTGCAGACAGGTTTGATTTGCCTTCATTATTTTTCTGTTTTAATGGTGGCATTTTTGTATTTGAAGTATTTGTGTGAGCATTTTGACTCTGTAGGGTTTGCAGCCTCAGATTTCAGGCAGCCTGATGGTAGGGATTACAGACAAGTTGAGCCCACCACCCTGGACATCTCTTCAGGACTTAGTGTGCATGGTAATGAGTTAGTCCTCAGAAAAGTGTTCATTTCTCTATGGAGTCATTGCTGGCAGAGGGTGGTTCTAGTCACTCCTCCTCCTAAACACTGCTAAGTAGCACTTTTGTGCTGATGGAAAGTATTTACTTCCCTCTTGAAGCATATGCCATTTCTCTAGCTAGATAAATGTGTCACAGTTCACAATTAGAGAAATGTAGCTGTGCTCTTCCACTTTTGGAGATGAGTTTCTAACAGTACAGGAAAGGAAAGGGAATACCACAAGCCATCCATCCCCCCATCACTGAGAACAATTGTAAATCCTTTGTAACTTGGTTTAAATCTTTTCTTCAAATAAAAAATAAATTCTGCCAACAGCAATGATGTCCCCATTGTCTTCCCCTTCCCCCATTCCCATCATCACACCTGTGTGTCTCCATCTACAGTTCTTTATGTATATGTTGACGAACAAGATCGAGTATTTTTTTTCCGGTTTTCATAAAGGACATCATGGTGTGTGCGGTTCTGCCACTTGTTTTTTTTCGTTCGACATCATGTTCTGTCATATGAACTCTAGATGCACAAGGACCAGCTCATACCTCTGTAAAGCACGCCAGTGTTTATATGAATAGCTTACACCACTCGGGATCCCGCATCCCCTTCCTGATGGATGTGTGGTTGTTGCTGGGGTGTTAACGTCTCTGATAGCGCTGTCTCAACGTGCCCACCACTCTCCCTGTGCATGGTGTCAGGCTTTCTAGGGCAGCAATTCTCAAACTGGTCGTGAGCAGTATTGGATTACCTGGGAGCTTATTGGAAGTTACTCAGGCCCTGCCCCAAACCAGAACTCCCAGGGGTGCGCCTGCGGTCTGTTCTCAGGAGCCTTCCAGATGGTTCTGATGCACATGCACGTTTGCAAGCCGCTGCCTTGGGGTTGGCCATGCTGAGCCCCACCCCCCTTTTCTTGTCCTGGTTTTTAAACATGTTAGGAGAGTGTCCCCCTGTGCACAGTTGCATTTTGTTTTCTTCCCTTTTGAATGAATCCACTTCCCAGCCCTCTCCCCGTGTGTGTGGTTCTGCCTGCTTGGTCTCCCGCCTCTGAAGTTGGCTTGGTTTTCCTTTTTCCCTTCCAGGCATTTCAGTTGGGCCCCACGGAAGCCTCTTACTACTGGGTGTACTGGGTTCCAACTCAATATGTGGATGCAATCAAAGACACTGTGCTGGGCAAATGGCAGTATTTTTGAAAGCACTTTCACCTCTGGCCCAGGAGACTGACCCAAAGTGAAGGACATTGCCGGAGAGGCCTGCAGCAGCCCTGGATTTCAGAGTTCTGGAACTTTGTTCACACACACAAATCTCGATTCAATCGGAGGTGATGTGGTGACTGAAGCCAGAGGTGATGTACTTTCACCATTAGCTTAATTTTAACTTAAAATCACCGATTCCCTTTCTTGCAGTCAGCTTCATACCATTTTTAAAGTCAGTATGGTGGAAATCAATAAATCTGAATTCCGAACGTGTTGTGTGGAATACTCTTAAGTCTGTTTGAGAGTAGATCTGCCAATTATGTTGAGAAGGAAATGATGAAAAGCTTTCTGAGTTTTGTTTTTGTTTTTGTCTTTTTTTTAAAAAAAAGATTTAAACTGAAATATTTTCATGAATCTTTGGTTGCAAACATTTGGACTGCAATGTGATGAGTTGGGGTATTTTTTTTTTCTTTTTCCTTGGTATAAAATTGTATGCAAAATGTTGTGGGGGGTTAGTAAGCCATTTTTTTCTGTTAATTGATTGAGATTTCTTTCCTTTTTTAATTTTCTCACTTCCCTAGATTTGAGTTTTTGTTTTAAAAACCCAAAGATGTCAGTTCCTCTTTTGGTACCTCATCCATGCTTCCTTTTCTGGGCTCTCTCCCACGTGCTGCTGCTGCTTGGGAATGCACATGGGAGACAGGAGCTGCTGGGTCATGGTCAGGGAGCCCTCACCCTTGCTGTGGTGGTGTTGAGCAGCAGAGTATCTCACAAGTGACTCCTATCTAAACGTCTTACCCTTCGGGCCCCGACTTGTGGGGCGTTCCATTGCCTGTTCAGCGGTCGTGGGCAGCCCTCGCTGAGCGGGGCTTTGAGGCCCAGCCTGGCCTGGATGTGCCTAGGCTGGGCTCCTCCAAAGCCCCAGTTTGGAGAAGGAGCCAGGTGGAAGATAGTTGGTGCAGCCATACAGCCACAGATCCAGAGACCTCCTTTCTTTGGAAGTTTTCAAGAAATTCTTAAGCAGTCCAATGATTATTTCAATTATGCTTCTCCATTTGGTCCTTCTGCTCATGCATTAAGTTCAAGTGTCCTTTATCCCAGGTTCAGAGATGCTGCCTTTCTCAGTAAGAGGACACCTGACCTAGCAGGTTGGCCAGTGGTGTTTGAACAGTGAAATGGGATAAATTGCTTTCATGATCAGCTCTCCTCTGGTTTCAGCCCTTATGTTCTTCGTACATGTACACTTCTGTCATCTCCTATGGCTTGATTGACTCTGAAATGAGAGACAGTCTCTTGGTGGATGACACCCTCTGTGCTGTTTGCTGTATCTCTGCTGCTGTCTCTGCAATTCTCCTCTCTCTGGTTGCAGGCTCTCATAGTAAGGTCTGGCAAGAAATCTTCCCAACTTCACACTTTGGATTCTAAGCTGTTCCCCCTCATTCTGTGAAATGTATTAGCATGTGTTTGCCTAAGATGACTATTCCTTGTGAGCCAGTTAACGACGATATTCTACGCCCTTCCCTTCTAAGCTGTAGTTCAGGAATCTCCATAGACAGACTCTTGCTTTTTGTGGTGTAGTCAGTGCCAAGTTACACATCTGGGCAGGAAAACCTACTCTTCGCTTTTTGGGGGCATAAGGTATGGATGTGAAGTGCAGCGTCCAAGAACCTGCCTGTTTGCCATTGTTGGAAAAGGAGCAGTAACTGCAGCTCTTGTCCCTGTTGGCAGTCGCTGGGGAAAGGAGTGCACCTTTGTTGCTTGTCCCAGCCGCCTCCTGTGGTTGACAGGGCTGCAGGGGAAGGGATCAGGTAGCAAGCAGAGCGTCCTCTGGGTTTAAGTACTGCCCTTTGTTTGCTGATGTCCCCATCCTTGAGACTTGTCTGACAGTGCCATGTGCCCAGTTTTGGTCTTTTTGTCCCCAGAGTGGCTCTGAGATCCCTCCCACCAGCCCCCTCCTTTGCGCCCACCCTCCTCCCTCCCAGCCAGAGCGAGTGTGCCATTGTCCCCCTGCTGTCCCGGGGCCAGACTGCTTCTCACTCAGGCTGGTGTCATTTCAAGAGGACCAAAGCCTGCGTGAGCCTTTTTATTTTCAGTAAAATGGTGCTTATTTCCTTACTTCAAGATATTATATATAAATAATGACGTAAATGACACCTTTTCGTGTGGAGCTGTTGAGTTCTGCTTCACAGAGCTCCCTTAATCTGTCATCACAGTCCTGAGCTCTGCAGGAGACCTTCTGGAAGCCCTCGGGAGAGCAGAGGAGGACAGCACCCAGGCCCCTGGGGGAAGTGTTAGAGACCCACCTCTGGGTCCCAGCAGTCTTCACTGTTTTGTCACTCAGTCACATCTGCCCAAATCCATGTGAGCAAAGCCAAGTGCTCCCCCCTTTAGGTAGCAACACAGTGTTTTGTTTTCCCTCAGGATTATTTCTGTACAATTCCTTCACTGTCAGGTCTGAGGGGACCAGAACTTTCCCTCCCTGTGGAAGGGGGCATGCTGGTGGATTAAGGAAGAGCTGACTCCAGAGAGGGCCTCTGAGGGCGTCACCTTAAGCTTGAGATGGAGAGGTCCTGCCCTGGGGTCTGTCATCTCGGTGCCACCCAGGGGGCTTCTTTGCTGTCCAGAATTGGTAAAGCGGTCCTCCTCCGGGTCTCCACTCGAGGACATCATGCCTTTCTTTTCCTCCCTGAGGAGACTTGGCAGAGTAAGGCAGCCTAGGAGCCCTGCTGAGCCCCCCATCCGACCCTTTCCAGTCAGCCTGGTCAGAGGACCTAGACCGTGAGTTGCTGGAGCTCTTTGGTGGGAAGTATTTTAATCCATGATGGGTCTTTAGCAAGTGGCGTTTGCTCTTTTTAAATGAAGTTTAACTGAGGATGCACTTTCTCATAATCTTGTGGACGTGGTCGGGGCCCGGCGAGGCCCTCAGTAGGCTCCTTAGTTGCTGCTTTACCTTAGGAGGGCCAAAGAGGTTGACTCTGCTCCCTTGCCACGTCTCAGAAAGGTTGCCATATTTCACCCAGAAGGGACGCGTTTTCTTCCTCCTCTTTAACCATGTGCCTGGAGGAGCCATGCCGGGCTCTTGCCTTTGGCCCACCCTTTCTTTGCCAGGGGCCGAGAAGGAGAGGGGTTAGACCCGGAGTCCCAAGGGCAGGCTTTCTTCCACCCATCTGCTGAGGGACCCTCTCTCTCGCTCCTTGCCTCTGTTCATGCCTGTTGTCTTGGAAGGAGATGGTCCCTGTGTCTTAAGGCTTGTGGTGAAGTCATCTGCAGTGAGAGTCGGCACCTGTTTCCTTCTTCCCCAGACCTGCAGCCTTTCTGAAGTCACAGGTGGTCCGGAGCCCGTGATACGCAGAACATCTGGTAGGTTTACCTGCCGGCCGAGTGCTTGACTGCTTCTACTGCTTTCTAAATTTCTGAGAACCTTTCTCTTCTTTGTTAAAGAGCTCTGCAGAGTTATTTGACAATATGTGTAAGTACCATGTTTCCTTGTGGCGTACGCTCTGTTCTGGTTTGTTTTGAAATCAAATGCCTGTTTGGGAGGAGATGAACGTATTTAGTCTATTAGATTTGCGCTGCTGGATTTTTTTTTTTTTTTAAGTGTAACCTTGACTAGCTGTCTTATTGTTTATCCTGTAAGATTAGTCTATCAATTAAAGTTTGATAATTAATTGCGTCTCTTTCCTTCCGATCCTTCCTGCGTCTAATCCTTACTGGGGACTGACCAACACTTGGAGCTGGGCCCGAGGCCATCTTTTGCCAGCTGTGGTCTTATTTGGCTGTAAGTAGATCCAAATTTATTCTCTGCTGAAACAGTTGAGAATAAAGAGATGCTGGTTTTATTTACTCTAGTGGTCCAAGTGACCAGCTTGCGGGTCAGCCACCCTCTGCTAAGGTGGCTACCTTTGTCTGCTCTGACCTCCACGTGGCAGAGGTGCCCCCTGCCCTTACCCTCCTGACTGGGTGCCTTGTGCAACCTCACCAGCCACTTAGCCTTTGAGGACACATTCAGTTAAACACTTGAGAACAGAGCTCTAGCTCTGGCCACGCGCTACCAAGACCCAGGAAGAGGGAGGGGGAGGATATTATTACCAAAAAAATGGGACAAGAACAGAATCCTTGGTCTAAGGAGTGAGAACTGGTCTCTCAGAACTGGTTTGGACCCTCTACCACCCCGGGACAGTAGATAGTGTCTCTTCTTCCCCGTGATCTAAGTGTTCTGGAAGATTTGGTCTCATTTCCCTGTTCTGGCAAGGGGAGAGCGTCTGTTCTTTTTCCATTTTCATCTTGCCTCCTAATCCTGATGGAACACTGCTGGATTCCTATGGCCCTGGCCGTGATCCGGAGAGGACAAGGTGGGTTGTCCACCTGCTGTACGTTGGCTGGTACCCACTTAGAGAGAATCTTGTGTCTCTGCAGAGGGTACTTCTGGATTTTTTACCAATTCCAAACAATTATTTCAGGCACCTTAAGACTAACAGGATGATTGGTTCTTCTCCAGTGGAGAATGAGGTCAACTCCAGTGTGAATAATTTTACTCTACTGTTGGGAAATGTCTGGCAGTTTCTCAGCTTTGGGTAATTTAACAGAATCCTTCCTACACCAGGGACCCAGCTACCAGACAGGTATCAGGGCAGGAGACAATGCTTTCCTCCTCTTGCCCCAGAGCTCTCACAAGACGGATGTGCAGTGGGAATGAGGTATTCTCTCCCCCAGCCTCCACCCACACACTTGGCTTCTGGCAGCTGGAACTCTGTCTCTCTGGCTTTGCCTAGTTGGAAAGCTGGTACAGAATGGTTAACATCCCTACACCATTCACATAGGTTTGCCAGTTATTAAAATATTAGCCACCTCTGCTTTCTGGTCTAGACATACCAATTTGTTTTGCTGAAGCACTTGACAGGTGTGCTGACGGTGTGACACTTCCAAGAGTGTCAACACACATCTCCTAAGAACGGTGTTTTAAACCTAAGAAAATCACCTAAGAAAATTCCTATCAATTCAGTGATACCGTCCCATAGGCCAGCATAGCTTTCAGAAGAATTTCAGTTAATGATCCAGTTTAAAATCTCTATCTAGTCTTGTGTTGTTTAATTACCATTTTAACTTTTCTACTGTTACTAGTCTTGGCTTTTTTCTCTCACCTTGAAGTAATTCCCTTCTCTGTGTGTCGCCCCACCCGCTGCACGGGGGCTAGAACCCGGGGGCCTCATGCATGCTAAGCAGGTGCTCTACCCCCAACCCTAAGCCATGTCCCCCAGCCTTCCACCTGCATAGTTTATCTTTTCATTTGCTGCTCCTCTCCATCTTGTCCTGAGTCTGCTTCTGGGTGTGTTTCTCATGGCTAGGGAGCCGTGGTCCTGGAGGAGGCTTGTCATGGAACCAGATCCCCAGAGGGCAAAGTCCTTTTGTTCAGTGATCATTGTGGCTCTGAGGCCATATCCTGTTCTAAGACTGGGGTCCATAACCGAGGACTCTCATGGCTCTTGGTGACAGTTGACACAACTTAGGCACAGGGATGTGGCTCCTGTAACTCTAGAGTGTCCAACCTAGCTCAGTGCCAGTGCTTACATCACATTGCCAAGCACCTGCCACATACCTCTGGGCTCTGCTTTTTCTTGGTTGACCTAGAGCCTGCAGACTAGCAACCAAGAGGAAAGAGAATTTCCCCCACCTCGAGAGTTCAAGTAAAAGTCCCAGACAAGGCTTTTAAGGGCTCCTTACTCCTGCTTTCCACAGACAGACACGGTGACCTGCTGCATCCACGGCATGTGCTGGTCTGCGTCCACCCATCGTGAGCCTCAGGGATTTCGGGTAGATATTCCAAAGCTCAGAATATAGCACTATGACAGGCCACCTAGCAGGGTGTTGACCTCTTGCCATGTGCCAAGTAAATGCCACTTGGAAAGAACCTCCTCTAGGGCTTCAGCCCCGGGGTGAAGATTGGGAATCAGAGGAGGTTCCTCTGGGTGCTCTAAACGCGCTCCATGCAGTCCTGTGGTCTCAGCTCCTCCACTGATGGGCCAGGTGCTCCACTCATCATGATGTGCATGATATTGTCGCTCTTCTTCATGTCCCTCCTGTTACCCCACTTTTGCTATTAGCAGTATCTTGGGCTCGGAGAAGTAGAGGCTTAGCCACATGAGCGTGGCTACATTGAGGCTACATTTCAGAACTCCAGTTTGCCTGGTGCTACTGTAAGTCTGCCCTTACTCCCCTGACTGTTGATAACTTAAAGCGGTTTGAATTTTCCTTTCTTAAAACTCTGAACCTTGGCATTTATGTATTGTTTTCATTAACTTTATTAATAAAGTAAATATTAAATTTGCTTAATTTGCTCATTGATTTGCTATTTTAAAAACTAAAATAGTCATACGTGCACTGGATACAGAGATGTCAGGGGATAGGTCCATCTCTCAGTTCCCAGCTTCTCAGCCCATCACCTTAGGCTTCAGCACCTGAGCGTCCATTCCCTCTTAAATCTCTTACTGGTGTGAGAGGGCAGGGTCCTTGACAGAAACCTGGCAGAGGAGGGAGGCACCCAGACTCGAAGCCTCATTCCCCAGCCTGAGCTTCTCCTTGAGCCCTTGTCATTAGGTCGCCTGCTCAGGTATTTCACAAGCATCCCAAATGTACCATGTCCCAAACTGAAATCACATCCCCCTTTAGATCTGATTCTCTCCTCTGTTATGCTCGAATTCGGGACCCCCAAAAGACCACCAGAGACCAAGATCGATGTAAGCAGCAAAGAGGTGTTTATTGCGAGCTAGCTTGGTCCTCCGCGTGCACACAGCAACTGGTGACTCTGAGAGGCCCCGAGCCCAGGGTTTGCAGCAGTTTTATACATTCTTTGGAGAAGGCAGGGACCTCACATACATCATAGCATCTCTTAGCAAATCATCACACACGGCGGGAAAATAAAATAACTCTAAAACCTGATTAGCACATTCACTGTCGGGGGAACAAGTTGGGTAGGGGTGATTGGTTAGTACAAAAGGGGTATTCATTTGAACTGATTGGTTTAAGCCAAGAGGGGTGTTCGTGCTGAACTACATGGTTTCCCAACATGTTATCAACCACCATAAACTACTGGGAGGGTCATCTGGCATCCCCGGTATTTCCCTGTCTCATGCTGATTGGTGGCTGCTAGGGGGTTGCTATGGATCCCCACCTAGCCTGACTGAGTCAGGGACACCTGGTGCAGCAGATCTCTCCTGTTATTTGTAGATAAACAACTTAGCAGGGTGGGAATGTGCTTAGGAGTGCTCTGTGGGTCTTTCCAAGGACAAAGGTGATGTCCCTTCCTTGGCAGGCTTTGCTCTGAGGTAGAAGCTGGTTTTTCACCTCATCCCTATTTATTTATTTATTTATTTATTTATTTATTTATTTATTTATTTATTATTTGATATTGGGGATTGAACATAGGGGCATGTTAACCACTGGGTTACATGTTACCTCCCCAGTCTTTTTTTTTTTTTTTTTTTTTTTTTTTTGACAGAGTCTCAAACTTGGGATCCTCCTGCCCCTGCTTTCCAAGCTACTGGGGCTATAGGAGTGCACCACAGTAGCACGCCCTCCGCCCTCATCTGGTTTAGACAGCAACTCCCCAGTACTGAGTAGCTCAAGCCACAAACTTCGGAAATTACACTCAACTGATTCATTTCCTTCTTCATCTGGTCAACTTCTGCCATTTTATTCCCAGAATCCTCTAGTCCATCTCTTTACCCCCACCTCCAAATCATTTTTCTCATGGGCACTTTGAGTAACCACCAGGATCATCCCCTTCAGTCCACCCTTGGGTATAGCTGCCAGCGGCTGATCTCAGGTACATCTGGATGTCTCCCCTGCTGGCCTCCCCTCCCCTTGTGGCACTCACTGCCAACAGGTTCCTCCTGCAGGTTTTCCTGTGTGGCCTAACCCTGGCCACTTCTTTAACCATAGGTAACCCACCCAACCTGGTCCCCGCTGGCACTGTGCCAGACTGAACAGGCCAGGCCCCGCCTGCTGGTTTTGCCTGCACTGCTGCTTCTGTCTGTCTTCACAGCCCTAGAAATTACCCTCGGCCTCCCCTCCCCTTAAAACCTTCCCCACGTGCCACTTCCCCAGCTTCCAGTGGATTAATGCCAGATTTCACACTCTTCACTTTTATTTTTCATTTATTATACAGTGTATTATAATTTAGAAAACAGTGATTAACAATAGCCACATCTAGGGCTGGGGATGTGGCTCAAGCAGTAACGCGCTCGCCTGGCATGCGTGCAGCCCGGGTTCGATCCTCAGCACCACATACCAACAAAGATGTTGTGTCTGCCGAGAATTAAAAAAAATATATATATTAAAAATTCTCTCTCTCTCTCCGCCCCCCCCTCACTCTCTAAAAAAAAAAAAACAAACAATAGCCACATCTATATTATCTCTCTTGGTGACGATCATTATCATTTTGATATGGTTTATAGAAATTGGATCATGCTATTTTTGCTTAAAATATCAATCTTTCCATTTCCTATAAAATTGTTTCTGCTCATCCAGTCCCATATTGTTGGATCAAATTATAAGTCATCAGCATACTCCTTGTTACAGGTACATAAAATTTTCTCCGGTTTGAGAAATTTTAGACAGGTGAAAGCATAGTCCAGTGAGTTCACATGCACACATCAATTAGTCACCAATTCACAGTTTGCTTTTTTTTTTCTTTTTCCTGAATCACTTGAAAGTCAGCTGCAAGCTGGGTATGGTAGCTCACGCCTGTAATCCCAGCAACTCAGGAGACTGAGGCAGGAGAATTCCAAGTTTGAGGCCAGTTTGAGCAACTCAGTGACACTGTTTCAAAAAATAAAAAGGGCTGGTGGGGGCTGGGATTGTGGCTCAGTGGTAGAGAGCTTGCCTAGCACATGTGAGGCACTGGGTTCGATCATCAGCACCACATAAAAATAAATTGTGTATTGTGTCCATCTATAAAAATATTTAAAAAAAAAAAGTGGTGGTAGAGTACCCTGGGGTCAATCTGTAGTACTAAAACAATAACAAGGTCAGCTGCAGACTTCACTGTTTCACTCCTAGATATTAAATGTCTCCAGAGAACAAAGTAGTTGTAACCACTGCATATAATCCTATTACACATAAAAAATTCAACATTGTTATCACTTAAGTACAGCCCAATTGTCCCAAAAATGTCTTTTGTGGGGTTTTTCCTCCCAATCCATTTCAGCAACACATTTCTCAACTTTGTTCTCTCTTTGGTCTCCTTTAATTAGAAGTTACCCTGCCCTTTTCCATGACGATTATGAAATAATTATTTAATTTATTAAACATTTTTAGGGGGCTGGGGATGTGGCTCAAGCGGTAGCGCGCTCGCCTGGCATGCGTGCGACCCGGGTTCGATCCTCAGCACCACATACCAACAAAGATGTTGTGTCTGCCGAGAACTAAAAAATAAATATTAAAAATTCTCTCTCTCTCCCCTCTCTCACTCTTTAAAAATAAAAATAAAAATAAAGGCATCGTGTTGTGTCCATCTACACCTAAAAAATAAAAAACATTTTTAAATGAAGTACATGTCTGATATTAGAGATTGAACCCAAGGCCTCATGCATGCTCTGAGATACATTCCCGTCTTGAGATAGGGTCTGATTTGCTGAGGATGGCCTTCAACTTGCAATCCTCCTGCCTCAGCCTTCTGAGTAGCTGAGATTATAGGTGAACACCACTGTAACTAGCTCCTAATTTTTTGAGATTTGAGACAGAGCTTCCCCAAGTTGCCTAGGCTGGCCTCAAACTTGTTATCCTTCTGTCTTAGCCTCCTGAGTAGCTGGGACCACAGGCATGCACTACTGTGCCTGGCCCATAACATCCTAGCTCTATACTGTCCTACTTTCTGGATTTGTTTGCTTATGATCAGATTCAGGTTACACAGTTTTAGCAAGAATACCTTCAGTGAGTGATTTGTCCCCAGCGCATCACATCAGAAACAGCTTAGGAGACTGGCTGGTGGCATTATTGGTGATGCCGTCACATGGACTTTGTCTTCCTTACTAGACTGTGAGCTCCATGAGACGTACTATTTACCCTTGTGTACACAGGCCTGGCAGAGTGCCAAGCACATGGTAGGCACTTCACTGTCTGAGCACACTTGCTGTTTGGGGACACAGAATGAAGCAGCTGGCAGAACAGGGAAAATGGCTGGAGGAGGGTTAGGACTAGGTCTTGAAAAGCTCACAAGCCACCTTCCACAAAGGGAATGGCTCACAGGATGCACGATGTCCTCACATTTTAGGAGGCCATTAAAAAGCATGCAGCTACAAGCCCATTTATCCCGTCTTCTAATTTGGCCAGAGTACTGCCTCCCTACTGTGGTGCAGAAGCCTCCAGTGAGTTCTTACAGCAGAAAGGCCCTGCTGGGGTTTGAACACCCACATCCCAAATGGCATTACCCATGAATTATCTGTACATGTGTGATCCAGTGAACATTTCCCCTCGCTCTGGCTCCAGCTGGAGTGATGTGACTGGACCATTTTACTGCAGGTATCAGCAGTTACTTGGCAGTACCACCTGACTTAGTGATCTTTGGCAAAAACAACCCTGACACGTTTTTTGCAGTACCACATTTGTAGTACGGACCATAGAAGAAATTTCATGCAGCTTCTTTGGTTCCCTGTTGGGTCCCCAGTGCCTAGTAAGCACTCAGGCTATTTGCAGAATGAATGCAGCTATAAAAATGTATAAGGAGGGCTGGGGATGTGACTCAAGTGGTAGCACGCTCGCCTGGCATGCGTGCGGCCCGGGTTCGATCCTCAGCACCACATACCAACAAAGATGTTGTGTCCGCCAAGAACTAAAAAAAATAAATATTAAAAAAATTCTCTCTCCTCTCTCTCTCTCTCTTTAAAAAAAAAAATGTATAAGGAGGTGCCTTTTGATCCAAGGTGGCAGTTTTCCAAGGTACCTTTTTTTTAAAGGAAGGTACATTTTGACTATGATTGCTTCCTATTATCAAAAAAAAAAAAAAAAAGGGAATTGGGCTGGGGTTGTGGCTCAGTGGTAGAGTGCTCGCCTAGCATGCTCGAGGCACTGGGTTCGATCCTCAGCACCACATAAATATAAATATAAAATAAAGAGATTGTGTCCACCTAAAACGTAAAAATAAAATATATATATGAAATATGGGTACATATATATAATGAAGGGAATAGAGGGCTGGGGATATAACTCAGTTGGGAGAGTGCTTGCCTCACATGCACAAGGCCCTGGGTTCAATCCTCAGCACCAAATACACAAAAAGAAAAAAAAAGAAGGGAATAGGCCTGGAGTAGCTAGGGTGACACAGCAGGAACTGACCACACTGGGCACCCCAAATGGGAAGCAGGTGTGAGGGTGGACCCAGTTCCAGAGCTGACTGCTGTCCTGCTACCTCATCCCTCAGCCAGATCATCTGCCAGCAGGTGTCTCAATTCAGTGCCTCTGCTCAGTGACATCACTTACTGCAGGCTGTTGGTTCTTGGCAGTTTCAGTAGCAGGAGACATGTCTTACGACACATCTCAAATCTCATCAAGACCCTGAAGTGTACGTGTTATCTCTACATCAACCCCAAGGAGCTAACACAGGGCAAAGGGACACAATGCCACACTGACCTTCCAGGAAGAAAGAGCGCCTCCCACGCTCCAAAACTTACATTCTATTTATTTGAAAAGAGATCCTTAAGTAAGAGATGAAAAACGATTCCCACATGCCGACAGCAGCTAACATATGATCATCCATTAGCTAATGGAAGCAATAAATAATTCTGTGAAGCAAAAAAGTCCTTTTACCACTCATTCCTGGCACTGAGGAGGGGGAGGGAAACTTATTCCAAGTACACTGCTAGAAAAGCCATGTATTTTTGATAGGCATGAATATCAATGACAAATCAGACAAAACTTTAAAAATATTAGGAAGTTTCAATCTATAAAGGCACTTTATAGACATCACTGAAAAACTGAAGATGAAGAAAAGTGTTGGTTTTATAGATTTATTTTTCAAAGGGCAGTACACTTAGAGAATTTAAATACAAGTCCAGGAGAACTGCTCTGTCAAGGTCAGTGACGACACCAGAATGGGTTCTCACTTCCACACACTTCCCAGGATCATCCAAGTCCTCTCTTGGTGAGGAAGAGGGGTCTGGCAATGACAAAGCAAGTTCAGTATTTGTCTCTGGTGTAGTCACCAACTCTTGAATGACATATTGAAGGTGCTAACTCCAGTGTAACTAAATGTTATAGATTCTAATATGGTGTTTTAATTTACAATGTCTTTTGATGACTCTGGAGCCTAAGTAACAACAACTTGCACTTACGGGGAGACTGCTGCACCGGGCAGCGGGGAAGCAGCACACACTGCTCGCTCTGCCTTCACACAGGCCCAGTAGGGCCTTCGCTCCAGTTTACCTGTCAGGAAACCTGCGCAGCCAAGCAGTCCAGCAGCCCTGCCCAAGACCACCAGGCTGACAGCACATGGTACAGCTGCGAAAAATCTGGGTTACCGACTCCAAAGTCCATCCTCTTAAGAGGCCACCAGGCCTTTTAGCTTCCTGGACAGTAGGGCAGGCAGGCCATGGGTGGGCAGTTGATGGAGACAGAGGTCTGTTTCTGGGTTACCTCGCTCAGGGTTTTGTGCAGGATTCTTTTTATGAGGATGGCCAACAATCAAGTGAATCCATCCAGGAATGACTGCTCTCAACCTCTTGAGGACAAAAGGTCATCACTAGCATGATGCTTTTTGAATGGCAGGTAAATGAAAGTAGCCTGCTAATTTATTTGTTTATTTATTTATTTGCGATACTGGGGATTGAACCCAGGGGTGCTCTATCACTAACCTACATCCTCATTCCTTTTCATCTCAAAGACAGGGTCTTGCTAAGTTGCCAAGGCTGGCTTTGAACTTGCGACCCTCCTTCCTTACCCTCCCAGGTCACTGGGACTACAGGCATGTGACACCACACCCAGCAGCAGCCTGCATTTTAAGTGAAAATCTCTGTCAAGCATTTCCATCTTTCATTTCTTCTTGAGTCTTGCTTTATTGAAGAACCAGACAAATTCTATGGGAGGACCACATTTCATAAGTCATTTTTACCTGATATTTTATTCATATACATCCTTCTTATCTGCAATGTAATCAACAATTTCTTGTGGACACATTAACTTTTCTGCATCTATATCAGGAATTTCAAACCCTAAAATGAAAAAAATTAAAACAATGTGTGAATGTAGAAAAAGCAAATCCTTTAGAACTGAAAGCACCTAAAACTACCAAAATTCTCCAGCAATTTTGAATCCCATTTAGGTTGTGAGCCCGTGAGGTTTTAGATTGTATGCCCACGTTGAGTCTAAAGGGGTTTTGTTGTGGTGGTTGTTTTAAGGACAGAATTAGATTAACAGAAAACTTCTCCTCTTCACACATACAACTCAATGGTTTTTAGTATATTCACAAGTCTGTATAGCTATCACTATTATCTAATTCCATAAGAATTAATCTCATCAATCTAATTTCCTCAGAACATTTTTATCACCCCTAAAATAAAATCCAGTGCCCTTCAGTCAGCAGTCACTTCCCATTATCCCTGCCCTAGCAACTGATCTACTGTCTCATGGATTTGCCGGTCACATTTCACACAGTGGAATCATGCAGTGTGTAGTCCTCTGTATCTGGCTTCCTCCACCTACATTGTCCTCAAGGTTAACTCATGAAGTATTATGTTCTTCACTCCTTTTTATGAATGTTTGGGTTTTGATAGTTACAATTTACAAAGTGCTCACTTTAGTCCAAATATTATGCAGAGTACTTTACACACAATCTCTAATTCTCACAGCAGTCCCAATCTTGAAATGTCTACTATTGTCACCCTCATTTTATAGCCAAGGAAAAGGGCTTTGAGGGATGCAATGCTCAATCCAGATCCAGTACTCAGCCACTAGCAAATTAGATCATACCTCGAGTCAACCCGTGAGGAATTTTAACCAAGGCCTGCTCTGCAGAATGGCACAGAAGTCCCTTTGCTTCCTGAATTGAAGTAACTTACTCAGAAATTAGCAAAGAGCTTTATAAAGGTCTCATTTGTACACAAACAGTCCCGAACAAAGAAAATTTGGACCGTGCACGTAAGGCATTATGAAGACCAAGCCAGAGGGTGTACTGTGTCCTCAGCATACCTGTTACTTCTGCCTACCTAGCTGCTGGGTCATCAGCGTCTCTACAAGTGAAACTTCTGCCCTTCATCTTGGACCTGTCTTAGGAATCTAAGCCCCTCAGGCCTATTCTGGCCATTCAGCCCCCAGCTTCTAGCATTTCTTTCAGTTTAATCCACCTAAATGAAGAATCAGAATATGCAGATGCAAGACTAAGCCAGTGCGTGTTACCAAACTCGTCTTCCATGGCCATGATAATCTCCACTTGGTCCAAACTGTCTAAGCCCAGGTCTTTCATAAAATGGGAATTTACCGAAAGCTGTAAGAAAGGAACCAAACAAAAAATTGAGTCTGTAAAAGCATTTGCTTCCAAGGTAACAGAGCAATACAATGGCATTTAATCATCATATAGACTTTTTAAAAAATATAAGTGTCTTAATTAGCATTATGTATTTGATCTACAATGGCAGGTACACACTATGCTTAAAGGTACCTTATTCGACTTTGTTTTAAAGTGGTTAACAACATAAAGCAAATGAAGGCACTCACGTTATATTATCTTACTGTGTGTGTGTGTGTGTGTGTGTGGTACTGGGGACTGAACACAGGAGTGCTCTACCCCTGAGCTACATCCCCAGGCCTTTTTAAGACAATGTCTCGCTAAGTTGGCAAGATTCACCTCAAACTGTGATCATCCCACCTCGGCCTCCCAAGTCACTGAGATTACAGGTTGTGCGCCATAAGACTCCAGCATTTTTTTTTTTTTTTTTTTTTTTGGCCACTCTTCTGAATAACATCTGAAGGAGTTTGGTTTTCTTGTTGCCTTACTGACAACTAAGACCCTGCACCTTAGATATAACATTCCCCTTAGGAATAGCACATGGCTTCAGGCCCAGTGGTGTGCACCCATAATCCCAGAGATTCAGGAAGCTGAGGCAGGAGGATTGCAAATTCAAGGCCAACTTCAACTTAGCAAAACCCTGTCTCAAAAATAAAAAGAGCTGGAGATGTAGCTCAGTGGTAGAGAATCCCTGGGTTCAATCCCCAGAACCATATGCATACACAAAATAAAAAATAGCATACAGAGTGCCTAGAATGTGAAAGGCTAATGCCACCAAAAAAAAAAAAAAAAAAAAAAAAAAACAAGCTGTGCTCTCATACAAAAGATTTAGTTATTTAAAAAGGAATGTATACTACCACTTGTGGCTTTTTTTGGTAGTGGGGGAATTGAATGACAGGGTTTCTCGTATGTTAAATGTACCTTCTAATTCTGATTTCAACCCCAAACTCATTTGTTTTTAGAAATGGGTGAGAGATACACACAAACACATGGAATATATACTTACATAAGCATTGAATATATCCGTAAAGACACAGAAGCTGGTGATACTGGCTGTCTCCCAATGTTAGGGGAGCTGGGTGGCTGGGGACCAGGGAGGCTGTTTACTGAATATCCTTTCAGGACCTTTGAATTTCACACCATGTGCTTAAATATGCTAAAGAGAGAAATTTAACCCACCATCAATTACCTTTTCTGGATCAATCTTGTCATAGAGTTTCAGGACATACAAAACACGGTCCTTGATTCCCTCTAACGTCAAAGGGGGTGCATCACTATACTGGCGGCACAATTGTGTAACTCTCCCTGGAACCTAGAGCAAAGGCAGGAAGGAAACACGGCTGTGAACCCAAAATGCCTCTAAATAAATGCACAAGTAAGTCTACAGGTATCTTTCACAAAGCTTTTGGGACCATATAGAACTCACATCATCTGATTCTAATTGTGGCCATGGTACCCAGTCACAATACTGGACAGTCTCAGAAACCCTAGCAGTAAGCAGCATCAAAATGGGCCTGGGGAGGAGGTGGTTGGTGGGGGCTGGGGTTGTGGCTCAGCGGTAGAGCGCTTGCCTAGCAAGTGCAAAGAGCTGGGTTTAAGCTTCAGCACCACATAAAAATAAATAAATAAAAGGTATTAAAAAAAAAAAAAAGGCTAGGGATGTGGCTCAATGCTTAAGTGCCCCTGGGTTCAATCTGTGGTACAAAAAATAAATAAAATAAAAGGAAAAAAAATGGGCGTATTTCCCCTCAAAGCCAGGCCTAGCCTCTCTGCCTCCTGGGCTCAGCGCTCAGGTTCTGGACGTTCATCACTATTCAGTGAGACTCACTACCACTAAAATCGTCTAGGGCCTGCAGACAGAGCAGCCTGTTTCCCCATGGCCTTGCCAACATCCCAGGGCCTCTACAAGGCACTGCAGCTTCAGTAGCCAGGTGTGAATCAAAATAACCCAAGACAGACCTGTCATAGTACACTCAAGACAGTGCCTGTGAACCTACTGAGAAACAGGAAAAAAATTAAGAAAAAAATGATATGAAGAGGAATTAATGCTGAAGAAAGGGGAAAAGAGAAGAGGGAGGCCACCAAGTGCCCAGGGCTCAGAAGTAAAGTAAGCAGCTGGTAGGTGCTGTCTACCCATGCGACCCGCTGCGTGTCAGCATCAACCCAAGCATCACTGGGAAGTGCTTACAGAGGCCAGTTTGGTGCCATGGGATTAAATTAAATTTAGCTGTTTGGGGTTGGGGATATAGCTCAGTTGGTAGAGTGAACCCACAAGGCCCTGGGTTCAATCCCTAGCACCACTAGTATAATAACAATAACAATAATAATAATAAATTTAGCTGTTTGGACTCTAGAAACTTACTTAGCCTTTGTGTTTCTCAGTTTCTTTACCTGTAAGATGGGGATAAACAACAGTACCATGCTCACAGGACTGCTGGGAGACATCAGTGAGGTGAAAGAAAGGGCTCTGGCCTCTGCCTGGCGTATGCAACTCAGTAGGAACAACTTAGGGTTATCTACAAGGATCTTGAGGACAACCTGCCACTGTGATGCCTTTGCTGCGGTGATGCCCCAAAATACTAGATGCTGTTTTTTTTCCCTTTCAGTCTCTTTACTGAGCTTTTTTTTCTTTTGGGGACTGGGGATTGAACCCAGGAGCACTTTACCACTAGCTACATCCCCAGCCCATTTTCTTTTTCCAGTCAGGGTCTCAGTAGGTTGCTGAGGATGGCCTTGAACTTGCAATCCTCCTGCCTGGGACTCATTAGTGGCTGGGATTACAGGCATGCACCACTGTGGCCTGGATTCTTTATTGATTTCCTATCGTTAAATCAGGCTATGGTGCCGTCCTGAGTATTTGACACACAAGATCTCTTTGAGCTCTGACAGTAACCTTATGAGATACTTGGTACTATCACTCCCCATTACAGTTGAGGAAGCTGAGGCAGAGAATGGCTATAATCTTGCCTCAAGTCCAGCCACATAACTTCTTGGAGAGTTTTACTATTCCTTGTTGCAAGATCTCAGCTTACAGAATGAGCAAGCACCTCCCCAACAGCCAACACCTTCCCTAAGACCTACACTTAACAATTATATGCAACAGAAATTGCCTCTCCTTGACATCAGGGAAGGCACTATTTGCAGGAAGAGTGAGTCCTCTGGAGTAGTAACTCAAACTGATCATTTTCCATCAGGATCCATCTTATTTTACTGGGGTCCTCCCCTGCCTGAGGGAAATGCTGAGGAAGCTAAGGAAATGACTATAAATCCCGCTCTACAACCTGCCCCTGAACAGCTTTGTCCAAGTAGCCCAGACATCTCAAACTCAGCTGTTGAAATAAACTTCATACATGTCTCAAAACTCTGGCTGCAGACCTCCAGCCATGTAGGAGTCTAGCCAGGAACCTGAGGGTCAACCTCCACTCTTCCCACTCTCACTGTCACATTTATTAAGTCACCCAGCTTGGCAGAGTGGGAGGAAAGGCCCATTCCTTCAACAAACCTTGCTAATTATTCTCTCCCAGTGACCTCAGCATTATCAATACCTAACTTAACTGTTTGTCCATATCTTTGAATAAACTTAATCAAAACCACTTTGTAAATATAAATACAATGGTTCCTCTGCTGTGTATGTAAACCAAGAAGAGGCAGTACATTATCTTCAAGAGCCTTGCTTATTCAAAATATGGTCCAAGGGCTACCAGCAGCAGAATTCATGAGAATTCCATGGAAATGAAACCCCTCTGGCCCCTTTCCAGCCCCACTGGATCAGAATCTGTATTTTAATCCAGGTGACCTGTATGCCCAATGAAATTTGAGAATCAATGCTGTGAGACAAGGATAATCATGTCACATTTTGCCTTATGCTGAAATCAGTCTCAGGACCCAAACACTCAGCAACTATACTACTGCGCTTTTAGCCCCCAACTTTAAAATGACATTTACCTTTTGATATTGCCAAGAGGACACTGCCCAGTGAATTATTAATCCATTACACTGTCAGTGAATCTCAGCACTAGCTGCACAAAAGAATCACTGATTCTAGATTCTGACTTGGCCTGGGCATCCGTATTTTTTATTGTAACATGCAGTCCTGATTGAAACCACTATTACAGGAAGCCCATCAGCTTGAAAAGGGGTTTCTCAACTTGACCTTGGGAGTCTTTAAAGCTGTAATTTTGTTTTGTTTTTTGGTGCTGGGCCTTGTGCATGTGAGGCAAGCACTGTACCACCAACTGAGCTATATCCCCAGCCCTAAAGCAGTAATTCTTAATCTTGGATGCACTTCAGAGTCATATGGGGAGCTTAAAAACAAAACAGAACTGCCATGTCAGGGTCCCATTCCAGAGAACTAAATCATATGAGGAGTGAGAGGAGGGTCAAGGGATTTCTTTTCTTTCTTTCTTTTTTTTTTTTTTTTTTTTTAGTTACCTAGGTGAACTGAGCGTTCAGCTAGGGCTGAAAACCGCTGCCTCGCGTTGCAGCCTCACACAGACTTCATCAGATAGGAAAGCTACTTTACCTGTTCGCTATCCTTACTTCCAGAAGGTCAAAAAACAGGTAAACAACGGTGCCAGTGGGGAAAATTAAGACAGAAATCCAGGAAAAAGAACTACTCTGAAGGAGGCTACCTCTCTGCACCCTATCTTTACTCTCCCTCTAGAAAGTGATGGCGGTATTTATCATGGTGACCACAACTAACAGCGACCAGTGTTTTGATGGCTGACCAAACAGGTGCCCTGACTGCATTATCTCAACTAACCCTCGCTGCCACTCCACCTCCCCGCCGTTCAGTCCGGGGCTCGGCGAGGCGAGGAGACCAGTTCCGCGGGGGCAGCCGGCGCGGGAACCCCGGGTGCGGGGGAGTCTGTGCTCGGCTCTGAAAGCAGTCACCAAGTCGCCGGCCTCCCGCAGGGGCCCACCAAACACCGGTCGGCGGCGGGGCTGGGGAGCCCACCAAGGCCCCCCGGTCACCTGCTTGCAGCTGGCACGGTCCGGATGCCCGCTACCCCCTGACCTCCAGCGACCGGATCCCTGACCCCTGCCAAACCCCGGCAAAGTCACCGCGAGTTACCTGCGTGAGCACTAAGGCTAGCTGTGTAGTCCCGGGCCACGTCCGGTTCCCCGCGGGACACAAAGCGGTGCTGAGCGGCCGGGCCAGGGCGGGTACGGGGACACGAGGCAGCGGCGCGAAGGCCGCAGGCAGGCGGCGGACACAGGAAGAAAGGACACGAGCCGCCATGGCTACGCCGACCCAGGATGCACTGCGCCGCAGCCTCAGGCCCAGATTTTGTCCCCGCTACGCACAGAGCGGCGCTATCTGACGCCGCCGGCGGTAGCGGCCCCTAGCGGCCCCTGGCGGCACTGCGCCCTCGAAGCCGCGCAGCCCTGCCGTCCAAGTACTTAGTGCTAATGACACATATGCGGTCTTCCCTTGAATGCTAGTCCTTCATGCAAGAAAGGTATTTGGTTTTATTTCTTCTCTGAAAATTCTGAAATACATTTATTTAAAAGTTGTGATGCCACAGTTCTTCCATAGGCATTTAAATTTAATAGTTTGCAACAGTTCAAAAAGTGAGAATCAATTTCAATACATAACTAAGACTAATAAATGTAAGGTATAGGCTACAACCATATACATGTCTTAAAAAGTGCCAGGCAACATATAAGTAATATTGTTAACAAAAGTGGGTAAATTAGCCGGGCTTGGGGCCATAGGCCTGTAATCTCAGCAACTCAGGAGGCCAAGGCAGGAGGATCACAAGTTCAAAGCCAGCCTCAGCAACTTAGTGAGGCCCTGTCTCTAAATAAAATATAAAAAGGGATGGGATGTGGCTCAGTGGTTAAGTGCCCCTAGGTTCAATCCCCAGCTTAAAAAAAAAAAGAAAAGAAAGAAAGAAAGGTAAATTAATCTTAGCTATTCAGGAGAGTAAAGTAGAAGGATGGTAAGTTCTAGGTCAACCTTAGCAACTTAGTGAGACCTGTCTCAAAATAAGATAAAAAGGGCTGGGGATGTAGCTCAATGGGACAGTACTTGTTTAGCACACATAGCAGACACTTGAGTTCAACCCTCAAAATTGGAAGAAAAAAAATAAAAAGAAAAACCCAAAAGAGGTAAGTGGATTTGGGAAGTTTATGCTAATTTGAACATATTTCTCAGCTAGGAGCCTAAGGAAATTGATTTAAATTGAAGCACACTGCCATGGTGAACAATCCAAAAATTCCTTTAGTTTCATTTTTCCAAGTAAAATGAAATATATCATCTTTGAAATAAAATGCATTGTATGAGCCCATTATGATAAAATTATTCCTATTTATTCATTCACTAAAACGTTGAGTCTCTATAATGAGCTTATTATTGAGGCCATAGCAATGAGCAACCCAGAGAGACAGTCTATTCTCACAGAGTTTTACATTCTGGTATAAAAATAAAGACAATAAACAAAAATATGTGAAAACAATGCAGTACTATTCATAATAGCCAAGATATGGAGTCAGTGTTGGTGTCCAGCAACAGATAGGTAAAGAAAATGTGGCATCCATACACAACGGGATATTATTCAGCCATAAAAAGGATGAAATCCTGTCCTCTGCAGCAGCCTGGAGGACATCATGTAAGTGAAATAAGCCAAGCACAAAGTCACAGATGCTCTCGTTCATAGGTGGGAGCTAAAAAAGTAGATTTCATAGAAAGAGAATAGAATAGTAGTCACTAGAAATAAAGAAGGGGCCAGGGTAAGAAGGACAGAGAGATGTTGGATAATAGGTACCAAATACAGTTAAATAAGTTCTAATTATATTTTTACTTTGTGAACCATCTTTCTTAATCTCCCAGCACCACCATGCCCAGTTTACTGCTCTGCATATTAAGCAATTGGGTTTTTTTTGTTGTTGTTGTTTGTTTTTTTGGTACCAGGGATTGAACCCAGGGGTGCTTAACCACTGAGCCACATCCCCGGCCCTTTTTATTTTTTATTGTGAGACAGCGTCTTGATCAGTTGCTTAGGGTCTCACTAGTTGCTGAGGCTGACCTTGAATTTGGGATCCTGCTTCAGCCTATTAAGTTGCTGGGATTACAGGCATGGGCCACCTCAACAGGCTTTCTTAAGCAATTGGAAGAGCACTTGTATTACGAATTTGGAGTAACTGCCCAGGCTCCATTTTAAGTGGCAGTACTCCATTCCTGCTGAAAACTGGCTCCAAAAAAACTCTGCCTGGAGTTCTATGATCAAGGCCTTGATCTCTTCACAGAACCTATCCAGTATTTCTGTTATGTATCTCAGAAGTGATTTCAAACACTCATAGTCTAGTATGTGAATGAAATAAGAATGTGGGGCCACCTATAATCCCAGCAACCTGCCATCTTCGGCGGTTTAGTTCCTAAGCAACTTAGCGAGACCCTGTCTTAAAATAAAAAATAAGAAGGGCTAGGGGTGTGGCTCAGTAACAAAGTGCTCCTGGGTTCAATTCCCAGGACCAAAAGAAAAAGAAAAAAAGAATTTGCTGCGTACTCCCCCTGCCCATGTGCAGTCTTCCCATGCTCCGATTTGTGAGAACTTGAAGTGAACTCACCCCCCCTCACGATGTTACATCCCATGGTATCAGAGCCCACGTGGAAGTTATGTCAACTCCTGGACTTCAAAGTACACCTGAACCCAGGAGTTCTGACAGACACTGTGAAAACCCAGGCTGGGTGGCAGGCGGAACCTTCAGCCGCTTCTCCCAATGCCAAGAGCTCAGGCTGGGACAGAACCTGGGGCCTGAAGCCAACCCCTGCCCAGTCCTCTGGCCTCTGAGAAGATTCTTGTCACATATTTGGGCTGCTTTGCTCAGGCCAGTTTTTCCTGAGAACAGCTTGCTTGTATAAAGGTGCACCTTGAACTTCAGTCAGACTTGACTTTCCCCACAGGCCTGCTTCCCCCCTAGCTGAGCAATTAGATTCTAATTATTTTGGAACACACATGATTAATAAATCTCACCTACTAAAGTATATTTCCTGTGAGATTTGTTCTCATTTTTCTCTCTTTTGAAACATATGAACCTAAGAAAAAAATTCTCTTTGTATGGCAGTAGATCACTGTGACTCATATTTTAATCATCTCCTTATTTTAAGCCTATGTTACATTTAATACTATGGTCAAACATAACAAATCACCTCTTATTTAAATCATATAATTGGGTAGAGTTCCTTTACCCTCCAGCAAATTCATGAAGAGAAAATGTCTACATGGTCTGTAAAGTAAAATGTCCAACCTTAAGATTCTCCTTCGTGTTTGGAGAAGCTTTAACAAAAAACATCGATGCCTTTCGGTAGCACTTCCATCACAAGATGGATGGGCACAGTGGCACGTGCCCATAACCCCAGAGAATCAGGAGGCCGATGCAGGAAGTTTGAGGCCAGTATGGGCAATTTAGTGAGATCCTATCCCAAAATTTAAAAAATAAATAAATAAAAAGGGCTGGGGATGTTGCTTAGTGGTAGGTGCTCCTGGGTTCAAACCCTAACACTCCCTCACCCCCCAAAAAAGAAAGGCTGGATGAATGGATGGACAAGCATAAATGCCATCACCTGTCATTCCTCCCTTTTTCTAGCCCATCTGTACTTCTGTCTCAACCCCTCTGTTGTCCCTGAGACCCTGCATCACTGGATCTTTCCCCTGAGCCCCTGAACACGCTTAAGTTTCTCCCAGTCTAAAAACAAAGCCAGGGACCAGCATGGTGGCACACTCCTATAATCCCAGTGGCTTGGGAGGCTGAGGCAGGAGGATCATAAGTTCAAAGCCAGCCTCAGCCATTTAGCAAGACCCTAGGCAACTCAGCAAGACCCTGTCTCTAAATAAAATAGAAAAAAAGAGCTGGGGATGTGGCTTGGTGATTAAGTGCCCCTGGGTTCCATCCCCAGCACCAATAAATAAATAAACAAACAAATAAAAACACAGCCTCCTTCACTGATCCTTTACATACCTCTAGTACCCCCACCTCCTTTTATAGTTGAGCTTCTTTTTTAAAAAAAATATTTATTTTTTTAGTTGTAGTTGGACACAATAGCTTTACTCTGTTTATTTTTTTAATGTGGTACTAAGGATCGAACCATTGAGCCCCACCTCCAGCCTCCAATTCACTCTTTTTTAAAAAAATATTTTTTCAGACATTGATGGGCCTTTATTTAGTTCATTTATTTATATGCGGTGCTAAGAATAGAACCCAGTGCCTCTCATGTGCTAGGCAAGTGCTCTACCACTGAGCCACAACCGCAGCTTCTCCAGTTCACTCTTTAATTCACTCAACTGGCTCCTACCTCTGACCTGAATGTTCTGTGAAGCTCACTACTACATCTGAGATGGCCAACACCAACTGATAAGAGTCTCTTTGGCAATTCATTTCCTGCCTAGTTTTTATGGCTGTACTTCCTCTGCTCATTTAAAGGCTGGTTCTGAAAGTCTGTCCTTGACCTACTCTTGACTTTGACTCACTCCAGAGACTTTAACTCCCGCCTGCATCCAGCCAGGCCTCTCCTCTGAGATTCACAGTCCTACATCCAGGTGTCTAGTCAACATTCCTAGTGGATGATCTGTAAGCATCTGAATTAATTCTCACCATCCCTTTTGTCTTTTTTTGTACCAGGGATTGAACTCAGGGGCATTCGACCCCTGAGCCCCATCCCCAGCCCTATTTTGTATTTTATTTAGAGACAGGGTCTCGCCGAGTTGCTTAGTGCCTCCCCATTGCGGAGGCTGGCTTTGAACTCCTGCCTCAGCCTCCCGAGCCACTGGGATGACATGCGTGCACCACCTGTGTCTCTTTCATTGTCACCTACTAAGCCAGAATTTTAAGACTCCTTCATTTCTCACGTAATCAGGCACTCACTTAGTCCGGCCCATTTCTTTTCCCTCCTAAATCTTCCATTCCTTCTGTTTCATTTCCACTGTCTCTACCATAGGTCAGTCCTTCCTAGTGTTCCCCTGCCTCCGCTCTTGGTCTCCAAAAAAGTCCATTAGCCACTCTGTAGCTAGAGTAGGACGTCATCTCCTCACTGCTCAGACCCTGGAGTGCAGAACAAAGGGCTGGTTTGTTCACAGTCCTCACAAGGCTACTGGCTACCTCTATCGATTCCTAACTCCATTCTTCACAATGTCATTCTCCAGCAATCCTGATCCCTCCATCCTGTCCTTCTGCCCGAGATACCTTGTTTCTGCTGTGCCTGATTATCCCACAAGACTCGGCTAAGTTGTCACCCTACTTAGTTTCTTGGTTGTGCCTTTGAGCTTCCATAGTACCTAAAATGTAACAGTACTTGTTACTTTGTCACAGTCCCCAATGCTATAGGGAACGGGCCTTACAACACTCATTTTTATACCTGTAGTGTCAAGTGTGTACTGTTCGTTCAGTAGTTACTGGACTGGAATCACTGCTTAGCTCTACTGTTTTATTTTTTGCAAAACTGGGGACTCAACCTAGGGGTGCTGGAGTACTGAACTACAGCCCCAGCCTTTTATTTTTGAGACAGGGTCTCACTAAATAGCTGAAGCTGGCCTCAAAACTTGGCAATCCTCTTGCCTCAGCTTCCCGAATTGCTGGAATTATAGGCATGCCACCTTGTCCAGTTCCACTCATTTTTTTCTTAACTCTTTTTTTGTAGTGTACAGGATTGAACTCGGGGCCTCCTGCATGCCAGGCAAGTGCTCTACCACTGAGCCACATCCCCAGGCCAGTTTCAGTAACTCTTAATTCAAGATAAAATGTTTCTCAGGGGTTCTTGAGTAAATTAAATGCTTTTGAAAAACCATTATCTATGATCTGCTAGTGAATGAACTAGAGTTCGGATATGCACAGGAAAGTTGTGTTTTATATAAATGGATCAAAGGGTATAAATGCAGTAAGAAAAATCACTACAGTGAATATTAAAAATGTCTTTTAAAAAATGTACTCAAAGAATACCATGTAAATAACTAAAGTAGCTTAAGATAAAATTTCCAATGATACCAACATATTAGCGCCTTAAAAATTTCTGTTAGACCACTTAGGCAAAGGTGAAGGCAGTGAACTTAGGAAAGTTATGTCATTGGCTCAAAAATGACTCTAGAGATAATGCAGGCACTGGGACTAGGGAACCAGGGATCGGGCTCAGTGGTAGAGTACTTGCTAGCATGCCTGATGCCCTGGGTTAGATCCCCAATACTCAAAAAAAAAAAAAAAAAAAAAAAAAAAAAAAAAAAAAGTACATGTGAGAATCAAAAAACAGTATTTCCAAATTAATAGATTTGTATCACTTTTAGTATATATGTGAAAGTAAAATAATACAAATAGCATAAAAAGTATACTGCATATTAGTATATTCAGTTAAGTGAAATTTAACTCCTTATGCAAACATTATTGGCTAAATATTCTAGCTGTATAGTAACTAGTTGTTTTTGAAAATGAGCTAAATAAAATAGGAAAAAAAGAATATGCCAAGCAGAATTTATAAAAATAAATATTTATTGACATTTGAATTTTTATATACACTTATTAAAAGCAAATGTGCAAATATTGGGAATACAAAAACTGACCTAAAGCCCTTTCCCCCCAAAGTAAGTATAAACAAATATTCAAGATCAGTAGTGCCACCACCAGCAGAATAAAAATAAGTCTTTCTGGATGGACACAAGTAATTATTTTAAACGTCATTCAGATATTCCTTTACAGTTGTACTCCAAAGGGAAAAAAAAAGAGGCCACACATATCCAGAAAACTGTTATTTCCCTCTTAACTTATATGTAGCGATATATAAATATATTTCCATCTTTTTGTCCAGCCAATAAGTGAGAATCTGTACCAGACCATTTAACAAAAGACCAATTTTGGTCAGAGATGGGTGGAAGGACAGCAGTACAATGACCCAGAAGTAAGTCCCAAATGGCAATTGTCCCAGAAGTCAAGACTGCTGCTGCAAAATGATCTTTCACGTCCCCTTCTAGGAACCTGGTACCAAGCAGAGAAGAGACAATTCAGATTACATGTCAAAAAAGTTTTTTTTTTTTAAAGTATAAAAAAAAAAAAAAGCCCCAAACCAAGTTCCCTAAAGCCCTAGAGCACCAACCAGAACAATCTCCCTGTGGCTGTGAGTGCCCAACCCGAGAGGACCAGGGGTTCGTGTGTGGCACTGCAGTCCCTGCCTGTCCTCAGGTTGCACACCAGCCCCCGGAGGCCTTCCTCCCTCTCTTCACACTAGCCAAACCCAGTCCTTTGCAGTGGTTTTGCTCTTACTATTTCCTCGCCTGGGAGGCTCAATCCCCAGATCTCAGCAAGGCTGGATTCCTGTCATCATCAGGCATGTCACTGCCATAAAAAGGCCATACCCAATGAGCCATCTGAAAGAGCACACATTTGTACCCTGTCCCTTCTGTTACAGTCTCTGGTTTTATCTTCGTAGCACTTTGCACTGGGTGAGATTATCCTACTGCCATACTTGGTGGGGTGTCTCCCCTACGAAACCATAAGCACCATGAAGCAGAAATCTGGTTGCCTTTTACTAGTCAGCTACCTGGGTTTGGATTCCAAGTTCTAGAATGTAAGAGTTATGTGATTCTGGGCATAAACTAATTCCATCAGCAAAATAAGGATAATAAGGGCACCTGTTTCATAAGACTGTTGTGAAGTTGAATGAAACAGTTCATATAAAAAGCTTATGGGCTGGGGTTGTGGCTCAGCGGTGGAGCGCTTGCTTAGCACATGCGAGGCCCTGGGTTCAATCCTCAGTACCACATGAAAATAAATAAATAAAGATATTATGTCTAACCAAAAAAATAAATATTAAAAAAAAAGCTCAGTTGGGATCTAGCTCAGTTGGTTGAGTGCTTGCCTCACATGCATAAGGCCCTGGGTTCAATTCCCAGCTCCACCAAAAATAAAAACACTTATTAATACAATCCATGCCACACAGGAAATGCTCAGTAAAAAATCAGCTTTTAGCTGGGCACAGTGGCGTACGCCTGTAATCCCAGTGGCTCTCAGGAGGACTGCGAGTTCAAAGCCAGCTTCAGCAACGGCGAGGAGTTTAGCAACTCAGTGAGACCCTGCCTCGAAAATCAATAAATAAAAAGCTTTTATCTGTTATTATCATTCAGTGTCATATCATCAGCACTTTGCAGAGCCGGTGCCTATGCAGCCTCAAGGAATATTCTCTGAATGAACAGAATGATATTTTTATCCCCTTACTGCTACCCAGCTCTGAATACCTAACCCTTTACTCTTCGGAAGGTCCTCGAGCCGGCACTGCCAATTAGATGCTCCTCCATCTTTTTGCTCCCAAACAATGTGAGCCCCGTGTGCGGCATATGGTGCACCTAACAGCAGTCTCTAGTATTTATTTCTAACTTCCACGAGATTGGAAATAAAGGTGCTTTGTTATGGTCTCCTCCAAAATTTATCTGTTGAAATTTAATCATGATACTCGGAGGTGAGGATTTTAGGTGGTGATTAGGCCATCAGGGCAGAGATCACAGGAACAGGACGGTGCCCTTATAAAAGAGGTCTCAGAAAAGTTGGCTCATCCCTTCTATCAGATGAAGACACAGTGAAGAAGTGCCATTTATGAATAAGGAAATGGACCCTCACAGATGGAATCTGCCAGTGCCTCGATCGTGGAATTCCCAGCCTCCGGAACGATAAGGAATGAGCTTCTGTTATTTGTATGCTACCTAGTTTATGGTATTTTGTTATAGCAGCCCAAACAGATACTTCCCACAGGATTGGCATTAAATAGGCTTTCAAAGTTTGCTGAATAAATGAGTTTAAAAATTAACAGGAGCTGGGTGCAGTGATGCACGCCTGTAATGCCAGTTACTCAGGAGGCTAAGGCAGGAGGACTGCAAGTTTGAGGTCATCCTTAGCAACTCAGTGAGACCTTGTTTCAAAATAAAAAATAAAATAACAAAAAAAAAAAAAAAGCTGGGGATGTGGCTTAGTAGTCAAGTGTCCCTGGGTTCAATCCCTGGTAATCTCCCCTGCCCCCAAAAAAAAGTGACAAAGGAAATGCTTGACCAAGTAGTTATCTTCATCTTCAGTTTCTAGGGCAATTACTACAGTTCTCTCTTCACACCCAAAACAGCAAGTTCTATGTGTAAACACAAATTGAAGATAATATTTATGATTTTTGCAGGTGGGATACTAGGGATTGAACTTGGAGTGCTCTACCATAGACCTACATTCCCCAACTTCTTTTTTTTTTCTTTTTTTTTTTAATATTTATTTTTTTTTAGTTCTCAGCGGACACAACATCTTTGGTGGTATGTGGTGCTGAGGATCGAACCCGGGCCGCATGCATGCCAGGCGAGCGCGCTACCGCTTGAGCCACATCCCCAGCCCTCCCCAACTTCTTTTTATTTATTTTGTGATAGGGTCTTGCTAAGTTGCCAAGACTGGCCTCCAATTTGCAATCCTCCTGCCCCAGTCTCCTGAGTTGCTGGGATTACAACTGTGAGCCACTGCACCTGGCTCAGTTATGATATTCTTGTCAAAAAACATTTGCAGAAGTGCCACAGCTGGCCAAGTGTACATGGACAGAGACTATCTTTTGGATCAAGCAGGTTTAGCACAAGGTCCTAAGAAACAGGCATTAAAACCATCCAG
This sequence comes from Spermophilus citellus, assembly GCF_964194105.1. Lineage (NCBI taxonomy): Eukaryota > Metazoa > Chordata > Mammalia > Rodentia > Sciuridae > Spermophilus > Spermophilus citellus. Next base: position 16,812,040 of record NC_138187.1, read on the forward strand.
GTTCCTCATCCTTACAAGTTATTAAAGCTAGACTCTATACTCTGGATTGACTATATTTTTCCAATCCTTGCTGCTAATTTCACACATCAATAAAGGTAGTCTCTAGGACTTGCATGTTCAGATGTTGCTTTGTTGACCTAACAATATCCACTACTTCTAAAGTTTATCAACTCGGAACCCCCGGGGTACCAATAACTGTGTCATTAGTGTCAGTCAGTACCCACGTGTAGAAATGTTTATCAATAAGTAACAACTGCCTGCATAGTGGAGGCTCAGTCAGATTTCAAAGTGAAGATGTCTTCCTAAAGTGTATTTAAAAGTTCCTTAATTCAGGTCTTAAGGAAAGAACATGCACTGTGAGGATTCCACAGAGAATGTGAGATACTCTGTGTATTTAAAACATTTTCCTAAAAAATAAAAATAAACATTTTCCTTACAGAAAAAAACAGGGCTTGAATACACATGTATTTTTTTGAGGGGTTGGGGTACCAGGGATTGAACCCAGGGGCACTCAAACACTGAGCCACGTCCCCAGCCCTATTCTGTATTTTATTTAGAGACAGGGTCTCACTGAGTTGCTTAGTGCCTCACTTTTGCTGAGGCTGGCTTTGAACTCATGATCCTCCTGCCTCAGCCTCCCAAGCCACTGGGATTACAGACGTGCGCCACTGCACCCAGATTGAATACACATTAAAGAAAAAAAAAAAAAGGCAATCTAAGCTCATACCGATGGGGATCAATGGATATAAGGGAATCTGGGAGTTTGATTCAAATCAACTAACTTCATCCTACTTCTTAACCTTACTATTATAGTATTTCATGTTTTCCATTCATTAAAGTGACACAAAGGTATCTCGTTTTTGTATCTGCAGAGTGCCTTCCAAACTGTCACAACCATAGATCAGCAGTCACATGCACTTGCCTTCCAGCCTGCCCCTGTGGGAGACAGTACAGCATCACGCCCATATTCAGGGTCGTCTTAGGGTTAATCACAATCAGCTGAAACACAGGGCTGCCCAACGCCTCCCTCTCTTTGGCACAAGAATGACTCAGAACAACAAACAGGAGCCCCTAATTTAAGGAAAAAAAAAAATCAATAACCAAATACACCATTAAGAGCATGTTTGGCAGAGATAAAAACCAAAGAATAATAGGAATGATCAACGCTCCACAGTACTCAGGACTGAACTACTGGCTTCATTTTTTCTTCAGACAGAAATGCTAACATTACCACCAAGGCTGGACTCCCAGCTTCTTGAGCACAGGGCTCCCAATATGTGCTTCGGCCAGTCTTGCCAAGCAGGAATCTAACTGACCTATCGACTCCTCCATGACTACAACATCTCATGCAAATTTCCATTTGCGGAAATGTTGTACAGGGAAGGAGGACACAGAAACACATACAGGGAGTCCTCGAATTACAAATACTCATCTGCAAGTTGTTTTTTTGAAATTCAGAACACATTTTTCCATAAAAACAACTTAAAAAATATTTTAAATTGTAGGTGGACACAATACCTTTATTTTGTTTATTTAGTTTTATGTGGTGCTGCGGATTGAACTCAGGGCCTCACACATGCTAGGCAAATGCTCTACCATTGAGCTACAACCCCAGCCCCTAAAAACCACCTTTTAAGGGGAGACTAGAGTCTTAGCCCAGACCATAATAGCCTATTTAAAACTCAGACACTATTACTCTCTACTAAGGTAATGGAAAAAAAAACTACAAAAGATAAAACAAACAAAAACAACAACAAAAGATACTGTCACGTATGGCTGTTTCTGTGGGAAAATCTCACCCAGTTTTAAAATTACAACTTCTAATAATAATATTAGTGTGTGTATACATACATACATACAAACATGTATGTACACGTACAGACATATATACATTGAAATTTCTCTTTGGGACTAAGGGAAAATTAAACTGTACGGTCATTTTACGATTAGCATTCATTTTCTACTTTCTGCATTTTTGAATGAATTTTTAAATAAAAATGAATTACCTTTGTATTTAGAAAACTTGAGAATCTTAAAATTTTAAAGGCCACATACTTAACAAAGAGTTAACACACGATGGCCCACAGGCCAATTCTGACCCAACCCTTATTTTTCCTGAGGTAAGAATATTTTTCAGTTTGAAATGGTTAATTATATGAAATTCGGATTTCCTTGCTCACAGTTTTATTAGAAAACAGACACATCCATTCACATATGTCTAAGGCTGATTTCATGCCATAATAGCAGAGTAGAGAATTACAACAGACACTATTTTCAGGGAGGGTGAAAATATTTGCTATGTGGTCCTGGATGGAAAAGTATGCCAAGCCATCAGTGCTCTCTGGGGATGCAGGTAAGTGGTAGAGCACTTGCCTAGCACAGGTAAGGCTCTGGGTTCATTTCCAGCCTACTAAACAAACAAACAAACAAACAAACAAATAAAAAGTGAACTACTATTTTTGAAGGTTGGCTTTATGGGGAACTGTTGCTGGGTTTTTTTTGTAGTAACAGAGATTGAACCCAGGGGGCACTCTACCACTGAGCTCCACCCCAGTCCTTTCTATTTTTTATTTTTAGATAGGGTCTCCCTAAGTCGTCCAGATGGCCTCATATTTGCAACCCCCTGCCTCAATTTCCTGAATGGCTGGGAATGTAGAGGTGTGTCACCTTGTAAGGCCTACTTAATATATTTATGTTAAATGTTTTAATATCAAGAAAGTATTAATGCTGTCACACAAAAGATATAAATTTATTTAAGATAAATTCTAGAGACAAATCCAACCTTCTTGCTTCAAGGATGAAAAATATTAGGCTCAAGATTATGTGACAGATTTTCTAAGATCACACATCTTTCATGTTTACAGCGTCTGGGTGCTAATGCTCTCAGAGTCACCACTGATACCCAGCAAGTCAGTGTCTACACTAGCACTGAGCCTCTGCTTGGGCTTTTAACAGTAGATGCTCATGTGGGTTAGTCCTCACTTGGGGACACCTAACTTCAACCTGTTTGGATGTCAAAACTAGACTGTAAGTTAAGTCTATTAACAACGGTAAGTAACTACGTTTGTTTCTATATGAGAACACTTAAGCCCAAGAGAAAAACATGTCTAAGACAATTTAATCATCCTCTCTAAAGGTACTCATTCATATCTCACATCATTTATGGCAATGTAGTCTGGAGTCATATCTCATAATAGGCATATTTTTTAGTCAACAAATTCATAACTGGGAATAAACATTTGCCTATAAGTCATAAAGCCAGGAAATTCAATAAGTAACTACATTGAATCAACACTTATCTTCATTCATAAATGTCATGAAAAAACAAACACTGATATCCAGTTTTGGAAAAACTGTCAACAGGGAGGGTCTGCTGGTGAGACCAACAACAGCATGTAAATCAACACCAAGCGGTCCCAGAGCAGCACTTACCATTTCAGAATAGGCTTTGTGACAGACGGAAGCTTGATAAGAATCGTCAATGTGCATCTTTTTCAGGAGTTGACCAGTTTTTAAATTCCTTAAGACACCAGAAATAAATAAGCTGATCACATTCTTCTGGCAAACTGGTTTTCACATAATATTATTTATCACAGCATAAATAAAAGGTGACCAAGGGAAAAACTAAGGGACATAGTACTTCATTTTTGTTTATTCACAGATTTAGCTCAAAGTAGAACTATAGGTTAACTTTGCCAATAGTTTGATAGTTTAGCCTTAGTTAAATAGACCTATTTATCTGCTCCACCACTAGAGATAACTCTCCAAATTCCATGAGAACAGTTCTCCATTATCTCATTTTACTTGGTATTGAACAGGCACATGGGACAGTACTATGATTATGATTTTGCTATGCCTAAATTTTCCATGGGGGACAATGGCCAGGAAACCAAACTTGATTGGGTGAGACTATACCAAAAACAGATCTAGAGTCTACCTCCACTATACGTTTACACTACAGCTAGACCAAGTTTAATGGAAAGAGAAGGGAAGACTGAGAGTAAAAAATGGAAGAAGAAAGTAGAAAAGAGGGTGAATACAAGGAAGAAGAATAAATGGAACATTTATGGGAACCACATCCTGGCTTTGTTGAGGATTTGTGACTCTGAGCCACAAGATGAAGTCCAAGTTCCTTCACAGCATTTATAACCCTCATGAATCCAGTGCTGCAATACTACATTATTTGCCTCTCCCTTGCCTGAAATTTTACCAAGCTTACGACACTGTGCATATCCGTGGCTCTAGATCTTTGGTCAAGTTATCTTTCCTCTAAAGGCCAGTTCCCATCCATTCCCCCATTGCAGAGATGATGTCCCAGCTCCTCCAAGATGCAGGAACTCAATTTAGACCCTCTCTCCTCTTATGAGTTCACAGTCTTCTCCTCTCGTCTAATTCTAGTACTGTCCATATGCCTCATTTTGTATTTAATATATGCTATGATAGGATTTAACATGTTCATTCAACAAATACAGAACTTTCTTTGGTGAGAAACTGTGTTTAAAAACCTGAAGAAAGAAAATTAAAATTTCATGGGCACATGCAAGGTTTTCCTACTAGGAAAACCAGAATACATTCATCCCCTACAGAAGTTGGCATATGCTCTATATTCAGTAATTGCTTTTTCCCCAGATCCCAAAGCATGTTGCCCAAACCTCTATCACTTTGAATGTGTGTGAAGTATAAAAGAATTTCACTGGAATTATACACTGTGAATTGTAAAGGAGTCTTATTTACCTACTAGATTTTAGAAGCCTTGGGACCAGGATTCAGATGCTTCATTTCTACATCCCTCAAAGAGAATGGGACACCAGTAGAGATTCAGTTATCTTTTGATTGTATGAAAAATGTTGCTCAGCAAATATAGCTTAATCAAGATAAAATATTTAAAATTCCAGCAAGTTACCAAATATGGCCACTCAAATCCCAAGTGTAACATGAATCACTATAGATATCTAACAGATCAGAAGTTAAATAAGAAAGGTGATGCCTGTTATCCTAGCACTCCGGAGGCTGAGGCAGGAGGACTGGGGGTTCAAGGTTAGCCTGGGCAACTTAGTGGGACCCTGTCTCAAAATAAAAAATAAATCAGGACTGAAGATGTAGCTTAGTGGTAAAGTACCCCGGGTTCAATCTCTAATGCCAAAACCCCCTCAAACAAACAAACAGATAGACATTACATAGAGCCCAAAAGGTCAAATGATAGTTTCTTTAGATAATATGATTGATGTCATTTGAGTACTAGTCTAGGCAAGGAACTAGGGAAAGCACTAAGAACAGATGCAAGACATAGCACTTATCTTCAATTGCCAGAAAAAAGAAAAAATATATAATGTAGTAACTAGTAAGTAAAAAACAAGGGCCATATAAATTTAAAGAGGGAAACATCAATGAAGCTGAGATGACAGGAAACTCAAGGCAGCTGTGGGGTGAAGATGTTCCTTAACAGGATATCCTGCAAGGGAAGCCTAGTAAAGAGATCCCTCTCCACTCCCAACCTTTGTGATCTATTACAACCCAAACGCCAAAGGTCTACTACTAGAAAAAGGGCAGGAAAAAAAGAAGCTAAGGAGTACAGAGTACCAGACAAGACAGTTTTGTAGTAGAGCAACAGGAAGCGGAAGGTGAAGAGAAGTCAACATGGCAGGAGTGTAGCTCAGTGGTAGAGTATTTGCCTAGCATGCGCAAGCCCCTGGGTTCAATCCCAAGTACCCCGGAAAAAAAGAAAGAAAATGATTTGGTTGTTGAATATTGACTGATGGCAAGGAGACCAATTATTATATTATACTTAAGTCCTGAGTCAAATAATTAAGGTCTGGACTATAGAAACAGGAGAAAGAATAGAAAGACAACTTACAGAAAGAACATTGTCTTCAAATAAGACTGTACACAAACCCTGGGAAATGCACCCAGAGTGGATACTGCTGTTCTAGGTGGCAGGGCCTCTGGAAATGGTGTCGCCTGGACGACTAGAATGATGAAGACAAATTTCAGAGGCTCTCTAGTGGAGAGAAGACAAAGTTTCTCTCAGTGGCCATGTTTTCTAGTTTATTTCCAGAGGGCTGGGGTCAGATGATACATAATAGATAGGGTGGTGGTGACACTAATAATTTCCTAAGACCCATTTTAGTCCCAAGGAAACAGTTAACAGACAAGGCTATTGAGCGGGAGAAAAAAAAAGTCAATATATTTTCCTAACAAATTAAACTTATAAGTGCCTATAGCTGGATATGGCTCTCTCCTGTACTCAGACAAAAAGTGGTTGGGTGATTAGGGACTCTTCCCTATACTAAATTTGTTAATTTGGTTCCTATATGTTATCAAATATGTTATATGTGTTTTGTACATCTAGTAATTTTGGATTATATCTTTTTTGAAAAAAAAAATATTTTATTTACATTTTAGTTTTCAGCAGATACAACATCTTTGTTTGTATATGGTGCTGAGGATTGAACCCAGGCTGCACCCATGCCAGGCGAGCGCACTACCGCTTGAGCCACATCCCCAGCCCGGATTATATCTTGATATAATATGTTGCAAAAACTCTGGATTCTGTTAGGTTCCTCTGAAAACACTGATTATGTTGTTTGCTTGTTCTAGTAAACAACTAACCTGGCTGAATTTCAAATGCTGAAATTCCAGTTCAGTTCTTTTGGCCTTACTTGGGATGCTCACAGTCCACCCGGGTAACGCAGTTTTTACAGGATCAGTCAGGTGGTTAAGTAATAATTATATTCAGAATTTTGGGTTTCCTCTTTGGTCTCCTTTTTAGGACTTTTCTCCCTCACTTTCTAGCTGCTGTGGCCACCTGAATTCTGTCCTTTGGTTCTTTAAGTTGGCAGGACAAAATGTTTGCTATTAGGCTTTTTTGTCACCCAGAAATCAGGACTGGGGACTACCCCTGGCTTAAAGCTTTAAGAATAAAAAACTTGTTCTGTGCCATTTCCTGCTTCTAGGTGAGAAATCCATTATCTTTCTTCTTTTTCTTGCTCTCTGGTGTCTTCAGATGGTTGTTTTTATATTTTTTTTCGAGAGTTTGTAGTTATTTGAGGTAGGAAAATTCATTTGACAGAAATTACTCAATTATTAAACAGAAGCAAAAACAACTGTACATTTTTACAACAAAATTCCATTTATTTTAAACTAGTCTACTCTAAATGAATGCAACTCTCTTGGTAAGACAAGCATATAACATCTGACAGTTAAAAAAACCCACTAACAACAACCATGTTTACACAGTCTCTTGTCTAACCGTCACTGTCCTGTACAATCAGAGGCATACCCCAACTGAATGATGAGAAAACTAGGACCTCAAGGGAAGGCTTACCAGATAACAATGTTGTTCATGATAGTAGTACCAAGCAGAGCTTCCTGCATCCCTTGGACCTCACCAAAAGTAAGTACAGTCTCTTCAGGGGGCATCAAAAACTGTTTTTCTTTGCTTCTGAATTTAAAAAGTATTAAAAATTAGTACGGTACACTAAAGCAGTTTTTTGGTTTTTTTTTTTTTTTGTACCAGGGATTGAACTCAGGGGCATTCAACCACTGAGCCACATCCCAGCCCTCTTTTGTATTTTTTAAATTTAGAGACAGGGTCTCACTGAGTTGCTTAGCACCTCACTTTTGCTGTGGCTAACTTTGAACTCCCGATCCTCCTGTCTCAACCTCCCAAGCCGCTGGGATTACAGGCGTGCCACCATGCCCAGCAACAAAGCAATTTCTAAGAAGTCCTTCACACAATATTGAATTAACATAATAAAATTTAAGCTAACATTGAAAAAAAATTAAGCAGATAACTGTATATTCTAAACTTCCTACAATGAATTCATTTCTTTCCTACTAGCTACTTGGGATGTTGCAAGTATCTCAATATCATCATATCCAATATTAAGCTCAAACTTTCTCTTTAAATCTCATTTTTTTTTCACATTTTTATCTCAACAACTATACAACCATCTACCCAGATGACCATCCCTGAAACCTGCACATTATTCTTGTCTCCTTCCTCTCAATCTAGTCACTCACCAAGTCTTAGTAACTTTATTGTCTCATTTCTCACAAATTTGTCTGCTTCTTCCCATCTCTACTAAGACTTTTGTAACTTAAGCAAACACTTATTTCTGTTTTGTTTTATTTTGCAGTCCTGGGGATTGAACCCAGGAGTGCTCTACTATTGAGCTACATCACCAGATTGTTTTATTCTTTTGTTTGAGACAGGGTCTCACTACATTGCTGAGGCTGGCCTTGAACTTACAATCTTCCTGCCTGGGCCTCCTAAGTCACTGGGATTATAGGCATAGGTCACTGCGCCAGCTAATTATTTGTCTCTTGCCTAGAATAATGCCACAGGTCATGAACAAATAAGACAAATAAGGTCCTTGCCATTTGTTATTAGGAAACATGAATAATAATAGTGTAACCAGCTGCAGGTACAGCTCAGTGGTAGAATATACATGTTAAGCATTCACAAGGCCCAGGGGTCAATCCCCAGCACAAAAATAAAATCAAAGAAAAAAAAAAAAAGAAAGAAAGAAAAGAAAAAGTGTAATAAGGATATGGCAAAGAAGATATCTGAGTTCAGTTTTCTACAGGTTGAATTTGAGGTGTCCTCAAGATGTTTAAAAAACAGGCACAAAGGCCTAGAGCTGGAGAAAGAGCACAGAACTGAAAATGGATGTTTCCAAGTATCAAGTCAGCATCTGGAGGGTCACTGGAGCACTGGACACCAAATGTGTGGAATGAGGACTGGGTCCAGGACTTTGAGGTGGTACTTTGGATATGAAACCCAGGGCCTCACACATGCTAGGCAGGCACCTACCACTGAGCTACATCCCCAGCCTGGCTTTGAGGTTCTTCTTCTTCTTGTTCTTTTTTTGGTACCAGGGATGTTCAGCCACTGAGCCACATCCCCGGCCCTTTTCATATTGTATTTAGAGACAGGATCTCGTCGAGTTGCTTAGGGCCTTGCTAAATTGCTGAGGCTGGCTCTGAACTCTCAATTCTCCTGCCTCAGCCTCCCGAGCTGCTGGGATTACAGGCATGCACCACTGAGCCTGGCTGAGGTATATCTAATACGTAAGGGGAACACAGAGATTTCAAAGAAGTCTGAAGAAAAATCAAACTCAATTCACTTATGTTCCCCACTCTGCTGACTTCTTTCCTGTCATGCCTGGCCTCTGCTTTTCTGACTTGCTTCTAGGTGGTAACCTGGCACTGAGACATTCAATACAGAAAAACAGGATCCTAATCATCTCCTTTCTCTGAAACCTGTGAGAAAATGCTTCTCCATCTAATAGTCACAATCAACCAATGCTTTGCTTACCTTCCGTCCTCTGCAAAAGTCATGATTTCCACTTGCTGATCACAAAGGGTCCCACTGCTACTCACGAGCCTCCTCCTTGTCAGGCCAAGCACAGCTTTTATGTTTCCAGATTTCAGTAGTACTTGTTTTTCACTTTCATCCTCAGAAGAACAAAGTAATGCCCTGAGGAAAAATGGGGAGAACCCAGGAGTAAGCCCTCTTTTTTTGGTACTGGGGATTAAACCCAGGGGTGCACCACTGAGCCACATCCCCAATCCTTTTTATTTATTTATTTTTAATTCTTTTTTTAGTTGTAGATGGACTCAATATCTTTATTTTATTTTTATGTGGTGCTGAGGATCAAACCCAGTGCCTTCTACATGTGAGTAAGTACACTACCCAGCCCCCTTTTTATCTTTTGAGACAGGGTCTTGCTAAATTGCTGAAGCTGGCTTTGAAGTTGAAATTCACCTGCCTCAGCCTCTGGAGCCGCTGGGATTTCAGGCATGCACCACCATATCCAAAGAATATATACAACATTTGTCTGTATATATTTTAATATTTAATATTAAAGGGCTAAGCGCAAATTCCAAATGGAAATTTCAATCAAGGATGCCATTTGCTGATTTTTTAAAAAACTTTTTTTAGTTGTAGATGGACACAATATCTTTATTTTTTTTTTTTTAAAGAGAGAGTGAGAGAGGAGAGAGAGAGAGAGAGAGAGAGAGAATTTTTAATATTTATTTTTAGTTCTCGGCGGACACAACATCTTTGTTGGTATGTGGTGCTGAGGATCGAACCCGGGCCGCACGCATGCCAGGCGAGTGCGCTACCACTTGAGCCACATCCCCAGCCCAATATCTTTATTTTTATTTGTTTATTTTTATGTGGTGCTGTGGACCGAACCCAGGGCCTCATGCATGCGAGACAAGTGCTCTACCACTGAGCTACAACCCTAGCCCGATTTTTCTTTTTTTTTTAAACAAATCTCTCTTTAAATCTAAATCCAAATTCTTTTTTGAGACTAAAGCCTAGAGCTGGCTATATACCTGTAATTGTAGCCACTCAGGAGATTGAGGCAGGAGGATCCCAGGGTAAGGCCAGCCTGGGTTATATAGTGAGATCCCCATCTCAAAAAACAAGACCAACCAACCAACCAAAACCCTAAGCCTAGGTGATAACCTCCATTCAAAACAAGATGACAGAGACAAAGATAAAGGGAAAAAAAGAAAAAGAAATCACCTTGGGAATTACCTGATTTCTCTGATCTCCAAACTTCCCAAAGCCACACATACAAGATTACAAACATCGGGCACTGGAACTATTTGTAATACAGGTACCTAAATAAAACAAAGCACCCTCAAATTATATTTGGTTGTTTAACTTTAATCTAAATGTTCCAAAATTTATCACATTCTTTTATATTCTCACTATACCAGGACTGTTTCCGACATGTGAACAAATGTGAATAGGTTCAGAAAATATCTTCTTTTTGTAAGTTGTAAACCTATGTATACTATTTGCATAAGTTTAGTTGGCATTTCCTTCAGCGGAAAAAAAAAAAAAAATTCCTTTTTTTTTTGAGATAGGTTTTGATGTGTTGCTCAGACTGGCCTTGATCCTTTGAGCTCAAGTGATCCTCCTGTCGCAGCCTCTCCAGTAGTTGGGACTGCAGGCGCACACCAGTGTGCCCACTGAGTTAGCATTTATTTAGTGCAATTTATACTTATGATAATGGGAATAATTAAGTAAATTCTAACAAGTGAATAAAGAGAACATTATGCTGCATTTAAAACTATATATTTATCTTAGTTGTTCAAGAAACTGAGGCAGGAGGACCATTTGAGCCCAAGAGTTCAGGGCTAGCCTGGGTAACATAGTGAGACCATCTATTAAAAAAAGAAAATTATCTTTAGGGGCTGGGAGTATAATTCAGTGGTAGAGCATGTGCTTAGCATACAAAAGGCCCTAGGTTCAAGCCCCAGCACCAAAGTAAATTAAAAAACTAAATAAAAATGTTTATTCACTGAACAAATATTTATTGAGCATCTCTACTGAGCACAGTGCTAGAAGCTGTGAGTACAATGGAAAACAAGAATGAAGTATAAACCAGTATGAAGAACACGTTAGCCACAAGGAAAAATGCTTATTTACACGGTAAGGGAGAAAAGACAGATTAAAAAATTTAAAGCACACTAGGATTGCAACCATGAAGCTCTGCATGATAAAAAAAGCAGAAATGATGTTTTGGTGAAGGGCAGGGAACATGGGTTTAAGCCAGTTTAAAAGTCAGAATGGACATGAAATTCAAGCTCCACAAACAGGTCTTGTGTAAAAATTCTTTTTTAGATAAAAGGTAATAAAGCACATCTTGATGGCAGAGTCTAAAAGGTGGGTACATGGGTATTCAGTGTACCACTTTTCTGTATGTTTGAAAAAAAATTTTTTTTTTGGTACCTGGGATTGAACTGAGGGCACTCAACCACTGAGTCATATCACAGCCCTATTTTGAATTTTATTTAGAGACAGGGTCCCACTGAGTTGCTTAGCGCCTCACTTTTGCTGAGGCTGGCTTTGAATTTGCGATCCTCCTGCCTCAGTCTCCTGAGCCACTGGGATTATAGGTGTGCACCATCATTCCTGGCTGAAAATTTTCATAATAAAATGTTGAAAAAATAAACCAAAATATTTCTGCTCTGTCACTTCTGGTCAGAGATCCCAATGTTGCCAAGCTGTTTGCTATATTATCACACAAATGACTACTAAGATATCTAAGATTCTTCTTTTTTTGAGGTGCTGGGGTTCAAACCCAGGGCCCCATGCATAACATCCCTGAGTTCCAGTTCCATCACTTCTAAGGTTCTGACTTACCTCTGTGAAATGCCAGGTGTAGATTTTTTCCCACTGCCAAGTATCCAGAGGTCTCCAAAGAGAAACTACATATTCACAAGCTGTTATGATACATGGCTCCTTAAAACCAGCTCGTTCCCACCACATGGCACTCACATCCACGGAACAGGAACCAGAAGGATTCTGACCCAGAATGGTAACAACAGTTATGTTAAATGGATACCTGAGGTCTGTTTTATGAAAAGAATAAATATAAAAAATGACGAATTACAAAGATTAGATGAAGTACCAGGTAGTAAAAAGTTTTATGCACATCAAAAGAAAGAGTTCTGTGGATCTTATTTAAAAATATTGCCTATACATGATGTACATGATGACAGATTTAAAACGTGTAACTCCAGGATGGGATAAATTCTTTTTTTTTTTTTTAAAAGGATCAGTGGTTGACAGGGCTTGGGAGGAAAGAGCACAAGAAGGTAAAGAGTGAGAGAGAGAGAGAGAGAGAGAATTTTTAATATTTATTTTTTAGTTCTCGGCGGACACAACATCTTTGTTTGTACATGGTGCTGAGGATCGAACCCGGGCCACATGTATGCCAGGCGAGCGTGCTACCTCTTGAACCACATCCCCAGCCCGGGATAAATTCTTATTTAAGCACAAAAGGATAGTTCATGAGAACTTAATAATTTGGTAACATTCTGGTAAGCCACTCATGAGTTGTAGAGGGAGTTACATTGAAATCACATATAATATGCTACCTCTAATTATGATGAAGAAAACACTGTGTATTGAAATCCCCAGAACATTTCCAGGAGAAATTCACAATTGTACACAGATTTATTGAAAATAAGAAAAATAAGGTAAAAAAAAAAAAAAAAACAACAAAGACAAATGAACAGAAGGAAGAAATTTTTATCAAGGATAAAACTGAAATAAGTTAAGGAGAAATGCTAAAAAATATTCAATTAATACTTAATACAGGGGCTGGATCAGCAGTAGAGAGCCTGTCTACCGCATGTGAGGCCCGGGGTTTGATCCTCAGCACCACATAAAAATAAATAAATAAAGGTATTGACAACTACAACTAAAAAATAAATATTAAAAAAGAATTACTAGGGCTGGGGATGTGGCTCAAGCGGTGGCACGCTCGCCTGGCATGCGTGCCGTCCGGGTTTGATCCTCAGCACCACATACCAACAAAGATGTTGTGTCCGCCGAGAACTAAAAAATAAATAAATAAATTCTCTCTCTCTCTCTCTCTCTCTCTTTAAGAAAAAAAATGTTCAAAATGAAAAACTGAAAATAAAGACTAAAAAAAAAAAAAGTTCCTGCCTCTAAGTGGCAGGTGTCATTTAAAAAAAAAAAAAAGATTTGGGCTGGAGATGTGGCTCAAGCGGTAGCACGCTCGCCTGGCATGCGTGCGGCCCAGGTTCAATCCTCAGCACCACATACAATCAAAGATGTTGTGTCAGCCAAAAGCTAAAAAATAAAATATTAAAAAATATTCTATCTCTCTCTCTCTCTCCCTCTCTCTCTCACACTCTCTCTTTAAAAAAAAATAATAAATAGAAAAAATAAAAAAAAAATAAAAAAAAAAGATTTACTACAACCACAAACTATTTTTTTTTTTTTTGAAGACCAACAGAAAGGACAAATCTCTTAAATCTGATGTAAGAAAAAAATACTTTAGAAACAGAACATAGGTACAGTATCTTTTTACAATATTTTTTAGTTGTAGATGGACATAATACCTTTATTTTTTATTTTTATGCTTAGGATCGAACCCAGTGCCTCATGCGTGCTAGGCAAGTACTCTACTACTGAGCTATAACCCCAGCCCATCAGTGGTTCTTAACTGGGAGAGATTCTGTACTCCAACCTCTACCTCTAATGCCACTTGTAATGTTTGGAGACATTTTCAGTTATCACACAATAAAGCCAAATTTCACTACATCAAAATCTGGAACTGCTACACATTTCCTTATACATCACCAAAGTGATTATCTTAGAAGCATACTATCTGAGTAGGAGAGGTGTGATTATCTTAGAAGTATACCATCTGAGTAGGAGAGGTACGAACGACTCTTATCTCAGTGTGTCCATCAAAATGCCTGATTTAAATTTAGTCCCTAACTTGAATTACTTTGCTCTTGGCAGTAGCCTCACATAAACTTTGAGGAAAGCTCAAAATAAAAACACAGGTAAATATTGTAAAAAAAAGAATTCAAATTGTTTTTTTTTTTTCCTCTAAATCTCCTATGACTGTCTTTAATAAGAACAAGATGGTATATGGTCAAATTCAATTTTCTTATCAACTCCTTAGATTTTTCACATGTATGTTACAAGACACATAATAACAGAATATTCTTCTGACCTTTAACTTGGAAATCAATTGTAGGCTGCCCGGGTTTAAGCTGTCACAGGTGGGAAGATCTGCTACTTTAGTCTGTGCAAACAAAAGCCACACCATTAATATACACTTTATGTATAAGGTTGGCCTTCACTCATTCATCAAAATATCTATCTCATATATTATTTTCTCTAATAAGAGAAAAGTTCCAAATGCAACTGTTTCATTGATAGCAAAAAACAGGATCCCCTATGTTTAAAAATATATTTTTTAATTAACCTTAATTTCTCCAGAATGAAATGCATGTTCACAATGAAATCATGTTAAAGAAACAAGTTAAAACATTCTTAAACATCAAGAAGCAATGGTGAAGAAGTCATCCCGTCTATATTCCCTAAGATATTTCATTCTTTCAGAGAAAACTTCACAAAGGAAACACTTGTACCTGTTCAATGGAATGTTTATGCAACTCCAGGCACCTATTTCCACAGAGTTGATTTTCTCTGAAAGTGAATGACTCAGTGGGTAGAGGTGTTGCTTGGAGGCCAGAGTCATGGTCATGGGCAGGCTGTTCTTGCCTACCTGACACATGCAGGCTGGTTCCCAGTTTGGGTGAGTTGGTGGAACTGTCGTACTGCTTACTGTCACTAGCCAGGCTGACTGTGTCTTCCGGGGTAGAAAGCTGGGATGTAGAGCAAGTTTGTCCAATGACCTTGGCAGATGCTTTTTCACAGTACGCCTGGGAACCAAGGGCTGGAGTAGTGCCTAACATGGGAAGAGCAGATGAACACAGGTCCACAGGGGGTGTGCTGTTATCGTCAGATGCAGAAGTATTTAAAGGAGTAAAAAGTATCATGGACGAAGAAAGGCCCTTGTTGGTAGGCTGGTGTTTTAGATTTGGTATTTGACGATGTGCTTTTCTTAGTATAGCAATAAGGTCCTCTTCTGAGTCCTCCATTTCGGCATCTATTTGTTTAGGACTCAGTTCCTCCAGAACAAGATACCTCTCCCTGCATATTTTTGATTCCAGAGGCTCAATAAGTTTTTCCGAGCAGGACTTCAGTTTTTCAAGCATAAGAGGCCCAAAGTCGTCTTCAGGTAACTGAAAGTCTGTGACATTGAGAAAAGACAACAGTTGCTTTAAACTTAGCATTTCGTTTTTATAAAATGGAACACTGAAAGCATCATCCAAAGCTAAATAAGCGTTATTAATGGAAGAGAGGGAGTCCTCTTTTCGACAATGAACTTCCTTCCCTAAAATAGAAAATTAAGCAACAATAGTAACAAAACCCAACAAGAGATATTAATATCTAATAGTGAGTTTTTAAATACTAAATAGTAAAAAATGTTCATTACTTCTCCTACTCATGACTTTGAAACCTGATACACGGGCTTAAAATAATTACAGAGCCGTGAGAAGTGCCACATGCCTTTAATCCCAGCCACGAAGCAGGCTGCAGAGGGTGGTTAGCAAGTTCGAGGCCAGCTTGAGCAATGTAGTGAGACTTTCTCACAATTTCTTTCTTTCTTTTTTTTAAGGATTAGGGATGTAGCTTTGAGGTATTGCACTTGCCTAGCATGTACAAGGTCCTAGGTTCAATCCAGTACCTTCCCCCAGCCAAAATAAGAGGTAGGTGGTTAACTAGCAGCTATCCTTTCACAGGACCCCACAGTGTGGTACTGACAGTGCTAAATGGGAGATGGAAGAACGGGGTCAAGTCCCAGCTTAACCACTGACTTACTGTGCAGCTGTGGGTAAGTCAATTTATTTTCCCTTTCAAGCAAAAATTTATTTCCCAGCAGCTTGGTAGGCAAGAGGATCACCAGTTTGAGGCCAGCCTTGGCAACTTAGTGAGACCTACCTCAAAATAAATAAATAAACAGAGAGAGAGAGAGAAGAGAGAGAGAAGAGAGAGAGAAGAGAGAGAGAGAGAGAGAGAGAGAGAGAGAGAGAGAATGTGTGCGCGCGTGCGCGAGCTGGGGCTATAGCTCAGTGGTAAAGCATCTCTGGGTTAAATCCCCAGTACCATTAAAAAAAACAAAAACAAAAACAACAAAAAACTATTGTTCTTGGGCTGGGGATGTGGCTCAAGCCGTAGCGCGCTCGCCTGGCATGCATGCGGCCCGGGTTCAATCCTCAACACCATATACAAACAAAGATGTTGTGTCCGCCAATAACTAAAAAATAAATATTAAAAATTATCTCTCTCACTCTCTCTTTAAAAACAAACAAACAAACAAAAAAACTATTGCTCTTAAAGTATCTGGGGTCATATACTATTCAAAATGTAGCTGCATATAACTGATGAACCAGTACAAACTGTCATACATATGTATAATGTAATATTCAGTTCTTAAAATAAAAAAGAATAAAGTACAGATACATGTTACATTGTCTATGTATTCTGAAAACATCATAAGTGAAAGCTGTTAGACCCAAGGGTCACATAGTAATTCTATTTATATGAAATATCCACAGTAACTAAGTTCACAGAGATAACAGATTGGTAGCTGCTGAATGTAGAAGCAGGGGGAAAGGTGATAGAAAGCAAATGCTTAATAGGTATGGCATTTCTTTCTGAACTAATGAAAATATTTTGGAACTAAACAGAAATGGTAGTTGCATAACACTGTAAATGTACTAAATGCTACAGAATAGTTCACTTAATTTAAAAGTTAATTTTAGCTTATGTTAATGTCACCTTCAGAAAAACTTTTTTGAAAAAATGTAGCTGTAGGTTACTAAAATCCCAGTGGAGCATTTTGAAATATAAGAAAGAACATTTCTAGATTACTGGCATGCATACTTCTTGATTTTTTTGCATTCTTGTTGACTTCAAAGAAGATAAGAAAAAAAGTCATGATTATTATTTTAAGTTAATTTAATAAATTACAGCTCACACACTAAAGTCTATGTTCAAAGGTACAGAGCAGCCCGCTGCCTACTTTTGTACAAAAAGTTTTATAGGAACAGTCTCAATTACATATTGCCCACGGCTGCTTTTGCAGGACAGCTGAGTACTTAAGGTGGAAAGAATAAAACTTGGTCTATACAGGGTGTTTGCTAATAACTTACTTAAAGCCACAGTGATAATCCAGTTTTTATGCTCAGTTTATCAGGTATGATTAACTCCTGAGAAAATGAATAAAGCTAAAATTACAATATATCCTTGCTTGTTATCCTCTAAAATCTTGTCCTTTTGATTACATGATTACTTCTAATAGTTGTTCAATAGATGCTCACTCTAAAACACACTTCTGTTTATTTCAAAACACTGTCTATATTAGTAGTATGCAACAATAGTAAGAATAACAATAACAATAATAAAACCTTTGATAAGCACCAAATTTAATTTCCTTTTCAGTGTTGATTGACTTTTTCAAACATATGAGTGAACTCTAGTACCACACTGCCAGGTTTCAATCTTGGCACTGTTATTTCAATTAAATTACATTAATTAAAGTTGTTTTAGTCTCCCTGTGCCTTACTTTTTCCTTAACTGAAAATGAAGATAAAAATAGATTCTGCCTTATGTAGGAAAGCTGTGGTGATCCAATGAGCAACCGCACAGCATTCAGAAAAGTGCCAGGCACAGTAATTATCAGTTATCATCATTGTCATCAAACACAACCTAATTTACCTTGAACTCTCTTCTTACCATGAATAATGGCTTTTTCATTCTGCTGCCTGCCCAAGGTGACTTCTTCCTTGGATCTGTTAACACCCAATGTGCTGAAAATTGGCCAAATCAGTTCACTATGACATAGTGCTGGGGTGCAGACTGATTTCTTTTTTCCTCTGTGTCTTCTACCAGATGGCTGCACAAGAGCCCTCCTAGAACAGTCGTTATCTTCGGTGGACCCAGGGGGAGAGCTGAGGTTAGCTGGAGAGAGAAGCTCCTGAGGAGGACTTCTTGAGATTGCTTGTCCTGTGCACGTGTCCAAAATCTCAGTTTCACTCTGGGCACTATCTTCATTGGAAGGGTTTAAATTTTTAGGTGCTTCCTTACTTTTATTTTTAAACCCCTTCTTCCTGCCACCCAAGTGATTTTGAATTACAGCTTCCAGGGCTACTTTCTTCTGGCAATCGGACATGCGACGTGTTGTTCTAACATAGTATTCCGCCGGAAACAAAAGGCCTTCAAGCACTGTGCAAGAATGTATTTGATTTTCTGTAGAAACAGAAGGGACTGCTTCCGGGCTAAGACTCTTAGATTGACTTAGAACCTCATTTTCTTGAAGATTTTCATTTCTATCATTAAAAGCATTAATGGGAGATTCCTTGGTGTGATTTTGTTCTTTTAAGTTTTGCTTTATCTTTGCTGGTAAGTTATTAAAAGGGAATTCACTTGCAGAACATGAATTATCTGCCTCTAATGCAGGACTTCTAGGCAGCTGGCCAGTCATTTGGTGGCCTTGTACCTCCGGGTTTATGGGTGAAGTAAGGCTAATGTTTTTAAACCCCTGAGTAATGAGTTCACAATTACCTTTAGGAGGCATATGTTCAAGGTGCTCTTGATTACTGTTATCTGGTATAGTATGCAAAGGATCTTCAGTGTTATTGGAGAAATTATTTCCTTTAAATGGGGTATCAACTCTTTCTGATTTGGCAGTTGATGGAATTAATATATTCTCTCCATCAGTTTCTACAAGTGGTGCTGGAGAATCTGGAATTTCAGACTTACAACTTGAAAGGGAGGGTATTTCAGTTATTGGTGACCTAGGATTTTTGCTACCGATTGCTTCCTGTTTCTTTAGTCTTTTTCCAGAGAGTATGAGTGAATCAGTGTCAAAGAAACATTCGCCCTCCTGTGAGACATGTGCTCTCTTTGGCTGCTTCTTTCTTCTCCCTGGAAGCTTACTCTGTCTTTTCTCACTATCAGGGCCATTTGCCCTGTAGGGACAATGTTCTTGGATATCATCCATTCCTGAAATACGTAATCCTTCTTCTGGGCCATCTTCAGGGTTAAAAGACTCAGGCTCAGCAGCAAGTGTTATAGGTATCTTTTCTCCAGTGTTGCCATCCAGACGGGCATTGATTTGTAACTCCTTATATGGAGATCCTTCATTTTTAGGTTCTAAGGGGGAAAAATATATACAAATATTATTTTCCTTTTAAAATGAAACAAAATAATACCCCATTTTTATTTAAAAATCTCATAGGGCTACAGTGATAGAGTGCTTGCCTAGTATGCATGAGGTCCTGGGTTTAATTCCCAGTTCCAGGAAATTATAAATAAAAACAAAAATTATAGTGTATGTATGTACATATACATACATACACTATAATTTTTATTTTGGGAAAAAAATCAATGGCATTACATTTTAGGCAGGATTCAAGTTTTTAAAATTCTAATAAAGTACAGAATTATAAATAAATGTAAACAAATATAATTATACTGAAAAGGTGCTTTTTAAAATGGAAAGATTTTTTCTTTATCACAATTATGGTTTCTCTTAATTTAAAAAAAATTCTATTAATTTCTTTTGATGCTGGGGACTGAACCCAGGGCCTCATGCATGCACCAGCTGAGCAATGCCCCCAGCCCCTCACCTGTTTTGTGTGCATGTACTTATTTATTGTGAATACTGGGGACTGAAACAAGGACCTTACACATATTAGGCAAGTGTTTCATCACTGACATATATTCCCAACCCTTTTTTTTTTTTTCATACATTTAATTGAGACAGAGTTTAACTAAATTGTCTGGGCTAGCCTCAAACTTGTGATCCACCTGCCTCAACTGTCCAAGGAGAAGCAATTACAGGCATATGCCACCAGACCTGGCATCTTCTTTTCTTTTTCTCAAGTAATTTTAACATTACTTTCTCATTTCAAAAGCCCCTAATTTTACGATTAAAAATTACTTGAATTCTGACACCAAAAATGACTAGTTTTTTAGAGTACTTTTAATCTAAACTTTTTTCTCTATGCACATGTACACACATCTTTTTATAAAATCATCTTTATGTTAAACAATATGAAACCTGAGGGAAAAAAAGAGCAATTGAATAAACAACTATATGTATAGTTTTTTGCTCACAGAATGGGAAACAATACTAGCAAATCATATCTGATAGGAACTTAGGCAGAATCCCTACAACTCAACAACACAAAGACAACCTAGGGCTGGGGATGTAGCTCAGTTGGTAGAACATTCACATAGCATGCATAAGACTCCGAGTTTAATCCTCAGCACCACAAATAACATAACTAATTAAAGGTATTAAAAAAATAAAATGAACAAAGAATTTGAGTAGAGATACTCCTAAAGAAGATATACATATCACTACAAACACACGGAAAGATGTTTAACATCATTGTCACTAAGAATTCTGTACCTAATAATAAAATATATATATAAACTTATACATGGATATTTATTGCAGAATTATTCATAATAGTCAAAAGTGGTAACAACCCAAATATTCACTAATTGATGAATGGATAAACAAATTGTACATATTCAATGGAATACTAATCAGCTGTTAAAGGAACAAAGTACTGACAGAAACAAGGATAAATGTATGGATGGATGCACACTGAAAACATTAAGTAAAAGAAGCCAAATATAAAATCCCACATGTCAGGGCTGGGTCTGTAGCTCAGTGGTAGAAATGCATGCATGAGGCACTGGGTTTGATCCTCAGCACCACATAAAAATAAAATAAAGATATTGGATCCACTTACAACTAAAAAATATATATTAAAGAAAAAAACCCACATATTTAAAAAATTCCATTTCCACGGAATTTCTGGGGTAGGCAAATTCAGAGACAGAAGCAGATTAATTCCCAGGGATTGGGACTAGGAAGGAGTAGGGAGGGCTGACAATGGGTACAGGGTTTCTTTTTGGGGTGATGAAAATGTTCTTGGAAAAAAAAAAAAGAAAATGTTCTTGACTTAAGTGATTACAGTTTTCGCAGTATTTGTGGATATGTAAAGAACCACTGATTTGTACAATTAAAAGGCACTCTATCACTGAAGTACACTCCACCTTGTCTAGCAAATGCAAGGAGGCTCTGGGTTTGATCCCTAGCCAAAAAAAAAAAAAGTTAAGTTTTATTAAAAAAAAATCCTTCTAATATTTAAACGTGAAATTGGTTTTTCAACATTGAGGAGGGAGGGCTGGGGATGTGGCTCAAGTGGTAGCGCGCTCGCCTGGCATGCGTGGGGCCCGGGTTCGATCCTCAGCACCACATACCAACAAAGATGTTGTGTCCGCCGAGAACTAAAAAATAAATATTAAAAATTCTCTCTCTCTCTCTCTCTCTCTCTCTCTCTCTCTCTCCTCTCTCACTCTCTCTTAAAAAAAAAAAAGAATCCTATAAAAAAAAAAAAAAAAAAAAAAATTAAAAACATTGAGGAGGGAACGAAAACTAAATAAACATTTCAACTCAAATATAGTTTATTGCTTGAATTTTATGGTAAAATATATTGCTTCTTATCTGCTAGCTGTGGGAAAGGATAGCTTAATGTTCCTGGAAAATTATAGTAAAACAAGTATAAATAAGTAGGCTGGATTTACCTGAGTGGTTTAGCTGTGATGAGATTTCCTGCTGGAGCGAGCAATCCTGTTCTGCTATTTTCTTAACAGAATTCTTAACCTTCTCAGCTCTTTGGGCACGCTGGAGAAAACAAAAGCAGCTCAAGAAATACCTTCTTTTTAATGCTTCATTACCGTTGAGAACTGTTTTGATATATTTTGTACTACACCTTTATCTGAGAGAATACGATTCACCTACCTGAAGGCGGGCCAATGTCTTGCTGTATTCCCTTTTCAAGAATGCTAATTTTTCCTTCAACTGGAAGAAGAAAAAACACCAACAATGCTGAGCAGTGGAAAGATGGAGACACAGTGCCTATCAGGGGTCGGTGGTGCTCAGTGGGGTTTCTCAGCAAGACGCAGGGAGGGAGTGGGTCTGGCCCACATAAATCTACTCTCAGCTCTCAAAAGCACCAAGCTCTTTACTCTTAGAATCTTTGCACAAACTGTTTCTTTCACCCAGAGCATGTCCCCCTTTTGCTAATTCATCCTAATTCCTTTAAGCCTCAGCTTAGATTTTTACTTTCCTGGGATAGACTTCAAGTTCTTCTCCAAATCCAGATTAGGCACTCCATTCCTCTCTGTGCTACCCTTATCACAGTATTTACAGTACCAACTATGTTGTCTGTTTAATTCTGATTCTTTTCTCCCCACTCCCATGAGATTCTTGAAAGTGGCAGGAGCTGTCACCCTATAGTCATTCAACAATCATTCTCTTGTCTGCTAATGGTCCAGGTATCTCTAGCACCTGGAATATAACTGATACCCACTAGTGTCAGTGGGTATCAGTTATCTCAAGTGCTAGAGATAGAGTGGTCAATGCAATTTACATTCAGTTAAGGGTACAGATAATATACAAGAAAACAGATAAGATTTCACAGGGTAATAAGTACCTAGATAAACTGGGTGATAAAAATGGTTAGGGAGGCATTACTGAGGAACACCATTTCAACTAACTGACTTGCCCTGATTGAGGAAGTCAGCTTTGGGAAGATCAAGGGGACAGATATTCTGGACAGCAAGAACCACAAATGTGAAAGCTGCATGGTGGGATGGGATAAGTTATTTGAGGAGCACATAGAATGTGGAATTCCCAGACAGTCACACAGTAGATATTCAACAGAGATCCATTAAATAAAAAAATTGCTGAGTCAAATTATCATTCTCTAAAAGTCTGGGTTCTCTTTGTCTCTCTGGCTTTGGTGGTTCAAAGGATTCTGAGCTGCAAAACCACTTTTTTTTTTCTGCTTTCTAGGAATTTTAAAGGCACTCATCCTTCCAAGATCATGTAGTTTATAAATGGCACCATTTAAACTTAAGTAGCAGGGCTCTAGTTGATGCACTTAGCTCTCTATGCCACCCTGCTTTGCACCAACCTTATCAAGTGCTGGGAGTTATCTTGTTTACTTGTAAATTATCTTTTCACCTCCAAGAGCAGTTAAGCAAGGCTAAGAAGACTGATGAGTTAATGTGAGTGAGTTTAGTACACTTTTAGCACAGTTAGCAGGAGATGCAATCAAGTTAACAGCAGCACAAGAACCTGGAAACAAGCTAGAAGCCTCTAAGCAGATTAATATTTAAAGAAACAAGGTCACTTCCAAACTACACCATCCTCACAGAACTTTTTTTTTTTTTTCTTTTAAATAAGGTAAGTGAGGGGCTGAGGTTGTAGCTCACTGGTAGAGCACTTGCCTAGCACGTGTGAGGCCCTGGGTTCGATCCCCAGCACCATGTAAAACTAAATAAACAAAATAAATGCATTGTGTCCATCTATAACTAAAAATATTAAAAAAATAATAATAAGGTAAGTGAACATGTCCTAACATGGATATTAAAAATGGGCAAAAACAGAACTTGCAGAACCATTCAGATCATGCACTTATGAACATTCTCCTCCTTAATAAGTACATATGACATTTTGGTGGCTCCTACCACCACACACACACACACACACACACAGATCTGGATGTACACAGGCGTGGGGTGCAGGAAATCCAGATTCAGATGTGGGCGTGGGGAGGAGGAAGGATGTCCAGGGGGACTCAAGCTTTATCCCCGAAGCTCTGCACTTTGTATTTATGCATTGCTACTGTAAAGAAAATTTATCTTGTTTAAACGCCACCACGTGAGCACCGCGCCGGCCCTCCACACTCTCACTTCCGGTGCCCCCTCAACCCTAACAGAAGAGTGGATCCGTGGAGGCTGCTGCCTCGGACAGGGGAGGAAACCAGACCAGGCCGAAAGTCCTAGGCAGCGGGTCAGAGTCCCGCGTCAGCCCTCCCCACGCCCGTGGCACCTTTTCCTTCTCCGCACAGCTGAGGGGCTTCCCGGAAGGCTCTTCCATTGAGCTGGAGGCCGAGCGAAAACAGCAGCCCCGGCCCTGCGGACGCGGGGACCCAGTTGGACCTAGGTCCAGGAGGCGCCCTGGGAAGGAATAGGGAGCCGGGATCCCCTCAGCACAGGATCAGCTGGCCCACGCGAGCTCAGCGCGCGCCCTCAATTCCGGCCAATAAAAACACACCTCTCGGCCTGCGCGTGCGCAACCCGGGATTGCCGAGCAACAGCGCGGGGTCGTCTAGAGGAGAGCCGAGCTGTCAATGAGACCCGAGTCCCCAGGAGAGCGGAAGTGGAGGAGCAGCCGGAAGTAGCCGGAGTCTCCGATTGACCGCCGGGCTTTGACGCGCTCCGGAGGTGCCCAGAGGCGGTGGCGGCCATGGAGTTGGGCGAGCTCCTCTACAACAAGTCCGAGTACATCGAGACGGTACGCTGTTTGGACATCTGCCCTCCGCTTCCTAAGACTGGGTCCCTTTGAGGCCTGGCGGGCAGTCGCATCCTATCCCTGCCCCACCCACCCTGGGTCTCTTTGGCAGTTTGTCGCTTGTTACCTAGTGTCGCTTCGGGTGTCATCTGATTCTGTTATTTAGTCTGTGCATGGCTGGTTTGGGCTGTGTGCATTGATTCTATTCTTTATGGTCAACACATGATGTCTTTGAAATGCTGTTGACAGAGCAAGTGACCATGTGACTGTTATTTTGGTTTTCTGTGCTTTCTGATAGCTCTATGATAATGGCAAAGTCGTTATCCTCGTTATAGGATTCTAAAACTGAAGTATGAAATTGGGACTCGAATCCTCCTTTCTGTCTGATGTCACTAAGCTACAGAAGTACAGATTATTGATCCATTCGCTGAATCTTTAGGTAGCTAATCCATTCTAGCTTTTTTGGTACCCTGAATTTTCATTCCATTTTATTTTATTTATTTATTTTTAAATTTTTTTTTAAGAGAGAGAGAGAGAGAGAGAGAGAAAGAATTTTTTTTAATATTTATTTTTTAGTTCTCGGGGGACACAACATCTTTGTTGGTATGTGGTGCTGAGGATCGAACCGGGCCGCACGCATGCCAGGCGAGCGGGCTACCGCTTGAGCCACATCCCCAGCCCCTTTCATTCCATTTTAGACTGCACTCCATACTGTGCAATATGAGCCTTTTCCTTTCTTGCTTTCTTTTATTGTTGAGACAGGGGTCACACTATGTTGCCCAGGCTGGTCCAGGACTCCTCAATTCAAGCAATCCTCCTGCCTCAGTCTCCCAAGTATCTGGGACTATAGGCACAGGTCACCATGCCCCACTCCAGTGAGTTTACTTGGTGGAATCTGTAAGCCCAGAAACCCTCTCAGTTTCCTCACTCTGGGTGGTCTGGTTTTGTTTGGTTCCGAGGACTGAACCTTGCCGATGGTCTTCATCACTGAGCTACACACCTAATCCTCCCCCCTTTTTGACACAGCTAAGCTGGCCTGGAATTTTCAATCCTCCTTCCTCCACCTTTTGGGTGTCTGGGATTACAGGTTTGCTATTGCAGCTGGCTTACCCCATTTTATGTTTCCTTTTAGGCATCTGGGAACAAAGTTAGTCGCCAGTCAGTGTTGTGTGGAAGCCAGAACATCGTTCTCAATGGCAAGGTAAGGGACAATTCTGCTCCAGGATGTACACCTTGCTTTCTTTCCACTGATTATCATGTTAGCAAGATAGACAAAATGTTGCAACATCTCCTGTTTGTTGTTGTACATTTTCAGTTCTCTTTTTTTCTCCAGATTTGATTTTTTAAATTTTTTAAAATATATGTATTTTTTTGTTTGTAGACAGAATTTATTTTTTATGTGGTGCTGAGGATCGAACCCAGTGCCCCACATGAGAAGTGAGCACTCTACCACTGAGCTGCAACCCCAGCCCCCAGATTTGACTTTATTGAATGCAAAAAAGTTTCAGTAAAAGAAAGCAACAGAAAACCCTTTTTCTTTTATGCCAGAAAATAATACAGTGGTACTCAGAATCAAAATTATTGTACAATATTGTAGTGTGCCCTAAACCACTGGACACAAAACATAAATAGGCAATAAAACATTTTAAGGTAGAAACTAAAGTAAAACTTGCCAAATTATCTGATTAATGATAATTAATAGTTGAATGTTAACTGAAACATAAAATTAATGTTTTTAATGTCTGTGAAATGCTGGTGACAGAGCAAGAGACCATGTTACTTGCTGTTTCAAAATAAAAACCCACTATATTATGAGATTTAATGGAAAATAGAGTTTAGTAATTCCTGCTTAGACATACTGTTCCTGCAGAGAATTAGAAAATTCAGCTTATTCCCTCTGACTCATTAGCAAATGTGTGAAGGTTTTTTGGAAATCTCTAAGCTAATTCTGAAGCATTTTCTGTTACTGTAGGGAAGAATTATTTTCTTGTGATGAAATAGATATTAAAAAATAGCCATCCTAACCATTTTTATTATTTATTTATTTTGCTGTGCTGGGAATCAAAACCAGGGCCTCATGCATGCTAGTCAAGTACTCTACCACTGAGCTTAACTACCTTTCATTCTTAGCCCCATTTTATTTATTTTTAAGTATATAATTAATGAATATAATTAATTATATTCATGATGTTGTACAATCCCATCATCATTATCTATTTCCAAAACTTTTGTTTATCTCCCCAGATAGAAACTCTGCACCCTTTAAGGACTAACTCCTCATTCTTCCCACTCCCCAGTCTTTGGTAACCTCAGTATACTCAATCTACTTTCTTTCTTTTTTTTTTTTTAATGCGGGGATTGAACTGAGTCTCACATATGCTAAACATGAGGTGTACTACTGAACTGTTGCCCCCTAGCCACTTAATCTACTTTTTGTCTCTAAGAATTTCCCTGTTCTAGATAATTTATATGATAGAATCCTTTTGGACTGGATTATTTCACTTAGCATAATCTTTTCAAGGTTTATCTATGTTGTATCACCTCAGAATCTTTTCCCTTTTCATATCTGAATAATATTCCATTGAATGTATATTCCACATTTTGTTTATCCATTTGTCTCTGGGTGACACTGGGTTGTTTCTCCCTTTTGGCTGTTGTGAATAATGCTGCAGTAAACATTGGTGTACAAGTATCTTTTGAGACCTAGCTTCAGCTGTTTGGTGTGTGTATCTAGGAGAGGAATTGCAAGGTCAAGGGGTGATTCTATGTTTAATTTTTTTGAGAAATTGCTTAACTGCTTTTCACAGTGGCTGTACCATCTTACATTCCTACTACCAATGTACAGGATTCTGATTTCTCCACGCATGTCCTCACCAACACTTGTTATTTTCTGGTTTTTGAATGATAGCCATTCCATTGGGTAGGAGGTAGTATCTCATTTTGGTTTTGTGTTTCCCATATGATTACTGATGTTGAATGTATTTTCATGTGCTCATTGGCCATTTGTATATATGTTTTTAGAGAAAAGTCTGTTCGGTCCTTTGCTCATTTAAAAAATTGTGTTGTTGGGGCTGGGGTTGTGGCTCAGTAGTAGAGTGCTTGTCTAGCATGTGTGAGGCCCTGGGTTCGATCTTGCACCAAATAAAAATAAGTAAATAAAATAAAGGTATTGTGTCCAACTACTTCTAAAAAACCAAAAAAAAAATTTTTTTTTTTAAGAGAGAGTGAGAGAGAGGGGGACAGAGAGAGAGAGAATTTTAACATTTATTTATTTTTTCTTAGTTCTCGGCGGACACAACATCTTCGTTTGTATGTGGTGCTGAGGATCGAACCCGGGCCGCACGCACGCTAGGCGAGCGCGCTACCGCTTGAGCCACATCGCCAGCCCCATAAAAAACCAAATATTTAAAAAAAAATTTTTTGTCTTGTTTTTTTGTTGTTGAATTGTAGGAGTTTTCTTTATATTTGTGTCCTTGACAATGTTCTTTGATAAAAGTCTTAACATGTTTTTTTTTCTTTTTGGTGGGGGGGAGTAGTGGGGATTGAACTCAAAGGTACTGAACCACATCCCCCCCCCACTTTTTTTTTTTTGGTGCTGGGGATTGAACCCAGGGCCTTGTGTATGCAAGGCAAGCACTCTACCAACTGAGCTATATCCCCAGCCCCTTTTTTTGTTTTGAGACAGGGTCTCACTAACTTACTGCAGACCTTGTTAAGTTGCTGAGGCTGGCCTCAAACTCATGATTCTCCTGCTTCAGCCTCCCAGGAAGTGGGGATTATAGGCAGGTGCCACCACACCCAGCTAACAGTTTTTAATTTTGGTGAAGTCCAGTTTATCTACTTTTTCTTTTGTTGCTCATGTTTTTGGTGTCATATTTAAGAATCCATTGCCAAATCTAGAGCATGAAGTTTTACTGTTGTTTTCTTCTAAGAGATTTATAGTTTTATCACAACTGGTTGTCCATTTTGAGTTAATTTTTGTATAGAGTGTAAGGTGTGTGGGGGGGTCCATCTTAATTCTTTTGGATATAGAAATACAGTTGTCTCAACCCATTGGTTGAAGACACTATTCTTTTCTTATTGAAAGGTCTTAGCACTCTTTTGGGTGTGTGTGTGGTACTGGGAACTGAACCTAGTGTGCTCTACCACTGAGCTACATTCCTGACCCTTTCTAGTTTCCTTATTTTGAGACAGAATCTCACTAAGTTATAGGGGCTGGACTTAAATCTGCCTCAGTCTCCTGAGTCTTTGGGATTGCAGGCATGGGCCACTGTACCAGATAGTCTTGGCACTCTTCTAGAAAATCTGTTGGTCATACAGTTTGAGTTTGTTTCTAGATTTCTTCAATTTTTTGTGGTCAGTCTATATGTCTATTCTTAGTATTACATTGTTTTAGTTGCTGTAAGCTTGTAATAAGTTTTTGTTTTTAAATTTTCTGTAGTATATTTTAACCAGGAATTAAAAGTCCTCCAACTTGATTGTTTTGGCTATGGAGGTACCCTTTTTGTGTATGTGTGTGTGTGTGTGTGTGGTGCTGTGGATCAAACCCAGGACCTTGTGCATGCGAGAAGCGAGGCAAACACTCTACCAACTGAGCTATATCCCCAGGGCCCCTCTTTAAAAAAAAAAAAAAAAAAAGATATTTTATTTGGTAATTTTTTTTTGCCATACACAAAAGAGTATGTGTGACATCATGTCACAAAACGTAAGAATTGCCCAGTGTGTTAAATTTTTAATTTTTAATTGTGCCTTTAATTCTAGTGGCTTGGGAAATTGAGGCAGGAGGATTGAAAGTTCAAGACCAGCCTCAGCAACTTAGTGAGGCCCAAGTAACTTAGTGAGACTCTATCTCAAAATAAAAAGTCAAAAGGACTGAGGGTGTGCAGTGGTAGAGTGCCCTGGGTTCAATCCCTGATACCAAAAAAAAAAAAAAAAATCTACACCTATGAATCTACCACCCAACTGAAGAACTGAAACATAATCAAAGTATAATCATGCATGCTAACATTTTGTTCCCCCCCATCTCTTTCTTCTGCCTCCCTCCAAAAGGAAACTGCTATCCTGAATTTTCTGACTTACTAAATTATATTGATATTATATTAAAGAAATTGACCACATACATATTTGTCCTTAAATAATACATATTGTTTAACTTTATTAGGTTTCCTATGACTTACATTTTTATACTCAGTTATAATAATGATAGTAGGAAACACTAAAATCACACGAAGTACCATAGTTCTCAGCTTCCATTTGTAAGATTCATTGGTGTGTGCATTTTCATACTGTGTTCAGTTCTACTTAATCAGTCTCCTGTTGGTGAATAGTTACATTGTTACTAATTTTTGCTTTTGTAAACAATCCATTCATATTTCCAGCCTCTCTCCATTTCAAAACTTTGTCAAGTATATTTTTTTGTGGGGAGGTACCAGGGATTGAACATTGAGGGACACTGCCCACTGAGCCACATCCCCAGCCCTATTTTGTATTTTATTTAAAGACAGGGTCTCAGAGAGTTGCTTAGCTCCTCACTGTTGCTGAGGCTGGCTTTGAACCTGTGATCCTCCTGTCTCAGCCTCCTGAGCTGCTGGGATTACTGGTGTGTGCTACTGTGCCCGGCATGTCTGTTTTCCTTTATATCAGATGTGATAGAGCCTGCAGGGTGAGAGAATGGTCACTTGGGTAAAGAGGATAGAGTGTGAACAGTGGAAAGTGAGGCAGGCCAGTGTCAGTGGTGGAGGCTTGCCCAGCATGTGTGAAGCCCTGGTTTCAATCCCCAGCACCACAAAAACAAATACCAAAACAAAATAGTAGGGAGAAGTAGGGCCTGGTGAGTTGGAGGCTTGAATGATAGCTGAGGTTACTGTTCCGGAGCTTCTGATTTTTTTCCCCAAAAGACATTGGAAATTGGAAATCTGAGTGTTTTAAATGAAATGTCCCATTAATCAAATAATAACATCTAATTTAAAAGATTTTTTTAAAAATGTTGTGTCGACCAGATAAAACAGATTTGCAGGTGCAGTACTTAAACTTCCAACTTGCTACTTCTGCCTTTTCTACTGTTTATTTTAATAAACTGTTTGTTTTGATATCACTTTCTTCTCTGTAGATCCTTATATCCACCTGCTTTCATTTGAACATCATCTTGTGCCCCCCCCCCCCTTGGTAGCAGAGATTGACCCCTCCCCACTCTGTCTCTTTGGTAGCAGAGATTGAACCCAGGAGTGCTTACTCACTGTACCACACTCAAGCCTTTTTATTTTTAATTTTGAGACAGGGTCTCACTAAGTTGCTTAGAGCCTCCCTCAGTTGCTGAGGCTGTCTCAGCCTCCTGTCTCAGCCTGCTGAGCTGCTGGGATCACAGGTGTGTGCCACCTTGCCTGGCTTTGCTTCTATTTTGAACCTGATGTCTAGTTCTCATTTCACTCCTTGTGAGAAATCAGGAATTGAGTCCCTCTTGCCAACTTTCTTTTACCACTTATGATATAGTTTACTTACCTTTTTGTGCATATTTTAATAGATTATTATTTCATTTTTTTATATAGCTGAACAGTGTTGTTATAGAACTTTTAAAGATATGTACAAAAGTAAGGAGAGCATATTGAATTCTCATGCATTTGTTCACCAGCTTCTACAGTTTGCAATATTCTTTTTTTAATATTTATTTGTTTATTTATTTAGTTTTAGGTGGACACAATATCTTCATTTTATTTTTATGTGGTGCTGAGGATCGAACCCAGCGCCTAACGCATGCTAGGCAAGCGCTCCACCACTGAGCCATAACCACAGCCCCAGTTTGCAATATTCTTATGTTTGGGTTTCATCTCTATACTCACTAAATCCAGACCTTGTTTGACTAGGGTCAGGTTGAAGAGGCTGGAATATTTTAAAGCAAATTACAAACTGTTGAGCATTTTATTTGTAAATGCTTTAATGTATACCACTAATATTTAAAGGCTTAAAAATGTGTAGAGTGCTACTATTGTAATTTTAAAATTAAAACCCCAACACTTTCCTATGATAGGTTGCACATCCTTAGTCTAAAAATCCCAAACCTTAATTCCTCTGAAATCTGAAACTTTTTGAATGTTTAAAAGAGATTGTGAACAGATTTCAGAGCTTTCAGATTTTGGATTTTCAAATTTCAGTGCTCAGCTGGTGAAGTCTATGCAAATATTCCTAAATCCAAAACATTCACAACTCTTCTGGTCCCAAGCATTTAGATAAGAGATACCCAATCTGTGCCATCTAATCCTCAGCCCATATTCAGTCTCTCCAGTATCTCAAGATAGCTTATTATTATATATACAAGGGATTGTTTAATGTGGCCTTTATCCTCTTCTCCCTCCAAATCATTGACTTCCTGTTTATATCTCCTTTCCTTATACATAGCTATTACCTTAAATAAGGCCCGTTGTCTATTTTTGCCTTGATCTGCTCTAGTCATCTAAAGGGTCACTTTTCCTCCACTCTCACCTGTAGACTCCAGACTACTTCCAGAGTAATTCTTGTTTATTTGTTTTTTGGCAATGCTGGGGATTTTACCCAGGACCTTGTACATGTTGGGCAAGTACTCCACCACTAAGTTACATCCCCAGCCCCAGGGTAATATTTCTCAAATGAAAAGGGAGTTCTCTGAATTCTGTGTTTAAAGTATTTCATCATTTCCTTATAGATTTCATCAGTCTCCTATGAAAAGCCTAAGCTTCTGTGTTCACACGTGGAATTTGGCATGGCTTGGGCCCTTGAGAATGTCTACTGTGTGCCAAATATGGAGCATTAATCCCCATAGGTTAGATTTCTAGGTGTGTTGTTCAGCCTCTCCACTCAATATCAGGGGAAGCCAGATTTTACTCCATGCGTTGTAGCACTTAGTCTGAGTTCTGAAATTGGGAGCTGGGCAGGACTTCAGTGGGTCCGCCTCTGGGAGCATGAGTTGGAGGTAGTCAATAGTGTTGGGAGATAAGAAAAAAGTGGGAGCAGCCAGGACGATCACTGAGCAGGCAGCCAAGGCTTGGGCGGGGTGGGGTGGGCCTGTGTGAATTCAGAAAGACAGGTGCACGTGCTCTCCTGTAGGCATTCTCAATAAACGTTGAGTTCACTGAGTCCTGTTCATGGTGGACTAGGGCAAAGTTTGTGATATACTGGGAATATCCCAGTGTCATTCTGCAGTCAGTGTCATAAGAACTCCTTACTGCTTGTGACAGAACATTTGATGCAGTAGATCATAGCATAACTCTCAGTGCCCTGGTTTTTTGTTTGTTTGTTTTGGCTTAGTTTGGTTTTGTTTTTTCAAATTGTTAGGTTTTGCATTTTATTGTTTTAGGTTATGTTGGTAATTTTTTTAAATGTGCTTTGTTTTATAGACCATCATAATGAATGACTGTATCATCCGAGGGGATCTGGCAAACGTAAGAGTTGGACGCCATTGTGTTGTGAAAAGTCGTAGTGTCATAAGGCCACCATTCAAGAAATTCAGCAAAGGGTATGTCATTGAATTATCTTGGTTCAGTCTTGGGCAAGATGCTGGTGGTGGTGGTGGTGTTCTTGTGTTGAGTTATGGTGTGGGGAGCGGGTCTGTCCTATTTGGGGCACTGAGTAAGAGTTTGCTGTAATGAACACATCTCTTGTGGTTGTGGTTTTAATTTGGCTGATGCTAACCAATTCCAGAAACAAAATCCACTTAAGCTGGCAAAGCAAAGGATGTTGTGCTTTAACATACAGAGGCGTATTTGACAGGACCTAAGAGTCTTCTACCTAAGAGGAGAAAAAGGAGCCAGGCCTCACAAGGGCCTAGAGCCTGCGGCTGGAAAGCCAGCAGCAGTCAGCACACCTGTCCTATCTCTCCTCTCTGTCTTCAAGATGATGCTGTTTGTTCTTTTCTGTCCTCTCTCTCCATCCCCCCTTTCTTCTCTGTCTGATTGGCTGCATCTGGCCCGTTTGCTCTTGGAGACTACCATACTGCCTCGACCCCTTGCTTATCACTTCTCTTTTTAAGCTCCCAACATGTGTCAACTAGAGATCTTATATCTTATTTCTAAATTCCTGGGATAAAGATTGTGGTTAGCTCAGTTTGAGTGAAGTACCTACCCCTGGTCCAAATAGCTGAGGGTGGGGCCAAGTTAGGATTGACCCGATCCCTCAGTAGGATTAAGGACAGTCCAAGAAAGGACCTAGACAGAGCAGAAAGACCAACCAGGGTATGGTGTTCTCTTTGCATCTCTCCTCCGTGGCTGATTGCTTTCCTGGTTCTGACTTATGGCACCACCTATATTTCATCCAGTAACTCAGCCTGCATTTATTGAGCACCATTCCTATACCAGCCATTGGGTTATAAAGCTGGTTATATAAAGATAGATAAAATAGAGTTTCTGCCTCAAAGTTCTCAAAATCTAGAGGTAGAAACAGTTATATAAACAACTACTATATAATACGATATTAGAATGTGATAGCTGTCATATAATGTGATGCTGTGTCACAGGTGGCAGAAGTTAGAGAAGGAAAGAGAAAGGAGCACCTACCTTAACAGTAACACCTAGGAGTAGGTCCTGCAGGAGTAAACCCATATTTCCTATAATGACATTGAACTCTGGGCTCCACGCAGGAATTGGGTTAAGGAGCCATTATAAATCATTCACGTGAAAATATTCACCCATTAGCTCAGAATGAACTAAGGGTGGGGGGGCAGGGTAAGAGGACCAGAAAGCTCTGTGGTTTCCTTTTGGGGACTCCTATGGTGACTGCTGCTCTGCTAGAGTTTGATGAGATCAAGGATTTCCTTGTTGCATAGGGGTAAGGACTAAAAATAATAATGAATTAACAAAGATTTAAATGAATTGTGAGTCATGGAGGATAGCTACTAGCTCTTGACAAAATTTTTCTGACAATGTGACACAGGGCTGGAAAAGGCTAGTAAGCAGATAGCTACTTTATATCCGTTCTGGGCCAAGTATTTAAAATATGATCCCATAAATATGATCACAGATCAGGGTTAATGACACTTGAGGAATCCTGACAAATGGAAATGAGGTCGGAAGTCTAGAGAGAGCCTGCTGACTGCCATTCCTCCTTCAGGTCTTGGCTCAACTGTTACTTTCAATTCAGCTTTCCCCAACCATAGGTTGGGCAAAGTTACATACTTTTCCTTGTTACATATTCTCAGAACTTGGTATTGTGTCTCTGTAGCACTTACACAGTTGTAACTAATTATTTGTTTAGTCAGTTACTTCAGTCTTACTTATTCTCTTGACTGTAAACTCCTCATGGACAGGATTGTGTCTTTTGCTTACCATATATCCTCACTATCTGGCACATAATAGGCACTGAGTAAATATGGTGATTTTAAGAATCTTGGAGATTAAAAGTTATAGTGCATGAACCTGATATCAGTCCCCTGAAACATAGGGCAGATTACTAAAAACGTCATCAGCAGCCATTGTCAAAGGAAGCAGAAATGAGTGAACATTCATTTTTATTTGGTGCCTGCTCTTTTATTTTTTTCCACATTTTTTATTGGTGCCTTATAGTTGTACAGAATGACGAGATTTGTTGTTACATATTTGTACCTGCACACAATATAACAATATAGATTGCCCAGTACCAGTCCCCAGCGCTTTCCCCCTCCCTTCCTGTCTGCTCTTTTAACTTTGAGGATCTTGCTTCTTTTGCCATGCTGTTTCCTTACACATTTCTTTGGCCCAGCATTTCTGATCTTGAGCTACTAGTCTCACCTGCATTCGTCATCTTCAACGTGGTAGAGTTTTATGGCCTGGGGATGCTTAGAACAGTCTCATGGAGACACGATGAAGTTGAGGTTATGATCAGTAGTTCTATAAACCTTGAACCAAAGCACGTTGCCTTGACCTTTCTTTGTCATCTTCTTTTCCTTCTCTAGTGTTGCATTCTTTCCCTTACATATCGGGGACCATGTCTTTATCGAGGAAGATTGTGTGGTCAACGCAGCTCAGATTGGTTCTTACGTTCACGTTGGCAAGAACTGTGTGATTGTGAGTATGGTGACTCAGCCAACTAAGCAGCTTTGTCCCTCTGCCTCCATCCCTTAGGTCAGTGGGAATCTGCTTCTGTGACCAAGCAGGGTAGTAGTAGTTTCTAGTCTTCCCGAGGTTGGGTCTTCCTTACTGGATTTGGAATTTTTTCTAGGCATTAATAACAATGCCTAACCTTATAGAACCTCTGACATGAGGTGTTAAACTCTTCCTTTAGTCACTCACTTAATTCTTTCAATCATCCAAGGGTGTTTAGGTACTGGTATTATCCCTATTTGCAGATGAGAAGACCGAGGACCTGAGATGTTACAGTAAGTGGTAGATCTAGGATTTAAATGCAGCAATATGATTAGCTGTGCTGCCACATAATCTACTGGTTGCTTTAAAAATCAAGGAGCTTATAGCCTAGTGGGGGACAAGGGATCTGAAGGGCAGGTAGAAATTGGCACAGAAGACAAGGGGAGCTTGGACAGTCAAAAAAAGGGAATGACATGTAAAAGGGTTGGAGTCACCAGATGACATAATGACATCATGCTAGGGGACCTGCAGGTAGTGCAGGGTACAAATTGGCTCCCTGCTCAGCAGCACCTGTAGGACCCTGGTCCACAGGGAGAAAAAGTGTTGGTTGGTTTATTTCACCCAGCCAAGGTCTGGATTTCTTGCTATTTCATAGGTGAAAAACTTGATTTCTTTTGGGGATTCTAAGAACATAATTGGTGAGAATATTAATGACCAGAGCCTATCTGCCTTAATGTTTAGGGAAAATGTTTCCTACATTTTAGATGTATGTCTTAGAATAGAGTCTAGGAAAACTGAAGACCATCTTCATGGTTTTTTGTTTGTTTGTTTGTTTTTGTTTTTTTTTTATATTGGGGATTGAACTTGGGGGCACTTAACCACTGAGCCACATCCCCAGCCCTATTTTATGTAGAGACAGGGTCTTACTGAATTGCTTAGCACCTAGCTTTTGCTGGGGCTGGCTTTTAACTCGTAATCCTCCTGTCTCGGCCTCCCAAGCAGCTGGGATTACCGGTGTGTGCCACTGCACCCGGCCATCTTCATGTTTTTGATGGTTGTTTCCCATGATACAGAGTCAGCTCTCTGCCCTGGATAAAATTCAAACTGTAAAGTTTCAAAAAAACAGAACAAAAACAAAAAAAACTTGCGAAAGCCAAAGTGGTGCATACCTGTAATCCCAGGGACTTTGAAAGCTGAGGCAGGAGGATCACAAGTTCAAGGCCAGCTGCAGTGATTTAGTGTTTCTCAAAATAAAAAGGTCTGGGGATGAACTGAGTATTAAAGTACACCTGGGTTCATTCCCCAGAACCAAAAGAAAAAAAACCAACTGGTAGAAACCATGCAGTTCAAACTGCAGAAGCCACGAGGGCCCAGCAAAGGGGGACAGTGCAATGGAGAACCATGTTGCTGCAAAAAGCACCCAGCCTGACCAGTGCAGATCCAGGGCATGGGCGTTTTGCCCAGCATTCATCTGCAGAGGAATTGCCCAGTGTGTGTGAGACACAGAAAGTCTTGGTTCAGCTTGACCTTGAAAAAAGTGGGGGAGACGGAGTTGATCTCCAAATAGGAGAGAGGAGAATAGGGACTGCTAGGGGGTGGGAAAGGGAGGGAGGGTGAGAGGAGAGAGGGTGGGTAATGCATCCTAAAATATAGTAAGGAATAAGTTCTTGTGTTCTGAAACACAATAAGGTGACTATAGTTCAAGATGACTTATTGTGTATTTTAGGAAGGACTTTTTTTTTTTTTTTTTTTTTTTAAAGAGAGAGAGAGAGAATCTTTTTTTTATTTATGTTTTAGTTTTCGGTGGACACAACATCTTTGTTGGTATGTGGTGCTGAGGATCGAACCCGGGCCGCACGCATGCCAGGCGAGCGCGCTACCACTTGAGCCACATCCCCAGCCCTTTTAGGAAGAACTTGAAGAGAGAAGTTTGAAACCTCCACGTGTGTAAAGAAGTGATAGGAGCCCTGGGTGGTGTGGTGGCACACACCTGTAACCCCAGAGACTTGGGAGCCTGAGGCAGGAGGATCGAAAGTTCAAGGCCAGCCTCAGCAATTTAGCAAGGCCCTAAGAAACTTAGCAAGACCCTGTCTCACATTAAAAAAAAAAAAAAAAGACCCTTTTGGGCTGGGGGTTGTGCCTCAATGATTTAGTAGCCTGAGTTCAAGTTCCAATAAATAAATAAATGAAAATAAAAGGACTGGGGATGTATCTCAGTGGTAAAGCACCCCTGGGTTTAATCCCCAGCACCAAAAAACAAACAAACAAACAAAAAAAACCCCCAAAGTAATGATAAGGAGATAAAATGATTTAATTAGTACACATTTATATACACAAAGTATCCTACTGTGTCCTATAAATATGTGGCTATTGTATAGAAATTACAAAAGTAAGAGTGAAAGGGTGATAATAAAATCTGTCCTCTCCACTCACCCTGTTTGCCAACAGCTAACATTCCAAGCCACAGCTGGATTTTTCTGATGTTTTCTTTGACAAAGTAAAAACATTACCATAGTGACCTAGTCCTGTCATCTATTCCCAGAGCAAAGTGTCTGAAAGGTCAAGATGCAGATTCTGTTTCTAATGCTTAGGGAGTGCTAGGCTTATCGCCAGATGCTCTGCTTTTTGCACCACTTTACAGTATATCCGCTTATGGCCTAGTCATTGTTAATATCCGCAGACTTGCTTTGGCAGGTTCTTAGATAATCTCAGGAAAAAGATTGCTAGAATTCTAGAATCTCAGAGCAGTGGGAGCTCTTTTAGAGTCTAACTGTCCGCATGACACACAGCTCCTTCCTGGAGTGTCCCCTGTGATATCTAACCATTGCTTTGATGTGCAAAACTATAGGTATTAATCAGAATTACTCAGATGCCTGAAGGAAAAATTTAACAAGCAGCATTAATAAGCACTGTTATTGTCCTGTGAGTGTTATATTTACTGTCTCTTATATTGACAACATTCCTGTAGGTTGGGTTTTACATTATTTCATGGGCGAGGAAACCAAGACTCAGAAATGCCTCAGAAGCTGTCACACGAGCAACATGGTTACAGCTCTTGATTCTTCCTTGGAAATTCTCCAGTGAAGAATAAAGAAGTGGTTCCCGCTGGGCATGGTGTTGCACGCCTGTAATCCCAGCTACTCAAGGGGCTGAGGCAGGAGAATTGCAAGTTCCAGACCAGTTTGTACAACATAGAGTACCTTCTTAAAATGTTTCAAAGGAAGAAAGAGCTGGAATGTGGGTTGTATGCCCGAGATCCTGGGTTTAATCCCCAGTGCTGCCAAAAAAAAAAAAAAGTAGTTTAGCTTTTCAGCTGTTACCAGTCCAGTCATGCCTAAGAAGTACCTGCATGTTTCATGTGGCTTCGAGAATACTTCTGAAGCCCAGTAAAGCATTATTTCTCTAAGTGGGCAGAGTGGCCAACTAGAGAACACAGCAGGTGCCTCAGGCCACCTGGTGGGAACACAGCAGATGCCTCAGGCCATCCTTCCCACTGTTCAGGGCCCTTTTGTCATGGATCTCACTGTGGGACATACCGTGCTTTATGCTGTTCTTTTCCACTTAGCACCCCATGTGCTTAGTCTGAATTATTAGGAGCTTAGCCATGACAAAAGTCTTAGAATTAATGTTAATTTGGGATCATCAGGGGAGAGAGCCAGTTGCTATGTCTTTGAAATTGGCACTAGCAGATAAGTCACAGGAAATAACTTTCCAAGGAAGCGTGAAGAGCTATGCTTATAACTTGCTTTAGAGTTGAGGATGTTGCCAAGTATTGCCAATGCCACTGTCCCTCCGGCTGGAGCAGCTTAATCAGCCACATAAGGAATTCAGACCTTGGAGCTTTAAAAAAATTTTGATTTGGATATTTAATAAATGGGAAATATTTGGACATGACCAAATCAAAGGTGTCTTTCATAATGTTTGATAAAATCTGAAGTCTGGATAGGTTAGCATTATCCTGGTATTTTTAAGATTTCCACACTCTTGGGCATTCCACTGTGTCAGATTTTCTAATGAGAACACAAACGAGTTTATGTGCCTTGGTGATGTAAACACAGCTTATGGGGAGCATGACTTTTATTCAGTAAGTAATCAAAGGTACAGCCTTGAACTGTATACACAAGCTGCTCTTATCCCACTAAACACCTGAGTCTCCTTCTTGCCCTCAAAATGCTGTGGATAATGGCAGAATTGAAAAATGTCAGCAATGGATAAAATGAAGCATAAAGTTCATCCCAAACACTCAGCTGTCACTTGCCCATGGGAGAACAAATGAAAGAATAACTTCCTGTACAAATGAGTTTGTCAAGACTTTTCCAGGAGGAATTGACAGAAGAGCACACAAACAAGCCTAAAACTGGTAGATGCAAAACCTAATGCATTAGCCTAATATAAATGAAGAATATAGAAGTAGATCCTAATTTTGTGCCCGGATGGTTCCAAGGGTTCAATTATTTTTTTTTTTTTAAGAGAGAGTGAGAGAGGAGAGAGAGAGAGAATTTTTAATATTTATTTTTTAGTTCTCGGCGGACACAACATCTTTGTTGGTATGTGGTGCTGAGGATCGAACCCGGGCCGCACGCATGCCAGGCGAGCGCGCTACCACTTGAGCCACATCTCCAGCCCGGGTTCAATTATTGATGCCAGGAGAATTAGTCCTCGAGCAGGTTCTTCATTCATGGAAATAAGATGGCTGTTCTTGGCTTCCATCTGTCCACAGGAAGCCCCAGAGGAAAGCACTTCTATTCCCATTAGTCCCAGCTCAAGTGCTGAGGTTGAGGTTCACTGGACTTAGCTGGCTGATAGACCAGTTCCCTAATCAGTCATTGTCTTGGAACTTGGAGTTTGGCACGTGGGCTGAAGTGCATAGACTGAGATGGGAAGAGGGTGGCTCCCAAAGAAAATATAGATTCTGTTATCAGGAGAAAAGGGAGCAAACAACAGATGCCCACCAAATCAAGTCAAAGAGAAAATTAAACAGAAGTCTTTTTTTTAATGTTTATTAGTTATTGATGGACCTTTATTCATTTGTTTACATGTGATGCTGAGAATTGAACCCAGTGCCTCACACGTGCTAGGCAAGCACTCTACCACCGAGCCACAACCCCAGCTAAACAGAAGTTTTTGAAGACCAAAGTTTGCATAGTCTCTAATGCCTAGATGACATGCACTGTCCCTGGCATACAACTCTTCCCCCCAAATGTACACACACACACACACACACACACACTCCTTTCTTCTCAGGTCCCATGTAAAGCAGGCAGTTGCAACTCACCCTCTTGTTCCTGTCCCTGGCTATTACACAATATCATGAATGGAGAAAATATAGAGTCGCCTTCTACACAGCTGACTAGATAATCTTTACTGCCATTTCCTGACCTGTTTCCTAGTAATAAAAAATTTTAATTTCAGGGGCGCAGATGTGTGTTGAAAGACTGCTGCAAAATTCTTGACAACACAGTGTTACCTCCAGAAACCGTGGTCCCACCATTCACCGTCTTCTCAGGCTGCCCAGGTAACCTTGGTGTTGATTATTTTTATTTTAACCTCTTTAAAGCTTAATTTTATTTTTCCATCCCAAAAGTAATGCATGCAGTTTCTGTCTTTGATAATATGTTGACATAGCAAACTTAAAAATCTTCTAGTACCTCAAAATGCTATCTAAAATATGTCAAACTTCTCTTTCTTAAATGCATAATTGGGTTCACAAGAAAATAAGGAGATTGTCAAGGATGAAAAATGAAGAGAAAACTAAACCCAAGTTGTGAGATTACAGAGGTTGATGCTGTCTTCATAACAGGGAGGTCTAGGACATGATACTCAGGGTGGGCGAGGGGAGAAAGCCTTGGACCTATAATGCAGAGAGATCCTCCAATAACCCTGAAAGGGTTTCCTTCAGGCAAAGAGTGATATAGAACGAATCTGCCACCAGGACATGGAAAATACATTTCTTTTGTGGCCTGGACTCTGGCTGGAAAAAGAAGTTTCTTTTTAGAGAATTTTGACAATGGGCTTACTCTCACATTGGCTGGAAATTTGAATTTATACTTCCTGAATGACTGAGAAATCCTAAAACTGAGAAGTTAGCCTAAAGCATGGTGTAAGACCAGTAATATTCTTGAGATGCCAGAGAGGAGCAAATGCATGACCTCCTGAGCCCCTCATGAGCTCAAAGTTCCAAATTATAGACGTGAGGAAACAAAATCCCTGCTCATTCCAGAAAACTCTGAAGACACTAAAAAGCAGAAGGAAGAAGAAAACCCCCGGACACCTGCCACCCAAGACAGTCTCTGTTCCCCATGTTGACTTGTGCAGTCACCAAGTCACACAGCATATACAGAGACACGTCACAGATTGAAAGATGCAGTATGGTATGAAGAGAGACATGTGACCGTACTTGATACCTTCCACTGGGTGGTTTTAATTGCTTTTCCAATTAAAAAAAATCTCATCACTCAGATCATTGATTATGAATTTCAACGATGTACAAAATCATCACTCAGTTTCTCTGGGGAGGGCAGTTGGCCATTCTGTGTCACGCTTCTCTGCTTTTGCTGAGAAGGAACGAGACTTTTTTTTAGTAATTCTCTCCATATTGGAATCCCACTGTTTACCTGACATGCATCTGATCTGAGTTGAAAAGGATATTGGCAGAGAAAGATCTTAATCTTTTAAAACTTATTCAAGTTCCTTAGCACCAGCTTCTTACTGTCATTGAACTTTGATGACAGAAGACAGGGAAGCATTGGTTGGTACTTCAAATTTAAATAATAAACACTGGTTTTGAAATGCCCTACCACTGAACTACAGCCCAACCCATTTTATTTTATTTGACATTTTGAGACAGGGTCACACCAAGTTGCCCAGGCTGGCCTTAAACTTTCAATCTGCTTGCCTCAGCCTCCAGAGTAGCTGGAATTACAGACATATGCTACCATATCCAGCTTCTCATGAAGGATTTCTGCATGGGAACTTAAAGGTCTCTGCATAAACGAGGAAACAGTCAGAGAGGGTGGGTTGGCCTCATGTCCAGGCTGATTAGTGGGGAAGCCTTGACTGTCCCTTAAGACCCTTATA
The DNA here is from genome assembly GCF_964194105.1 of Spermophilus citellus. Classification (NCBI taxonomy): domain Eukaryota; kingdom Metazoa; phylum Chordata; class Mammalia; order Rodentia; family Sciuridae; genus Spermophilus; species Spermophilus citellus. The sequence continues at coordinate 16,854,944 of NC_138187.1, forward strand.
GAGATAGAGTTGGTTCTGTTTGCACTGTGTCAGGACTTCTCGTTTCTTTTATGTAGTTTCACAGATAAATGTCCACCATCTGGATACGCTGTTGGCTGTCTTCATCTTTCAATCCAGAGCCACAGGGTTGCAGGAAAACTGGCATGTTTTTGGAGAGCAGCACATGATATAACCGAGTCATGGGACAAAATGAAAGGGAAATCGGCCAGAAAGGATGAGAGTCAGGAGCCGAGAACTCAGGTGCCTGCAGGAGCCAGACAGACAAAGCAAATGGTGGATGTCATAGCCTGTCAGCTGCTTCCTGCAGGCCTGATCAGATCATCTGATGTTGTATGAGGAGTTAAAAATTGGAATTTTGATGTGATATCTGTATGTTTTTGAAGAAAGACCGATTCTCCTTGCAAAGCCAGACTAGGCAACTTAGTGAGACTCTGTCTCAAAATAAAAAGGTCTAGGGATGTAGCTCAGTACGGAGTGACCCTGGTTTCAATCCCATTATTTAAAAAAAAGAGAGAGAATAATAATAACAATAATTTAGATTGTCATACCACAGGATATGAATGTTGAAAGTTTTGCTGTTTCTAAAGTGCCCTTTAAGACAGTTGTCTGAGTGTAGTGCCTGCAAGTTCCTGCCTGTGATTACTGGATGTCTTTCTGTGGAGGACCCTTCTGTGGTCCTCCCTTCCTTGATTTATCTGTGTCTGCTGTCGTTAGGTTTGGGGTTTAGTTTCATTGCAGACAGGATAGTTTCTTACCTCAAGGACAAGAGTAAGGCTGGCTCAGTGGGAGTGACACCAGAATCCTGGGAGTGGGCAAGTCCTGGTCTGGAACAGCCTCTGAAATAATCAGCAATGCTCTAATTCTTGGGATCTTGCACTCATGTCCTATCTCCGTCTACCTGGGCTGGTTCTTTGTTTGGAGAACTGTATAGTTGCTTCCACGCATTCACAAATTCATATCATTTAGAAGATATGATCAGTGGAATACTGTCAGTACTGAAGATTTGGAAAACCTAGTATTTAGATAAAATTGAAAGAAAGGTCTCCTGTAGGCTGTAGGCCTCCCTGGCTCCCCTTGGTTGACCAGGTCTCTCTTTCCTCAGGACTCTTCTCAGGGGAGCTTCCAGAATGTACTCAAGAGCTGATGATTGACGTCACCAAGAGCTACTACCAGAAGTTTTTGCCCCTGACACAAGTCTAGTGTTTCTGCTTCATGTCTTGAATTTGTTTGAGCTCTAAGATGAACTTGGGGACGAAGTGAGCGTCAGCATCTCCAGGAGCTTGTGCGTGTTTGACACTTCCTCCTTTATTTTATTTTATTTTTTTAAATTGAGAATGTTTCAATACTTCACGGCTCTAAGCTCTTAAGAATTTAATAAGAGAACATCTGGAGGAGTCGGCTCCACATGCTGTCTCACACCTTATCTGTCAACCGTCACTTCATCCCATTATCTGTGGAACACAGAGTTGACCTTCCTAACTCTGCAACACTCCCAGCACCGTGGTCCCGTGGATGGCTAGATCCAGGCTGAGAGGGGCCTGCAGGGCACAGCACTCCCCCAGGGTGGAGGTAACAGGCAGGTGTGCTGCTCATGGCCACGCCCCCTCACAGCACCCCACTCAGAGAATGCTCAGCTTTGTTGCTGCTGACGTGTTTGACCAGTGGCCACAATTGCTCATAATCCTGGAGAAAGTGTGACTTCTGAGCCCTAATTCCTGTTGCCTGTTGGTGGTTAGTGTGTCTCTTCCCCAAATTACTGTCCCGAGGTGGTTAATAAAAGACTTTCTAGCATTCTGTTCCAGGGCCTTTGGCTTTCCCTATAAGAGAAGTCCTTAGCACCCCACAGTTTGTATTTGCCAAGTTCCAGGTTTTAGTCTCCCATGTAAATGGATTAGTCAGGTAGTCACTCCTTGCCTCAAAGTATTTGTCTGATTTCATTGAAAACAAAGCATTTGTGAACACTTGCTCTCTGATCTAGAACCATTCAACCCACCCCGTATTTGCCTAAAACCTCACAGGTCATATGTATGCAACAGAGCCCAAGGAGCGACACGGCCAGCGGTATTCTTACCATCTCCTCTGGCCAGTCGCACCACCCTTCCTGGTCCTGCTCTGACCTCTTGGCTTAGAAAGGAGGTTTAGAGTGAGGAGCTGAGAAGGTTGGCCTCCTCGGGACTCTGGCCTGCTGAAGGTGAATAGGACAGATTGGCTCAGCCTGGAAGTCAGAACCCAGTAGGAGCCAGCTTGACCTACCTTCCAGTTGTGGGGTTTGCAGAAAGAGCCTTATGTAATCATCTCCGCTAATTCTATTAAAACTCCCTTCTGGTTTGTCATGTTTTGTGTGTTTGTGCATTAAAAGATGTACACATAGATGAGTTGTTTGAGGGTGAGCATGCTCCACTCCCAGCCATGGCTGCTGCTGTTCCCCAGGCTCTTCACCATGTGCCTGGTGTCAGGTCACCATCTTTGTATTCATTGGCTCACTTATTTCACAAAGTCCTGGACCCAAGAGATCCTCCTGCCTCAGCCTCTTGAGTAACTAGGACTGTAGGTGCACACTATGCCTTGCTTATTTCTCATCAACTCTGTAAGGTGGATGTTATTCCCAGTTTACAGACAAGAAAACAACTCAGAGATGTTAGACAGTTTTGTTTAATCCATACAGGGAAGAAATGGCTGACACATGTCTGTCTGGCTCCACAGCCTGCACTCCAGCTGTGCCCTGAAAGATGAGACAAACTTACCTTGAGCTTGTCTGCTGTGTGTCCTCCCTGATGCCAGCCAGCCATGATAATTCCCATTTTTCCTGCTCTTATCCTGGCATCTCCCCAGGGTCCTTCGTCCTTCTGTGCCACCATAAAAGTGAATCTCAGAATTGGCAGAGTTTAGACTTCAGAAATCTCCCAGGGCCTGTCTAACAGACTCCCATCCAGCTGTGTTTGCACATCTGCAAAAGGAAGCCTGCCGCTTTTTCGAATGACTACCTACTTTGTTGGTAAACAACTGAAATATATGGGATGTTGGGGGGCCTTTCAAAACAAATGTACTTTTTAAATCATTAATTCAAGCCCATAATTTCAAAAATCAAGTCCAGTTGCTAGAGAAAGGAGATATCATGGAGTAGGTCTCCTCAGTGCAGAGTTCCAGTCTCACATTCTGTGTCCCAGATGCAACCTCTCTGAACAGTTTTTGGTTCTCTGTTATAAAAGACAGGCTGCACACGCACAAGCAGATCCAGGTGTGTGCCCCAACTCTGTTTATTCCAACAAGGGAGCACCCACACCTGTGTTCTTCATCTGGCTTCTTAATACATCTTAGAGATGGTTCCATACCAGGACTGAAGCGTTATAAATAAAAAGTACCAATCTTGTTGAAGATTCATAGAATGTTTATTATGTACCAGATACTCTTCTGAATTCTTTACATTATTTAAATTGCTTAAATCTTTACAATTGACCATGAGATAGATCTAGTCATTATCCCCAAGGGACAGAGGTTAGGTAAATGGCCAGATTAACCCAGCTGAAGTGGCAGGAAATCCAGGCATTCTGGCCCGAGAGCTGGTACTTGCAGCCAGTATATGCTACAATCCCTCCATGCTGCGAGATTCTGCATCGCCCAGAATTGTGGCTCTGGCCAGCCCTTGCTTTACAGAAAGCAAAAAGTGAATATCTTGCTTTTCCAGGCAGGCAAGGAAAAGGGGATGGGGACTGGATCTTCCAATAATGTGTGCCACTGGCAGAAAGGCTAGTGTCCCCTCTGAGAAGATGTGTCCTTGCAATGTGCCCTGTTGCCTTGTAGCTACAGCTGTGGTCTGATGATTATAAACAGAAGCAGCTTTCCTGGAAGAGGGTATTTCTTGCATGAGTTAAGTGGCATCTTTACGATTTGTACCATAGTGTTAGACTCTGTAAAGGAATGTGCAAATTAGATTAGAAAAAATCTAGTTAGGATGCTTTGTTGCATGTGATAGAATCCAGCTTGAAAGACCAGTATGGCCTTCAACAGATGAATGGATAAAGAAAATGTGCATATATACACAATGGAATATCACTCAGCCATAAAGAAGAATGAAATTATGGCACTTGCTGCTAACTGGATGGAACTGGAGACTGTCATGCTAAGTGAAATAAGCCAGCCCCCAAAACCAAAGGCTGAATGTTCTCTCTGATATGTGGATGCTGACACAAAATAAGGGTGTGTGTGTTTGGGGTGGGGGAATAAAAGTTCATTGGATTAAACAAAAGGGAATGAAGAGAAAGGAGGAGGACTGGGAATAAGAAAGTAGGATGAACTGGACATCACTTTCCTATGTTCATATGTGAATGCACAACCAGTGTGACTCACACCATGTTTAAACACAAGAATGGGATCCCAGTTAGACTCCATGTATGTATAATATGTCAAAATACACTCTGCTGTCATGCATATCCAAAAACAATGAAAAATAAATAAAGCCAGTGTGGGCAGAAAGGAAGGGCGGGTTATTGGCTCCCAAAACAAATCATGGAAAGACAAGCATGAGCAGTAATGTAATGGGAACCTTGGGCAAGTTATTCCATCTCCCTGTGCCCTGGAATCCTAAACTGCAGACAGGGAACAACAGTAGCCCCTCAGAAAGCTGGAGTGGGTACAGTTAAATGAGCTGTATGAAGGGACAGTTCCTGGCACTTGGCACTCCAGAAGTAGTAACTTTGCAGGGACAACTCTTTGCAAAGATGTGAACTCCATTGAGCTGGCTGGCTTTCCTCTCTCTTTTCCATTTGCACATTAGTAAAGGGACATATTTGGCTACTGTAACAAAGAAACCACCAAAATGTAGTTCCTCCAGCAAGATAGAAGTTTCTCTCTCATCTCACAGTGTGTAGATAGGCAGATGGGCCAAGGCAGGTGAGTGATGGGCTCCATGATGTCATCAGGCACCCCAGCTCCTACTGTATTGTCTCATTGCTGAGAGCCACAGCCAAGTCGGAATGACGCATAGCATTTGTGCCAGAAGGGAGTGGTTGAGAGGTGACCCCAGGGAGCCATTGAGATAATGATGGTTATGTTAAGCTGTGTATTCAATTATATATTAGACCCCTGCTGTCCGCCTGGGGTGCGGTTAGGGTTAGGGTTAGGGTTAGGGTTAGGGGGATTCCTGGAGAGTTCACATTGGTTGGGGAAGTGCCTGAGGAGGGATTTCCGGTTGGTGGTTCCTGGAAGGGGCATGGGCTAGGATAATAAAGGAGTTCCTGTTTTGAACCTGCGTGTGCCTTGTGGCGGCTCGGTTATTTTGTGCCCAGCCAGACTGAGGCATCACATGGCCACATTGGACAGCAAAACCTCGAGGAAGTGGGCTTGGTGGTGCATGCCTGTAATTTCACTGGCTCAGGAGGCTGAGACAGGAGGATCTCAAGTTTGAGGCTAGCCTCAGCAATTTAGTGAAGCCCTAAGAAATTTAGTGAGACCTGTCTCAAAAGGAAAGGAAAAATGGCTAGGGAATATAGCTCAGTGGTAAAACACCTGGGGTAAAATCCCCAGTACAAAAAGGAAAAAAGCAAAAAACCTGAAAAAAACCCAAAAAACAAATTCTAATAGTGAAAAGGGGAAACCGGACTTTGGGAGACGCAGGTAAACTTGTCCGACTTCTGCTGTGTTGCCTCCTTTTCTCAACTGTAAGTGGCTTTCTCTGTAGTTTTTTTTTGGTGGGGCTGGGGATTGAACCCAGGGTCTTGCGCATGTGCGGCAAGCGCTCTACCAGCCTCTGAGCTCTATCCCCAGCCCCTCTCTGAGCATTTGAGGACCTAACAACTATCAGCTCCAGACTCACATCCTGAATGAAAGGTTCCCCTACCTCCCAGTTTTAGTTTGGCAGATCCTTGTTGGATGGATCACTGTGGCCAGTGGTGTTTGCCTCTATGATGAGCCCAATCTGGGTCATGAGCTTTCCTCTATGCCCCCTGCCAGGTGGGGAAGAAAGCCAGACTCCATTACCGAAGCGAGGTTCTGAGAAGACAAAACCAGTATCTACTACAGACAGTAAATGAGTCTATGATTATGTTCTGGTATCATTTGAAAGTGTGTTAATGTCCTGAGTGTGTATCCTAGGAAAGGCCAGCTGGACTCTGTCTCCATGGTGGCTCTGCCCCCAGGGACAGTCTGTCGCCAGATAATTACTTTTATAACCCCCCCCCCCCAGAAGAAAATCTCTTTGTCCTTGAAGTAGTCCCAGAAGAGGAGGCAGATGGGAAAGACCTGACTGGGAGCCTTCCAGTTGGCAGTTGGCCTGGGGCAGAGAGGGATTTGTTGGCTCTCGGAGCTTCGAAGGCTAGGAATGGATCAGGCTCCCGGTTAGATCCCAGGACTCCAAACAGGGTCATGGGATCCATCTCTCTTCCGCTCTCACCTCTGCTCTTCTTTGAGTTGGCACTATTTTCAGGCTCCATGGTGTGACCCCACAGCTCTCCTTATTGATAGAAAGGGCTTCCCTTTGCTGGGGAAAACCAACCAACCAACCTGGATTTGGTTCTTGGTTCAGACTGGACAGTATTCAGACTCAAGTCATCACTGTGGCCAGGAAGTTCAAATACACTGACTTCTCCCAGCCATGTACTTGCATGGGCTGAGAGTTGGCACCCCGTGGTGGGGGGTGATATCAAAGGAGGGTGGGAGGACCAGGCAGGAAGAATGATCAGGAGCCATCCAGTCCTCTTCCTCTGCCTGCTTACCTTCACCACCTACCTCGTCTCTCTTCACTGTCTGGCGGGTACCTTCAGAGGATACTCCTGAAGGGGCATCTGGGCCTCAATTAGGGAGCAGAGGGAAATGTTGCTTGGTCAAAGAGGGGTGTTCAACAAAAAGCCATTTAGTGCACAGGCGTCTTCTAGAACTGCTTTCCTATGGACCCCATTACAGCCCAGCAGGGCCTCTGTCATGGTCTGAGGTAGAATTCTAGTTACATTCTTGTCCCAGCCCACACTGGCTCCTGAGGAATGAGACTTGAGCCTGTGGGCTATTCAGCACATTTTTGATGGGGTGATTGCCTGGATGTAGCCCCAGTTCTGCCCCAGGTTAGTCTCACATGCCAGATCCTTGGTACAGGGCACAGGGTTGAATGCTGAACCTGTGAGGGTCCTGCTGACTGGTTCTGTTTTATGTGGGCAGTGCACAGCCCTTGTGGTTGGTTGGAATGGGTGGTGGCTTCTGAATTAGTCACTTCTGTATCCATCAATTCACTTAGGACCTGAGGCCACACTTTCTTTCTTTGTCATTGACCCATCTGGGTGATAGCAGACTTGAAATTAATCAGACTTGAATTAATGAGATAGTGTACCTATTTAACACACCCTCAGAAGTTTCTCACTATAAAGAAGAGTTCTGGTGACTGGGGAGGCCTTTTCAATATCCTGATCCGTCAGGTGACAGCCCTGAGGGTTGTCTGTCAGTTGTGTTCTGTCTGGCCTTGGCCACTCTCTAGAACAAATTGGCATCAAGCCCATCTGGATGGTTGCGACAGGTACACAGCTCCAGCTGGTGATCTCTTGGGGTAACTTCTGTGAGCTTCGAGGCCCTTAAATGGTACAGGCAGTGTTGGGACAGTGTGTCCAAAGGTGTGGTTATTATAGAACTGGTCTCAGCAAAATGTCCTGCCAGCTTGGACTAGTGCCGTCCCAGCCGGCACCCTCAGAAACCTTCAGAATGGCATGTGCTTTTTGTAGCATGTATGCTTGCTGCCTCTTCACAGTGGGGATGCGGGACCTGACATCATGCGACATAGAGAAGAAAGTGTCATTTGCCAAATTCTTGACTGAGCCACCCCTGAGTGCTTGGTACTGCCCTAGGTCCTGGGAATACAGTGGAGAATAAGATGGAGCCAGTCCCCACCCACAGGATTTTTTTTTTAAATAAATATTTACTTTTTAGTGGTAATTGGACACAATACCTTGATTTTATTTATTTATCTTTATGTGGTGCTGAGGATCGAACCTAGGGCCTCGCCTGCGCTAGGGGAGCGCTCTACCATTGAGCCACAACCCCCCACCCACCCCCCACAGGATCTTATAGCTTGGTAGGGGAGAAAGCCAACGAGTCCTTGGACACAGAGACCCGAGGGACCTGTATTCAAGGTCATCGTAGTGGTCCAAAGTGTGGGCTCTGGAGACAGGCAGGGCAGGCCCACCCTGCATTTACTAGCCCTGTCATGGTCAACCCACCTCCAGAACCTCCATCTCATCCACAAGTGGGCAAGATGGGGAGGGTTGAACTTCAAGTGCATTCACGTGCAGGTGTGAGAGCGGGCTGCGGGTGGGCACTCAATAAATGGTCCCTATAAATAAAGTCACCAGAATGTGAAAACCCTTGAGTGAGCCCCTTAGAGTATAAGATGCAACTTTTTTTTTTTTTTTTTGCTTGTTTGTTCGTTTTTGTTTTAAACTGGGGATTGAACCCAGGGGCGCTGAGCTACTGAGCTACATTCCCAGGCCTTTAATATTTATTTATTTATTTATAATTTTGAGACAGGGTCTCACTAAGTTGCTGAGGCTTGCTCAGCCTCCAGAGCTGCTGGGATTAGGTATGTGCCACCACACCCAGCTGCTACATTCTTATATGTATGTGTGTGTGAGTGTGTGTGTGTTTTAAAATTTAAAATTAGATTAAGAACACCTTTGCTTTCATAATCAGTCCATCACAAAAAGATGGAGAAAAGAGATCATTCTTCCCTGCTTTGCATGATGGAGTGCCAGGCACTTAGAAAACATTTCATTCTCTCAGCTGTCTAAAAAGTAGGGATTTTTCAGGCTGGGGTTTTAGCTCAGTGGTAGAGGGCTTGCCTCACATGTGTGAGGTACTGGGTTTGAGCCTCAGCACCAATATAGATAAATAAATAAATAAAAGTATTGTGTCCATCTACAACTAAAAAAAAAATTAAAAACTAGGGATTTTCACAGCCCATTTTGCAGAGGAGGAAATGAATAAAGGGAGAGGTAAAGTAAATTTGCACACAGCTGAAGTTAAGTAAAGATGCCACAGCTAGTCAGTGGCTGGACTGCAGTCAGAGCCAACTCCTACCTGGCTGCAAAAGTTCATGTTTCATGAAGCTCTTCCAATTCCATGGACCCGGGTGCAGTTGGCTCTTGAGTGCTGTGCTTGCTGCTCCAGGGGTTAATTCTTTGTTTTCCTGAAGTTTTCTCTGGTGGGTTGGCTCCAGCCACTTTTATGATGGTCTCTGAATGGACCTCTATGTCCGGGGACCTTTCTGTATCTCCAAGTCCATGGGCATCAGGCAAAGCGGTCATGCAGATGAAAATCATCTGAGAAAAGACATGAATGAAATTCACACCTCCGATTTCAGATTCTGGGTCTGAACATTCACCCCTGTTTTTCCTTAGCCCATCAACTTGTCTCTTCAGCTGTGCTTACCACAGTCTCTGATGTCTGGGGTGCACTTTCTGTTTGTCCAATGGGAACAACAAGAGCTGGAGGAAGCAGTAGGGCCGGGGGCTGGGAGAATAACGAAATGAGAGGCTTAGGGATTGCAAAGGCCTGGGGGAGACCAAGAGCCCAGGCCTCAGCTCAGGTTCTTTTTATTTTAATAACAACAACTATCAGGCACAGTGGTGCATACCTGTAATCCTAGAGACTCAGGAGGCTGAGGCAGGAGGATCCCAAGTTTGAAGCCAGCCTTAGCAACTTTAGCAAAACCCAAAATAAAAAATGAAAAGGGCTGGGGATGTGGCTCAGTGGTAAAGCACCCTTTGGGTTCAATTCCCAGTACCAAAAAAATAAAAAATAAAATAAAACCATGTGCTTTGTGGCTGGCATTGTTTCAAGTGCTGTCCTCGTTTAATCTCTTTACAAGTATTTTCAATATGCACTCCTAGATAGGGTCCTAGGAGATGGGCACTCTAATTACCTCCATTTTATAGTCCTAGAAATTGAGGCAAAGAGAGGGTAAGTAGTTTGCCCAAGGTCACACATCGGGAAGGAAGTTGCTGGCATTAAAACCCAGGTTATTTAATCCCCAAGTTAATAATACGTCTATAGCTTTTTGGCAGGAAGGGAGGGAGGGAGCAGTGGACAAGAGGTTTGCAGCCTTACAGCACAAGCACCAAGGCCCCGAGAGGCTGTGTACAGGCAGGCACTGTGCAGGTGGGTGTATTCGGAGTCAGCAGAGTTGGTTGACGTTGCAGATCCTCCCACCTCCTGGCCACATAACCTTGGCAAGCAACCTCATCCAGAAGTGCTCATTTCCTCATCTACAGAGCAGGAATAATAATTCTTTTCTCCTTGGTGTCGCTGTGATGATGAAGTCCAATCATCTTTGCCAAGCTGGCACATAATCAGAGCTCGGGAGGGTTCACTGTTAGTATCATTATTACTGAAATGTGCAGATAGATTGTATTAACACACCATAATTGCTACATAGGAACCTGGAAACTCCAAGCCCGGTCTTAGCAACACAGTGCCACTAGTCTCAAAATAAAGCAAAAATAAAAATGAAAACTTCATGTTGTCAAAGAGAAGGGACTATGAAAACAGCTATTACAGGACCCCAAGAAATTAGGGATATTTTCCTCAATGCTTCCTCATTTTTTGGTAAATGTTTCTAAATGGAATAAATAAAACATACATGGATACTCAACAATAGTTCTTTGGATATGTGAATGCAAAACACTCTAGCTTGTTTTATTGGTTTATTCCATGGCTTAAAAATCATACTTTGTGGTATGGACATTCTGCATAAGAGTTCAAATGGCAGGCTTGTAACCTGTAACACTGCAACATTAACTCGATAAATGCAGAATTACTTTTAGGGATCTGAGAAAATTTGCAATGAGAAAATTTGCATTTAAGAAATTGGCTTTGTGGGCCAGAGCTGGGGCTCAGTGATAGAACTCTTGCCTAGCAACTGTGAGGCACTGGGTTTGATCCTCAGCACCACATAAAAATAAATAAATAAAATAAAGGATAAAAAATGGCTTTGTATTTTATGACTGTTGCACCTGGATATATAAAATGGATTTAAAATATTATATGTTTATAATTTTATCAATGCCAGAAGGATCTTCCCCATTTAAAAAAAAAAAAAAAAGGTGTCCATGACATACAACTTCCTGGCTTTTTGTCACAAGTTGGCATTTGCATTTCGTGGCTACAACGGGAGAAATCTCTATAACTGGTGATTTTTATTGTGATTTGTGTCTACTGGAGCTTCTGGAAAGAAAGGGAGCACATGAAAGAGAGCCAGTTTCTGGATGGAAACCCACATTTGGCTTTGAAAAGGCAGTTAAGCTGCTAATGAGCCCTTGTTGGAATCTCAAGTCTGACCCTTGGAGGCTGATGATTTCCTAGCCTGATACACCTGTTTTTGAATGGGTCAATCTGGACTCTTAAGACTGTTGAGAAAAGAAGCTGTGCTTGTCATCTGGCCCTGGACCACAGCTGTCTGGCCCTGAAGCCTGCCCGTACTGCAGCTGAGGAAAAGCAGGGGTTGGCCTGGAACCCCGACTTCACACATCCTCACTGCCTGAACCAGGCTCCAGCCTGACACCTGCTGCATTCTGTAGTGTGCAGTTCAGCCCCAGCTGGAGCCAGGCTGCCTGGAAGCAGAAGCAGGCCTAGAGTCTCGAACCCCCTCCTTCACACAGGGAGTTTGCACCCAGTTTCCTCTGGACTTGGGCCTGCACCTTTTCCTTTTCTGATTTGCTTCATTCCCTTCCTCTGTTATATGCCATAGCCATGTCTGTTCTCGGAGCCCTGCTCTCTCCACGTGGGCCATCAACTGGAAGGTGGTGTTGGGGACTCCACACAGTGCATCAGGGGCACTTCTGGGGTCTTGTAGCATTTTCTTTCTCAATCTGGGTACTGTTTGCAGAGGGCATTTGGGTTTGTGATTATTCACCTAGCTGTTGAATTATGACAATGTTTTTTTTTCCCTGTAAATATACTAAATTTCAGTGAAAATTTTCAAATAAAAGATTACACACCAAGGGGACAAAAAAATAGCTTAATTGAAAAAAAATTTTAACTTTTCTTTTATTCAGCAAACATTCAGTGCTTACCCTCTTTAATCAGGCATTGCACTGTGACCTTAGAACCGGGGTAGAAACCACAGCACCAATCCTCATCATTGTCTCTCAGCTTAACCAGGAGGCTGGGAAAGAGCACAATATGCTCAAGTTTGAGGGCTGGGGGTGTAGCCCTCAGTGATAGAGGGAGGACTTTTCTAGTATATGCAAGGCCCTGGGTTCAATCCCCAGTATCAGAACAAAACCCAAGCAAAAAGACCATTGATTATATGATTAGGTTTTGTTCTGTCAGGGACCCATAGGGCAGCACAGAGAAAGAGCTTGTAACTTGGGTGCTTTGCCACTCCAGGGTGGCCACTGCAGTGCCTACAAAAGCCAGACAGGAAATGGGCAAAGGTGTTGAGGATGCTGGGAATGCCAGCCAACCGGAAGAACATCTAGGCTTATAATTGCTTGAGCTGATTTTCTCCCCTTCAGGAAAAGCCACAAACCTTCATTTTTATGGGCGCTCCCTTTTTAAATACTGGAAATGAATTCAAATTTTTAAAAGCCAAACAAAACAACCTGCAGGACAAACTTGGCCATGACATGCCAGTGTGCTAGGCATTCTTCCAACCAGCCATCCTCCCCCTGACCAATAAATTGGAATGTCCACTGGGAGGTAGGTCCAGCAGTGAGCCAGCATCTTTGGCTGTGTTTGTGTGTTGCTTCTTGAACTTCACCACGTGTAGGAATCACCTGGGCAGCCTTGTTTAAAGGCAAATTCTGACCCTGTAGAGCAGGTAGAGCCTGAACAGTTGTCCTTGCCTTTCTAACGAGCTCCCAGGTGATGGTAATGCTGCCACTCCCTGCACCGAACTTCAAGTAGTTGCTCACTAAACAGGGACGCAGAGGGAGCCATTATTTGAAGTGGGGGTATGTGGAGGATTTGCCATGAGAGGTGCATTAAAACAGGACAAGCATCCTGTTTTTACTTAGATTTCAGTTTGTTTAGCCTGGGTTGGCAGAGAGCTGATGATGGCAATCAGGTACTGCCCTAAGCCGCCTCGTCTCTGAGTTTCTATTCCAGAAGACGGGAGGCGGAGGGAGGAAGGTGTTAGGAAAAGCCACCAGGAGGAGGCGCGAGTGAACTGCAGGAGCTTCCCCGCCGCTGGAGGCAAACCCTAAACCAACTGTCCCCTCCCGGGACTGGGTCTCCGCATCCCCACGCAGGGTAGGGTTTCCCAGGCTATCACACGTGCAGGCTGTCTGCGGATGCTGTCAATCAAGTTTCCTAAGGGGCTGGATGCGGAATTAAAGGCGGCTGCGGCTCCGGTCGCTCCCATGGTGCCGCGCGCCGGGCGGGTTTGGATTTTAAATCCCCGCGGCCAATCAGTGGCGCGTAGGCTTTTGTAACGTTCCCAGCGCCGCGTTTGAATTCGGGGAGGAGCGGAGCAGTGCGGAGCGGAGCCTCTGCACCCACCCAGCCAGGTCTGCTGAGCAACTCTGGGAACATGAGTGCGGCGGCGACTGCGGGGAAGCTGGCGCGGGCACCAGCCGACCCAGGGAAAGTCGGGGTTCCGGCTGCTGGAGCCCCAGCGGCTGCTCCACTAGCGAAAGAGATCCCCGAGGTCTTAGTGGACCCACGCAGCCGGCGGCGCTATGTGCGGGGCCGCTTTTTGGGCAAAGGCGGCTTCGCCAAGTGTTTCGAGATCTCGGACGCAGACACCAAAGAGGTGTTCGCGGGCAAGATCGTGCCTAAGTCTTTGCTGCTTAAGCCGCACCAGAAAGAGAAGATGTCCATGGAGATCTCCATTCACCGCAGCCTGGCCCACCAGCATGTCGTAGGCTTCCACGGCTTTTTCGAGGACAACGATTTCGTGTTCGTGGTGTTGGAGCTCTGCCGCCGGAGGGTGAGTGTGGCTGCGGCGGGGGCCCTGGAGCTGCCTGTGGGCTCCGGTTGGGGTGTCCGGACCTGGAGCTGCTGGGAAAGAGTTTCCCGGAAAGGGGCGCTTGGGACCCGGGGCTGCTGGAGGCTGCTGGAGAGTGGGTGCTGGGAACCCTCGAGCTGGGAATGGAAATGGGCCCTGCTTTGGGCTGCTGGGCTCTCGGAGCTGCTAGGAAGGAGGTTCCGGCCAAGTGGCCCGGTCCGACTGCTGCTAAGAAAGGCGTCTCCTGGACGCGAAGTGTGCGTTGGGCGGTGCAGGAGCCCAGCGGCTGCTGAAGATTCCTGGGTCGGGGGCGCCGCGGGCCAGAGCTTCCGGAGTGGGCTGGGTGCGGGAGAGGGTGCTTGGGGCCGAACTTCTGAGCTTCCGGAGAAGGTCGGGAGCTTGGGGACTCGAGCTTCCAGAGGGGGGCTGGAGGAGGGACCGTAGGAAAGGGGGTGCTGCAGGCGACTGCAGGGTCCTGGAGAGGGCGGGGGGGGGGAGGATCCGATGGGGAGAAACCTGCCCAGACCCTTCGGTCCGCCAGGGTCCGGGTTCGTCCAGGGCTCCTTTGCCAGGTAACCCTCAAGTCCGCCTCCCCTTCTCCTCCAGTCGCTCCTGGAGTTGCACAAGAGGCGGAAAGCCCTGACCGAGCCCGAGGCCCGCTACTACCTGCGGCAAATCGTCCTGGGCTGCCAGTACCTGCACCGAAACCGGGTGATTCACAGGGACCTCAAGCTGGGCAACCTCTTTCTGAACGAGAGTCTGGAGGTGAAAATAGGTGAGATGCTGCTGGAGGGGACTCGACGCCACTGTTGTCATGGTGGGAATGAGCAGGCGCCTGGAGAGAGGGTATCAGGAGGCCGGAAAGGCTGGGCTGCTGTCGCCTTTAGACTTCTCTTTAGAAGTTTAAAACGGAGCCCACAAGCCTGAGTCTGGCCTTCAAGATGCTTCATTTGTATGCCCCAACATTGTATCTTAGAAAAATAATTTGAATTCGTTTCTTATTTGGGAGAGGTGCTTCTGGAGTGCTGGGAGAGCACTCTACCACCGAGCTATTGCCCAGCCAGCTTCCATTTTTAAAATTGGGAGACATGGCCTAAAAATTTGGATATGGAGCTTCTTTTAAACTGGAAGCTCCACTATCACAAGGGTGGCATTCCCTCAGGGCACCTGTGCTAGGCCGAAAAGCAGGTGTGTCTCATAGATTCTCCCTCTGGCTTGCCCCTGTCCCCACCTCTCCCTGTCACTTCCTTACCAACTTACTAAGCAGCTGTCTTAAAGGGTATTCCTTTAATCCTCAAAGGCATTTGAGTTTTGCCCTGTCAATTCCCTTTTCTAAGAGGAGGGTTGAGAAAGGTCAGCAGGAGGCCCTGGTCCCTGTGGCCAGTGCAAGGAGGATTCTGGGTAAGCCTTCCTGCCCACGAGGAACAGAGGCTTGTGGGATCAAATGACTCTGTTGCTTGATGGGCAAGCCTGAGCCAGCTGTCTGCAGTGATAGATGGCAGAGGCTGGCATCTGAGTACCCCCTCTTCCTCCCTCTGTCCCAGGGGATTTTGGACTGGCAACCAAAGTGGAATATGATGGGGAGCGGAAGAAGACCCTGTGCGGGACTCCTAATTACATAGCTCCCGAGGTGCTGAGCAAGAAGGGGCACAGTTTCGAGGTGGATGTGTGGTCCATTGGGTGTATCATGTAAGTTGGGAGTTGGCTCTGGCCCTATTTGGCCTCAGAAGGAGCCCTTTGAGACATCCGCCTGGCTGCATTCATCCTGTGGATCTCTCTGCCTTGTGGAAAGGCTGCCCCCAAACAACACCTTATTACCATTAGCTTTCCTCATCACTTGGATTCCCATGGCCTGGGCCTTAGCTTCAGGGAAGGGGCTGGAGGCCTCCACAACCTTGCCGTGGCCTCTGAGACCAGCAGCAACAGCAGCATCACCTGAAAGCTTGTTAGAAGTGAAGACTCTCAGGACCCAGACTATACCTACCAAATTAGAATTTGGATGTTTCCTTTGCACAGTGAAGTTTTAGAAACTCTGATCAGCATGGGGTGGGAGGTGCCTTGATATCTGGATCAAGCCTAGCAGAGAAGGGTTAGTGGTGAGCAGGGGCCTGGGCTTTTTTAGGTGTAATCTGTTGTGTTGTTGTTGGCCTGGGTACTGGGGGGTGAGACGTGGGTTGTAGCAATGGCTTTCAGACTTCTTTACAATGGAACTTTTTTTCAAATAAAACCGACAAACCTCAGTACAGAGTTACTGAACATGGAGCTGCTCCTACAGGAGCAGGTAGTCCACCTACTGACCTGATGTAGATGGCCTGCACCCTCAGGCCCTGGATCACTGCAGGCCAGAGGGGAACAATCCCTGGCCCACTAGAATCCAGGTCTGGTCACTTGTGTTCTACTGAAGGCTCATCCTAGCTATTGATCTTGGGGCTGCTAAGCTGAGTGTGTCCAAAGGATGCCTGCTCTTCCTTCTGGCCCTGAGGCTACTTCTGCATTTGCATTTTTGCCTGAGAGGCTTGTGCTGAATCTGACCTTTGCTTACAGGTATACCTTGTTAGTGGGCAAACCACCTTTTGAGACATCTTGCCTAAAAGAGACCTACCTCCGGATCAAGAAGAATGAATACAGTATTCCCAAGGTGACTAACAACACTCTAAAATTAAATTTATTTTTCTCCAGAAGCTTATTTACTGAGCCCAACTCTATACTGAGGACAGAGATAGGTCTAGGGGTCCACGGAGCTATAGGGGATGTTTATCTGAAGTTGCCTCCAGAACTTGATGCATATGTACATGTAAGCATTTTTTTTCTAGTGGAAGTTTGTAGATTATTGAAAGTAGATAGAAAAGCTATGTAAAAAGAAGGAAAAAATTACAGGAGACAATCAGGCAGATGGGTTCATGCTTTGGAAATGGACTAGCTTAATTCAAATGGACTCTTCTGCTTAGCATCCAGGTCACACCTGGCCAGTGTCTTGACTCTGCTGAGTTTCCCATTTATAAGGTGGAGGGACTGCCTCTGGAGCTTCTCGAAGAGTACTTGCATTCAGTAAGTGCTCACTGAATTGTGAGCCATTGTGAATCCAAAGGCTTTGCAATGGCAAAACGGTGTGGAATTTTCACAGCCACTGGCACAGGTCTGTTTAAAAGAATAGCCTGTTTCAGAGGCTGGCACCCAGCCATTTCCCCAGTTTGGTGTCCTCAACTTGTGACTTGCTGTCTTCAAACAATCATCGCCATTAAGTCCACCCTTGTTGAGTCACAAAGAGTTCATTATTAGAAAGACAGCAAGGAATGACCCAAGGTGACCAGATTCCATGGGTGGGAGTACATCTCCACCTCTTGCTGGGTGGGTTTCTTAGGCAAGGCCCTCACCCTCTGTGTGCCTCAGTGTCCTCATCCCTACGCCCAGATGTTTTTGTGAGGGCAAATGAGTTAATAGATAGGAAGCACTTGGAACACTTTCCTGGTACATAATAAGTGCAGAATCAGTGCTAAGCCCTTCCTGTGCATTGGCCCTGTGCTAGATTGTATCCCATTGAATGTTCTCAGTGGGGCTCCAGGCTTGGGGCTGTGTTCCCATTTTACAGATGCAGATGCAAAGGCATTAGAAAGTCCAGATTACTTGTCAAGCTGGTACTAAAGGCCAAAGCGGAGATTTAAGTGCAGGTCTTCGAACCTCGAGGCCTGTTCAGTGCTCCTCTAGTGGTGAGCAACTTTAAGTGTACAAGGGCAAGTTCAGGAGAGAAATTATGCCAAGTTAATCCTGAGGCTCAAGGGGAAGGAAACAATCATACTCGCCACTTAAGTCCACCCTTGTTGAATTGTTAAAGCTGATCGTGGAGAACTTGGCATTGCTCTGGACTGCTGACCTGTGGCATCCTTGAGACTAGGGGCCTGTCTACATGTGGGCTGGTCCTGCAGGCCACCATGGCAGTGCTGCATGTGGGGTCCCTGTCACATCCTGCTTAAGGCTTGCGCTCTCTGTTCCAGCACATCAACCCTGTGGCTGCCTCCCTCATCCAAAAGATGCTCCAGACAGATCCCACTGCCCGCCCCACCATTCATGAGCTGCTCAATGACGAGTTCTTCACTTCTGGCTACATCCCTGTCCGTCTCCCCATCACATGCCTCACCATCCCACCAAGGTTTTCAATTGCTCCCAGCAGCCTTGACCCCAGTAACCGGAAGCCTCTCACGGTCCTCAATAAAGGTAAGCATGGGTCAGGGTAAGCCAGCAGAGCCCAGGATTTAGAGGCACATACAGCTTGCTGTCTGGCCTCCAGACCTCAGGTGTGGCATGGGACTGGCCCCGATCCAGAAGGTCCTGGTGTCGTCCTGCCCCAGGGCTCTATCAGGAAAGCAGACCTTATGCAACTTGGCTGGATCAGGGTGTCGGGCTCAAGAAGAAAATGGCTGAGCCCATCAAGCCTGAAAAATACTTTTGGATCACTGTGAAAAGTTCCCATGATCACTCTTGCATGGCTCATTGAGAAAATATGAAACATGTCACATATACACCCAGGACATAATGCAGTAGACCCCCTGGACCCACCACTTAACACTCGCACAGATCTTGAAACATTTGCTTCATCTACTTGGTGGTTCCTTTGAAGTGTTTTTAAAGTGAACTCTAGCACTCCACCATTTACCCCTAAAACTTCAGTATGCATCTCTTTAAAAGGATGGATATTTTCTTACAAAACCACACGCCATCAGAGACTGTCTTTGCTGGGTCCTCTCAGAGGGTGGAGTTAGGAAATGCATATTTGGGGGGAAACCTCGTGTTTATGATATTTCTGATTTTGTCATTTTAATGTTTTATTTTTATATTGATCAAGCTTATGAAAAGGTGGTTGACAGGACTAACTCCTATACTTTCCTTTTCCCCAGATCCACCAATTACATTTTTTTCCATATTTGCTTTGTCAGTCTCTCTCCATGTATCTTTTCCTTTTTTTTCTGAGCCATTTGAAAATATCTCATATACATCTTGTCCATTGCCCTTAATAGTTAACTGTATAATTCCTAAAAACAGAGTCTTTTACAAACCACGGTACCTGGCAGACACCATTATCAAGTTCAAGCCTTTGAACATGGATCCAATGTTGCCCCCCACCCCCAAATGTCATCTTATAGCAATTGTCTTCTCCACTTTGGAGTTAATGTTTTTCTTTGGTTAATTTAAGTGTCTGATTCAGACAGAAATGTGTTACATTTTTTTTACTTCTGATTTTTATACTTGGATGTATTTCTTAAGTTGAAAATCTTAACATAGTCCAAATTTTTGACATATATAAAGTGGTTCCAATGTTCTAAAGTTCTGCTTTGCTTAAACTATCCTTTGTGAAATATATTTTTTTAAAAGTAGCTTTGTTTCTCTGTGTGGATATGTCACCATTTTAATACAGAACTTAGAACTATTTCAGTTTTTGGCTTTTAGGGATTACTTGCTTTTAAAACTTTTTGGAATTAATTTGGGGCTTACCTAGAAGAGTTACAAAATAAAATAGAGCAGAGTCCCATAAACTCTTCATCCAGTTTCCTCAAATGTCAGACTCTCGCTTAACCATGAAACAGTTATCAAAACAGACATTAGGGCTGGGATTATGGCTCAGTGGTAGAGCGCCCACCTAGCACAGGTGGAACCCAGGTTCGATTCTCAGTACCACATAAAAAAAATTTTTTAAAAAGGCATTGTGTTGTCCATCTACCAAAAAAAAAGATATTCTCTCCTCTCCTCTATTCTCTTTCTCTCTCTCTCTCTCTCTCTCTCTCTCTCTCTCTCTCTCTCTCTTCCCCCCTCCCCCCCTTTCTCCCCCCCTCTCCCCTTCTCCCCCCCCCCTTAAAAAAAAGAGAGAGACATTAGCTTTGGGACAATACAACAAACATCAGCCTTTCCTTGGACCCATCAGATTTTTCCCATCATACCCCTGTTCTATGCCATTCAGGACCCCACTTGGCATTTAGCTGTCATGTTGCCTTAGTCTCCTCCAACCTAAGACACAGCCTCAGTCTGTGTTTCGTGGTCATGGCCCTTTGAAAAGCACTGGTGAGGTTATTTCCTAGAATACCTTTCAATTTGATTTTCAAGATTATACTTATTATTTAAGTGACTAATAGAGTTCTCCCCGCCCCCTAATTTGATTTCGATGCTTCCTTGAGATTACATTGGAGTTGTGCTTTTTTTTGGCAAGACTACTGCAGAACTGATATATTCCTCTCGGTGTTCTATCTCATGTTGGATTTTGGTTTTTTTTGGTACCGGGGATTGAACTCTGGGCATTCGACCACTTAGCCATGTCCCAGCCCTATTTTGTATTTTATTTAGAGACAGGGACTCACTTAGTTTCTTAAGGGCCTCACTAAATTGCTGAGGCTGGCTTTGAGCTCGGGATCCTCCTGCCTCGGCCTCCTGAGCCACTAGGATTACAAGTGTGTGCCACTGGGCCCATTTTTTTTTTTTTTTTTTTTTTAAATTGGTGATGTTAATCTTGACCACTTGGTTAAGGGGGCATCTGATGGGTTTCTTCATTGCAAAGTTACTATTTTCCCTGTATCATCAATAAGTATCTTGCAGGGAACTATTCTGAGACTATCTTCTTTCTCCTCAAACCTTTGCCCATTAGTTTTTGCCTCCATGTGTGGATTATACCTGCAGCAACTATTACTGTGTATATTCTTTTGTTTTTAATTTGAAATATTTAGCATTAAAAAATACAAAACCCAACTTACCTACCCAAACATAGAGAACTATGATGAATTTCCATGTATTCTCACTGCTTTTCAGTGGTTATTAACATTTGTTTATCTATTCTACACACTGCCCCTTACTTGTTCATTAGGGTTTTTTAAAAAATATTTTACTAGTTGTTGATGGACATTTATTTAATTGTGGTGCTAAGAATTGAACCCAGTGCCTCATACATGCTAGGCAAGTGCTCTACCACTGAGCCACAACCCCAGCCCCTTCCCTAGGGGTTTTTTTTTTTTTTTTTTTGAGAGAGAATTTTTTAATATTTATTTTTTAGTTTTCGGCAGACACAACATCTTTGTTTTGTAAATGGTGCTGAGGATTGAACCCCGGGCCACACGCATGCCAGGCGAGCGCACTACTACTTGAGCCACATCCTCAGCCCCTTCCCTAGGGTTTTTAAATCCAGTCTTCACACTGAAGTCCCCATACTAGCACAGTGTTTTATTTATTTATTTTGCTATTTTAGAAAACTTACTTTAAGAAAACTTTCACTTATACAAGGAGAACTAGCACATGTTGGGAAGAGGGGGATTAAACATTTAGGCATTCAAGACAGTGAAAATCATCCATGTTTCTCCTGCCCAGGTATAACCAATGTGAATTTATTATGCATCTTTTCAGATTCTTTGGTTACATCTAGGCATATAAAACAAATTTTTTTTTTTTTTTGGATGCACATTTGTTTTAAATTTTATTGGGCTTACTATTCACTCCTGAGAAGAATTAATATTACATTTTAACATTTCATATGTATCTAGTTTCAGCATTATATAAATTCAGTATTGTATAAAACAAATTTTAAGGTGGAAAAATCTTACATTTTCATTAAGTTGCTTACTAAGTCCATGAATTATGGGTTCTCAGCCCTGGGTCTTTCTGGATACAGAGGATGCCTTTAATTCTCTGCCTAAAGCGCAGCAGCTCTGAGCTGTAGGTGATTTCAGGCTGTCTCCCTGGGTGATAAGGTGATAGGTGATGTTCTGGGAGGCCACGCTGTTGGGTCCGAGGCCTGAGTGCCTGAAGCTCGGTGGCCTCCTGGTGAGCACCAGGAGCTGTCACAGGAGCACAGCAGCTGCTCTGATTAGCGAATACTGACTCAGTTTCCCCAAAGCAGTGGTAGCCACAAACTCTTCTCTGGGAAGAGTGCCAGCTAGCTAATGACTGTCACCTTCCTAGGCACGGAGAAGCCCCAGCCTGATCGTCCTCGGGAAAAAGAAGAACCAGTGGTTCGGGAGACGAATGAGGCGGTCGAATGCCACCTCAGTGACATGCTGCAGCAGTTACACAGTGTCAATGCCTCCAAGCCTGCAGAGCGAGGGCTGGTGAGGCAAGGTGAGTACTGCAGGGCCCGGGTGGGGGAGGGGGTGCTGGGGCCACCTGGAGGAGCAGGGAAAGTCAATAGCCTGACTCCCTTTGGTTTGTTTCCTGTTGATCAAATTTTAAATGAGTGAGCCTGACACCCAAGGCCCTCAGGGTGGGGCCCCTGTGGCCTTTTTCTTGCACTACAAGTATTCCACCTTCTAGCATGCCAGCGTGTACGTCTGTGCATGCTGTTCACTTGCTCAGTAGATCCCAGCCTTCCCTCCAGACACCGAGACCCAGGCCCAGGGCTTTAGTTCCTTCTGCTCCTGCCCCTGGAATGCGCTTCCTCCCCACATCTGCGAGCCTCCAACTCTTGCTTCTTCCAGTGTCTGCTCCACAAACATCTCCTGGCACCCACTGCTGGCCCTCTCAACCCTTTACCTGCTGGGTAGTTAGTTATCCATAACCGTTTCACCCAGCATATTCCAAAATTCCCGGCTTTGCTTAGTGGCGTTTAAAATGATTGTTTCATGCACTGAACGTAACAGTTTGATATATTCAGAATTGTGTATTTGCTCAGTTTTTTAATCCAGTTAGGCACTGACTTTTACCATGAGAGAACTAGTTTATGGAGTTTGTCCATATGTGTTTTGATTAATCTACCCCTCCCCCCCAACCTCACATGTGAGCTCGGAGGCCAGGGTTTTGTATCTTGCTATCTCCATGAATTCCCACCCCAACTCCTGGTGCGCAGTAGGCTTTCTGTGAGCGCCAGCCTGCTGGAGAGGCGGAACTTGGTGCATTGTGTGATAACTTGCCAGTTAGATGTGTGTGCTGCCACTCGTCTTGCTTGGCTCGTTGGTGGCAGAGGCCCTGCTGTGCCTTCTCTGGGGCCCCAGGCCCTTGGACAGAGCAGTGGGTGCTCAGCAAGCTTCCTGGGTGTGGGCTCTGAGTGGGCGGGGAGGAGACTGGTTCTGATCAGTGGTCTGTCTGTCTGTTCCAGAGGAGGCGGAGGATCCCGCTTGCATCCCCATCTTCTGGGTCAGCAAGTGGGTGGACTACTCCGACAAGTATGGCCTCGGTAGGTCTCTCCCAGAATGGGGGGTGGCGCAGGTCAGCCAGTGACCCTTGACGTTGTTACAAGCTCTGGCCTTTTGTGGCTCCCAGGTCCCCTTCTCTCAGAACTCTCCTGTCTGCATCCCAGGCCTCCCAGTTCCAGTCCCCAGTCCCCCGCTTCCTTCCCCTTTCTGAGGTCTCCCTCCCCCTGCCTCTAGGGTATCAGCTGTGTGACAACAGTGTAGGGGTGCTCTTCAATGACTCCACACGCCTTATCCTATACGACGACGGGGACAGCCTGCAATACATAGAGCGCGATGGCACCGAGTCCTACCTCTCCGTGAGCTCCCACCCCAACTCCTTGATGAAGAAGGTGAGCTGAGCCCCTGGCGGCTGTGGGTGGCCGGGGGTGGGCTACTGCGTAGCACGGGCTCCAATCACAGAAGCCATTCCCCACTCTCCCTCCAGATCACCCTCCTGAAGTACTTCCGCAATTACATGAGCGAACACTTGCTGAAGGCGGGCGCCAACATCACGCCCCGCGAGGGTGACGAGCTCGCGCGACTCCCCTACCTGCGCACCTGGTTCCGCACCCGCAGCGCCATCATCTTGCACCTGAGCAATGGCACTGTGCAGATCAACTTCTTCCAGGTAGACGAGTTAGGAGAAGGGTGGATGGGGGGGGGGCGGGAGTGTGGGTGTTGGTCCTAGGCTGCAGGCACTGGGCCGGCTGCAGGCACTGGGCCGGCTGCAGGCACTGGGCCGGCTGCAGGCACTGGGCCGGCTGCAGGCACTGGGCCGGCTGCAGGCACTGGGCCGGCTGCAGGCACTGGGCCGGCTGCAGGCACTGGGCCGGCTGCAGGCACTGGGCCGGCTGCAGGCACTGGGCCGGCTGCAGGCACTGGGCCGGCTGCAGGCACTGGGCCGGCTGCAGGCACTGGGCCGGCTGCAGGCACTGGGCCGGCTGCAGGCACTGGGCCGGCTGCAGGCACTGGGCCGGCTGCAGGCACTGGGCCGGCTGCAGGCACTGGGCCGGCTGCAGGCACTGGGCCGGCTGCAGGCACTGGGCCGGCTGCAGGCACTGGGCCGGGAGCCAAGCGGCGCTCCCCCTCCCCCAGCTGCGCGCCTTCCTCCCGCGTCCCCTGCGGCACACTGGCAGCTGGGATCTCCTGCCTCCCTTCCCTCCTTCCAGGACCATACCAAACTCATCCTGTGTCCGCTGATGGCAGCCGTGACCTACATTGACGAGAAGCGGGACTTCCGCACGTACCGCCTGAGCCTGCTGGAGGAGTTCGGCTGCTGCAAGGAGCTGGCCAGCCGGCTGCGCTACGCCCGCACCATGGTGGACAAGCTCCTGAGCTCGCGCTCCGCCTGCAACCGCCTCAAGGCCTCCTCCTAGGCCTCCCCCTCTGGACTGGCGCCTCCTCACCCCCACCAGCTCTGGGCCTGCGCTGGTTGGCTCCCGTGGGCAGTTTCTGTAGTGTGCCCCAGCCCTGGGGGCTGGGCAGGAGCTCCGTGGCCCTGCAGGTGGGGTGTGTAAGTTATTTTTGTACATGTTGGGGTGTGGGTTCTGGCTCCTGCTCTCACTCAGCCCACCAGATGAATTGCACAGAGAATTTCTATTGGATCGGGACTGCCCCTTCCTCGGCTTTATACGCATTAAACACACGTGAATCTTCACTGTGGCTGTGTTCCCTGAGGGGCCCGGGCTCAGGGAAGATCTCTGCTCCAGCAGACCCAGGCTGCCAGGCCTCCCCCGGTTTCCTCAGGGACTGAGATGGGCCTCCCCCTCGGCCTCAGCTGCAGGCCCAACTCCCTTGCGGGCTGGGGTGGAGGCTGTCTCTGCGCCCTCTGCTGGCTCAGCTCCCGGTGGCTCCTGGCATGGCTCCCTGGCCTCTGCAGCTGGCGGGTAGTAGGGCAGGAAGAGGCTCTCCGAGGCGCAGCTCCTCATGGTGCGGTGGGTATGGAGGAGCAGCCGAGGGAATCGCTGGGTGAAGTACTGCACAAAACTGTCAGGGACCTGGCCCAGGGCTTGCTGCACCTCGGCCGGCAGCTCCCTGTAGTGGTGCTTCTGGGGGTGATAGAGCAGGGGACCCTGGCTCAGCTGTGGCCGGCCTTCCAGGATCCAGGCCCCACCTAGATCCAGAACATACCTTGTTCCTCATGGCCCGCAGCAGGTCTCGCACTGATGTCCCCTTATATGACCGGAACCTTCTCAGATCTGTAGGCAGAGAAATGGGCTCTGGAGTTGCCCCCCATGGGTTCTCCTTGGCCACCCCAGGTGTGTGCCTTACCTGTCTGCAGTGGCATGGAGATGTGATTGTGCCAGTTGTGCCGGACCACCTTGTAGCTGCTCGCCTCCAGCGCCGTCACCAGGGCCCCTTGCCCAGACTCCTTCTCCAGCCAGTCACTGACGTCCTAGGACCCACAGAGCTCCTGAGCCTTGTGACCAATGCCAGCCGCCCCAAGGCCAGGAGTGTGTCACATGGTAGGAGTGTGAAGCAGAGAGTCTCTTGGTTTAGGGTGGTCAGGACCATTGTCTCTTGGGGACCTTGGATTTGCTGGGCTTCGCCTCTGGGATTTACCACCTACCCAGAAGGCAGGTGCCATGTATCCATTGTATAGAGGAGCAAATGGGTTCAGAGGCACAGTCCCCTTGGTCAGGGTCACACAATGGAATGGAATATCTGGGCACGATGGAACTTCCCTTGTTGATCAGGACCCAACCTTAGGACTTCTGGGGGGCCATTCCCAAGGTTTCCCTCTGACCTGGAAAAACTGGAGCTGCTTGGCTCTGCTCCAGAAGAGGGGGTGGGCCAGCACCTGTGGAGCGGAAGGGCGGGCCTGCGGCACAGGGCTCAACATGGCTTCCACCAGGTCCCGGGCCACCACCTTGTCTGGGGGGCAGAAGGAAGGATGGTTCAGGCCTACCCAGCCTCGTGCCCTCTTCCTCCCTCTCTGCTGGGCCTAGGTCTCCCTCACCGTGGGCCTCTTCTTCCAGGTGAGTCAGACAGGTGGCTCCTGCGAGGATGTTGGCCTGGCGGTAAAGACTGTCCCCAAAGGGGTGGCTGCCACCAGAAAGCACATAATAGAACACACAGCCTGTAGAGAAGATGTCCACAGCAGTGGTCTGGGGGGCCAGAGAGACGGGAATGAGGAGGAGGAAGTGTCACCCTGGCTAAATCCCCTCAGGGGTTGGTTCAGACTACAACTCCTGGCCATGTCCTGGGCTGCATCTCTTGGCTTTAGGTCCCCTCCCCTCTGCTCTGTTGAAGACCCCCCTGGCTCTTCACCCGGCACCTGTGACCCTGCAGAGTTTTCCTGCTCTTTCCTGCAAGTGCACAGGGAGCACGACAGAGGCTACAGTAGGTGACGGTGAGGATTGGAGACCTGGCATGGGCCCTGACCCTGCCAGGTGATCCCCGGCTCCCGCTAATTGTCACCAGGGGACTCTGCTAGGATGGCAGAGCTGATTCCCCCCCCCCCCCAGAGAATCCCAAATCCAGATTTTTATGCGGGATTTCCCCTAATGTCAAAATAGTGGCCAGTAATTTAAAAAAATAAACTTTCTGGGCTTGCAGCATTAGTGCATTGGTCCTTGGATCTCCAGCCCACCACTTGGAGCTTTCTCCTGATTTGGGGAGTGGGAGTGATTTCTCTAGTGACTGTCCTTTGGTGTTATCTACACCTATGAATTCAACTTCCACCCACACACTGTGACTCCAAAATCTATAACCCTGGGGTCCCCAACTCCAGTGCCCATGGGGTCAGAAGCTGTTCTGTGCTTTATCTACATCAGCGGATGCTCCCCAGAACCCTCCATCCACATCAGTGATTGTGGACCCAACTCTACCTTACAACACCCAGGACGCTCTACCCCAGCTAATTAGATCAGAACCACTGGGTACCGGGGATCTGGGCGTTTTCTTCCCACATCAGTTCCCCAGTAATTGTGAATCAGTGAAGATTGGTTTTTATCTTAAGATCCCCTGGGCAGCAAGATCTCCCTGTTGGAGAACTACTGCCTAGTAAGAAGAGCCCTTCTGCACAGATCAAGCAGCAGAGGAGTGGATCACCCAGCAAGTGGAGTAGGGCCTCTTCTGGAAGGCAGCTGGGACACAGGGAGCCCTGTGGCCTGGGGCAGGCGGGAAGACTCACAGGGCTGTTTGGGGGCAGGAGTTGTAGGAGCTCGGGTGCCATCCAGCCTTCGGTGCCAGGGATGCCCGAGCGGAGGCTGAAGCTGCAGCGGCCGGCAGGCAGCTTCTTGCAGAGGCCGAAATCCGAGAGGACCACCCTTCCTTGACCCTGGCCGTCAGGCCCGGTGAGGAGAATGTTGCCCGGCTTCAGGTCACGGTGCACTACAGGGGTGGCACGGAGAGGGAGCTGGTGGCTGGTGCAGGAGAAGAGCAGGTGGAAGTTGGGGACAGGAGGCAGGGCCAGCGGTTACCTATGTGTAGGGAGTGCAGGTGCGCCAGGCCAGATGTCAGCTGCTGGAGTACCATTGTGGGCTCCAGGCCCCAGCGGCCAATGTCAGGGTTCTCTACATACTGAGCAACATGGAAGAGCAAAGTGTCACTATGCAGCCCAGGGCCCCCTGCCCTCCCTGAGCTCCCAGCTCACCTCCTGCAAGGAGGCCTGGCAGAGTTCCAGGGCAAGGTAGTGGAACTGGGGGCTCCGCTCCGTGCAGAAGTAGCGGAGCACATTGGGGTGCCTGTCGGACTCCTGCAGCAGCTGGACCTCCCGCCGAACCAGACTGAAGCATTCTCGGAGTAGCCGTTTGACAGCCACCGCCCGACCCTCAAACTGTCCCCTGGGAGGTGGGTAAGGGGACAGGGGTTCCGAGAGAGCAGATAAAGGAAAGGGTAGGAACTTGTGAGCAGAGGGGTCAGCCTGTCCCCACCCTGGGGAGTCTTGAAAGAATGGTTCCCTCAGAGGTAACAGCCAAAGGCTCTCGGTGCCATGTCTGTAGCCTGGCTCCTGCCTGCCTGCCACTTACCGGAAAACGAATGTCCCACCTGCCCCGCGTCCGAGCACGTCTTTGGGGTTGAAGGAAATCTTTCCCACTACAGTGAGCTGCTCGGCTAGGGAACAGAGGAGGGCGGTGTCACAGGGAGCCTCTGCTTGCTGCCCACAGCCCCCCTCTGTCCAGTCTAGACCTCCCCCTCCACGCTCAGCCTGGTGGGTAAGAGCCAGCACCCAGGTGTCAGATTAACAGGTCCAAGAGCTCTTTCTTCCTGTGTACTTGAGCAAGTTAATTGACCTCTCTGCCTGGGTTTTCTCATCTGTAAAGCAGGGCAATGTCAACGACCCTACATCATATTAATGTGAAGACTGAAGGACTATGGGAAGAGGGGGCAGGAAGATGTTTGCTGAATTAGCCTCTTTTCTGGCATCTTCTGCCCTATTTTTTTCCCCTGAATTTCTCTGCCATTAGCCCCATCTCCACCAGTTGTAACTGAATCCTTTAATTGAGGTTGGACTGGCTTCAAACAGGAAGGTGAACTTGGCAGTGGCAGCATGACGAGAGTGAGCATAGTTACAGAAAAGACTGGCCAGAAAGGAAGAAGCGGGGCACTGGGAGCCTCTGTGGCCCCAGAGTTACTTCTAAGGTGGCAAGGGACCCCCAGAAGGCCTTGGTTTCCCATTAGGATGGATGAGGTGGGCTCAGGGGAGCAAGGGTCTGTAGGTTTGTAAGGGGCGCTCTCCATACAGCCAACTATATGGCACCCCTGAATTGTGCAGAGCAGGGGCCCTGAGAACATGCTACTCACTTCTGGTTCTATAATCTGCTCTAGAAAAAGTGGAAAAGCAAATTAAAATCAGGGTTAGGAACCAGAAAGAAAAGCCCTATTATGGTTGGGATATGAGGTGTCTCCCAAAAGCTCACATGGAAGACAGTACAAGAAAGTTCAGAGGAGAAATGTCTGGTTAGGGGAGCCTTAATCAGTTAATTAATCACCTGGTGGGATTTACTGAGTGGTAATTGAAGGCTGGTGGGGTGTGACTGGAGAAGGGAGGGCACTGGGGGGCATGGTTTTGGGATATATATATATATTTTTTTTTTATTGGGGATTGAACTCAGGGGCACTCAACCACTGAGCCACATCCCCAGCCCTATTTTGTGTTTTATTTAGAGTTGGGGTCTCACTGAATTGCTTAGCGCCTCACTAAATTGCAGAGGCTGGCTTTGAACTTGTGATCCTCCTGTTTCAACCTCTGCTGGGATTACAGGCGTGCGCCATGGCATCCAGCTGGGGTATATATTTGTATCTGGCAAGTAGAGTCTCTCTCTCTGCTTTCTGATCATCATGAGAGCTGCTTCCATCCTCCACACACTCCACCATGATGTTCAGCCTCAACTCAAGCCCCTAGGAATGGATCTGGCTGTCTACGGACTGAGATCTCTGAAACTGTGAGCCCTTAAGTAAACTTTTCCTCTTCTATAATTTTTCTGTTTGGGTCTTTAAGTCATGGCCCCAAAAAAGCTGACTAAAACCAGCCCCAAGCCATGCTCTAGCACTGCTTGCTAAACATTCGCTCTCATCCTCTCTGCAATATGCAGGCAGTAACCTAAGTTGGTGTTCCCTGGACATCCAACTTGAATGAATGCATTCAGGGCTTTGCAGAAAGCACATCACCTGTACTGTCTGTGGCAGCTCAGAAATCAGGGACAGAATCGCCTGAAAACCTGTTGGAACAAGCGCTGGTCATCTGACTCTAGGTGAGGGTCATCCCACCAGCCCTGTCTTCATACCATGCACTTGGTTCCTCTGGGTTTTCATTCTATTGTATGCCTGCTTTTCCTGTTCTTGATGCCCATGGTGTAGGATAAATGTTGGCTCAGTGCTTGCTAGACTGATGTTCAATGGCACCCTCAGTACTAGACAGAGTCCAGCCTTAAGGCCTTGAGGACCTTGAATTCAGGTATTTATCAGCCTTCTGCAGCATCATAGTAGAAAGGCAACACATGCAAGAGGTAAGTTATAAAGCATTCAAAAGTTGTCATGACAGGAGACATGGCACAGTCAGAATTATCTCTTGGAAGTCCTGAGCACACACTATATTTTGCTGCTGCTTTGACATAGGCTGGGAACCTTTAGAGATAGTCACATCCTTTCATAGGTGTTTGCCAGTGTTCAGACAGGGCAGGATCCCACAGCAGCCCATTAAGAGCACAGGCTGGAGACAGCTTACCTGTCTTTGAACTCCTGAGCTGCCACTTAGTAGCTCTATGAGCCTGGAGGTGAGATGCAGAGTGTCATTAAGCTTTTCTGCCTTCTTCCATAGAAGAGGCATCATAACAGTACCTACAGCACAGGAATGTTGTTAATGTGAGTTCATACATGCAAAGTGTTTAGAACAGTGCCTGTACACAGGAAATGCTAGAAACAGGCTCACTCTGGTTCAGGCTTGATAATGTCCACTTGCTGTTGGATGTATGACATGATTGGCAGTTCTGAAGGACACCCAAGTATGCACGGGTACATGCATTTGTGTTAAGTGATTTTGTTGGCCATAGAAACACTCATAAGAAATGTCCCTCTCTCCTACTGAGATAGGAGGGCTGAGATTTCCAAGATCAGAGTTCCTGAGCTTGACATTTGTGTCCTAAGAATAAAATAGGCTGCCCCGAGTGCTGGGGTGGAGGCTATGTTTGAAGAGTGGGTTCTCAAGAGCTTTTCTCCATGAGCCATATTTTGACTCTCCCAGGTCTAACTGAGATTCTGATACTGTGGACTCCGAAGTAGTTCTATCTGGGTTTTGCCTAAATGGGCAAATCTCAGACTAACAGTAACTCCGCCTTTTCCTCACAGTGGCTTAGCAAACGTTCATTTCATACCTATTTATGAGAGGTGCTGTTTTTGAATCTCCAGTGCCCAGAGTCGGTCTTGATCCAACAAACATTCAGTGAGCCCTGCTCTCTGCCAAGGGTCGTAGGAGTAAGCTAGACCAGCATAATCCCTGCTATAAACTAGCAGGGCAGCTGTTCCCAGACTGCCACAGTCCCCGCCATTCCTTATTGTCTCCTTGGTGGCTGCTTTACTCTATCCACTTGGTCCATGAGCATGAATCTGCAACCTTACTTTCACTTGCAGAATGTAATCTTTGAATTTTAGTTTGTGTCCCACTCTTTGGGGCTCACTTGCAGTTCCCCCTTCTTGGGCTCCCAGTTTGGGCTTCGAATCTAGGTTATTTCCTGTTTCCCAAGTCTGGATTTTGTGCCCCTTCTCTGAATTCCCGAAACTCCTTCCTTATATGATCCCACCACCACAGCGTTTTCCACACTACATAATCATCGCCTTTTCTCTCTGGGTTTTGTCTAGAGTGCATGAAAATGCCAAATAACAAGCTTATTCACATTTTAAACAAAGAAGTGAAAGAACTATAAAGACTTTAAATGACAGAGGAAATCTAGTATTATATAGAGTTATTTTTTTCTACTGAGTTTAATAACAAAATTACCAGGCTCTATCTAGGCTAATCTCTTTGATTTTTCTTGGGCGCTTGTCCCAAAACATCGATATCACCCTGACTCTTTCCCTAGAGTGCATAAATAATTTTTGGTATTTTATATAACAAGGCTGTCTTGGCTGAGTCAGACCTGAGACTCAAGTTCTGAGATTCTTTTCCTTCTTCCTTGTTACTTCTCTAGAGGATTACTGAAATCTAGTGACTTAGATGGAAATTGGGGAGACTTCTGGGGAAAGAATTTCTACCACCTCAATGACTGGAGCCTGGTGAGTTGGGGTGTGAGGGGTAACGGAAGGAAAATGGCAAGGAGGGTTTGCAGCACCCTTTGACGAAAACCACCCGGGAAAAGATGGAGTCTGGATTGTCTGCACTCCACTCTAAAGTCATCTCCAAACGGAGATGAGGGTTTTGGGGTGCAATAGGGTGATTAGTCCCTGGACCCACTTTTAATCTCTAAAATGACAAGAATTACAATACTTCAGGGCTTAGGCAACTTGGCTGTGGGACACTTGGGAAGAGCTGGCCTGGGCTGTGGTGTAGCTCAGTCCTACAGTATATGCTTTGTCTGTGTTGGACCCAAGGTTCTATCCCAAAAGATAATCACTGATCCCAAGGAAGGGGAGTGTTTTCCTCTCAGCAGAGGCCTGAGGAAGGGGAGCACTGGGATTGTGGTGCAGCTACAGTCAACTGCAGGGTGGACTTCAGCCTGAGTTGAGAGCAGGTGGAGCTGCTGCATGGGGAAGTTGGGGGAGCAGGACCAGGAGGGGCCAGGGCTGGTTCACCAACAGCACCAGCTCCGCCCAGAGCCAGAGGAGCAGGAGAAGCACAGACGTGCTGAGCCCCCGGAAGCATCCCCAGATACCACAGAATCTTTGAAAGGGACTGTCAATAGGCTTAAATTGAGAAAAGATGAGAGGAATGTTTAAAAAGATAAAATGGTGCCAGGTGTGGTGGTGCACCCCTGCAATCCCAGCAGCTTGGGAGGCTGAGGAAGGGAGGATCGAAAGTTCAAAGCCAGCCTCAGCAACTTAGCAAGGCCCTAAGTGACTCAGCAAGATTCTGTCTCTAAATAAAACATAAAATAGATTTGGGGATGTGGCTCAGTGATTAAATATGCTTGGGTTCAATCCCCAGTATCAAAAAAAAAATAATAAAATAAAATTTTACTTAGATAGCTTACCATTACCATTATAAAATGTGATATTATTTTATATTAATAACATCACCTAGGCCTGATTTAAATAATAATGATATTACCTCATTGGGAAAGGTTACTATGAGACAGGTGTTTTCAGTCCTTCTTAACAAAATGAAAAAAACTGAAATTCACAGAGGTCAAGCAACTGGTCAATGTTAACAGAGAATAGAGTGTGATCTACATTCAGTTCTATCTACATCCAGAGTTCTTTGAAATTAATAATAAGTATAAAGAAGACCCTTGGGTGCTCAACAACACAATGCCCTCAAAGCACCCTCTTATTATCTTATTTAGGTGGACCCATCCCACTATCATGGCTTCTATGAAATTCACTTTGAAATTAAGTGTGCCCCTCCCTTTTCTGCCCCGATTCTGGCCCATCTTGTTCACTCCAGCTCACCTTCAGGATCGCAGGGTGGATGGGCTTGCTCTGAGGGACTTTGAAGACTCTTCTGGCATTGCAGGGTGGCCCCTGGGAGCTGGGCCTGAGCATCCTGTGAGATGGCAGGGCCTTCAGGTGCTGGGGGAGTCTTCTGCTGCTTCTCTGCCAACTGCTGCTGCTAATGCATGAAGGTTCAGGGAGCTTGGCCCAGCCAGGCCTGCCCAGTGAGGGCCCACACCTAAGCTGGCCTCCACCTGGACCATGAACCCACACAGCACAGGAGCAGGGGACTGGGAACTGCTGGGGGGAAGGCAGAGCGCAGAGTTGGAAAGGGGTGAGGGAGAGGGTGGCTCAGTGGTCTGAGAGGAGTAGAGTTCTCTCTGGAAAGACACTATGATGCACCTGAGGTCAGAGCCATGGGCTTACCTGCCTCATCAGGAAAAGAATCCAGCCTCCCAGGAGGACACCTGTGAGACTCGCTGCCAGCAGGTCTTGGGATCCCAGCCCTGGATAAGAGTCTGGAGTTTTCTCTTCAGGATGTAGCTCTGCGTCCCAAGGTTCCTCTCGACTTGGGCTCAGGAGCTGGGAACGAAGCAGTTTTCAATCTTGGTACTCCCTCACAGTGGAACCCCC
This sequence comes from Spermophilus citellus, assembly GCF_964194105.1. Classification (NCBI taxonomy): domain Eukaryota; kingdom Metazoa; phylum Chordata; class Mammalia; order Rodentia; family Sciuridae; genus Spermophilus; species Spermophilus citellus. The sequence continues at coordinate 16,888,664 of NC_138187.1, forward strand.
AACCCTTCCCCAGTCCAGGGCAGGGCTTAGCTGAAGGGGCAGTGAGTGGTCTGTTATGGTGGGAACCATGGAGCTCTCCGTGGTGCTGAAACAACATGGTGCCCAGGAGTGTGGTTTGCCAAACCAGCATCTCCTTGCATGTCACTAAAAATACAGGTACTCGTGGGGCGTCATTAAAAATACAGACGTTAACCTCCAGAGACTCTGCATTTGGTGTGTCTGGAATGGATTCCTGGGTGATTCTGATGAGCGACCAGATTTGAGAATTAGTACTCCAAGTCACGGCTCTTCCTCCTGACCTTGAACTACTTACTGGTACTTCTTATCTAACCTGCTCCCAGGAAGGCAAAAAAAATTTTTTTATAGTTTTTCTGTTTTAAAATTCTCACTTGATGAATATTTTACAATATTTGTGCTGAAGAAAAAGAAAAGACAGCAAACCATGTTTCACTGTTTAGGAACCCAATATCTTTTTGATACTTCTAACAGTTCTGACAGTGACAACCACAAAATGTTTGTCTTCTCAGAAACTCTGAGGTCACCTAATCCTCCATCAGGTTACTCCTAGAAGCCCGAAGGAAAGGTCCAAGGGCTGTCCATGTATCTACTGCCCTCTGCCCTTCTAGCACTGACCTCTGAGAAGACAGTTGAAGTGTGGGTACTCTCCGGGGGTCTTGTGGCAGCAGTCCCACTCCCTGAGGTGGGATGGACCCTCAGCATGGTGGTGTGCAGGACTGGGGGTGGCTCATGGTGTCCTAAGGGGCAGGGACACAAATCAGAGGGCTGAAGGTGATCTCAGCCTTCTAACTTCTAAAGTATCTGGGCTCACAGACCCTTTATTCCAAATTTGAGCCCAGGGACCTTACCAATGAGCAGCCATTGGCTCGGGAGGGCCACACTGCCTGAGGGGTATCTGACAGCAGTGCTGGGTGAGCCCTCCCGCTCCCCTGAGACTTGGAGTGTCACCTCATCTGTGGTTGGGCCATCCATGGGGGCCAGGGTCAGTCCACGAGGCTATGGGAGAAGATGGACAGCCATGAAGGAGGCCCCTCTCCTGCTACCTCCCTTTTTCCAGACCCCTTCTCACCACGAGGGCCACTCCTGTGTGGACCAAGGCTTTGGAGACATAAAAGCCAGCTTCTTCTTTTCCTACGTACAGTGTCATCCTAAGGGGGGAGAGAAAAAAGAGAACAATGGGTCACAGTGGTGTGTGGCTTCAGATACCCACATAGAGGATCTTTCCATATTGGTCATGTGACTTGTGTGAGTCAGTGTCCCTAGAAGGGACTTGTAAAATGCTTGTGTACTGGGGCTTCCTCCCTGGTATTGTTCTTGGGGACTCTGAGATGACCATTGAGGAAGACCTGGTGAAGTAGCAAAGAACTATGCTGTTTGATACCTTGTAGGCCATATGGAGAGAGGTGAGTGGGGACCATGCTAGATTGTTGGCTCTGTCAAGTCACCAGCTGACTGCAGGCCAGAAGAACCACCCAGATGACCCACAGATGCTTGAGAACTAATAAATGCGGTTTTTAAGTGCTATGTTTTGAGTCGTTGGGCAGCAAAATGGATACAAACGTTGTAGTCACGATTTATAAATTTCTGTCTATCCCAGACCCCCCTTTAAAAAATCTCAATTTTCTAGATCTGAACACATCACCTGACTCTTCCCCTGCTTCTGTTCTTTCCGGGCTTCCTCCTCTAGTGCTCCCTACTCCTGAAAATGATAGCACCCACATGCTTCTAGAAACACAAGTGTGACCCTTGGCCCTTTCCGTGTTCACAGCCACCCAGCTTCCTAATCATTCTTACTATCATCACCTCGTCGTGTCTTATATCTTATTTCCATCTCTCGTTTTTCACTCTCGTCCAAAGTATCATCCTTTGCCTGAACTAAAGCATACCCTCTCAGTGTCCATTTCTTCCTTGAATCACTCTTCACATTGCGACTAGAAGGAGCTTCCCACAATGAAAATATGATCAAATCGCTTCCTCATATGGGGGTTTCAGGGGTCCTCCAGTGATTTCTCCTTAGCCTTGGGGAAAAATGTTCAAGCCCTTTACAAGATCCCAGTTAACTTAGAACTTCAGACTTCACTTCCTGTTGGATATATGCTCCAGCCTTATTTAATTTTTTCTGTTCCCTGGATGACGTGCTTTCTATCTCCCATTTCCTATATACCTTTTAGACTTCAACTTACATGTCCCTTCTTTAAGAAGCTTTCCATGACTGCCCCTGCTCCCAGTCTCAATTTGGGTATCTTTCTTATACATTCCCACCCTACCCTGTACTTCTCTCATCTCATCCTTTCTCACACCATGCTAGGACTCCGAGATTCCTGTAGGCAGGAGCAGTGGCTGTTATTGTTGTACTCCCAGAGCCTAGCAAGTGACTGGCACATAGTAAATGCTTAGTTAAGTTTTGTGGAACAAAATGAATAAATGGATAATCCCAGACTTTCCCAGTCTGTCTCCTGATACTGCGGGATGGAGATACCAAAGTATTAAGTGTTATGAGGGAAGGTGATTTTTAAAGTATTTAATAATCAGGCACAGAATCTAGCAATCAGAGGGGCTGTGGCCTGGAGGCTCCCTTGTAGGCCAGATTTTACCCTATTAGTGGCTGAACAGTGGGGCTATCCAGGGGGCCCTGGAGGTACTTGGGAGCACAGTGTTTTGACACCTTTTTTGGTGCTGTTGGTGGTCATGGTTGAACATCATGAAGCTCCCTTTCTGGCCCCCAGGAGTGGATACCTACTGAAGCTGGGTGTCCAAGACAGAGAAGTGTGTGGCCGTATGCTGGGGGCCTGAAGCAGGCAGCCGGATGTGGCCCCAGCGGATGGCGAGGAAATGCAGGGTGTCCCGAGCCAGGGTGAGGTGGGGTAGCTGGTGCAGGCCATCCTGATGCCAGGTGTAGATGCCCATCACAGGCACACCCAAGTCCTGGGTCCACAGCACCGTCCCACTTCCTGGGTCCACAGTCAGCAGCAGGCCCATCCCACAGGATGTGAGGTAGCTCATGTCTGCCAAGAAAGATGGCCGGGAGAGGTGAGAGCCCTGGTGGATGCATCCGAGAGCATCCAGGGTGGAGGGGTGTTCAGGTGTGTGGGGGTCAGGTGAGATTACGTGGAGGGTTTCCAGGACATAGGAAGGTTAGAGTCCATGGGATCATCCAAAGGTGACTCAGATGTGCGTGAGTCAAACTGGGTCATCTGAGAGGAACCTTCGGATGTAGGGTAGTCAGCGATTGACTGATGCTCACTTAGGATGGGTCATCATTGTGGCCCAGATATTCAGGTCACTTGGAGTCACTTAGAATATGGAAGAGTTAAGGGCCCTGGGAGTATCGGAGTCTCATGCAGAAGGATATAGTCAATATTTGAGGGGCTATTTAGGGGCACCTGTGAGGTCCTTGGGCAGTTGGGAAGGCCTGGCATACTATCCAGGGGGTGGCTGGGTTTCTCTGGGGGGATATCTGCCAGGGTCACTCATCATGTAGGGTTCAATTAGGGCAAGTGGGGAGTGCTCAGGGTGCGTGGGTTTCTAAGTGACCACTTAGAAGCTGGAAGTCATTTGGGTTATGGAAGAGTTGGGATGGTGAGACCTTGCTCAGAGATATGAGGGTGAAGTCTGGGTGTTAAGGGGGTCCCTTGGAGTCATCTACCAGGGGTATGTCACTCAGCACATGAGGGGGTCTGTGGGTCAGAATATGGGTGGGACTTGGTTATGGATGCCATTCAAGGTTCCCTGGGGACCTTACTCCAAGACGGGGCTGGGGAAAGGTGGCACTCACATTTCCCAGGTGATCCATCCATGGGGGCTGCTGAGTAGCGGCAGTAGGTGGTGTTCCAGCGCAGGGCCGGGGCCCTTGGGTCATGCATGGTAACCGTGTACTCTGGAGATCCCCCAAAGCAAGATTACCAGGAGTGCCCATGTGATACTTCCCTCACCCCATCCTGAAGGCTGTTCATTTTGTGGCGAAGGGACTTCCTGGGCACCCTCCTGTAGGCCTGGTGAATAACCCAATGACAGAGCACGAAGCTATCAGTTCATTTCTGTATCCGCCAGCATTGAGTTAAATGTTTGTTGATGACTAACCAATCTGCCTGGTCTCAACTTGGATAGCAACTGCCAGGCCTGGACAGAGAATGAAGGGTGCTGCCTCAAGCTTGGGGAGCAGCTGGGGCCTGACTCACGTGTTCGGCCGATGTAGAGGTGGGGGGTTGAGAGACTGTCTGTGGTCAGTGTCATCTGAGTCTCCCCTGACTCAGGATTCACTATGAACCAGGCATCCTGCTTCCGTCCTGCAGAGGGGGATGGCGTGGGAAACACTGTGCCTCTGTGTCAGGCTGGCCCGTCACAGCTCAGGTTCCCATTCCCGCTGGCTGGACCTGGATGCCAAAGACTGGAGAGGAGCTCACCTGTGTAGAAGACCCCGTCGGAGCTGCGGCAGGGAGAGGCATGGACCAGCTCTGGGATGGTGAATGGCAGTTTCTAGGATAGAGAAAATGTCCAGGAAGAATTGGAAACACACACACACACACACACACACACACACAGCAGTCAGCTGTGCTGGATACCCTTCTGAGGTTGACCCCATAATCACATTTTCATGAGGCATCATTGTTATTATTATTTATGCTTCCCAGAAAACTGGAGCTCAGAGATGCCAAATAATTTGACTAACGTCACACAGCCATTGAGTGGCAGAGCCAGATTTTATACCCAGCTAGACAGTCTTCTGAGGTAGTACATAACCACTTTGCTACACAACTTCTCAAGGACCTGCAGATCTTCCCATACCCAGTGTCAAGATGCCCCAGGTTACACCTGATCCCTGCCTGATGCCCTCCTCAAAAACACTTGGAGACTTTCAAAACTGTCAACAGCCATGAGAGACTCAGAGAGGTTGGGGAACTGAGGGGGGACCCTGCCCAATGTGGCTATGAGTAGAGATCCACCCACCACCCTCCTCTGCCCTGGAGTTGAACTTGTCTGGATTATGTGAGTGGATTCCATGTGCTCTTGATCCTTGTTAGGTTTGGATAATGGGGACAGGGTAAGATCAGGGTATGTATACCTGTTACCAGCCAAACAACTGTCAACTTTCAGAAACAGAGCCATATCCAGCTGACCAACAGCAGACCACAGGTGCAGGAGCAAGTTTGATCCAGACCAGCAGAAGAACCACCCAACCGAGCCCAGCCTAAATATCATCCCACTAAATTTCGAGTTGTTTGGTTTTGAGGCAATTGGTTATTTAGCAAAAGCTAATTGACACATAAGTTTATCCTTAGATCCACCAGAGTCCTGAGAAGCCCCCTCAATGTCCTCAGCCTGCTCTGCTGACACAATGAGAGCCACGCTCCCTACAGCAGACAGCCTTCCCCTGATGCTCAGAGCCTGACTTATATCCCCGGTGAGACACCCGGATTCTGACCATGCTAACCCAGTCCCCTTCAGTGCACCAGCTGACGGCATCAGGGCCCTCGCCATCCCAGAGTACTGTAGGAAACCCACCATTAATCCCTGTTGTCTCTGGGTCCCCAGGATGTACAGGCTGCCATCAGCAGGGTCTGAGAGAAAAGCTGTTCTGTGGGACAGAGAAGAACATGGAGAAGCTTGAGTTCAAGGCCCTGATTTTATGAAGGTCCCCATTCCCTCCAAATTCTCAGCAGGAGCCCCAAGATCTTCCCCTATATCATATCCAGACCCAATTCTCTTCCCTCCTTTCTCACACGCACCCCCTAAAAACAACCCTCCCATCTCCATCTCCCGGCTCCTCCTCATGTTTACTTACTCTGTGACATACATTGGTCCTTGGATGATGGGATCTGCAGGGACAGGACACGCAGCATGAGCCCCCTCTAGACTCTAGTTGAGAAGCACACCTTGTGCTTACCGAGCCCAGCGTTCGACAGGAATGCCAGGTCTCCTCCCAAGAACTCTGTGAGGTGGGCTCATTGGCCCCATTTTACAGGTGAGGACATCGAGGTTCCAAGAGGTGAAGTGGACTTCCCACGGCTACCCAGCTGGGAAGTGGGAAGCTGCCTGCAGACACTGGCTTGGTGGGAACTTGGCACCCACGTGCTGACTCTCTATGCCCAAGTGACTCCCTACCATGCCCACCATCAAACTAGGGACCCAAGGAGAGAGCAATGGCAGCCCTGGGCAGCCCCTGGCACACCATTCTTCAGCGTCCACTTCAGGTCCCCTGTCTGCTTGCTGAGCGCGTGGAGACTTCCATCCAAGGTGGACACAAGCAGGAGGCTCTCTGGCTTCAGGGTCTGGGCCTGTGGTGGGGAACAGCGTCAGCTCCTTTGAGAGGCCTGGGCTACCCTTGCTCCTGCCCCAGGCAGGGGGGACTGTGACCCCTCTTCTCCCAGAGGTGGGACAGAGAGGGAGGATGATCAGGGGAGCTTCTGTCTGCACCGGTCATTGCTTTGACCCTGTGGGGAGGCTACAGTGGAGCTGGGGGCTCCAGGGGAGTTGGCCCCCACTGTATTTAAATTCCCACTTCCTCCCCGCTTCCGTTCCTTCTGGCTTTTCAAAAAACACTGCAAGTGTTTTTTTTTTTTTTTAATATTTATTTTTAGTTGTAGTTATACACAATACCTTTATTTTATTTATTTATTTTTATGTGATGCTGAGAATTGAACCCAGGGCCTTGCACATGCTAGGTGAGCACTCTACTGCTGAGCCACAACCCCAGCCCTAAGGTTTTTTTTTTTTTTTTTTTTTAAATGTTTTAGTTGTCAGTGGATCTTTTTGATTAATTAATTAATATGCGGTGCTGAGGATCAAACCCAGGGCCTCACGCATGCCAGATGAGCATTCTACCACGGAGCCACAACTCCACCCCCAACACTGCAATTTTTAATAAAAGGACTTCCCTGATCCTTCCAGCCTCCCTATGAGATTGCATCTCTGAGTCTCCCCATTGCACAGATCAGGGAGTAGGAAACTCAGGAAAGTTAGGTTACTGCCCTAAAGACACACAGATAATCAAAGGTGCAACTTGGTCTTGAACTACCAACTCGGACTCTAAGCTTGGTCTCTTTCTCTTTGGCACAATGTCTGCCTCTTTTAGAATGACCCTTTCTGCCCCACACCCTCCCCCCAAACTGGCCCAGCTGCTTTGGGTGCCAGACTCCAACAGGCCCCCAAACCACAGCTGGGGGGTAGCTGTGGGGAGGGAGGCCTGGACCTAGCCCCTGCTGGGTTAACTCACCTGCTGTAGCCCCTCCCTGAGCAAACAGGGTGAGGCTGAGCTCACAGCAGGCATTCTAACATCCGGGTGGCCCAGCCACACCCCTGCAAAGGCCACATCCTGCTTCAGGACCCTCAGCTTGGGGTCTGAGCCTAGGTATCTGGTGCAGAGTTGGGCAACTTTCTCCGAGACCCACCCCCCTCTGACTTTTTTTTGTACCTGGGATTGAACCCAGGGGCACCCAGCCCTATTTTGTATTTTATTTAGAGACAGGGCCTCACTGAGTTGCTTAGGGCCACCACACCCAGCTCAAGCCCCTCTCTTTTCTGGTCCTCAGTTCTTCCATCTGCAACATGGCAGAAGTGAGGATGGCTTAGAGAAGATGCTACACACTGTCCCCAACGAATTTCGTTTGACCATTCATGTTCAAAATTTTGGTTTTTATTACCAATTTTCGTAACATTTGGCAGATTTCACTTTTTTTAAAAAAATCAGATTTTCTAATTGTTCTCATTTCTCATTTTTTTTTTCTGGAAACACCAGCTCTGGCCCCACCGGGCTCTCATTTTTACTTGACATCCGCGGATGGATGCAGAGCTGGAAAGGAGGCTGGGGAGTAGCTCAGGCCAAGGCCCTTCCTTTAGTGCTGGGGGCGTGGGCTCCAGGCTGGGCAGTTGGGTTCTAGGTTGGGCATCTTCTGTGTCCTGACTGCGCTCCCCCAAGATTGGATGTCTCTGCTCCTGGCTGGGCTGGACCAGATCCCTACCACCTTGAGCTCACTTTTCTCAGAGGTTCTGAACCTGGTGTCCCGTCTTGGATAAGGTGTTGGGGGTGGGGTGGGGGGGGTGTGCATTGCCAAGCACCTGGTATTGAAAAACGCAGAGGTGCATGTCTCAGCAGGGGATCCTTAAGTTGGTCACATCTTTAAAGGAGGCCAGGCTCCCTCGAAGTTTTAAGGGACCTGGCTCTACTGCCAGACTGTCCCCTTCTCCAGATGGACCCTGCTCCCTGCCCTTCGTGGAGAAGAGGCGGGCGCTGCGCCTCCCTGTGCGTTTCCACGCTGGCCACCTCCCCAGCTCCAGACGCAAGTGGCACTTCCCCAGGGACCTACTGGAGGTGACCCGGGCCGGAGAGGAAGGGAAGGGGCCCCATTGCCCCGCTGTCCCCTCGCCCGCCCTCGCCCCCGTCCCCGGCTCCCCGCAGACTCTAGAGGCTCTGCCTCGTCGCCCGGCTCTCACCTGTGGCCCGAGCGTCCCCAGCAGCGCTGCGAGCTGGAGCAGGAGCCCGAGCCCGGGCCACAGCGGCGACCCGGACCCCGGGGCGACGGTCCCCATAGCGCCAAAAGGCAGCCGCACACTTGGCCGGATCCCTCCGGGCCTTCTGGGGACCGTGTGGTTCCCGCCCTCCCCGGAGGAGACTCCGCCCTGGGCTGGGACTGCTGGTCACGCAGAGGCCACCACCTCCACCTGCAGTCGCGGGCCTCTGCCCTTCCCAGGACACTCACACGGAATCGCCCGTGGCTGACTGGAGCCGCCTGGTGCCCCTCCATGACGGAGTGACAAGGGGGCACTCTGTGGTGCACTTTGTGCACCAGAGGCCCTCAGCGAGACCCTTTCTTTCGGTGTGTCCCCTGCTGCACCCTTCACTTCCTTTCTAGAAAGCTCTTCCCCACCCATCACCAGAAGGAGAAATCCCGTCTCAGGCTCTACTTTTTCAGACCAAAGGGAAGACACCCTCTGATCCCACTTCCATCCCGTGTAACCATGGAAACCGCCAGTACCTCAAGACCTGCAAACCTGGCTTAGCATACATACATCATGGTTCTGTGGCACGTGTGCTAGTTTTGTTTTTTTTGCTACTGTGATGAAAAGGTCTGGGGAGAACAATTAGAGGAAGAAAAGTTTATCTGGGGACTCCTGGTGTTAGACGTCTCAGTCCACAGACAGCCAGCCCCATTGTCCTGGGCCCAAGGTGAGACAGAACATCATGGTGGAGGGGGGGGGGGAGCAACTGGACATGGCACCAGGAAGGAGAGAGAGAGAGAGATTGATTTTCTCTCCTCACCATGGTCAAAATAAATGCCAAAGGCATCAAAGGCATGCCGCCGATGAACCACCCCCTCCAGTCACACCCCTCCTGCCTACAACTACCACCCAGTTAATCCACATCAGGGGATTAATCCACTGATGAGGCTAAGGCTCTCGTAACCCAATCACTTCACTTCTAAACTTTCTTTCTTTGTCTCCCACATGAGCTTTTGGGGGACACCTGACATCTAAACCATCCCAGCATAGTTGGGTGACTAGAACTCAACATAACATATATTTTGTGACGATCTAGAAGGGACTAGCTCAAAGGAAAACCAGTAAGAAATGATCAGAAAATGGAAAGCCTAATTATTTGGGTTTGATCAGTTCACACGGTGTACGTGCATGGAAATGTCCCACTATACCCCATATATATGTACATGTGTGAACATTAGAAAAAAAAAATCAGATAAATAACATACACCACGAAGGCTTTGGTTGACTTCTTTGTGCCCTCATGCCGAGCTGTTCCAATATTCTCCCACATCCTCATAGCAGTCCTAACTTCCTAACAAAAGTGGTTTCTTGCCCCATTAGAAACCAACCCGAGCTCCTGAAGTGTGCATGACCTCTTCCTTGTGCTTTATGTTGTCTACACTGTGCATTTGTTTTGGAAGGCGCATGGCGTGGGTCCGTGGTCATTTCTCACCCAGCCAATCTGCCTCATGTGATCTATGAGTGAACTGGAATATGCTGTGTGTGTGATGATTAAAATACTATGTCTTCCAGAAACTTTGTAAAATCAGAAAAGAAAACCAAATCATCATGGCTCCCTGTCCTGGAAAGCACAGTACCTATGTTAACGGGTTTCCTCTGGTGTCTTCTCCCTGTCCCTACAGGCCTGGCGAGACCCTGTGTTAAAATACGAACACCTTCCCCCTCTTGAGCTTCCTTTTCCCTCCAGCCTTTTTCCCACTCAAGCGGAGGCTGCAGGTCCCTGAGACACATGGGCAGCTTCCTGGCCCCAGGAACCAGCCCCAGGCTGGCTTGGGGATCCAAGAGCTACAGGCGTCTGGGCCTTGCTTCCTGGGCAGAGCCTGGTAACGTAGCAAGGCCCCAGAGAAGTGTGGGCAGAGAAGGGGTATCAGGGGGGTTCCCACGGACTGGCACGATCCAGAGGTGGGTGGATGTTTCCAGAGTGGCTTGAAGGGGGAGGGGATCCCCAAGTTAATGTGTTAGAAACTGAATCTCCAGATTCACACGCGGAGGGTATTTGGACAGGGGGCACTTGGGAGGTCACTGGAATGAGATGAGGTCCTGAAGACCCCCAAGGAGGGATCAGTGGCTTTATAAGATGAGGAAGAGACCCGAGCTGGTGCACGCCTTCTCCCTCGCCACATGATGCATCCTGCCTCTGGAGGACATAGCAAGAAGAGCCTGGCCAGAGCTGGCACCCAGACTCTTGGGCTACCTGGCCTCCAGAACTGTGAGCCAAATAAACTTCTCTGGTCTGTAATTTATCTAGTCTGGGATATTCTGCTATAGCAACCTAAAATGGAGCAAGTTAGAAATAGAAGTAGAGAGATGGATGAAAAATTTGACCGAGGGCGGGGGAGGGAGGGAGGGAGGGAGGGAGGGAGGGAGAGAGAGAGAGAGAGAGAGAGAGAGAGAGAGAGAGATATTAGAAGGGAAAAGAGGTTCAATGCAGCAAGTTTACGAAGTTTTAGAAAACTGAATAAAATTTATACACATTTTAGCCATAAAGAAATGAAGCTACCTTCCTTCCCTCCATCCCAGTTTGTGTTCTTAACTGCTCTGTATCTATGGACACATTCCGTTGGCCCTCCAGATCCACAGATTCCACATTTGTAGATTCAACCAACTGTGCATTGAAAATATTGAAAATATTTGAAAAAAAAAATTGCATCCATACTGAATGGGCACAGGGTTCTTTTTCTTGTCCTCAGTCCCCGAGCACTACAGAATAGCAATAATTTGCATAACATTTACACTGTGTTAGGTGTGATAAGTCATCTAGAAATGCCTTAAAGTATAGCCTGGCTTGGTGATGCATGTTTGTAATCTCAGCAACTTGGGAGGCTGAGGCAGGAGGACCACAAGTTCGAGGTCAACTTAGCAGAGGCCCTAAGCAACGTAGTGAGACCCTGTGTCAAAATATAAAATAAAAAGGGCTGGAGATGTAGCTCAGTGGTAGAGCATCCCTGGGTTCAGTCCTCAGTATGAAAAATAATTAGATAAATATGTGGGAAGATGTCCATCAGTTATATGCACACACTACATCATTTGGTATCAAGAACTTGGGCATCCAAGGAGTTTGGTATCCATGGGGTTCCTGGATTCACTCCCTGTGAAGACTGAGGATTACTGAACTTTGATACCAATGTTTTTTTCCTCTATTCTAGCAACAGAATGCAAAAAATAAACAGAAAGGGCAAAAGTATCCCAGCCACACTAGCAATAAAAAGAAAATACTTAGGAATCAATTTAATGAGAGGGGCACAGGACTTAGAAAAAAAAAAACTAAAATTTTATGAAGGTCATAAAATGTGAACAAATGGAAAGACATGTCCCTGTGTGGGAAGACTTAATATTATAAAAATGCCAATTCTCCCTAAATGAAAATATAAGTATAATGAAATTCTTATTAAATCATGTTTTTTTTAATTAAAAAATCGGTGAAAATAAAGATCTTATGCAAGAGTAAATGTTGGAGAAAAGTCAGGAAGAGTGTGGAAATGAAGTCTAATGGGAAGGGGGCTTGTTTTACATCAGAACATATTGTGATACCACAATATCAAGATAATTTTAGCACAGGAACTGCCAACCAGATAAAATGTCAGTTGGATTGAACAGAGAATCCAAAAATATGTAGCAGTATATGTGAGAATTTAATAAATGACAAAGATGATGTTTTAATTCATTGGAATATCTGACTAATACTGTGGCACAATTGTCTACCCATCAGGAAAAATGCAAATCTTTCTTATGCCGTATATGTATTAGTTACCTATTGCCTCATAGAAGAGTACCTCCAATATCGCTGGGTTCAATCTCAGTTTCTGTGTGGGGGGGCTTAGCAACCATGGTGCTGACCAGAGCTATAGTTGTTGAAAGGGGGAAGGAGTCACTTCCAAGTTCACTCCTGTGGTTGTGGGCAGGACCGAGTTCCTGGTGGGCTCTTGGGATAGGGGCCTCAGTTGCTTGGGAACTGTTGGTTGGAGGCCACCTTTAGTTCCTTCTGTGTGGGTCTCTCCCATAGGGAGAGTTTATAACGTGGCAGTGTAATTCATGAGAAAGAGAGGGACAGAGGAGAGAGGAAAAGGGATGGGAGGAGAGAAGGGAGGTGAGAGGAGGAGAGAGGAGAACAGAGGTAGAGATGCTAGCAAGATAGAAATCACCATCTTTGGTAGCCTAATCTCAGAAATGGCACCTTGGCACCTTTGCCAAATTCTCTGCGTCGGATGCAGCTCACCTTCCACTCACGGGAGGGGGATTACACAAGGGCTTTCACTGGGGACACAGTAGAAGCTTGTGTACCGCAATATACAAAATACATTCTGGTAGATTAAAGGTCAATGTGAATAATATGACAATCATATTCTGTGGGGGGAACTGATTTTGTAGTTTTTAGTAAATTTCTTATTGAAGTGTATCATACAGAACAGTGTACAAAGAGCCACTGGTCACATAGTAGTTGTCTCCTCCTTCTCCTCCTCCTCTTTCTTTTTTATACAGGGGGATTGAGCCCAGAGATGCTTTACCAGGGAGCCACATCCCCAGTCCTTTTTATTTTATGAGACAGGATCTTGCTAAATTGCCGAGGCTGGCCTTGAACTTGCTATCCTCCTGCCTCAGCCTCCCAAGTCGCTGGGATCACAGGCATGTACCACCATGGGCCAGCTTGTACCTGTTATTGGGTGAGCACATTTATACATTTCAATTAGAATTGCCGGGTCATAGGACATGTATATGTTCAGCCTCCGTAGATTTTGGAAAACAATTTTCCAAACTGTTGTACCAGCTGACATTTGTTGGTAGTGGTGGTGATTTTTTTTTTAAATGAAATAGAGAAAATAGAGAAGATGTAAAAGAAAAACAAATATATGTGAAATATATAAAAAATAAAACTTTAGAATGGTAAAAAGCATGTTAAACAAACACCAGATTAGAAAAATACTGATAATTTAGACAATAAGCCAGGGATTAACATCTACGATATATATATATCTGCTCCCATAAATTGACAAGAAAAAGACAAAACAACTAAAAAATATGCAAAAGCTATGAATAGACCCTTACATCAGATCAATTCCAAACACGTGAAAATGTGCTCAAAATCCCTAGCAGTCAGAGAAATGGGAAAAACAAGATTAAAAAAAGTAACGACAAGTATATCAGTTTTTGCCCATAAATTTGCAAAACAATTAAAAAGAAGCCTCCTGGAAATGTGAGAATAACTGATAATTGCTAAAGTTGATTTGTAAGTTTTTTTGGGGGGGCTCCTCCTACTATCTTATTTTCTTTAAAAATATTTGAAAATGTCCATAATAAGTAGAATAAAAGAAACCCCAAACAACAAGGAAAAAGAATGCTGAGTCTATGGTTCTGGGCATATGGTGGCAGCCTCCTCACACAGTGCTGGAGGAAATGCTAATTGTCCCCGAGTTGTTCGAATGCAATCTGCTAACAACTGTGGGAAAATGAAAAAAAAATGTTACCCTCTGACCTGGAAAACTCACTCTTGGTAATATTTCCTGTAAAAATAAAAGCACCCCGGGGTTATAATGGTGGAGACATAAGGGTGCTTGTGACAGCTTAGTTCTTGGTTATAATGGTGGAGACATAAGGGTGCTTGTGACAGCATAGTTCTTGGTAACAAACAAGACGAAAAACACAAGCAACCCTTCAATTGAAAAACAGCCGACTGAATTATGGAACACCCACCCTTGAAAGAATGGTGTAGAGAAAAATACAAGATATGCTATATGGGTTTGTTAACAAGGGTTTTGTGGTAAGCTAGAGAGGGTATGTTGTACTAATGAATGGATAAGCCGGCAAAAAAATAAAATAAATTAAAATTATAATTAAAAAAATCTACTCAAAAATAGAGAATACTCTCAATGCATATCTATTCCATTTATGTAATATTTGGTGCACTTAAGTGGCCTGTGTGTGCATCCGCGTGCCAATAGGTTCCTGACCAGGTGAAGTAGCTGTTTATATTACGATACAGAACTGTTTTAATTCCCCTGCCACGTTTATCCATTCAAAGATTCATGACTTGGAGGCTTGGTCCCCAAGGTAGTGGAATTCCAAGGTAGTGGTACCTTTAAGAGGTGGAGCCAAGTGGGAGGTCCTTAGGTCAAACAGGGAAAGGGGACCACCCCTAGGAAAGAGACAATAGTTCCCCAGTTTCTCTGTGGTTTCCTGTTTCCAGATGTGATCCTTCCTCCTGGATCCTGCCTTTTTCATGACACCCTTCCTAGGTCCTGCCCCACACTGTTTGTCCTTGCACCCTCCAAAACTGTGAGCCCAATGAACCTCTTTTCCTTATAAAGTCAACCTGCTTTAGGTGTTTTGTTATAGTTATGAGAAATGGACTAATACATCCGTTTTTTCACACCCTACCAGTTCTGCACATAGTAAATTCTAGAATGCCTTTGGAAACAAAATAGGAATCTCCCTTTAATCCCCTAAGTATAAAATTATTCACTGTTGAAATAAATATCTAAGACCCTCTTCTTGCTTCACATATATGATCTACTTAATCTTTTAACTAACTTGCAAGGAAGGGTTTGTTACCCTTAGTTTATTGAGGAGCAAACTAAGTTTCGGAAAGCTTAATTTGCCCAAGTTTCCCAAACTAGTAAGCAACAAGGCAATGATCCAAACTCAGCTCTGTGTCATGCCCGAGTCTGTGAATCTCACCTCAGTGTTATATTTTCTTCTGTTCTTCCGTGAGTTTCTCCAGAGGTTCACCCCCACTAGATCAGGGACCATCTACAGAGCTGAGTTTAAGTTTAGGCCTTAATCCCAAAGAAGCCACTGAGGTGACTGGGCCTGGTACACACAGAACCAGCCCACAGTACTCATTGGAGCCGTGCTAATTCATTGGCAAACCACACCAGGTTTTGAGGACAAAGCCCCGGCTGGGGTTCCTTGCCAATTTTGGTCCCCATAACTCCCCCTGGGGACCACGTGATGGTACATGTCCTCTGGGGACTCAATCGCACACAGATTCAGGGCCCAGGGGTTTCCTCTATATTCTCTGGGGCATGAATAACCAACCTCCTCCTCATGTTCCCCAAGGCCAGTTCAGTCAAGAACTGGGTTTGGGAAGCAAAAACCCTAGAGGTAGTCGGAGTATTTTGTTTTTGCCTCACGAGAGGCCTCTAGTGGTACCTTTTCAAACTGCAGGGTTATGATTCCATTTGTGAAGCCAGGGTGTTGGCCAGCCCAGGGGTGGGGAGGGAGAGATGAGAGAGAAAATAGCCCGAGGCACCAGGGAGGCTTCCCGGGATCTGATCATGTTTCTTTTTTTTTTTTTTTTTTTGATATGGTAATAGTTTCATGGACATGGAACCCGTGTATGAGAACCAGCTGATATGTTTTCAGGAATTTTGTGACCTGTTGCATAAATCACAATTATTAAAAATTAAACTATAGCAACTCTGGAGGCTGAAAGAGGAGGATCGAAAGTTGGAGGCCAGCCTGGGCAATTTAGTGAGACCCTATCTCAAAATGAGAAGGGGTGTAGCTCAGTGGCAGAAGGCCCCTGGGGTCAGACCCTAGTAACACACACACACACACACACACACACACACACTTAAGCTATATAAACCTACAATTAAATACATTATGCTAAAGAGGAAAGTAACATATATTCAAAACATTGCTTTCTAATTATTTTACTGTTATCTCTGCTCTTGGGGTTATTTGCATTGATGGCATCGATATGGTGAAAATACTGTGTAATGGGGTGCTACTTGGACCACATGCCGACTCCCTGCTTAGTGACATCACATTAGCATCTTGGAAGTAGTTATGGTGTGAGTAATTTACTCCACAGAAATCAATGTCTATTACAAATTGGGCCTTGATATTAAAACAATGAAGAAATTATCAACAGTGAGAATTAAAATTAAAAGTGTATTGTATCATGGCAGAACTATTCATAAAAGCCAAGAGGTAGAAGCAACTGAAATGTCTATCAAGGGATGAATGGGTAAACAATATGCTATATATACAGACAAGGGAATACTATGCAGCCTTTAAAAAGCAAGAAGCTCTGTCACATGCTACAATGAGGATAAACCTTGAGGACCTTAGGTCAAGTGAAATGTCACTCA
This sequence comes from Spermophilus citellus, assembly GCF_964194105.1. Lineage (NCBI taxonomy): Eukaryota > Metazoa > Chordata > Mammalia > Rodentia > Sciuridae > Spermophilus > Spermophilus citellus. Next base: position 16,905,271 of record NC_138187.1, read on the forward strand.
CCATCATTTCAGTTTGAGGAGGCATCTACAGTAATTAAATTCATAGATGTAGTAAGTAGACTAGAGATTGCTAGGGGCTGCTGGGTATAGGGGCAGAGAGTTGTTTAATGAGTTTAAAAAAGTTCTTGGGCTGGGGATGTGGCTCAAGGGTAGTGCGCTCGCCTGGCATGTGTGCGGCCCGAGTTCCATCCTCAGCACCACAGGCAAACAAAGATGTTGTGTCTGCCGAAAACTAAAAAATAAATATTAAAATTCTCTCTCTCTGTCTCTCTCTCTCTTAAAAAAAAAAAAGTTCCAGTGATGTGTTTCACAATATTCTACATACACTTAACACTACTAAACCCTTACACTTTAAAATGGTTAAGAGGAATAAGTTTGTGATATGTGTTTTCATAAAAAATATTTTAAAAAGCTTCGTGTCCGGGAATGGCATAAAACATCAAGGAGATGCTCTTCCAATATTTGAAATCTACTATTGGATTCAGCAAAGTTCCTTGTATCCCTGAAAACGAGTCAAGTTCCCTGTTTCTCTTCCCCCTGGTTAATCTAAAAAAAAATATCAACCAACGTGCTGTCAGAGGGACAGCTGGCAAGCTGGTTATTGAAAATGTGCCACCGTATCATGAGCCATGGAGTCACGCACTGCGTAATGATATTTCGATGGGGGACTACCTATAGGACAGTGGCCCCATAAGATTATGTGGCTCGGTGGCGTTGTCGCTTAGTCTGTGCAAGTACACTCAATGATGTTTACACAACACCGAAGCCTCCTAACAACACATGGACCAGAACACATCTTGTCATTAAGTGCTGTGTGACTGTACTTGGTTTAAAGGTTAAGAGCAAATGAAGACACAGACAGGTGAGCTATTCCCCGATGGTCACAATAGGATGGATTCCGTCTGTAACAGATTTGTTTACTTTTCTTAATAAAATGTAAGAAAACCTCCTTCCCCCCAACAGAGCCTGGCACCCCAGTTTCAGGCTTGCTGGGCATCCATCCTGGTGAGTGGTACCTATTTGGGGGGTTAGGGGAAGTGGTTGGGGTGACCCTGTGGCGTCTCACCACCACGTCCCAGTGGTGGTGGCCATGAGCACCTCCTAGCTGTCTTCCTTCCTGGGCTGATGGGAGCTGCCTCTCAGAAGTTACCCATCACAATTGTCCCCTGGAGGGACTTCTGCCAGGAACCCCCACGGATTAGACCAAGGCTCCACTTTATCCGAGACTCAATTTTTAATAATATTGCTGTGAGTTTTAGGTTTCTGGGGAAGCAGGGCACTGATAACAACATGGTGATATTTACTTTATTATTTTTTTTAAAAATAAATGACAGTGGAATGCATTACAATTCTTATTACACATATAGAGCACGATTTTTCCTATCTCTGGTTGTATATAAAGTATGTTGACACCAATTCGTGTCTTCATACATGTACTTTGGATAATGATGTCCATTACAGTCCACCATCCTTGCTAACCCCCTGCCCCCTCCCTTCCCCTCCAGCCCCTCTGCCCTTTCTAGAGTTCATCTATTCCTCCCACGCTCCCTCTTCCTACCCCACTATGAGTCAGCCTCCTGATATCAGAGAAAACATTTGGCATTCGTTTTTTTTTGGGGGGGTTAGCTAACTTCACTTAGCATTATCTTCTCCAGTGCCATCCATTTACCTGCAAATGTCATGACTGTATTCTCTTTTATTGCTGAGTAGTGTTTATAGGGTGGTGGCTTACTTGGGGTGACTGCAGAATCGCCTTACTTAGGCTTTGGGTTTACCTTGGGCACATTCCCTAATTATGCCATCTGGATTCCGGTTTGGGTTGGATCCCACCACAGCGTGGCTACTGCACTGGAGGTGAGTTCTTGGCCACGTCACGGCGACTCTCAAATGGAAATCATGAGCTTACCCGTTTCAGAAGTTATTGGAAGCAACTGTCAAGAGACACCTGTAAAGTCCCTAAAAGTCCTCTCTTGGGCTTCTCTCAGATCTCAGTGCTTAAGTAGCTCTCTGGACTTCCACCAGAAGAGTGCTTTCAGCTAACTTTTCTTGCAACCCTGGTTGGCAAGAGGTTGGGTTTTAAGTCTCTGAGTTACCTGGAGAAAGGGTGGAGGTGCACGTTGAACCCGAGAGAAACCCTTTCCACCCGTGCCCTCCAGGGTGGGGCATTCAGGGTCCTGGGGAAGGGTTTCGACTTTGAACCTGTTCCTTTTCTTTCTGATTTTTTTTTTTCTCATTCACAGTTTTGAATGGTTCCTCTCTTATCTGCCTTAAAGCTGGTGTGGTAGAAAGATCTGGAGCTATTATATATGGCGTGTCTTTCTATGTGTGTGGTTTAGAAGGATTTGATTCTAAACTGATCTATAGAAAAAATCTTTTGCCCTGGGATACAACTTTCCTCATGAAAATTGTGAGTTCCGGGGCTAAGGGTGTCACCAAACCTACTAACAGCAGGGGGCAGTAGAGGGTAGCAGTTAAATACGGGGTTTCAAGGCCACAAAGGAGTTTGAAACTGGCTTCAGCCAGGGGTTCCCAGACATTTGTGGTTACAAGCTTCTTTCAATGAGAAAAAAAAAAATTTAAACATTGTACTTTCAAATATGTGTTATAATTTATAAGTTGTACTCATAATTCCTGTTCTGGTATTACATATGTTTGTTGTAAAACAACAAAATTTGGAATTAGGAATGGGAAAAAGATCAACTTTACCTTAAAAAGCTTTATTGAGATGTAATTGACAACGACACATATTAAAAATGCACAACTGGGTAAGTTTTGACACATTTCATGGGTGCCTACCCCTGAAACCATCACATGGTCATGATTGTGAACACCTGGGTGAGACCTAAGCTCTGTGTTTCTTTGCAATGGCTCCTTCCCACCCCTCTCTACCCCCCCCACCCCCGTCCCTGCACAACTCTGCATCCTTTCTGTCACTACTGAGTAGTTTGTATTTTGTAGACTTTTGTGTAAATGTTATCATACAGTATGGATTATTTATTATTCTGGCTCTTTGAGTTTCAAGATAATTATGGATGAAATTAAGGATAAAATCATGATGAAATTAACTTTTAAAATAACATTTGTTTGTTAATAGTATAAAATATTTTTGTTACCAGATGTTAATTTCTTTTTTTTTTTTTTTTTTTTGTGGTATCGGGGATTGAACCCAAGGTCGTTCTACCACTAAACTCTATCCCCAGCCCTTTTTAAAAAATTTTTAATTGTTTTTTTGGAGACAGGGTCTGGCTGAGTTGCTGAGGCTGGCCTTGAACTTGCAATCCTCCTGCCTCGGCCTCCTGAATAGCTGGGATTACAGGCAAGCACCTCCAAGTCCTGCTTTCAGATGATATTTTCTTTTAAATTGAATTTAAAATTTACTTTTTTTTTTGGGGGGGGGAAAGACAATACATTTATATGGTTTCAAACTTAACTATATGAAAAGGCATAAAAATGAAAAGTCTCTTTAATTGCCTCCCACACCCACCTAAGTGTCCCTGAATGAACCCTCCCTCCTTCCAGGTAGCCAGTTTATAAGAAGTTGCTTTGGTATCTTGCCGATTTATTCATGCAATTATGAATATACACGCATATTTGTGTGTTCTCTCACCTTTTTTTGCAGAAAAGATAGCATATTGATTCACAGTGATACACACTGTTCTGCAAATAACTGTTTTTCACTTGCTGTAGCTTAGAGATCTTTCCATCAGAATTTATAGAAAGCATTTTTTAAAATAGTATCATCAAGCTGATGGACATTTGGGTGGTTTCCATTTTTTTTTTTTTTTTTTTTTTTTTGCTGGAAGAAACAATGTTGCAATAAATAACCTTGAGCATACCTCATTTCACAAGTGTGTCTGGGTATGTGGAGGGTGAATCCTTCCAAGCTGGATTGCTGGGTCCAAGAGCACTTGCATGGGTGGTTTTGTTCAATAGTACCTATAGGACCGCCACAAGGGTGGTGTCAATTAACACACTCACCTGCAGTGCAGGTGAGTCTCGCCATCAATGTGTTTATCCGGTATCTCAGTGTAGTATTAACTTGCATTTCTCTTAATGAGACTGAAGTTGAACTGGGTGCTTGGTTTTTTGAATGCCTTCCTAATGGTGATGGTCTCATGCATCATCATCTAATATCTCAGGACATGAAACATGCTGGGTGGGTAGCATAGGTCGTTTTATAGAACTTACCATGAGAATAGGGATGACTTCTATAATTGTATAGTTTCTGATCTCCTGAAATTGCATCAAAGATGTGTTCCTTTCACTTACTTGTATCTAATTCTCTACCCAGAAAAGAGGCAAAATAATAGTTTGGATACGAGGAAGACCATCCATCAGAGAGTCTGTGACTTTCTGTTTCACGATCTCATCCTCTGATGTAAATTATTCAGTTAGCTGTGAGGGTCCTCATACCAGGTGGAGGACACAACCCTCTGGTCTTTGCTTGATGGTTTTGTTGATGGGAATGGGTTATTTTGATGACACTTGGTTTTCTTAATTACATGTTGACTTAGGAACTCAATTTCCTGACTAAGCAGAGTCCATTGTTCTGAAAAAGAAAGCCATTTCCCTTGGAAAAGTAAATTTTGTTGGAACACCCATTCTACTACATGTTGTCTAGGGCTGTTTCTATGCCACAGCGACCGGGTTGACGAGGGGCACGTTGGCCTATAGGACTTGCGGAGCTGAAAATACTTACTCTTGACAGAAATTTGTAGGTTCTTTTCTTGACAGAAATTTGTTGGTTCTTTTCTTCCACCCATGAATTCACCCAAAGTGGTGGACCCACATTGAAAAAGAACTTCAAATTTAAAAAGAAACCACCTATGTGTTTTTTTTTTTTTTTTTTTTTTTTGACTATTGAAATCACTAACATTTGTTTGTGCCAGAGTTAGAGAGGTTGATTATTTTTAGGACAGATTCCTGGAATGAGTCCCCTTTTTTCCCAAATAAAGCAAATGGAAACCCATGAAAACCTTGCAGTCACTGTAATATCGAGGCTGGCTGACGGGTTGTCTTGTTTCCTAATGTGTCCTCACCAGGATTGAGAGAATTGGAGAAATGTTTTCCTAATTTTTTTTTTTTTTTTTTTTTTTTTTGGTACCAGGGATTGAACCCAGAGGCACTTAACCACTGAGCCACATCCCCATCCACTTTTATATTTTATTTTGAGGCAGGATCTTGCTAAGTTGCTTAGGGCCTCCCTAAATTGCTGAGGCTGGCTTTGAGTGCATGATCCTCCGGCCTCAGCCTCCCGAGGCGCTGGGTTGACAGGCGTGCATCATCACCCCTGGTTTTCCTAAAGTTTTGACTTGGAGCGCTGTGGTTGGCCGTGTGGTATGTTTAGGATGGAATGTTCCAGGCTTGAGAAACAGCACTGTGACTTGGGATTGGCTTGTTGGGAGGGCTCTGTGGGGGATCAAGTTTCCCTCTCTCAGTCCCATTGAGGTGGCACCTGGGGACACAGAACCCCTGGGGTTTATGACTAGGCAAGAAAGGGTTCACTCCTTGGATTCCAGGAAGGCAGGATGGTGGTTGGAACTTTCTGGAAGCCCCCCCTCCCCATGCTGGTGTCTATGAGCTCCAAGAGGAGCCCTCCCCAGGGCAGCAGTGAAAGACACTCTTGCTGGAGCTCATCCCCTCGGCCCCCAGGCAAAGCTCTGTAGGAAATGCCCCCGTCTGGCCTTGGGATGGGGAAGGGAGAAGACTGTCCGACTGCCCTGCGGGGAGTCCCTGGGACAGGTCTGCAGGGAGGAGAGCCCAGAAGGAGTAGGACGCAGCCAGCAGCCACCAAGACGACTGGAGGGGACTTTGGAGAGGGGTGGTCCCTTCCTTGGGGATGCATTTTGGACCCTCCCATGACATTCCCCTTCTCTGAACCTCCCCTCACCCCCTTGGTGGGTCCGATGGCCCCTTCCACACCCTCAGAACACTAAATGGTCCCCTCAAAATGTCCCAGCCCCAGGAACCTGGGAATATAGTATCTTATGTGTCAAAAAGAACTTTCTAGAAGTCACTGAGTTGGGGATTGGAGATATCATCTTGCAGTCTCTGGGTGGACCCAATGTGGTCATGTGAACTGTTACCCAGGGAAAGGGGGGACCCGGGGATCGGTGTCCAAGGGGATGTGACCATGGTCACAGAGGTCGGGCCGACGTGAGTGTTGGCTTTGAAGATGGACGAAGGGCCCTCAAGCTAAGGAACAGGGCCGGCCTCTAGAAGCTTTTATATTTCATGTTCCTCTTTTGGGGCAAACCCTCCAAGATTTCCTGTTGTGTTTCAAGTAAAAATGAAAGTCTTTACAGGGACCCATCTCCACACGAGGGCCCTCTGGACTCATCTCCTCTACCCCCTCCCTCATTCACTCCTTTTTCCATGTCCGGTCCTCTTTGCTGTTCCTTGAACGCTCCAGGCAGCTATTTCATGTGCACCTCAGGGCCTTTGCACATGCAAGGATATTTTTCTACCTGAAATGCTCTTATCAGATAATTGCCCATCTTGTTCCTCACTTCTTTGGGGTCTTTGTGCAAATGTCGCTTCATGGAGGCCTGCCTTGATCTCTCTAGTAAACCTTCCCCAATCCTCCTCTACACACTCTCTCCCTCCCTCCCTCTCTCTCTCTCTCTCTCCCTCTCCCTCTATCTCTGATTGTCTTAGTGCTGAGGATTGAATCCAGGGCCTTATGCTTGCTAAGAAAGCACTCCACTACTAAGACACACCCCCAGTCTTTAAAAAAAATATATATATTTTTTTAGTTTGAGTCGGGGTCTCTCTAAGTTTCCCAGTCTGGCCTTGAACTTGTGATCCTCGTGCCGCAACCTCTAGGCTAGCTGGGATTGCAGGCATGTGCCACCATGTTTGGCTCAAAACAGGAGGGATAGAGCCGGGGACCTGATGTTCAAGTCCCTCCGAGGTCGGCTTCTAATATCACATTTTTGTGGTGGTTTCTGGCCCCTCTTCCCATTGAGATGTAAAGGGAGGTCTGTTGGGAGAGGCTCTTCTAGAAAAGATTCTCTTCGCCTAGAAGTTACCCCTGTGTGTGTTCCTATGTATGCATGACTACCTCTGAAAGTTTCACAAGCAAGAAGAGGCAGATGGAGTTGGGAGGTAAGATGTGGGGGAGACTCTCTCTTCACTGTGTACCGGTTACGGTCTGCAGCTGTGAACAATATACATGTGTCAGATATTTTTAATGATCTCTTATGACTCCATGATCCTGCCCTGACCCCCTCTCTGCACCTTACTGGAGTTCCAAATGCAAGTTACTTTGAAGAGATTAAGACCCTAGAGAGGCTCCTCACTGGGGCCAATTGGGTTCTTCCAAAATCACCTGCTTTACAGCTTAAACGGATTCCCGGTTCCTTCCCGGCCTCATGTTCCTCTGCTTAGAGATGTGCTGGCTTCGAGGATGAGCTCATTATTTCATTACGGGGCCTCTCTGGTGGACATCTGTCGATTGGTCTTCCACACCATTTTCCTCTTTGGCTACAGAAACTGCTTTCAGGAATTGCCCCCCCCCCCCCCCCCCGCCCCGCCCCGTCACGGCGGGCCTGCCAATCACATGGTCCCACCCCAGGGGTGAGGTAAGACCCCTGCTCACCTGGCCATGATTGATTGAAAGGTGGGAGTGTGGGTCATTTGGTGTGGATGTGTCCCCTCAAAGCTCATGTGTTGGAAACTTACTCTTGGATATAACAGGATTGGGAGGGAGCGTCTAATGAGTACTGATTGGGTCAGGAGAGCCCCTGTCCTCAGCAGCAGATTAGGGTTATTTTTGCAGAATTGGGTTATTGTAAGGGCAGGCTTGTTATAAAAGCAAATTCCTCTCTCTCTCTCTCTCTCTCTCTCTCTCTCTGTCTCTCTCTCTCTCTCTCTCTCTCTCTCATCCTTCCGCTATGGGGTGATGCAGCAAGAAGACCCTCATGAGATGTTGGTGCCATATCTTTGGACTACCCAACCCTCCAGGACCATAACCCAAGTACCTTTCTATCATTTAAAAGTTACTGAGTCTGTGATCTTCTGTTACAGCAACACAAGGTGCACCAAGACACTAGGAGAACGACCAACTCCCTCCTCTGAGGTCACCCCTATTAAGGACCAGTTGACTCTAGAGATGTTGGGCACCATCTTGGTAGCTATGTGGAGCATCTGCCTGAGATAGAAGAAAGCACAGGTAGGAGAAAAAGTCACAGGGACCCGGGAACCCTGTTTGAATGCCTGGATCGAGCTGTGCCTGAGGTAAGGTCCCTTCGACTTACCTTCGACTTGAGCTCATTAGTGACCTTTCCCCCTTAATTTAGCCGGGCTCCAGTGATTCTCCAAGATTCACAGGTTGAAATCTAGTCTCCATTGTGATGTTATTAAGAGCTGGGACTGTTGGGAGGTCGTTGGGTCAGGAGAGCGGAGCCCTTATGAAAGGGATTCGTGTCTGTGAAAGATTTCTGTCGCTGTGACAAAATATGTGAGATAAATCAACTTAAAGGACGAAAGGTTTATTTTGGCTCCTGGTTTCAGAGGTTGTGTTCCAGGGTTGGTTGTCTCTGTGGCTTTGGGGGCTGTGGCGGGGCAGTACATCATGGTGGGGAGCCATCTGGTGTTTTAGGAAGAAGGCTAGGTTTGAGATCCAAATGATCACAGTGCCTTTATACAAGAGGCACCAGGGGGCCCTCAGTCCTTTCCATCCATCGTTGGCTGTTATGAATAATGCAACTGTAAACGTTCCTGTGCAGATTTCTTTGTGGCTGGATGTTTTCGTTTGTGTCTATCTCAGAAAGAAACTGCTGAACCATCTAAGTCACCTTTGCACTAGTTCCTGTGCAAACTCTTCCTGTTCAACTCTCCAAAGTTATCCTAGACTGTACCCTCTGCAAATCTGGTTCTCTGTTCTTCTTCCTAAACAAACAAACAAACAAACAAAAAGCAGGTGGCGTATAGTTCAGAGATTCCCTTCCCAGGTGGACCAAGTTGTTCTGAATTTCCGTCGGAATGATAGTGCACTATGTACGGTTGGCGGAAGTAGATTCTGTTAGGCTTGGAGGTAGTCTAGGCAGCGAGTCTCACTGGAATCTGGTTTATATCAGTCTTTTTTTATACATATGTATTTTTTAGTTTTCAGTGGACCTTAATTTATCCATACGAGGTGCTGAGAATCGAATCTGGTGCCTCACACATTGCTAGACAAGTGCTCTGCCCCTGAGCCACAACCTCAGCCCCCTATATCAGTCTTGATGAAAAATGAGAATTTTCCTGGGGACTCTGAAGAGAAAGAATATCAGTCTGTCACTGAGTACAGACCTATAGAGAATGCTAACCCTTAATAGAAAGAAAGCCACCCCTGGCAAGTACGTAGCACCAAACATGGCACTGGAAAGTAAAAGGGGGGGCGGAATGGATGTTTTCAGTGTTCATTTTGAAAAGCATTCCATATACAGGATTCTAGAAACTACCATGACTTCCCACGATTTATAGATACTGTATTGACTCATTTTCTTTACCGAGATAGAAAACCACACTCCTGATTTCCCCTCCCATGTCCCTGGTCATTTTTTTTCTCAGTCTCCCATTGCCAATGTTCTCCTCCTCAGTATGTAGTCCTGGGACTTCTCTCTTTATTGACATCTGGGTAATCTTATCCACTCTCACAGATTTAATATCATCTCTATACACTGATAATTTCTTAGCCTATAACTTTTTCAATTCACCAAGAAGGTAAGACAATTATAAACATACGCACCAAACAACACAACCCCAAAATCTAAAAAGCAAACACTGACAGAATTGAAGGGAGAAAGAGACTGCTTTACAAAAATAATGGGAGATTCAACACCCCACTTTCAGTCCTGGATAAAAACAGATAGAAAAATCAATAAGTGAATATAGAGCTTGAACAACATTATAAACCAACTAGAACTAACAGACACGTGGAAGGCTTCTAATAAGAGCGGAATACTCATTCTTCTCAAGTGCACAAGGAACATTCTCTAGGCTAAACTATTTATTTGACCATAAAATGAGTCTCAATAAATTGAAAAAGACTAAAACTATGTCGAGTATCTTTTCTGCAATCCAATGAAATGAGGAATCCATAAGGGAAGGAAACCTATAAGATTCACCTATAAGTGGAAAATTAAACAATACCTTCTTCATCAACTGGTGGAGCAAAGAATGAGAAACCAGCCTCGACCTCAGAGCAAAGCCTGTCCAAGAAAGGGACATCACCTTTGTCCTTGGAAAGACCCACAGAGCACTCCTAGGCACATTCCCACCCTGCTAAGTTGCTTATCTACAAATAACAGGAGAGATCTGCTGCACCAGGTGTCCCTGACTCAGTCAGGCTAGGTGGGGACCCATAGCAACCCCCTAGCAGCCACCAATCAGCATGAGACAGGGAAATACCGGGGATGCCAGATGACCCCCCAGTAGTTTATGGTGGTTGATAACTTGTTGGGAAACCATGTAGTTCAGCACGAACACCCCTCTTGGCTTTAACCAATCAGTTCAAATAAATCCCCCTCTTGTAGTAACCAATCACCCCTACCCAACTTGTTCCCGCCAGTGAATGTGCTAATCATGTTTTAGAGTTGTTATTTGATTTTCCCGCGGTGTGTGATGATTTGCTAAGAGATGCTATGATGTATGTGGGGGTCCCTGCCTTCTCCAAAGAGTGTTTAAAACTGCTGCAAACCCTGGGCTCGGGGCCTCTCAGCGTCACCTGTTGCTGTGTGCACGCGGAGGACCGAGCTAGCTCCCAATAAACACCTCTTTGCTGCTTACATCGATCTTGGTCTCTGGTGGTCTTTTGGGGGGTCCTGAATTTGAGCTTAACAAGAAGAAATCACAAGGAAATTAGAAAATGCTTTGAGACAAACGAAAACAAAAAGTACAACATACCAAATAGAGAGCTCCTGTCTCAAGTTCTCTCTTGGATTCCATACACCCATCATCAATTAGCTATTTAATATCTTTACTGGTGTTGGGTAAAGGTATAATGGCAGCTACACCCCAAAAAACTCCAACATGGAGCCTGAGGAGTTTCTCTTCCTGCCTCTCCCTCTCCTGCCGGTGCCCCAAATCCCCGCCGGCACCAATTTCAAATCTCGCTGGCGGGAAACCTTAGCCCCAATAAGAACTAATTTCGTGGGCTCCGGAACTGACATCTGGAAGAACTTAAAAAGCCCAAGGACTTTTTAAACAAAATTTTTTCCCCCTTGAAATTTGTCCCTTTCTCTATCATGGAGACAAATGGCCCTTTCTAATTGTTTTGGACCCAAATCATGGATTCATCCTTTATTCCTCTCTCACACTTTTTATTCAATGCATCAGCAAATCTCATGGGTTCTTCTTTCAAAATAGGACTCAAATTGGGTCCCTTCTTATCCTTTCCACAGCTGTCACCGTGGTACATGCCGCCATCATTTTTCACCTGGATTACTGCAATAGTCCCCTAGCTCCCGTTAAGTCTGCCTGTACAACCAGAGTGACTCTTGGGATGCTATCAAAATAGAAATTAAATTATCTGTCTTCAAACTTGAACCCTCACCCCTGCATCCTAGCACACTTTAGATTTAGAAGACCTTGCAAGATGATTCTGGCTCACTTGATGTTCTGGACCAGCTTTCAACACATTGAAGATAAAAGTGGTCCCTTGTTTTAATTTGGATTTTGAAACCTTGTGCAGTTTCTGCTTATTATGTTTATTTGTTATTTCTATTTCTTAACTTCTCCCAACTTTTTTTTTTTTGGTTAGGTGGTCTTCTACCTTTTATAGAGACTGAATATTTCCCCAAATTTGTCTCTTTTGTCTTTATACACACACATTTGTGTGTGTGTGTGTGTTTTATGTTTGCACATGTGTCTGCACATATGTGTGTCTATACAGAGGTTTTAATTATCATGTAGTCAAATTTGTCAATCTTTTCTCAATGATGTCCATATTTTGTTTCATGTTTAGAGAGACCTTCTGCTAAAGATTAAAACAGAATACACTCAAGCTTCCTTCTGACATTCTATGTTTGGTTTTGTGTATAGATCTTTATTTTCTTCTGGAATTTATTTTGGTATAAGAAGATAGGGGTACAGCTTTATTCTTCTCCCTAAAAGACAGATGTCCCAAATGACATTTATTGAACAATCCACATTTTTCTCCACTGATTTAAAATGTTACTTTTATCACATGACAAATTCCCATATGCATTTGGGTCTATTTCTGACTTCCTGGTCTTTTTCTTATCTATCTATTCCTTCCCACACCCTTACAACATTTACTGATGGTTCCTTAATAATACTTTTTAAAAAATCTGTTAGATCAAGTTCACTGTTATTTCTTTTACTTGTAGACTTTCCTAGCTAATCCTTTTGGAGACAGCTTTACTGAGATACAATTTACATACCATATGATTCCCTCATTTTATGCATACAGTTCAATAGATATTATTATAGTTTACCACCACCAAGTCAATTTTAGAATATTTTCATCATCTCAAAAAGAAGCCCCATCTTGTTTAGTTATTTCTCCCTTTCCCCATCCCTCAACAATTCTTTTGTCCCATAGGTTCGCCTATTCTTGATTCCATACATGTGGAATCATATGTGATCTTCTGTGAACACATATAATGTGTGATCTTTTTTTTTTTAACTTAGCATAATATTTTCCAGGTTCATCTATGTTGGGCCATATATCAGTACTTCATTACTTTGTATAGTCAAATAATATTCCATTTGCATAGTTATGCTACATTTCGTTTATCCATTGGTTGATGGACATTTGAGTAGTTTACACCTTTATTTTGTTAAATATTTTTTTAGTTGTCAGTGAGTCTTTTATTTATTTATATGAGGTGCTGAGGATCGAACCCAGTACCTCACACATGCCAGGCGAGAGCTCTACAACTGAGCCACAACCCCAGCCCCCGACATCCTTTGACTAATAGGAATAGTGTTACTATGAACAATTATTTTCAATTCTTTTGAGTATATCCCTAGCAGTGGAATGGCTGGGTCAGGTGGTAGTTTTGTTTAACTTATTGAGGAACCTTCAAAACTATTTTCCACAGCCTGTTGCTGTGGAATGGTATGTTGCTATCAGCAATGTAAGAGGGCTCCAATTTTTTCATATCCACCTCAAGACTGGATATTGTCTGTTGTTGTTTTTATTTGTTTTAACTGTTGTCATTATAGTGAGTGTGAAGTGGTAGCTCACTATGCTTTGATTTTTTTTTTATTTCCCTGATAACTAGTGATACGGAGAATCTTTTCATGTATTTATTTGGCTGTTTATGTATCTTCTTGGAAAGAAATGTCTTTTCAAGTTTATGGTCCCCTATTCTTTGTTACTGAGTTGCCTCCCCAGCCCTTTTTCTTTTTAATTTTGAGAGTTTGTCTAAGTTTGTTATAGTTTGGAGGTGAGGTGCCCCCCCAAAAGCTCATGTGTGAGACAATGCAAGAAGGTTCAGAGGAGAAATGACAGGGTTGTGAGCATCTTAATCCAATCAGCGAATTGATCCCCTGATAGGATTTGATTGGTAACTAAAGTGGCAGGGAGTGGCTGGAGGAGGTGGGAATTATGGGCTGGGCTTTTGGGTATATATTTTTATCTGGCAAGTGGAGACCTCTCTTTCCGCCTCCTGAGCACCATGTGAGCTGCTTCCTTAGGCCACACCCTTCTGCCATAATGTCCTGCCTCATCTTAAAACCCTGAGGGAACGGAGCCTGCTGTCTAGGGACAGAGACCTCTGAAACGGTGAGCCCCCAAATAAACTTTTCTCCTCCCCTAAAAAGTTCTGGTGAGATCTTTCAGTTGCAGCAGTGAAAACACTAACTAAAACAAAGTTGCTCAGGGCCTTGCTTAGTGGCCCAGGCTGGCCTCAAACTTGAGATCCTCCTGCCTCAACCTCCTGAATTGCTGGTTTTACGGGCGTGGGTGTGCTACAGTGCCTGGCTGACATTTATCCTTTTATTATGGAGTCATAAAAGTTTTATATTTTTCTAACTACTCTTGCATGATATTTAGAGGTGAACCTCCATCAAGAATGGCTAGAAGCAGCTTTCATGTAGCTTAAAGGCAAAAAAAAAAAAAAAAAAAAGTTTAGTCCAATAGAGTCTACAGAAAAAATTTCCCCAATGCATCTCTCTCTCTTGAATGTGGATGCTCGGAGAAGACGTGGCCACCTGTTCTGTGAGACTGATCTAACCTTCACTGGCCTTCATGATGCAGGAAAGAGTAGTGCAGTCCTGTCCTTGTGCATGGTGTGAACCTCAGGGTTATTAACTACTCTTTGGCATCACTTACTTTAGTGTATCACTGTCTCAGACAATGAGGCTGGAGAAGCCCTTTCCAAGATTAGCATCCCAAGTTGGCCAGAGGTGATTTGGCAGCTTCCTGGAGGTCTCCAACCTGCACCAACTCTTCTAGCCAGACCCCCAGCCACACACCTGCACCTGCACCTGCGTGATTTGGGGGCTTAATCAGGGAGACGTGCGGCTTCCCACATGGTTCTGTCCCTGGGGAGTGTCTGAAAGGGAATCAGGCATTCTTAGGCCAGTTGCTTATTCCTTGGGGTATGTGAGAGAAGCAAGCACTTTTTAGATCAATATGTTCAAAGCCCATTTGATGCAAGCTCTGCCTTGGGCTGGAAAAAACAGAGCGTTTCTCCAGCTTCTTTCTCTATGAACTTGAACCCTTCTAATGAACTGCTTGTATTTTCTCCTCCAGGAAAGCTTGTGTGTATGTGTGATTATGATGAAGGATCGCTTCAAAACTGGGCACCTGTGGTGCTTGGTCCGTGTACAACCGAGTTTCTCAAGTTTTTAAAAATCGCTATCCCTTCCTCCCCTGAAATCTTTTAGACATTTTTTTTCCTCTATTACCTCTCCCCCCATGAAATTCCACAACCCCCAATATACTGTCTATTTATGTACTGTATGTAAATCTGTGCTTTGTACACAAGAAAATAAGATTTCCCCTCCCTGGGGAGTGATATGCCTCTACCAAGGATGCATGTGCTACGGTTTAAATGTCCCACCAAAGTTCATGTTGAAATTTATTCCCCAGGGGGCTGGGGATATAGCTCAGTGGGTAGAGTGCTTGCCTCACATGCACAAGGCCCTGGGTTCAAACCCCAGCACCACCAAAAAAAAAAAAAAAAAAAAAAAGAGAGAGAGAGGAAGAAAGAAAAATAATTTAATCCCCAATGTGAGGTATGAACAGGATGCAAACTTAATCTGACCATGGCATTCAGAGGCAGGACCTTTGGAAGGCAAAGAAGGTTAAATGAGGCCTGAATGGTGGGGCCCTCATCCAATGGATCTGTGTCTTTCTAGAACAGTAGGAGAGACCTGGGCTGGGATGTGCTGCCCATCTTACCATATGATGCCTATGTGGCCTTGAGACTCTGCAGAGAGTTCATGCCAGCAAGAAGGACCTCATCAGATGTGCAGCCACCTGGTTGTGAACATCCCAGCCTTTGGAACTATGAACCTAACAAACCTCTATTCTTTATAAGTTACTCAGTCTCTGGTATTCAGTTATAGCAACAGAAAAAAATGGATTAGGAGGAGAGCATACTTAACAATAGTTCAGAACCAGTCCCCTTGGCAGCCTCCCATGCATAAAAGCCAGAAGCTTGGGCTCTGTGGAGACTGATGCAAATGGACAGGCCCTGACTTAGTGGTGTCAGATCTTGGAATATCTCAGGAGAAGCCAGGAATCTGGATACATTTTCACTTAAAGCATTGGTTTTAATGACACAGCAGCAATCATGCTGTGTAGACCAAACAAAAAAAGAGGAAACCGAGATACACTGACTCTGGAGACTAGCTGGTGTGGTTGGGAGTCCAGTCCAAATCCTGTAAATCTAGTTAGTGTCCTTTCCACCTCAGGAGTCTCCACCCTGCCCCTCAGGACCCCTCCTGACCTCTCCTCTCTGGGAGTGCTTTGATGCCTCTCCTTGCCCTGTACACCAGCCCCCAGACCGGGGTCATCCAGGATGGGGACAAATGCCCCCACCAGGTTCCCAGCAGGACCTGGACTCTGCTACTGAGCATGCACGCAGCAAAGAAGAGGGGGACAGGGAGGGCAGCGCCCTGGAGGAGGAGTGGGTCGCGTATCTGGTGCGGACCGTGAGAATGCAGACCCAGGGGAGGCTTCAGAAGGCGGGGCACCGGCCTCGCCCAGCCTCTGCCCTGGGGACAGCAGAATCTCGGGCTGAAACAACCCGTTGTCCACTCCCTCCCCTCTGACCCGATACCCGGCTATTGTTTTCTGTTTGCCCGGGTCGTAGGTGGGAGGCGAGGACCGCTGGGGTTCGGGAGCCTGGCTGCTCTCCAGCCCGGTGGCGGCCTTCGGCCCTGGGGTCACTGGGCGGCCGCGCCTGCAGCCTGGAGGAGGGAACGCCTGGGTCCGGCGGCCGCTCGCTCGGGTCCTCCCGCCTCCAGCTCGGCCATGGGCTCGCGCGGCTCCCACGCTGCTCTCATTCCCGACGTGGACAGCATTCGCCGAGAGACCGGCTGTGAGTGCGCCGCGCCGCTGCCCGGGAGGGGACACCGGACAAAGCCAGGCGCCGTTGGGGACAGGAGGGGGTTCAGGGCAGCGTAGGGGACCCCAGAACAGGGCGTGATGGAGGAGTGGGGAACCCCGGGGCTGGGAGACCTGGACCCAGGCGCCTGGGAACAGGGGCGCTTAAACTTGGGGGTCCCGCGTCCAAGTGGGAAGATGGCCCAGGTTCATCCGCTGGGATTCACCCAAGCAGCCTGGTGTCCATGAACCTGGACGGAGGCTGAAGGCAGAGCTGACCGCGGATGGACAGGGGTGACTTTGATCCTTTGGTTTCCGGGAACCCAGCGCTGAAACGCGGGGACCTTCCCGGGTCTCCAACCTGGCGCTTCACTGGGTCTCGTCCAGCTCCTTCCAACTCCGTCCCTCTGCCTCGGGTCCGAGGATAAAGACCCCTCCAGCAAGTGCTCAGCCCTCGGCCTGCCTCCCCTGGCCGCCGGGAGGGGGTTTCTGGGGCGCTGCCCCGCGGCTCTGGGGTTCAGCCACGTCCCGAGCGCACTCGGCAGGTCACCCTTCCTTCTTGCCTCCCGCAGTCTCGCAGGCCAGTCTGCTCCGCCTCTACCACCGGTTCCGGGCACTGGACAGGAACAAGAAGGGCTACCTGAGGTGAGGGGAGGGGGCTGGCCCGATGACCTCTGCCCCCACTCCCCTCTCAGACACCACCTGCCTTTGTCCCAGCCACTGTGAACTTTGACTTTACAGCCGCATGGACCTCCAGCAGATCGGGGCGCTGGCTGTCAACCCCCTGGGAGACCGGATTATAGACAGCTTCTTCCCTGATGGGTGAGGCCCGGTGGGGTCGAGGAGATGGAGCTGGAGAAACCTGGTGGGGGAGGTCAGAGACAGGGGCAGGTGGCTCACCAAGGTGACCCCTGCTCCTCTCCATCCCACTCTCCAGGAGTCAGCGATTGGATTTCTCAGGCTTTGTTAGGGTTCTGGCTCATTTTCGACCTATAGACGATGACACAGGAGTCCGAGACCCCAAGCAGCCTGAACCCCTCAACAGCAGAATGAACAAACTTCGCTGTGAGTAATGGGAGGGGCTTGCCCGAGTGAGACCCCAGAATTGGGCACACCAGGGAGAGGCCCCAGGAAGCTCCCACTCCCTCTGTGAGCCTATTGATGATCTAGGCCTCCAAGGCGACCGGTAAGACCTACCTTCCTTATCCCCCCTCTTCCCAGTCGCCTTTCAACTCTACGACCTGGATCAGGATGGGAAGATCTCCAGGCAGGAGATGCTGCAGGTGGGAAGAAGGCAAATGCAAACAGACCTGCTGCATGAGGGGGGATGGTTGGATGGGGCTGCGCGGAGATGGGGTGGGATGATCCTTCCATGGGCGGAACTTGCATATGGGGTGGGAAATGGAAAGGAGCCGGTTAGTTGGGAGGAGGGGTGGGTAGCAGTTAGGTAAGAGGTGAGGAATCAGGGATTCTCAGCAAATTTGCCTTCTGAGTGAGCACTTGGCCATAGCTGGTGACCTTCCTGGTTGTCACAACTGGGGGAGAATGTGCTACTGGCATTGGGTAGATGTCAGGAATGCTGCTCTGTACATTGGATAATAGGGAGGCTAGCTTCCCACAACAGAGGGTGGACTGGCCCCGAATGTCAACAGCACCAAAATCAAGAAGCTCACCTCTCTTCAGGTGTGCTGAGGTGGTGACAGAGGGGGAGCTAGTGATGGACGAGCTGGGGTTATAAGGTTGGAGTAATGAGTTTGGGCATATTGCTTGTTGTGGTGCGTGGTGAGGGTTAGATGGGGGATCAGATGCCCAAGCCGTGGGGGGGAATTATTAGGGAAGACGGTGGGGTGGGAAATGGATGAGAGATCATGAAATTGGGAGTCCTTTCAGCAGTGAGTCTGGGGGATGCATGAGTACACTCTGTGCCTCTTCTTTATGGCTGCTGCTTCTACCTCCAGGTTCTCCGGCTGATGGTCGGAGTCCAGGTGACAGAAGAGCAGCTAGAAAGTATCACGGACCGCACGGTGCAGGAGGCGGATGAAGATGGGGATGGGGCTGTGTCCTTCTTGGAGTTTACCAAGGTCGGGCATCCTGACTCCCTCGGGAACTGGGGAGTGGAGTTCCCGCAGAGAGATGGGCATGAGACATAAAATAGAAGGAGGGCTGAAAAATAAGGGGTTCCCAGGGAGCGATGGGGCTCTGAGGAATGCGTAGAGCCCTGCGGGGGGAGGGGGGAGGCATGGTGGACTGCGATTTGAGACTTCTGACGTGACTACCTCCATCTCTCTCCAGTCCTTAGAGAAGATGGACATTGAACAAAAAATGAGCATCCGGATCCTGAAGTGACGCTGGCCACCCCCTGCATCTCTGGCCAGCTCCTGCAGGCCAGTCTCTGCTTGGGAGTCGTCCTCCGTCTTCATGGAGGCAGGGTCTCTACACCATTCTTATTTCTAAACTGAACTCTGGGGTCAAGGAGAGAAAGTTGGAAGGGCCTATCCTAAAGCTCAGGTCCCTTGATCTCAGGTCTGTGAATCCGTCAGCCATCCTTTAGTTGCAGGTGACAGAGAATCCAATGAAAACAGCTTAAGTAAAAAAAAAAAAGGGGGGGGGGATTTTATGGGCTCACACAATTAAAAAGTCCGAGTCTTCAGACATAACGGGATCCAAGGGCACAAATGATGTTGGGACTCTGTTTGACCCTTCTCCAGAGGGCTCTTCCCTCAGGGTGCAGAATGGCTTCCAGTAACTCCAAACTTGCATCCTTCTAGCCTCCTAACACAGCAGGAGGATTTTCTTATTCCAATAATTCTAAGCAAAGAGTATCATTGGCCCAACTGGGGTCTCGTCTGGTTGGTTAGGTTGGTGTCAGGCACTAATTCCTAGAGCCAGAAAATAAGGTTTGAAGACTCAAGATTGAGGTACCATTAGGAGGAGGAGGGGAAAAGTGTGTGTGTGTGTGTGTGTGTGTGTGTGTGTGTGTGCTGTGTCTGTTCAGGCAAAACAAGATATGGCCATTACTGTCTGGTTGACCCAATGGAGGTATCTTTGAAATCTGGCCCCTTCAATAGATTTTCACTGATTTCATAAATGCATGACTGTGTAAATGAGGTGGGTGTGGTTTATGGGGGCGGGGAAGATGGTGTAAAAACAATAAACAACGTGTACTTTCCTGGGTGTGTGAAGTTATTCTGAAATTTGGAGAGCAGCTGGGTATCATGGTGCATGCCTGTAATCCCAGAGGCTCCAGAGGCCGAAACAGGAGAATTGCAAGTTCAAGGTCAGCCTCAGCAACTTAGTGAGGCCCTCCCTAAGCCACTTAGTGAAATGAAAAATAAATAAAGGAGTGGGGATGTGACTCAGTGGTTAAGTGCCCCTGGGTTCCATCCCCAGTACAAAAAAATAAAAAGTAATAATAAGATTTGAAGAGTAATCCTGCTATAAAAGGTTCAAATGTTGATATATCATAGAATAGAGTGTAAAAGTTACGTAACACAGTGCTCCAGTCATACCTGTAAGGAGCTGTTGTTAGTGGCCTTCCTGGATCCTCTTCTGGGATGTGCTGGAGATGCCTTATGTCAACACATGAGTATCAGTATCTTTTGGACTCTGCATTCGGTGACATTAAGTTGGAAGATGGCAAATGGCTGTAGAGAGAATATTTATGCCACAGACATTGGCAAATGCAACAGGCCAGGGCTCTCCCCTGGGGAAGCCAGTTGTCCAACATTTAACGTCACGTCCCCTGCTAGGCATTCACTACTACTGCATGGGCCAGGGTCTTTGTACCCTGCTCCCCTAGTACCTGCAATACCGGTGCTTGGGGTCTTTGCCAGACAGAGTCGGGTACTTGACCTGCGTGATGGGCAGGTCAGAAACACCCAGGGATTCATGACCACTTGCTCTTAACCAATGACAGATGGCAACTGGTAGCTAAACACCCAGTTATTCCACCTTTTGAGTGGGATACTTTGGAGGTACATTCCTTATTTCATGTATAAATCTCCAGGTTCAAGCCCAGTAGCCCACAGTGTTAACCTGCTGGTTAAAGGACCCTGTACCAGCTCCCTTTCCTCCTAGTCTCACTTGCTCTGCCCTCTCGGTCCCTTCTGAATCACCTCCAATCCCTGTCTCAGGATGTACTAGGACTTGTGGAACACAGGCTCTCTCTCTCATTCCCACGCGGCTGGGGAACTCTCTGGAACACTGAAGAACTGCATTCAAGGGTTGTACAACTCCTGACATTTTCTTATTTCAGGAAGTTTGAGATCATATGAAGACTGTGAAACGTTGGGGCTCCAGGAGCCTGGAATTATCTGGGGTAACAATTTGGACCTTTGCATTTTGATTCGAGTATGAGTCTGACAGATGAGCCCCAGGGTTGGAGGGGCAGGCAGAGATCAAAAGGGGTCTTTGGGGGCTGGGGATGTGGCTCAAGCAGTAGCGCGCTCGCCTGGGATGCGTGCGGCCCGGGTTCCATCCTCAGCACCACATACCAACAAAGATGTTGTGTCTGCCGAGAACTAAAAAAATAAATATTAAAAAATTCTCTCTCTCTCTCTCTCTCTCTCTCTCTCTCTCTCTCTCTCTCTCTCTCCCTCTCTCTCTCTCCTCTCACTCTTTCTTTAAAAAAAAAAAAAGGGGGTCTTTGGTTCCTTGGGGAACGTTGTGATTGTTGTCAGAGGATGGTTACAGGAACAAGGACTTTCTGATTAGGGATATCTGTTTAGTCTTTGATCCCGATTGAAGACAGGAGTGGGGAATAAAAGTCACCCAGTGGCCATTTTTTTTCGGGCACTGTGAAAGATATGTCTGTAGACACAAGTAGAGGAGAGGGAAGGAAAAGGAGAGAGGCGGGGAGGGGGAAGGGAGATTGATTTTGAGACATTCTTTATTTTTTTTGGTACCAGGAATTAAACCCAAGGGGCCCTCAACCACTGGGCCACATCCCCAGACCTCACACATGCCAGGCAAGTGCTCTACCACTGAGCCCCAGCCCCAGCCCCCACAGACCTTTTTAAATATTTTATTTAGAGACAGGATCTTGCTAAGTTGCTGATGGCCTCACTAAGTTGCTGAGGCTGGCTTTGAACTCGCGTTCCTCCTACCTCAGCCTCCTAAGCTGCTGGGATTTCAGGCATGTGTCATGGTGCTCAGCAAGGATTCATTCTTTAAAGTTGGTCTTTTTTTTTTTTTTTTTTTCTTTCCATTTTCCATCACAGTGTTTCTTCATATCCCTGAGGGAAGATTTCATCTAATTAAAAGTTCAGAACTCTTGGCCCCATTTGAGAGTCCCTGAGTCTCCAGGGAAATCTACATCTTTAAAAAGTGATTCTGATGCTACAGGTCCACGGACCTAATTTGACCTAAATCTTCCAGCCAGGCTGCTGGTGACCACTCTCTCTACAGGGACTCCAGCGACCGTGAAGCATCCAGCTCGGCCCTGGGCTCCGAGGAAAGTTCTCCCTACGCATCACATCGTGTACAGACCTGCTCCGCCAACTCCTGACTCAGGAAGGTTACCAGAGAGAGCGCCTGGGCTCTGCTCACTGTCCTGGTGGTTGGGGGAGCAAATGTCCCTTAATTCTGTTAACATGCAAGTCCCCTGATCCCCGCTCCCCACCCCAGCCAGGCTCAGGAGGTTGGAGAGCTCTGTCACGCAGGTGAGGGTTCAACTCCCACAGAAATGCCCATGGATTGTTCCTTGCGGGGTGGGCTGATGACAGCCTCCATTCTACGAGCAGCAGTTGACAATCTTCACTGATCTGTCTACCACTCTCATTATTGTTGCTCTATGGTACCTGTCACCTGCACCATTATGCATTTATTACAGGCTGGGTATCCCTTAACAGAAACACCGGGGACTACAGGTGTTTGGGATTATTTTCCCCCAGATTTGGGAATATTTTCATATGTATAAAAAGATAATTTTGAGGATGGAGCTGAAGTCTAAATGTGAGGTTTGTAAATGTTTCTTACACACCTGTTACACATAGCCCGAAGGCACCTTGCACCTAGGTTTTGACTGGACCCACGTCAGGTGTGGAAGTTTCCATTCATCGTGTTGCACCGTAGCTCAAAATGCTTCAGATTTGGGGGAGTATCTCCGGTTTCAGATTCTCAGGATCTGGATGTGTCTATACATTGTCTCAATTTAAAACGTACAGATTTGGGTTTGTGAAGGGAATGGCATCTCACCCCTAGAAGGTGAAAACCAGCATCAATTAAGAAGTTCGCAGAGAAGTAACAGAAGGACAACGGGGGGGACATCTCATCTGGAGGGTCGTTGACGGTCCTGGAATTTTCTAGAAGAACTCATCTACATACCTTGAAGAGCTGGGAGCTCCAGAGAGAGGGTTTTTTTTTTTTTTTTTTTCCTGGCCAAGTAGCCTGAACTTGAAGCAGAAGGTATAGGGAGAGCCCTAAGAAGAGAAGCAAGTAGAAGGCAGTGACATTGTGTGGACCTCATCGTGCCACCATTGCCTCTTTGTAGCTGATCAGGAACACAGTTAAGAATTCTGGCCCAGACGCTCAAGTGCAGGGGAGCCCTGTCATGTCCCTTGGTCCCACACAAAACAAAACAACAAAACAAAAAACCCTCTCTGGATATTTAAGAGGAAACACACTGTCTTGATTCCTGGTAAAGACTTACCCTGACATCAGTGTGGTTTAGGAAAAATAATTTTAAGTTTAGAGTCCTCCCAGGCCTGAGTTTGAATCTGAGCCCTTTGAATGACCTGCTGTGCAGCCCTGGGCACTTCACATGGGCTCCTCATGCCCTGGCTTCTGCTCTGTGGGAAGGAGCTAGATAATAGCAGCCACCCTGCAGAACTGTTGCCCAACCCTGCTGTCTCCCAGCTCTGAATCTCGGGGCCCGTCTGGAAGCCTGGACTCTGGCCTCCATCAGCCAGGAAAAGGAATAATAGACATTTATTGGTTCTTAGAACGGAAAGAAAAGTCCAAAGGTAGCCCAGGTGAAAGAGCGTCCCAAAGGATAAATATCATAAACTCATCTTGTCTTTTCTCAACTCTCCTCTCTTCAGGGCTGGTTTTGCTCTCAAGCAGAGATCCCAATGAACTCAGTCCTGGATCTGCAGAAACAGGCAGGCAAAAGTAACACTCTGATTGGCCAAACCGGGTCATGTGGTCTTCCAAGAAGCAGAGATTACATTACATGCAATGTATGAGTGTCTGTGTGGATTCCCTAACATAGTATCAGATTGTTTCTACCAGAATCAGCAGGCTGCATGTTGGACAGTCAGGCAGCAGATAACTGCATAATAATGTTTGCTTGGGGCTGCAAATAACAGAATTACCAACTAACTGTGACTTAAACAATTAAGATAATTATCTCATACCATAAAATGTCTCTGGTGGTAGTCCGTCCTCAAGTTGCTGAGTGATTTAGAAGTATTTTTAGGGGCTGGGGTTGTGGCTCAGTGGTAGAGCACTTGCCTGGCATGTGTGAGGCCCTGGGTTTGAGCCTCAGCACCACATGTAAATAAATAAATAAATAAATAAATAAATAAATAAATAAATAAATAAATAAATAAAAGATCCATTGACAACTAAAAAAAATTAAAAAAAAAAAAAACCCAAGTATTTTTAAGGATCTAAGATCTTTTATCCTTCCATTCTTCTTAACTTTGAATTCTCAAGCTATTGTCTCATGGCCACAAGATGGCTTTTATGGCTCCAGCCATTGCTTCTTCACAGGAACAGTGTGTAAACAGGTGCCTTGGCAAATGACCAGGGCAGCTAAAGATAGCTTCTTTCATGTCTCTCTATTTTTAAAAAATATTTTTTTAGTTGTAGACGGACATAATACCTTTATTTATTTATCTTTATGTGGTACTGAGGATTGAAGCCAGTGCCTCACACATGCTAGGCAAGCGCTCTACCACTGAGCCACAACCCCAGCCCCTCATACCCCTTTATTTTGACCAACGAAGAAAATATTTCTCCTTGAAGTTTGCCCTCTTTCCCTGCCATTGATAAAGACAGAACCAGAATAACTCCAGCCGTAGGGAGGATTGGAAAACGAATCTCTCTGGTATTTTCAGAGTTTATCATGCGCTCGTGATGGGCTTGACCAACAGGGATAAGGCGGGTAGGAATGGTAGGTGAGGTATACTGTTGGGGTTTTGCTAAGTGTGGCTGTAAGAACAATCCCAAATCTCAATGGCTGACACTGCGGGTGTTCATTTTTACTTAGGCTCCGTGGTGTTCTCTGGGGACCGGCTGGGGCTCTGTTCCATGCATCTGCATGTTGGGGGGCAGTCCTCATCAGGAGCATGCCCTGCTCATGGTGGGGGAAGGAGTTAGAGACCTGCAGAAACAATGGCTCTTCGACTTCTGCTTGGATCTGACATGAACCTTGTCTAGACGGACGTTACTGGCTAAAGCTTAGCAGATTAAAATAGCCACTGATTGGGTCGCTGTCTGGTGTTCAGCTGGCAGGTGGCCTGGTCTGTCACTCTGTTACCTTGGTAGGGATGCCTTGGAAGTTACAGTGCGTCCATGGCGATGAGGAGGTTGTAGACTCCTTAGACGGCAGCTGACAGCTTCCAGGAAAGTACTGTAGAGACAGGAAGTGGGAGAAGCCAGTGTCTTAAAGCCTAGGCTGGAAACTGGTCCAACAGCCCTTCCACCATAATATACAAAACAGCCATCGAACCTGTAGAGAGGGGATCTATTCTGTCTCTGGGAAGCGGGAGTATAGAGCCATTTATGGCCATTTTCAATCTGCTCCACACGGTGTTTTGGCGTGGATATGGCTGGAGTGTGTCTCCCTGGGGTTCTCATTTTGGGGAGCTTGGTGATGGAAGAGGTGGTGGGCCTTTAAGAGTGAGGCCTGGTGGAAGGCAATTAGGTCTGGGAAAGAATTGATGTAGTTCTCCTGGGGCCCTGGTGAGTTTGTGAGAAAGGGTTCTTATAATAACACAAGTTTGGCCCCTCCCTGGTACTCTGGCTTCCTGATATCTCTCTCTCTCTCTCTCTCTCTCTCTCTCTCTCTCTCTCTCTCTCTTTTCATGCACTACCATCATGGTGTCATCTGAGCTGAGCTTGTCCCTCCAAAACTGTAAGCAAACCTCTTTTCTTTAGAAAGTACACAGCCTCGTTTTTTTTGTTATAGTAACAGAAAATGGACTAATGCATATGGCTATAGGTGAGGATGCATAATCCTCTTACAGGGAATGGAAGCAGACATTTTTTTTTTTAAAGGTGGGCCTTGCCTTACCAGTTAACATTTAGCATGAAATGAAAATAATTAAGGATGGGAATGTGGCTCAGAGGTAGAGTGCTTGCCTAACATGTACAAGGTCAGGGTTCAATCCCTAGCATGCCACACACACACACACACACACACACACACACACACACAAAGAGAATTAGAGAAAAAATAATTAAAATTGTTGCAATATTGCTATAGACTGATTATTGAGGCAAAGAAGAAATCCAAGAAACATAAACATATATGCATGCATATATAAGTCTACACGTATGTCTTTTATATTTACATACTAGACGCCCAGATTATGTTACAAAATGAAATGGCAAATAGTTTGGAGAAAGGGGTGACATGGGCATGGTGGCTCATGCCTATAATCCCAGCTGCTCAGAAGTTTGAAGCAGGAGGATTGCAAGTTCAACGGCAGCCTGTGCAACTTGGCATGACACTGTCTCAAAAAAAACAAAAAAAAACAGGGCTAGTTTAGCACTTGTATTTCTAACCAAACAGTACAATTCACTGCTTTAAAAAAAAAAGAGAGAGAAAGGGGTATAAATATTAATACAATTTTGTGGTGCAGAGGATTTTCTAATATTTTCAAGGAAAATATTCATAGTGTTAACAAAAATTTTAAACTTTAAAGGTAAAGGACAAATTGGAGAATATTTGCATTATGCCCATCAGAGAAGGGGTTACCATTTTTTTTTACATATAAGTACCTCTTAGAATTAGAAAAAAGATGAACATTGTGTAGACAAAAATATGAACAAGAAATTTTTTTTTTTAAAAAAGATAGATGTTTAGTCCATTGTTGACTAGGTTCTGATTAAAACCATGATTCTTCTGAGGCTCAACCTAGTTTTATGTGTTAAAGCCCTAAAAATGGGCATGGTCTTTGTCCCAGAGAATCATTTCTAGGAATTTATCCTGAGTAATTAGTTAAGGATGTGCAGAACAATTGACCTCCCAGACC
Source organism: Spermophilus citellus (assembly GCF_964194105.1). Classification (NCBI taxonomy): domain Eukaryota; kingdom Metazoa; phylum Chordata; class Mammalia; order Rodentia; family Sciuridae; genus Spermophilus; species Spermophilus citellus. The sequence continues at coordinate 16,931,983 of NC_138187.1, forward strand.
CTTCACTGAAGTATTGTTGACAGCAACGTGAACAACTGAAGTCAGCTGACCAGGTGCCATATGGGTGGGGAGCTTGAAACTCTCTTCAAGAAGGAACTTGCTCTTCAGCTGGCCACTGATAGATTTCAACTGTTACCCTTCGGGGTATGCCTTATCTATTAAGCTGTGGTCACACTCTTAGGCAACTCTAACAAAAACTGAGCAAGACATGGGCCTGACTTTGCCCCCTGAAGTTCTCCCTCCTTGGTCTATCCTGCTTGCTCATCATTTGACGTTTTGCAGATGTTTCTCCAAACGAAACCTCCATACTCCTGATACTGAGTGTCTGCTTCTAGGACACTAATGCTTTGTGTTTGAGTTCAGTTGGAGTTTGTGTTAGCCAGTTTTCTGCTGCTATAACAAAATAGCCGAGGCTAGATAGTTTATTTTGAAAAGAGATTCTTTTGGCTCATAATTGAGGTGGTTGGAGGGTCCAATCTGTATAGCACTGGCCCCTGGGCTGTGCTATAACATGGAGAAAAGGAACTGGTTGCATGCAGGAGGGAGAGGGCAGTCATATGGCAAGACAGGAGGCCAGAGACTGTGGAAAGGCTAGGCCTGACAGGAGAAGCTGGCACTTATTATGTGCACCTGGCCCAGGATTGGGAGAAGCTGAAGGAGACACTCAGGAGCTGGAGGATTCAAGGCCTGGCCGGTGTCCACACCCACAAGGTGAATCAGAGTATGAGCCACAAATTGTGGGAGTCCCAAGAATTCCACATGTGGACCTGGGAAGCCAAAAATAAATAAATAAATAAATAAATAAAGAAAGAAAGAAAGAAAGAAAGAAAGAAAGGAAGGAAGGAAGGAAGAAAGAAAGAAAAAATGGCTGCTGTCTTGCTTCTATCTGCCTGATATTCCACACCTTTTTTTCTTGGGGCTAAATGAACCCAGAGCATTGGGAAAAGAATTTCTTGGGAATGTAGTTCCACTTTTGCTAAATGGAAACAAAAAGAAAACCACCTGTTAATATTGGCTAAAATAAAATGATAAGTTAATAAAACGGAATGGCATTTGGCCATTTAAAATGATGTCATCGTGAGTACTTGTTGTCATTTGAAAACAGGGTGTACAGCATGACTGTGTTGGTAAAAGTGTATATATACATCCAGTTTTGCACAATTTGTGCTCTGAGTATTTCCAAGCTTCCCAGGTCATCTGTACTAAGGGCGACCTCCACATTCTACCAGGGCTCACCTTGTCTCCCTGCGCATATTATTTTTGGTTTTCGGGATACTACTGAGGTTCTTCCTCATGTCCTCATGGGGTTTCCCACCAAGCCTGGCTTTCTCTTTCCTTGGACTGTAAAGACAGCCCCCAAACATTGCGTGGTTAGCTCCCACTTACTATTCCAGACCTTTCTCTATAGTATATGGTACCCCCATTTGCAACTCAATAGCTCCCCAAACTCCCTGAACATCAGAATAAATTGCCTGGGAAACTTAAAAAAAAATACAAAAACCTCACAGATGCTTGGGCTTTACTGTAGACCTATTACCTTAGAATTTCCAGAGCTAGGCCCAAGAAATGTCTCTATTATTCTGGATATAGATCTGTCTGCATATGCTAGAGATCCGAAATAATTCTGGCTCTGTGGCGAATCCCCGTCGTTTCAAGTTGCATCCATTCTGAAGGCAAGTTTAACTTTCTCGTGTCAGACGCAGGGCTCAGGCACCTTGACGCAGCTTCTAATTCTCCATCTATGGCCTCCCAATTCCTCAACACAGTTGGTCCGCATATCTGCCTTCTACGGTTGCCTGCTGGTCACCACCACCCCATGTGCTGCATACAGCCTCCTTGACTCACCCCACTCACCCCTACTCCCCATAACACTGCCCAGGAAGCAGAGCTATTGTTTCTCTTCTAGAAAGTTCTCTCTCGAACACACTGGACACAAGTCAGACGAGAGCCACAAGGGCATCCAAGTTTCCTGTGAGGGTCACCGGGTCACAGATCAGGCACTTCGGATCAGGTGGTCCTCGAGGATAAGGAGGTATCCCATGAATGTCGCACTGCAAACACTGTGACCTCCCCCTCTCCATCTGGGAGCCCTGTCCAGCAGGGCTGGAACGTACAGCTTGTCTCCAGAGGTTCAAGACCAAATTAGGGGAAGTCACCAGGTGGGTTATGACAAAATGCCTGCAGATGGTGCTCAGCCTCCTGCCTCTCTCCCCAGTGGCTGACGCCCGGGCTTGGGGAGCTTCCGTGGCTTGCCGCTGTGTGTCCGCACTGTTCCCTGCTGACCGCTGTCTTTGTTGGGTGCTGCTAAGGTGCTCCAAATTGGGTGGACCCTCTTAAGTCCACGGTTTCCCGGGACTTGGCAACTGTCAGTCTTACTAGGGCCAGAGGGACAGCCAGGGCCCATAGCCACGGTTGTCAGGGCTCCCTGAATGAGCACTGCCAGCCAAAGTGACATTGATATACCCTGAAGGTCGGCCCGGCCACACTGGCTTGAGGCAGCAAGGGGGGACCTCGACTGAGGGGCCCTCAGGAGGATGCTGGGCCAGGATGAGACCTGGGGCTGTGATGCAGCAGCATCTCAGGAGGTCACTGGACTTCCTGTCCTGACTACAGGGGTGTCCCCTTTACCCAGGAGACGATGGCACTTGGTGGCCTGGGTGCCGTGGGATCTGTGAACTCCTTGCTTCGGCTGCTCTTGCCACTGACCTAAGGAGGTCAACTGGGATACCCTACAGGGGGAGGGGGTGCTGCACACGGGGCCAGTTGGCACCCAAAGTGGAGACTGTGGCTCACGACGGGGGGGGGGGGCAGTTCTGATCTCCAGGGGCCTGACGGGTCAGCAAAGAGAGATGAAGAAGAAAAATTAGCTGCCCATCAACATAAGCATTTAAAAAATTCTACTAAAAAAAAAAAAAAAAACCCGTCAGTGGAGGGGCTTGATTATGCTAAGGTTGGGGCCATTCCAGAGGGAGACTCGTGCCTGAAGGTGTGGGACCGCAGTCCCCCTCCTTGTCCCTTCACTAACTAGAGACAGAAACCAAGAACACATCTTGTAGCACCTAGAAACCTGGGAGGGGGAGGGGGAGGGGGAGAGGAGAAGTGGGAGGAGAGGAGGGGGAGGAGGAGGGGGGAGGAGGAGAGGGAGGAAGGGGAGGAGGAGGGGGGAGGGGAGGGGGAGAGGAGAAGTGAGAGGGGAGGAGGGGGAGGAGGAGGGGAGAGAGGGAGGGAAGGAGGGGGAGGGGGAGGGGGGAGAAAAGGAGGGAGGAGGGGGAAGGGTGGTGGGGGAGGAGGAGGGTACAGGGGAAGGGGGAAGAGGAGGCGGGGAGCCGGTGGAAAGAAGAAGAAGAAAACAGGAATAAAGACTTTAGGCAGGTGCAATCCTCCCCACACCAAAAATAAGGAACTCTTTAATTCCTGTTTAACATCTTTTGTTTTTATTATTTCTAATACTTAGATACACAGAATACATTTTATATTATGAACACAAGATTTAATAAAGTATATTGTACTAACATATGTGTATAATGCATATTACATTAATTATAGAGTTATAATATATATGTAATAAATAGATATTTTTTTTAAAAAACAGCCATTAGTTTTTATTATTCAACTTTAGTTTTTATTTACCCATATTTTTATTGGTACATTATGATTCCACATCATAGTGGGATTCATTATCACCCATCTGTACACGCACACAATACAATTTGGCCAATATCGTTCCCCAGGATCTCCCTCCCCCATCTCCCTCCCCTGGTTCCTTTCCTCCGCTCTACTGATCTTTCTTAGATTTCATGAGATCCCCCAACTTTCTTTTCCTTCTTCTTCTCTACGAAACAAAGGAACTTTAAAAGAGACTTCAAATTGTACGCACCCTAGATTACTAATTAAGAAACAAGTCTCTAGATATAAGGGGGAAAATAAACATAATTGGATAAATTATATATACATATATAATACTATTTTAGTATAAATACATAATAGATAAATTGCTTATGTATAGCATGTACCTAAATTAAAAGAAATATCCATAATTTGAACCTATTGGAAATTCAAAATTTACATACTAATTTGTATGCTAAATAATTTATGATTTTTTTTAAATCAATAAAAAAAGAATTTATGTTACAAGAAAAATGAAAAGGGGGCACTGATCGTCCTTTGTGCCTCTACAACATAGATTTTAAACTCAACTTTAACATTTGCTAAAATGTCTCACCACTGTGACAAAATACCTGAGATAATCAACTTAATAAGGAAAGAGGTTTATTTTGGCTCACAAAATAGAGGATTCTAGAGGATTCAGCCCATGGCCACTGGCCCTGCTGTTCTGGGAATGTGTTGGCATCACCCTTCATGGAGGGAGCCTGGGGAGGAGGAGGCCTGTACCAGTCAGGCAGTGGGAAAACTGGAAGACAGGAAGTGGAGACCCAGGAATAGGCCAAGTCCTGAGAGCCACTTCGAGGCCATGCCCCTACTGACCTAACTTCCTCCTAGTTAGCCCCACCTCTTAAAGGTTCCACCACCTCTCAATAGGCCACCTTCAACAAATGGGCCTCTGGGAAACATTTCTGATCCAAACTGCCACAGGCCTCGTCAATTTATTGGGACTCCAATAACTATCTGCCTCTATGATCTCATAAAAGGTAACTAAATATAGAGAGAAGTAGGCATGCCTCACTTTAACTGAGCCTTGCTTGAATTTCCCAAAGTGAGAGAACCCATTACTGTGAAATATTCCATGTTGGGGACAGATGCTCTGACATCATAAATAATATATCAAAAATATATTAACACTAAAGTAGGTCTTTGGCACTTACAAATAGGGCTTGATAAAAACGAGACCCCGTAAACCTCCAGTTAAAATTGTAAATGGTTCCATATAAACTGAAACAGACCCTCGAGGATTAAAACATTATATAAAACCTAAGTAATAAAGCAGTGATTATCCCCGCTGCTTCTCCATTTGACAGCTCAATTTTGCCTGTTCTCAAATCTGGGAGGAATAAAAGGCCCTTGCAATGCATTATGACAATCCTAATTCTGGGTTCCCAGGCAGCAAGGACACCAAACCCAATACCCAATATCGTTAAAATGACTGATTTTATTCCATCAACAACCGGTAAATATTTGGCTCTTCGAGATTATCTGGCAGGTTCTATTCAGTGCCTGTTTCCACAGACTCTCAGCTGTAGTTCCTCTCTACCTCTAAAGGGACACAACCCATAGGGGACCCTCCACAGCTCATGGTCACACACAGACTTTGCAGACGAGGTGTTAATGCTGTACTTCCACCTTCTCCAGGAACCAAGGGATGACATTACATTGCTAACATCCTCTTCCCAGGAAACTCAGCCGATACTCTTTTAAGGACATATACATCTCTACTAGGTTCTGGAAATAGAGGCTGTCACGGAGCCTGTGTCTGTGACCCTCCAGATCCAGCCACCTGCTGCACTATGGGTCATGGAAACAGCACCCTGTAAGCTCAGCGTGGCTACCGGTTCGGTTCTCTATCTCCTCCCAATTCCTCGAGATGATTGATTCTGGTCTCTGCCTTCTTCAACTTCTCCTGGTGTCTACCTCCCAATGGGACAGCGGGATGCAGTCTACTTGGTTTGCCCCAATGACTCCTCTCCTTGGACTGATCTGCTGCAGTGACCCCCTCTTGAAGTCACAACATGGCCCCATGGAATTCATGGCTCCTTGCTCGAAACCCAACAGTTAGAACTCCCCAAGGAAAACCAGCTTGGGTAATGCCTTGGACTCCATTAAAGTCCGTAGGTAGGATGGAACCCAACCTGGGCTGGTGGACAGTCTGTCTGTGGGAGGGGTGCCTTCCCTTGTTTTTGGTGTCTCACCTCATCTACTCTCTCTCTCTCTCTCTCTTTTTAAAAATACTTTTATTTCACTTATTTATTTTTATGTGGTGCTGAGGATTGAACCCAGGGTCTCCCACGTGCAAGGCGAGCGCTCTACCGCTGAGCCACAACCCCAGCCCTCATCTACTCTTTCCTGTTATAATATCTGCTTACATTAAAAGATGATGTTGAGACACCAAGAGGAAAATTAAAGTGAGTTTAATTTTAGATGGCCTTGTAAACTTTTTTTAAAAAATTTTGTTTTTACTGGTATAGGACATGTAACTGAGAAATGTGACTTTAGGGTACGCATCTCCCGCAGGGGACATCCGTTCCTGGGATCGCTCTGGAACTCTTTCTTGGTGCTGTCCTCACTGCCAGCAGCCTCTCAGGGTCCACTGCTGACTGTACACTCTTTGGAAGGGAAGTTCCTCTTCTTCTTGGACCTGCATCTGCTGCCTGCCTCTTCCGGATCACGAACAGTTTCCTCCGTGGGTGAAGATTCCTTCCTCTTGGGAAGATTTGTGCTGACAGCTGTCTCTTCATCGTCACCATGAACCAGCTTCTCCTTGGGGGCAAAAATCTTTTTCTTGGATTTGGAGAAAGAAACAGATGAGTCTTCTACTCTTCTGAGGAGCCTACTGGAGTTTCACTTTTCCTTCTTTTGGGGTTTCTCATGGGTCTCACGCTCCCCCAAAGTATGAATTTTGAATAGAAGTTTAACTTTCTTATTTCAAAAGCAGGGGTCAGTATTCTCAATATGATTTCTAGTTCTCTCTCTCCTCCCAATTCCTCGAGGTGATTGATTCTGGTCTCTGCCTTCTTCAACTCCTCCTAGTGTCCACCTCCCCATGGGACAGCGGGATGCAGTCTACTTGGTTTGCCCCAATGACTCCTCTCCATGGACTGATCTGCTGCAGTGACCCCCTCTTGAAGTCACAACATGGCCCCATGGAATTCATGGCTCCTTGCTCGAAACCCATCAGTTAGAACTCCCCAAGGAAAACCAGCTTGGGTAATGCCTTGGACTCCATTAAAGTCCACAGATCCAGCTCTCCCTTTGGCTCTCCAACAGCCCTAGGGACACCTCTCTCCTCTGGTAGCTCCTGTTCTTGCCTGTGTGTGGTGGAGCTGCATCCTCTGTGTCTCACCCAACTGACATACCTCAGGTCTTGGGAGGAACGCCCTAGAGGTCAGACAAAACCACAAGGGTGCCTGCCAGTACAAATAAGTGTTCTAGGAGGGGTGCCTGGTCATCATGGGACCCTCAGGCAGTAAGAGGTCCATCAGGATAAAGAAGTTTCCCATGAAAGGTACCCTGTACCCCTCCATACCATCTGCCCTGGAGCCCTATCAAGGCAAGATGGCGTTTATACTCTCCCCACAGAAAGAGACCTCCAGACCCACTTAGAGGAAACTACAACAGGCTCAACCCCAACTGATGTTTATATCTCTCTCACATAAAAATCAAAGAGTCTTGACAGCTGGGCTCTGGAAATCCATCCGCCCACCAGCCTCCTTCCACATGGTCACTCTGCGGCTTTGAAGAAGCTGAGATCCAAGATGGTGCACAACCCCTTCTACCTTCCGGAGGGGAAAGGAGAAAAGAGAGGACCCACACTTCTACTGAGAAGCGGGGGCTACTTGGAAGTTGCCTACCATTCTTACCCCACATCTCACTGTCCAGAACTTGGTCTACTTTGACTGGGAGATATGGTCTTTTCTAGAAGTTCTCTATTTTCAGGAAGAAGGAAAGAATGGATTTGGGAAGTGCTAGAGACAGGGTGTTAAAAAACTCACCTCCCCAGAAGGTGACTTCTGATGGTCACCAGTATTTGGAACCACCGGAAGCTTTGTGAAGGGACCTCCACCAATCATGATGATCCTATTTCTTTAGAATTACCACTTTTTGATGGTCTTCACCATAGAGTGGAAGACCGTGCCATGTATAGACTGGGGGGCAGGGGGTTCCAGGGGAGCAATAAGTTAGAGAAGGTGCCCACTGCATAGACAGCAAGTGCCTGCTGTAGCCTCACCTTCCCCCCATCCTTTTTTTAATTTTTATTTATTTTTTTGTACCGAGGATTGAACTCAGGGGCACTCGACCCCTGAGCCCCATCTCCAGCCCTATTTTGGATTTTATTTAGAGACAGGGTCCCGCTGAGTTGCTTAGCGCCTCGTTTTGGCTGAGGCTGGCCTTGAACTCGTGATCCTCCTGCCTCAGCCTCCTGAGCCGCTGGGATGACAGGCATGGGCCACTGCACCCGCCGCCCCCTTTCTTTAATAATGGGAATCTAATTTTATTTGGGGAGGCAAGGTGTCAGCTACAAGTTGACATAGCTTTGATTTCCTTTGCGGTTTGCCTCTTTTTTTACCTGCCTCGCACGTGAGCTCCCTAGACATATGGTGAATGTGAACAACCTTGAGTTCTGAAATGATAGACTAAGAATAAAAGAAGGAGCTTGAATCCCAAATAACTTTTTGTGGAGCTGCCATACCAGTTCCGGCCTTTTACATCAGAGAATAAGAACCAAACTCTTTAATCTACAGTAATTGGATCTCTGTCGCTAGCAGCTGATTACCATTCCAATCGGATACTGTGCCAGTTCCAGAAAAAAAAAAAAAAAATCATTTCCCTATGACTTCCAAAGGCTCCTCTTTAGTGGCCATCTTCTTTCAAGCAGAATATTGAAAAAGTTACTCAGAAATTGTTTATTTTTGTGCAGAGTTGGGGGTCAGACCTAGAGCCTTGTGCATGCTGAACTTCACCCTCCCAACCTTCCCAGAAATCGTTTATTCATGGTATGCAAATCCAGTGTGTTAAAAATATTTTCTGAACCTGCTTTTGGCCCCATTATCCCTAACCAACATATGTCAGCAATATGAGACGAGCATTTGTATTTTTAGCATGTCATTTCTCATGCAATCTCCTAAAAATTTTTGATGTTTTAAGCGTCATTCCTTCTACATTAGCTGAAGCTGATCATATTGAAGAGGCTGATGGCTGTTATCTGGGGACCAAGAATGATCTGGTTTCTGTCCCACAGTCGAGAACAGAAATCCCTCAGTGCAGATGGAAACACTGTTGGATTCTCTGCATTCCTCACACACACATAACAGAGTCTGGCAGGGAACTGGACATTGAGTTATTTTGTTATTTTTTTTTTAAGCTTTAAAAATGGCCATTAAAAAAGTTACAAGACATATGTGTAGATAGTTTTGTGGACAACGCCCAAGAAACTGTTCATGATAGTTACTTCTGAGCAGTGGGAACAGAAACCCTAGGAGCTGATTTTCACCAATAAATTTGTTAACACTGGCTTAGGGACTGGACGGGCTATAGCTGGTTTCCCAGAGGACCCCCGGTGATAACCGACTGCTGATACCCACACCTCGTATAGGCCACTACGACCTTATGTGAGGGTTGACCATACAAAGTGACCAAGACAATGCAGCAAAACATGGCCTTGTTCGTTCTCAGGTCAGAATGTGAGCAATGTGGACTGATATCATGGTTCTGTCCCTCTCCGCTTGATTGTCCACTCTGGGGGCAGTCCTATGGAGAGGTCCAGATGATAAGAAACTGAAGGCTCTTGCCCCAGCTGCATGGAAAGGAGCAAACTTTGAACCCTGTGAAGCCTCCAGACCTCACGAAAAGACCCAGAATCAGAAGCCACTCCCTGACTTTGGACCCTTAGAAGTTCTTTGAGATAATAAATTTTTGTTGTTTTTAGTTGCTTACTTTTTTTGGTGGGGGGGTCTTCTGTTACGCAGCAGTAGCTGACTAATACAACCTCCCACCTGGTTTCCCCATCTTCTTGCTTCAGTTTGAACAGGCTGCTCCCTAGGCCTGATGTGCATCCTAGATTACCTTTCACTTTGGTCCTGGGAGTTGTCTTTTCTTTTTTAAATTTTTTTCCTAGTTCCACTGTCTCCTGGATCTCCTGCTCTTCTCTTTATAGTTCTAATTTCTCATTTTGAGAGCACAGTGTCCACCCTAAAAAGGAGTGCATTGGGCCTGGTGTGGTGGTGCACACCTGTAATCCCAGTGTCTTGGGAGGCTGAGGTAGGAGGATCACAGGTTCAAGGCCAGTCTGAGCATTTTAGCAAGATCCTGTCTCAAAATAAAAAGCAAAAAGGGCTGGGGATGGAACTCAGAAATAGAGTCCCCCTGGGTTCAATTCCCAGTACTGCAAAAAATAAGTAAAATAAATAAATAAAGCATTGGTGAGAAACACTTGCGTGCTTGCATGATTGACATTGTGTTTATTCTGCTGCTGAACTTGATTGTCAAGTGTCAGGGCCGAGAGTTTTGGGCTGAAAATATTTTTCACTAGAAAATTTGACAGGATAGCTTCATTTTTCTCGTAGCTTCCTACGTTGCTGTCGAAGACTATGAATCTTTGTGTGTGGCTACTTGCTTGATTTTCTTCCCTCTCTGAAAACTTTTGGGAGGCATCGTTGGTGGTGAAGTGAACAGATGGCCTGGGTTCAAATCTCAGCCCCAATAAATATTGGCTACGTAACTCTGGGAAATTTAACACCTCGGTGCCTCGGGTTCTGCATCAGTAAAGTGGACACAATCATCATGTTTACTGCATGAACTCACCTGTGTATTCCTCTGTGTCCATTGATTGAGATCTTTTTTTCCGATGGGTCAATACTCCAGACTTCTGGAAATTGTTTTTGGCTTTGAGAACTCTGTGACAGCTACTTTTTAAAGTCTCTGTGACAGCTACTCAATTCTGCCCTTCTAGCGTGACAACTGAGATGGACTGTCAATGAATGTGGATGGATGTGTTCCAATAAAACCTTATTTAGAGAGCGACAGGCAGATTGGGTGCATTCACCCAGGAGGGTGAAACCTAGTGGGGAGGACTCTCCCTTCTGAGCCCATTAGGCCACTCTCCGAGGTCTAGAGACGCCCTCTAGTGGAAGCTTCTCAGACTGGTTTGCATTGTGACTTGGCAGGTGCTGGGGGGTGGGGTGGGGTGTGCGGTCACCAGCTCCGCTGTACAGGAGGCAGCACTGCGAGCTGCAGGGTGAATGCACTCACCCAGGCGAACCTCGCGGGACCATGAAGCCAACTGCCAATCATCTTCCATGTGGATTTGCACTATCATGGACCACAAGGTCTCAAGGTTTCCCTGAGCTGTAACCTGTGGGAGGGATGGATGCTTAACTCTTTCTTTATAATGTTTTTTTTTTTTAAATTGATAAATGACAGCAGAATGCATTACAATCTTATTACACATATATAGCACAGTTTTTCCCATCTCTGTTTGTATATGAAATATGTTGACACCAATTCGAGTCTTCATACATGTACTTTGGATAAGGATGTCCATCACATTCCACCATCCTTGCTAACCCCCTGCCCCCTCCCTTCCCCTCCCTCCCCTCTGCCCTATCTAGAATTCATCTATTCCTCCCATGCTCCCCCTCCCTACCCCACTATGAGTCAGCCTCCTGATATCAGAGAAAACATTCAGCATTTGGTTGTTTGGGATGGGCTAACTTCACTTAGCATTATCTTCTCCAGCGCCATCCATTTACCTGCAAATGCCATGATTTTATTCTCTTTTATTGCTGAGTAAAATTCCATTGTGTATATATGCCACATGGAAAGCAGTATGGAGATTCCTTGGAAATCTGGGAATGGAACCACCATTTGACCCAGCTATCCTCTCCTCGGTCTAAACCCAAAGGACCTAAAAACAGCATACTACAGGGACACAGCCATATCAATGTTGATAGCAGCACAATTCACAATATCTAAACTGTGGAGCCAACCTAGATGCCCTTCAGTGGATGAATGGATTAAAAAAATGTGGCCTATCTACACAATGGAATATTACTCAGCAATTGAAAGAGAATAAAATCTTTATAATGTTTTAATAAAACAAAAACAACAATGTCATAGCATTTTTAGTCATTAAATCTAGGTCAGGTGACATGATTGGGAATGTAAAGATGAGAATCACCCTGTTACCGTCAAAGATCTGAGTGAACGAGCCATGGAGATACAATGTCACCTGGGTCAAAGTAAAAATCCTTTTTTGACAATTAAGTTAGCAGTGACTAAAGAACAGAACAGAAGATACCACTGGTGCTTGCTAAGATGCGATGAAAAGGGCACTTTGTAGAATTTTTTTTTTTTTTTGATGAGTTAACATTGGATTATTCGTTTTGCTTACACAAAATAAGGACAAGGGAACTTCACTATTTCGCCAGTTGAGGATGGCTCTTCTCCCCCCAATCCAGATTTCTCTGGGAGGACCAGACGTGTCAGCTTGGTTTGACTGACTCCATGTTGTATTTTTTTTCCCCTGGAATATTGTCTCTGTTGAAAAACTGGCTTCACAAAGAAGGTGGCAGCAGGAAAATTTCAGAATCCAAAGCTTAAAATAAGTCTTGGGCAGTGTGGGGTTATTTTCTGTCTCTGGGGGGGATCATCTGGTGTCCGAGGCCTGGGGACAGAGGCAAAGTCCCCAGCTGCCCATCCAGGAGATGTCACTCTCAGTAGCGTCTGGTGTCCTGACCTGTGCTCGCCCAGGATGACGGTGGGTAAGGAGCAGCAGGTCACAGGGGCCCCCTGACCCTCTGGGAGACAGAGCTCTCCCTGGGCAGACCCCAGGACTGAGGGTCAGCGGCCAGGGGAGAATCATGTCAACGATTCCCCGCCTGTGGTCCCTGAGGTCCTGGGGCAGGGATGTAGGAGGCAGCCAGTGTCACGAGACGTCCCCGTCCCCAGCCAGGCTGGGCGCCTGGCTAAGCGAGGAGAAAGACGGTGTCCTGGCCCCTGCACCTGGTCTCACTTCCTCCCCAGCACCGCCTGAAAGGGGAGGAAGTGACACCCAGGGGAAGGCCGGGAAGTGAGGCCGCCGGGAAGTGAGGCCACCGGCACATTCAAGTTCAGGGTGCGACAGCTCAGTCTGCCCCCAACAGGCCCCATACTCAGCTCCCCTTCATGGGCCACGTCCCTTCTGAAAGTCACGCCCTGCTCTTTATAGGCACAAGGACCCAGAAGTTCCAGGGACACGTCCATGTTTAGGTCTTCGTTGGATCCGGAAGTGCCTCAAGCGTCCATGTTTAGGCCCCGAATCTGGATCCGGAAGTTCCAAAGGTGCACGTCCATGTTCAGGTGCCCGGATCCAGAAGTTCTTCAGGCGCATGTCCATCTTTGGGCCCTCCGATCCGGAAGTTCCTCAGTCTTCCATTTTTAGGCTGTAGCATCCGGAAGTTCCTCAGGTGGACATCCATCTTTGGGCCCTCGGATCCAGAAGTTCCTCAATCCTCCATGTTTAGGCCGTAGCATCCATAAGTTCCTCAGGCTCATGTCCAGGTTTAGGCCCCAGGATCCGGACTTTCCTCAGGTGCACGTCCATCTTTGGGCCCTCGGATCCGGAAGTGCCTCAGGCGTCCATGTTTAGGCTGCAGCATCCGGAAGTTCCTCAGACGTACATCCGTGTTTAAGCCCCTGGATCCGGAAGTTTGTCGGGTGCATGTCCATGTTTAAGCCCCTGGGTCTGGAAGTTAGGCCCTCGGATATGGAAGTTCCTCATACATCCATGTTTAGGCCCCCGGATCTGGATCCAGAAGTTTCAAAGGTGCACGTCCATGTTTAGGTGACGGATCCGGAAGTTCCTCAGCATCCATGTTTAGGCCCCCGGATCCAGAAGTTTCTCATGTGCACGCCCATGTTTAAGCCCCAGGATCTGGAAGTTTGTGGGGTGCACATTCATGTTTAGGCCCCCAGATCCGGAAGTTCTTCAGGTGCACGTCCATCTTTGGGCCCTCGGATCCAGAGTTCCTCAGTCCTCCACGTTTAGGCTGTAGCATCCGGAAGTTCCTCAGGCGCACGTCCATGTTTAGGCCCCCGGATCCGGAAGTTCTTCAGGTGCACGTCCATCTTTGGGCCTTTGGATCCAGAAGTTCCTCAGCATCCATGTTTAGGCCCCAGGATCTGGAAGTTCCCTAGGTACATATCCATATTTAGACCCCCAGATCCGGAAGTTCCTCAGGCGCACGTCCATGTTTAGGCGCCCGGATCCCCTCTGTGGATTTCTGACATCCAGGTAAATGGGAGCACAGTCTGGCTGTGTTGACCTCATGCTACTCCACGCCAATGCGTCTGCCCTGGTACGTCTTCCTGCTATGGTTTGGATGAGTGTCCCCCAAGGGAGGCACCTATGGTGTGGATTGCGATGGAGCCTTTAGGAGCTGAGGGCTACTGGAAGGAAGTGAGGTCCCTGGGCCACGCCCTTGAGGGTAATACTGGGAACCCCCGCCCTTTGTTCCTCTCTCTCTTTTGCTTTCTGGTGATGTGCTGCTCTCCATCACACCATTCCGCTGTGATACACGGTCCCCCAGAGTCCCAAGAGCAATGGACCAACTCACCATGGACCTAACCCTCTGAACCTGTGAGCCGAAATAAGTTTCTTACCTCAGGTATTTTGTTACAGCAATGGAGAGGCAACCCAAGTACATTAGAGGTGTGGGTGGACGGGTGGGGCACAGTGTCCTAGAGTCAGTTCCACACTGACTCTTGGGGGAAGGCTGTTCCAAAGTGAGCTGCCAAGAGAAATACCTCCCAAGCCTTGAGGGCTGGGGAGAACCCAAAGATCATGACCACTGGTAGCCGAGGAACCCCCTGAAACTCCTCCCCAGGACCTGCTCCTGCTACTGTACACCCCCCGTTGTGAGGACCGTGCCACCTTACTACGTATGGGACCTAATCACCTCACACATACTCTTTTGTATACTCTTCGGTCCATTCTCAGGTCTCCCCTGCAGAATCCCCCACCTGCCATCAACCACTCCCAGGGGATTCTCTTTCCCCTTCTGCTGACAGCGACCACCTGTCTCCTTCTCCCACTAGGTGTCTGCTACTCTGAGTTAACCTTGACCTATTTTTTCTTTTCTTCATTTAAAATTTTCAGATGCATTAACGCTGCCTGTAGACACTGAAGTAATTCAGAAGGGTACAAAGTAAAAAAGGTGACGGCCACTCCGCAGACCTCCATCCCCAGGGATCACCACTGTTAGCCGTGTTCATCCTTCCAGAACTATTATTTAATAATTTTTTTTTTTCAAAAAGCAATTAAGACTAATGGGGTTTTCATACACATGTGCATAATTTATAGAAAATGGCAGATCCAGGGAATCACGTCTCCGGGAATTGGGGCTGACTCCGTCTGTGCCTTAGATGACTTTGGAGCATTTTTAACATCAGCCACGCTGCTTTGCAAACCTGGCTCCTGCCGGGTTTCCCCCTGGACTCCTCCAACCACCACCCTCTGGCTGCCCTTTCCAGTGCCCCTCCTCCTCCTCCTCCTCCTCCTCCTCCTCCACCAGAGACTGGCATTCTTCATGGTTTGCTCTCCGTGGGTGGGGCCCAAAGCCTGTCATCCCTTGTTCTGAGCTGGGAATGGCTGCCAGGGGAATACGTGCTGAGCGAGGGTTGAAAGGACACCACACGTGGCTGGAAGTCCCACGAAGGACAGGCAGGGCACACGCCAGCCTTGTGCTGACCAGGATCACTGTGCAAAGCAGAAAGTGAGGCTCACACGTAGGATGTCTGGAGGAGCTTACACTGTTGTGGGAACAGACCATTCCCCTCCATCCGCCGCCGTTACTAACCTGCGTTTGCCTTCGGGGATAGTCGTGGGAGCTGTGGTTACCTACCTGGCATAGGCAGGAGGAGGTCGGAGCCAGGTCTGGGGCAGTCAAAAGGGCGAGAATGTAGGGACACTGACATGACGTGAGCCAGAAATTTTGGAGGAGGTTGAGCCCTTGTTATGAGAAGAGTAAGGGACAGGTCCTGCAGCTCCTGCAGAATTGTTTTGTTGTTGGTACTTAGGGCCTCTCTAAGCTGCTGAGGCTGGCTTTGAACTTGCGATCCTCCTGCCTCAGCCTCCCGATTTGCTGGGATCACAGGCCTGCGCCTCTGTGTGCAGCTGTTTCATTACTTTCAAAACCTCTCCTCCACCCCAAAGGGGAAACCTGTTTCTCAGTCTTAGGTCTTGGGCTGTTGCTTTTCTTTGATTTTTTGTTTATTCCCTTAGACTGCATCCCTTGGGCTGTTTTGGAACTTTACCTAGATTTGTTTAAAAAGAATATTTCTTTTTTTTTTTTTTTTTGCCTGAGTGTTTTCTTTCATTTAACTTTTTATTTGTGAAATTCATGCTCGTCATTACACGGAGTGAACGTTTTCCCCATTCTCTGCGATTCCATTTCACTGTGAGAATAAATCCCATTTTAAAAAACCCGTTCGTTCCACTGTTGAAGGACATTCGGGTGGTTTCTGGTGTTGGGCTTTGGTGAACGATGGGGTCTGCACAGCTGTTTGGATGAGAGAGTGTGCGAGTCGGAAAACAGCAGGGTCAAGGGGGGGCAGTGACCAGTCGGCACCGTGAGAACCTTCAGGAGCTCTGGGAGATGGTAGGCACCTCTTGGCTAGCACAGATGTTCTCACCGGGGACTCTCCTCTAGGGGTGACTTCATGTGGCTTCCTGAACCTCCATCTGAAGCCAGAGAGAGAAAGAAGGTGGCAACCTTTGCGTTTTCGGATTGCAGGAGAAAGCTCATGTGGGTGCATCCTGGGCATAAGTGCAAGTGTCCCCCGTGTCAATCCCCAACAGCCCTGAGTTCCCCCAGACCTGCTGGCTAGTGGTGGTGGGGGGGGCTCTTGTTAGACCACCTGGCACAGGGGAGGGTGTCACTCAAGGGGCCGAGATGGGCAGCGACCTGTCGGCTGACTCTGCCGGAGCTGTGGCTCCCCAAGGTGCTGTGGGAATGCTACACTCACGCTCTGCACAGATCAGCAGTGATGCGTGGTGGTCAGGCAGGGTCAGCAGTAGCCGCCCTAGGGGAGGGAACCAGACCTGGCCACTGTGGATTGGCTCAATGAAGCAGAATTTCTTTCCGTATCCTTTCAGCTACCAGAAGTTTCCAGGATCCCGACTTCACAGGGGATGTGACCTTGATCTGTGAGTGAATACTTACTGTGGTATCAGGCACTTGGCTAAAGTACTTTATGTGCATTTAAGGCTCAACATCACTAAGTGAGCCAGTGTGTATCAGTCAGCTTTTGCTGTGTAACAAGCCTGCCCAAATATGAGTGTCTTAAAATAACAAACATTTATTATTTCTTATGGTTCTGTGGATTTGCTGGGAATTTCTTGTGATTGGTGCTGGTCTGGCTGGAGCCAGATCACGGAGCTGTTCTTGGTCAGATGTGGCGGGAAGTCCATGCCATAGTCTTGTGCTATTTATTTGGCTTCAGACCTGAGTCATGGGTCCCCGTGCACCAGCTCACAGCAGGTGGCAAAGGTGGACATAACACCCAGCTCCTTTATTAATGAACGCTGTCCCCTCTAATCAGGGTGTAGAGCCTGTGTCTACTTCTACCCCATTGTGGGCTCTTTTAAATTTAAGGTCAATTCCAAAAATATGAATGGATCAATCTCTCTCTCTCTCTCTATCTCTATCGGTGTACACAATACATGCATCTATGTATACGCATAGGTGTGCAGACACCCATCTATATTTACATATGTGTACACATCATTTTTGGGGATAACCCTTGGAAAGTGAGGTGAGCAGGTGGATTCAGGGTGGAATGGACGGAATAAAACCCCAAACCCCACGTTAGGTTTGCCATCAAGCTCTCAGCACTCCTAGAAACATTCCTTTAAAAGCAAATGATAATGAAAAAAAAAAAAGAGAGAGAGAGGGTTCTCTGTAAGAAACAAAGACTAAAATTTGCATTCGAATGCGGTGCCAATCAACGTTCATTAGGGGTGCCACCTCATTAGCAGGAAGGAGCTTTGGCAAACGCTCATTAGTTTTTGTCAGTTTAAATAATTATCCTAAGGGACGCTCCAGGGTCTGATGAGATCTAGGCGTATCAATGAGATGCCACTTTTCTCCCCAGAGAGAGGGACTGCTCCTGGGAGTCAATGGTGTTTTCCGTTTCTCTCTCTCTCTCTCTCTCTCTCTCTCTCACACACACACACACACACACACACACACTCCTCAAGGCTCCTCTTATGGAATCCTCCCTGGGCTGCAGGGTGTCAAAGGACTGGAAAGGTGGTAGAAACTTCTAGATCAGGATCTTCCTTATGGGAAAACTGTGGCCTCGAGAGGGAGACACACAAATCTCATCATCCGAGGAGTCGAGAGAGAATCTCACACACACTCCCTTCTTTCGTTGAGAGCGAGAATCTTGGTGGGTTGGGGGGTCAGATGGGAACCCATGAGGAGGCCCCCAACTGTGGGAAGGATCCCAGAATTGATGGGAATTTCAAGCGAGATCTACGTCTGCCGAAAGGACTGGAAACTTGGGGCAGGCACCGCCGCGTTTGGCTGGGAAGAACGTTCTGAAGGATAAACTAGATCACAGGGGGTGCTGTGAAGTGCTGGCTGGAGTTTGGGCAGCCATTTTGTGACCACGAGGAGGCTGCTAAGTCCATGGTGACCGATTTGGGAAGCACAGAGAAGGTGTCTTTTGCCCAGTAGCACAGTGGTGAAAAACCAGCTGTTGGAATAGATGATATGGGTTCAAGTTCAGCTTTCCCAGAGATCCGCCTTTTCACCAATTTCTGGGATGACTCTGAGGTACATTTCTGTTGAGAGCTGCTAAGTTGGACTCTGTTGCCTCTGGTTAAGGCTGGTCCTTAGGAGGTGGCATTTGTGGGGAAAGGAGTGTGGGTCTCCACGTGAGGTCCTCTCCTACGTGTCGCGTGTGGCAAAGTCGTGGTTTCCTCTTCTTCTTTTCTAATGGAAACTCCGTCTCTTTCTGGACCCCTCTCTCCTGCAGAGGATCCTATTCCTTAGAGGCGATGGTCTAGTCACCAGGCTGAGGGGCCTGAGGAGGTCCCCAAAAAGGGGGGCGGAGCTCAGCTCAAGTTCTTAGGGTCCTCGATGTCATTGCAAAAAAGACCCAGAGGAGAGGCCAAGGTGAGGCACGGATTGCATTTATTGAGCGGAAGACGGGAGAACCCAGAGAGCAGGGTGCAGAGTGGGGCGTGATCACCTACCAGAGATCAGGGGTCCACGGGCGTGATCTAGGAGGGCGGTTTTAGTGCACGGTGACCATTACCAGATGCCTTCCTTTCCTGATCTAAAGGAGGGAGAAGAAGCAACTGCTTCTACTGTCTCTGGATAGTGGGAGGAAGTGCTGGCTGGAGCTTGGGTCGCCATCTTGTGACCATGAGGAGACTGATGGGTCAAGGAGGACCGACTTGGGGAAGCACAGAAGAGGTGTCTTTTACTCAGGTAACAGAGCGTCTGCAGTGTCCTCATTCCGTTAGGTGAGATGATGACGTTTCCTCCACGTTCAAGGCCAGATCAGTTGTCAGGTCTTTGTTTCGTGCTGTTGAAAGTTTCCCTAAAAAGAGGGATGGAGATGTGTATCCTGGGGGCCTGAAGGAGGAAGGGCCTCCATACAGAGGGAGAGACTGAGGTCAAAGCCGAAAGGTTGGGAACCACAGAGCCCCCGGGAGTGGCCTGGCCTTAGTGGAGCCCAGCAGGTAACCGATACCAAGAACTCCGGAACCCCAGGGCCTCTGATCAAACCCACCTCCTCGTCTGTGTCCTCTCGGGCCAGTGACTTACCTCCAAGTTCTCCTCCACAGAACCCATCATGACCGTAGGGACTCCCAGGGTTTAAGGCGGTCAGATGGGTCGTGTGAGTACCCAGCAGCACCCGAGGGTACGACCGCTCCATGGTAAACACCCCCTACAACATGAGCAGTACTGAACCAACTTCCATTTTTTCCCCCTTCATGTATTTTGACTTCTCTTCTAAAGAATTAAAGGTTTTTTTGGGGGGTGGGGGGCTGGGGGTGTGGCTCAGAGGCAGAGCCCTCGCCTAACATGCGTGAGGCACTGGGTTCCATCCTCAGCGCCACATAAATGTAAAATAAAGATATTGTGTCCCCCTACAACTAAAAAATAGATATTTTTTTTTTAAAAAGAATCGAAGGGTTTTTTTTGGAGATGATTATAGATGCGTACTTGGTTGTAAGAAAAACTACAGAGAGGTCCTAGGTACCCTGTGTTCATTCCTCCCAATGGTCATGTCTTGTAGGGCCAGAGTTCCATACCACAAGCCGAAGAGTGACAGGGACGTGGTCAGGAAGATACAAGGTGTCCACCACCACGAGGGCACCTCACATCCCTGTGTGATAGCCACTCCCACTTCCCTCCCTCCTCCAGTCCTTCCCGAATCTCCGGCAGCCACTAATCTCTTCTTTGTTTCTACAGTAGTATTATTTCAAGAACAGTATATGTATGTATATGTAGATATATGGAACCAGAAACTATGTAACCTTTTAGGATTCGATGCTTACATTCGACATAACTCACTGGAAAGTCATCCAGGTTTTTTTGTATGTATCACTAGTTTGTTCTTTTTTCTCTGCTGAGTAATATTCCATGGGATAGACCTACTCTACATTGTTTACTCATTTTTTACCCCCCAGTGGGCTATTTATTGTTTTTGGTGATTAAGAGAAAAACTGCTCTAAACATTTATGTAGAGGTTTTGTGTGAACATAAATTTTCCTATCTCTGGGATAAACGCCTAAGAGTGTTATTACTGGGTTGTGAGCAGTTACATGTTTAGATTTTAAAGCAGCTGCCAAACACTTTTCCAGAGTGGCTGTATCACTTTCCATACTCTCCAGCAGTGTGTATTTTTTACATCCTTACTGACATTTGGTGTTGTCTTTTTTTTTTTTAAGACATTCTGATGTGAAGTGACTTCTCACTATGGTCTTATTTTGCATTTCCCTCATGACTGATGAAATGCAGCATCTTTTCATGGGCTTGATTGCCGTTTGTATATCTTCTTTGATAAGATGTCCCTTTAGGCCCAGCAACCTGCGGAGTGGCAGAGCCGCCCCACGTGCCTGCAAGGTAGGCGGACCTGGGACCCACCAGCAGATCAGGCCCAGCGGCCTGCTGAGGGGCAGAGCCGTGCCCTCCCCCCGCGCCTGCAAGGTAGGCGGATCTGCGACCCACCAGCAGAGCAGGCCCAGCAGCCTGCTGAGGGGCAGAGCTGCCCCCTCCCCCCGCACCAGCAAGGTAGGCGGAACTGTGACCATCAACAGAACAGGCCCAGTGGCCCACGGAGGGGCAGAGCTGCCAACCACACCTGCAAGGTAGGCGGACCTGCGACCCACCGGCAGAATAGGCCCAGGAACCTGCAGAGGGGCAGAGCCACCCCACTTACCTGCAAGGTAGGCAGAACTGTGACCACTGACAGAACAGGCCCAGCGACCTGCAGAGGGGCAGAGCCGCCGCCCGCGCCTGCAAGGTAGGTGGACCTGCGACCCACCGGCAGAACAGGCCCAGCGGCCTTCAGAGGGGCAGAGCCGCTGCCCGCGACTGCAAAGGAGGCGGAACTGCGACCACTGACAGGACAGGCCTAGCGGCCCGCAGAGGGGCAGAGCCGCCGCCCGCACCTGCAAGGTAGGTGCACCTGCTACCAACCAGCAGAACAGGCCCAGCGGCCTGCCGATGTGGTAGGCACATTGCCCCAATTGGAGGAGGAGCAGAGCCCCTGCCGGCGCCTGCGCAGGAGACTTTGCAACTATACAAGAGTAATACAAATATATAGGGGGAAAATTCAACAACACAACAGTCTCAGTAAGCAGAAAGAAACGTGAACAGTATGAAGAGACAAGGAAAGAAAGGACCACAAGCAATGCAGGTCAACTCAACGTTAGAAGAGGTAATATCTGCAGCAGATGGAATGTCAGATAAAGAATTCAGGAGATACATGCTTCAGATGATCTGGAGTCTCAAGGAAGACATTAGACAGCAAAATCAGACAATGAAAGATCTCTTCAACAATGAAATACATAAACAAATCCAGGAAGCAAAAGATCAACTATACAGGGAGATAGAGGTTATAAAAAACAAACAAACAGAAATCCTAGAAAGGCAGGAAGCAATAAACCAACTTAAAAACTCAATTGAGAATACTACCAGCAGAGTAGAACAGTTAGAAGATAGAACATCAGACAATGAAGACAAAGTATTTCAACTTGAAAAGAACATAGACAGCTCAGCAAGACTGTTAAGAAACCATGAGCAGAACATTCAAGAAATATGGGATAACATTAAAAGACCAAACTTAAGAGTCATTGGGATACAGGAAGGTATAGAGGTCCAAACCAAAGGAATGAGCAATCTATTCAATGAAATAATTCGAGAAAACTTCCCAGACTTGAAGAACGAGACAGAATCCCAAATCCTAGAAGCCTACAGGATGCCGAATGTGCAAAATCATAAGAGATCCACACCTAGACACATTATAATGAAGATGCCCAACATACAGAATAAGGAGAGAATTTTAAAAGCTACAAGAGAAAGGAAGCAGATTACATTTAGGGGTAAACCAATAAGGATAACAGCTGATCTCTCAACACAGACTTTGAAAGCTAGAAGATCCTGGAATAACATATTTCAAACACTGAAAGAAAATGGGTTCCAACCAAGAATTGTGTATCCAGCAAAATTAAGCTTCAGGATGGAAGATGAAATTAAAACCTTCCACGATAAACAAAAGTTAAAAGAATTTGCAGGGCTGGGGATGTGGCTCAAGTGGTAGCGCGCTCGCCTGGCATGCATGCGGCCTGGGTTCGATCCTCAGCACCACATACCAACAAAGATGTTGTGTCCGCCGAGAACTAAGAAATAAATATTAAAAATTCTCTCTCTCTCTCTCTCTCCTCTCTCACTCTCTTTAAAAAAAAAAAAAGAATTTGCAGCTAGAAAACCATCTCTCCAAAAAATCCTCGGCAAAACATTACAGGAAGAGGAAATGGAAAACAACAATGAAAACCAACAGTGGGAGGTAGGACAGTAAAGGGGGGAAAATAGTCAAAGAGGAAAACAAACCATGTTTAGTAACATAAACAAATATGGCTGGAAGAACAAACCATATCTCAATAATAACCCTAAATGTTAATGGCTTAAACTCACCAATTAAGAGACACAGGCTAGTAGAATGGATCACAAAACATGACCCAACAATATGCTGCCTACAGGAGACGCATTTGATAGGAAAAGACATACATAGACTGAAGGTGAAAGGTTGGGAAAAATCATATCACTCATATGGACTTCGGAAACAAGCAGGAGTGTCCATACTCATATCAAATAAAATAGATTTCAAGCCAAAGTTAATCAAAAGGGATAAAGAGGGACACTACATACTGCTCAAGGGAACCATACACCAACAAGACATAACAATCATAAATATATATGCCCCAAACAATGGTGCAGCTAGTCCATCAACCAAACTCTTCTCAAGTTCAAGAGTCTAATAGACCATCATACAATAATCATGGGAGACTTCAACACACCTCTCTCACCACTGGACAGATCTTCCAAACAAAAGTTGAATAAGGAAACTATAGAACTCAATAACACAATTAACAACCTAGACTTAATTGACATATATAGAATATACCACCCAACATCAAGCAGTTACATTTTTTTCTCAGCAGCACATGGATCCTTCTCAAAAATAGATCATATATTATGTCACAGGGCAACTCTTAGACAATATAAAGGAGTAGAGATAATACCATGCATCTTATCTGATCATAATGGAATGAAACTGAAAATCAACGATAAAAGAAGGAAGGAAAAATCATGCATCACTTGGAGAATGAACAATAGGTTACTGAATGATCAATGGGTTATAGAAGACATCAAGGAGGAAATTAAAAAATTCTTAGAGATAAATGAAAACACAGACACAACATATCGGAATCTATGGGACACATTGAAAGCAGTTCTAAGAGGAAAATTCATTGCATGGAGTTCATTCCTTAAAAAAAGAAAACACCAACAAATAAATGATCTCATACTTCATCTCAAAATCCTAGAAAAAGAAGAGAAAAACAACAGCAAAAGAAGTAGAAGGCAAGAAATAATTAAAATTAGAGCTGAAATTAATGAAATCGAAACAAAAGAAACAATTGAAAAAATTGATAAAACTAAAAGTTGGTTCTTTGAAAAAATAAATAAGATTGATAGACCCTTAGCCATGCTAACAAAGAGAAGAAGAGAGAGAACTCAAATTACTAGCATACGGGATGAAAAAGGCAACATCACAACAGACACTTCAGAAATACAGAAGATAATCAGAAATTATTTTGAATCCTTATACTCCAATAAAATAGAAGATAGTGAAGGCATCGATAAATTTCTTAAGTCATATGATCTGCCCAGATTGAGACAGGAGGATATAGACAACCTAAACAGACCAATATCAATTGAGGAAATAGAAGAAACCATCAAAAGACTACCAACTAAGAAAAGCCCAGGACCGGATGGGTATACAGCAGAGTTTTACAAAACCTTTAAAGAGGAACTAATACCAATACTTTTCAAGCTATTTCAGGAAATAGAAAAAGAGGGAGAACTTCCAAATTCATTCTACGAGGCCAACATCACCCTGATTCCTAAACCAGACAAAGACACTTCAAAGAAAGAAAACTACAGACCTATATCTCTAATGAACCTAGATGCAAAAATCCTCAATAAAATTCTGGCGAATCGGATACAAAATCATATCAAAAAAATTGTACACCATGATCAAGTAGGATTCATCCCTGGGATGCAAGGCTGGTTCAATATACGGAAATCAATAAATGTTATTCACCACATCAATAGACTTAAAAATAAGAACCATATGATCATCTCGATAGATGCGGAAAAAGCATTCGACAAAGTACAGCATCCCTTTATGTTCAAAACATTAGAAAAACTAGGGATAACAGGAACTTACCTTGACATTGTAAAAGCAATCTATGCTAAGCCTCAGGCTAGCATCATTCTGAATGGAGAAAAATTGAAGGCATTCCCTCTAAAATCTGGAACACGACAGGGATGCCCTCTCTCACCACTTCTGTTCAACATAGTTCTCGAAACACTGGCCAGAGCAATTAGACAGACGAAAGAAATTAAAGGCATAAAAATAGGAAAAGACGAACTTAAATTATCACTATTTGCAGATGACATGATTCTATACCTAGCAGACCCAAAAGGGTCTACAAAGAAACTATTAGAGCTAATAAATGAATTCAGCAAAGTGGCAGGATATAAAATCAACACACATAAATCAAAGGCATTCCTGTATATCAGCGACAAATCCTCTGAAATGGAAATGAGGACAACCACTCCATTCACAATATCCTCAAAAATAATAAAATACTTGGGAATCAACCTAAAAAAAGAGGTAAAAGACTTATACAATGAAAACTACAGAACCCTAAAGAGAGAAATTGAAGAAGATCTTAGAAGATGGAAAAATATACCCTGTTCATTGATAGGCAGAACTAACATCATCAAAATGGCTATATTACCAAAAGTTCTCTATAGGTTTAATGCAATGCCAATCAAAATCCCAATGGCATTTCTTGTAGAAATAGAGAAAGCAATCATGAAATTCATATGGAAAAATAAAAGACCCAGAATAACAAAAACAATGCTAAGCAGGAAGTGTGAATCAGGTGGTATAGCGATACCAGACTTCAAACTATACTACAGAGCAATAGTAACAAAAACAGCATGGTACTGGTACCAAAACAGGCGGGTGGACCAATGGTACAGAATAGAGGACACAGAAACCAACCCACAAAACTACAACTTTCTTATGTTTGATAAAGGGGCTAAAAGCATGCAATGGAGGAAGGATAGCATCTTCAACAAATGGTGCTGGGAAAACTGGAAATCCATATGCAACAAAATGAAACTGAATCCCTTTCTCTCGCCATGCACAAAAGTTAACTCAAAATGGATCAAGGAGCTTGATATCAAATCAGAGACAAGGCATCTGATAGAAGAAAAAGTTGGCTACGACCTACATACTGTGGGGTCGGGCTCCAAATTCCTCAATAGGACACCCATAGCACAAGAGTTAATATCTAGAATCAACAAATGGGACTTGCTCAAACTAAAAAGTTTTTTTCTCAGCAAAAGAAACAATAAGAGAGGTAAATAGGGAGCCTACATCCTGGGAACAAATCTTTACTCCTCACACTTCAGATAGAGCCCTAATATCCAGAGTATACAAAGAACTCAAAAAACTAGACAATAAGATAACAAATAACCCAATCAACAAATGGGCCAAGGACCTGAACAGACACTTCTCAGAGGAGGACATACAATCAATCAACAAGTACATGAAAAAATGCTCACCATCTCTAGCAGTCAGAGAAATGCAAATCAAAACCACCCTAAGATACCATCTCACTCCAGTAAGATTGGCAGCCATTATGAAGTCAAACAACAACAAGTGCTGGCGAGGATGTGGGGAAAAGGGTACACTTGTTCATTGTTGGTGGGACTGCAAATTGGTGCAGCCAATTTGGAAAGCAGTATGGATATTTCTTGGAAAGCTGGGAATGGAACCACCATTTGACCCAGCTATTCCCCTTCTGGGTCTATTCCCTAAAGACCTAAAAAGAGCATGCTACAGGGACACTGCTACATCGATGTTCATAGCAGCACAATTCACAATAGCAAGACTGTGGAAGCAACCTAGATGCCCTTCAATAGACGAATGGATAAAAAAAATGTGGCATTTATACACAATGGAGTATTACTCTGCATTAAAAAATGACAAAATTATAGAATTTGGAGGGAAATGGATGGCATTAGAGCAGATTATGCTAAGTGAAGCTAGCCAATCCCTAAAAAACAAATGCCAAATGTCTTCTTTGATATAAGGAGAGTAACTAAGAACAGAGTAGGGAAGAAGAGCATGAGAAGATGACTAACATTAAACAGGGATGAGAGGTGGGAGGGAAAGGGAGAGAGAAGGGAAATTGCTTGGAAATGGAAGGAGACCCTCAGGGTTATACAAAATTACATACAAGAGGAAGTGAGGGGAAAGGGAAAAAGAATACAAGGGGGAGAAATGAATTACAGTAGAGGGGGTAGAGAGAGAAGAGGGGAGGGGAGGGGAGGGGAGGGGGGATAGTAGAGGATAGGAAACGCAGCAGAATACAACAGACACTAGAATGGCAATATGTAAATCAATGGAAGTGTAACTGATGTGATTCTGCAATCTGTATACGGGGTAAAAATGGGAGTTCATAACCCACTTGAATCAAAGTGTGAAATATGATATATCAAGAACTATGTAATGTTTTGAACAACCAATAAAAAAAATAAAAAATAAAATAAAAAATAAAATTTGAAAAAAAAAGAAAAAGATGTCCCTTTAGATCTTTTACCCATTTTCTAATTAGATCTTTTTTTCAGCTGTTGATTTTGAGTGTTCTTTATGTACTCTAGATACTAGTCCTTGGTGGGAGGTGCATTGTCTCAGAGTGTGGTTTGTCTTTTCATCTTTGCAACAGGATCTTTTGGGGAGAAAAGTTTAAGAATTCTGACGAGGTCCAACACATCTTTTTTTTTTCTCTTATGGAACAAGTTTCTTTGTTTATTTTTGGATGCTGCTCTAGCAGGGACAGGGGCAGAGGTGCGGGTCCTGTGACCGCCAGGTGCGGGAACAAGTCCACATTCCCCCCTGAGCCTCCAGTGACACGTGCAGCGGGGAGTCTGGGCCGCTACTGGAGAATCAGAGGGGGAATCCCGGCTCCGCTCGGCCTCCACTGGTTCCTTCCTGGCTGGGAATTGTAAGGACGCCTCTGGGTCTGCATTACCTCTGGGAGGTGGTGAAAGGCCTGGCTTTCCACCTGACCACCCGAGACTCCACCCAGCCTCCAGGGGCCAGGCCTTGTGACCTGATTGGGATAAAAATCCAACTCCCAGCGGGGCATGGTGGCGCCCACCTGTCATCCCAGCAGTTCAGGAGGCTGAGGCAGGAGGATCACAAGTTCAAAGCCAGCCTCAACTAAAGCGAGGCCCTAAGCAACTCAGTGAGACCCTGTCTCTAAATAAACTACAAAATAGGGCTGGGGTGTGGCTCGGTGGCCGAGTGCCTCTGAGTTCAATCCCTGGTACCAAAAAATAGTCCACCTCCCTCCTTGACCTTCTGGGATTGAAGTGTCTCATTACATCCCTGGGCGGGGGGAGATCTGGACTCTTCTCTCAGCCTTTGACAGCCTGGCTGCTGGGCTTCAGTTTTTCTTTTTTTGGTGTTTCTTAGAGAAAAAAGAAAGCCCGTTCCTTGAGTCCTGAGGCTGGTCATAGGTGAGCCTTCTTCTCTCAGCCTCACTGAGTCTTTTGGAGTTCGCTGTGTGTAACGAGAACAGGAAAAGTCATGGACCCTGTCTTCCCGGAAGGAAGCAGGAGCGCGGCGGTTTCTTTTATGACCCCAACCCCGGGGTGAAGTTAGGGAGGTTGTGTGGCTTGTGCGGTGCGTGGGATGGTCTGCGGAAGGGGCTGCTCCCGTTCCCAGGGCGCTGCTGAGATCTGCAGAGATCCGAGGTGCCGCTCCCGGGGAGAAGCAGGCAGCACCGAGCAGGGAGGAGATCAAGTCTCAGCCAGCAGTGTGGCATGGTGCAGGCTAGTTTGTCTACACCACAGCAACCACTCCCCTACTCTCTTTCCTTGAGAGTTTGCCCAGTGGTAGAGGTCATGATGAAGGGAGGTCCGCCATTGTATCCTGTTCTCTTTTACCAAATACTCACTTTCCCTACACCCCAGAGCAGCCCTGTGACCCAGTTCTGACCACAATAGAGCCTTCTAGGAACACGTTGGCCTTTTCATTGTCTTTTTGCTAAGAACAAAGAAGGGAGGGCATGACTGCTGGAGGTCCTGCAGCCATCTTGTGACCTCGAGGTGATAAACTTAGGAGAAAGGTCAAGTAAAGGGTACAGACAATGTCCCCTGAGCCCTGATACCAATAAGCTGCTGGTTGGATGCATTACCTACATCTAGGTTTCTTATTGAGAAAACCAGACATACCTTCAGGTTCCAGCCTCTGTTAGTGGGATTTTCTGTTATTCATAGCCAAATGTTTCTTAATGGATCCAGCCAGAGAGGGGCTTATGACCTAAAGAAACAGCTGATGATGAAATCATTTCAGAGTAGATGTGACACAAACGGATGTTTCTCAAGTATTTCAGAAGCAGATGGCTCTTGAAGGGCAAGGGAGGAAGTTGGAACTGGGTTGTTGGATAATAAGCACTTAATAAAAGATGTTTTTCGTAATAATGAATGTGAGGTATGCAGAGTAGAAGAGGAGGTGGGGTTAAAAAAGGCATTTGAGTTCTTTCTGGATTCTTGTTTTTGGGGGGGCGTTACTGGGGATTGAACCCAGGAGCCACATCCCCAGCTGCCCCACCCCTTTTTTTTAAAAAAAAAATTGAGACAGGGTCTCATTAAATTGCTTAGGGCCTTGCTAAATTGCTGAGGCTGACCTCCAACTTGCCATCCTCCTGCCTCAGCCTCCCAAGTTGCTGGGATCACGGGCATGTGCCACCATGCCCGGCAATTTTACCTAATTAA
The DNA here is from genome assembly GCF_964194105.1 of Spermophilus citellus. Lineage (NCBI taxonomy): Eukaryota > Metazoa > Chordata > Mammalia > Rodentia > Sciuridae > Spermophilus > Spermophilus citellus. The sequence continues at coordinate 16,961,298 of NC_138187.1, forward strand.
AAAAAACCATCTTACAAAGCTCAGAATCCGTGTCCTGCTTTCTTTTTATTTTCCCCATCACATTACGGTCTGCGCATTTCCCCTTGCTATTCTGGAGTTGGGGTCCATATAATTTTTAGTGCTGCTTAATAATGTATCAGGTGCATGTGGAACAATTTCCTGAGCAGACATTTCCCATTAGCTGGGCATTAGCCAGGCACCCCCGCGCTTACCAGGCTGAGTGGTCCCCACCCCACCTTTATTTGACCTTTGCATCAACTCGACAAAGCAGATCCACTGCGCCTTATTTTACTTCCTTTAGGTCCTTACATTATGGAAGTCAAGCGTGTCTTTGTAAAAGCCAGGCCACCGAGGCCACTGAGGCCACCCGAGATGACGCCTGCTCACTTCTCGCACAGTGCGTTAGGCCATGGCATTGGAGTGACATCCCATGACATGTATTTGACCCCGAAACTTCCTTTTTATCTGAAGGGAACAGTATCTCAAATGTCATTCCTTGTCACAATACATTAGCATCTATTAGCTCACCAGGATTCCTGTCATTTTACACTTGAAGGAACGGAGGCCTTGGAGGCGAAGGACGAGTTGTGTCTTCCTCCCAAGTGACAGGCTGAGCCAGGCCCTGGCGCACGCCTGTAATCCCAGAGCCTCGGGGAGGCTGAGGGAGGAGGATGGTGAGTTCAAAGCCAGCCTCAGCCACTTAGCGAGGACCTAAGTGTCTCAGGGAGACCCGTCTCTAACTATAATATCAAAAAGGGCTGGGGATGTGGCTCCATGGTTAGGTGCCCCTGGGTTAATCCCCAGCATCAAAAATAAAGAAACAAAAGGTAGCCACCGAACCCCCAGCACTTTAGAATGGGACCTGGTTTGGAAATAGGGTCCATGAAGATGTAATTAGTTAAGGTGAGGTCCTACAGGAGTGGGGTGGCCCCTAAAAAGAGGGAACAGCCAAATGCAATGGTGAATGTCTGTAATCCTCCTGCAGCCACTCAGGAGGCTGAGGCAGGAGGATCGCAAGTTCAAGGCCAGCCTCAGCCATGTAGCAAGAGTCTGTCTCAAAGTAAAAAGGGCTGGAGATGTACGTCAGTTTTGGAACACCCCCCCCCCCCCCGAGTTTGATCTTCAAAAAACAAAAAAATGGTGTGTGTGTGTGTGGGGGGGCACAGTGGAAATGTGGACACAGGCACCGAGAGTTGACACCGTGAAGTCACAGAGAGAAGGCCACATCGTGAAGACAGGTTTGGAGCGATGCCGATGCTATTAGGCAGGAGGCTTTATTTTTAGTTAGCACTAACCTGGGCCAGGCTGAGCTCTGTGCAAGCCTATTTCCCTGAAGGAGGCTTTGAGGTTGCAGGTACCGCCCACCAGGGGGCAGAGAAGGACGGAGGGGGCTGCACTTCCCTCTGCACAAACTCCTGCACCAAAGCTCAGAGGATCCCAAAGAACGGGGAGGACCCTCCTGGACAGGTGAGTGGAGGAAACTTCTGTGTCGTCAGAGGGAGAGAGGACCGAGCTCCTGGTGGCGTGGACAGCTGATGGCCAGATCACGACCCTTCGTCAAGGGGGGGGGGGGCGATGGGGACGTCCAAACAGAGCCTGAGTCCGTTCTCAACAACTTTTCTGATGAAACAAAGACAAAACCGACCCCCAACATTCATGTGATAGGAGCGATTATGGGATGGCTACTCAGTAGTCAGTATCCCCTTCTCTGCAGTTGACCCCACAGTAGCCACATCTATGCCACAGGGCCCTCGTCCCCAGACCAAGAAAGGGCTTGGGGTTTTGCACTGAGAGCTGTAAAGGTTGCACCCCAAGGAGCCATAGGCATGCTCCTGTGGCTGAGTGCCTGCCCCTGCTCAGGGTGCCCACTCTGCTGAGCCCTGATCCTTGGAGTTTTTAATACACCCCAGTAATCCCATAATCTTTCCTTTAACGAGCCCCATTTTCTCTCTCTCTCTCTCTCTCTCTCTCTCTCTCTCTCTTTTATTGTGACAGAATCTTGCTATTTTGCTTAGTTTGGGCTCAAGAGATCATCCTGCCTCAACCTACTGGGGAGTTGAGCTCATAGGTGTGTACCACCCCCCACTCCTTTTCAACCAGTCAGAGTTCATTTCTATTGCTTGCAAAACCACACACACACACACACACACACACACACACACACAATGGAATTATTCTGAATTCCTATGATGCTTTCTGCAGATGGAAACGATTAAGGATTAAATATATTACTTAAAGTCATTGAGCTCAATAAAAAAATAATAACCAAGTCTTAAGGAACACGAGTGCCACATTTTTTATAGAAATACAGAAATAATTCTGGAAGACCTGAAACCCAGTGTTCATCAGTGGTTAACTTAGTGGGGGGGGGTAGGGTGGAGATTTTAGTTCTTATGTTGTAGCTGTGTAGGTATCTCAGTAAATATTGACAGGCTACAGAAATAAATGAACAAAAAACAAACAAAACCGTTGTAGAGAAAAGGGAAAGGGGGATGGTGAGGCTGAGCAGCGATCCCCTTCTTTGGGGGCACTTGAAACAATACAGATCAAGGCTTAAAGGTACAAAACTATTACTTAGAATGACAGTGGGATTGCTAGATTAAAACGAAAAAAGATTTTTTTGGGGGAGGTGGGGCAGAATTTTCATTTTTATAAATCCGCCTAAACATCGTGCATTCACAACCTTTTGCATTTTTTTGTTTCCTTGCCAAGAGTTAGAAGCTTGTTTGCAAAAGCCCTGGAGAAACTGCAAATCAGAATCTGCCCCTCTGGGGTCAGGAGGCGCCTGCTTCCAGAAGGGGGCGCTGTTCTCTAATGTGCCCGGAGGCGCCCACGGACCCGTTTAGCATCCTCCTCCTGTTTGCCAATCCCAGAGGAGAAGGTGGCATCTCATTAATGTTTTTATTTGCATTCCTTTAATGAGGTGGGATGCATGTCTTCTCCCATCGCAGGTCCTTTTCTGGGGATGGTCTTCAGGTCCTGTCACTCAATGGAAACCGCGTCTCTAAGGGGTCGGTCCCCTCTTTTTCTTTCTCTGATCACATTATTACTCAGCTCCTCTCTCTCTCTCTCTCTCTCTCTCTCTCTCTCTCTCTCTCTCTCGTTTATTTTTGGCAGGCTCGATCTGCTTGAGTTCTTCTCTTCCCCTCTGCCTCCTCTCCCTATTTGAATTTGTAAATGCCGCCTAGTAACCGTTGCTCTCAGGGCTTGGTCCTCTGCACAGGTGCTGGGAGATTCAGACCCGCCTAGGACAGCGATCCATCCCGTGCACCCACCAGCTCAGACCCAGAAAATGACCATCTCTGTTCATCGAGGGCTTTTCATTTCTGAAAACCTTTCCTCCTTCCCTTTGAGTGCTTCGGCAGACCCCAGGAAGTCTCATTCTGGAAAGTCTCTTAGGGGCTTAGATTTTTGGGAGGAAGATGCAGGAAGTCTTGGAGATGATTCTGCTTTTCAGATCAGCCATAAAAAACGTCAAAATCAGGACTTTCAGGGCTCGTTTTGGGCTGGCTGGGGTGAGGGGAAAGACAGTAGGGAGAAGAAAAGTGGAAGAACATCTGTAAATGAAAGCTGAAAAAAATGATTTGACCTCGTTGATAGAAGCCCAGGAACAAATTCTGGAAGAAATGAAACTCAAGGGTTTCTTGGGGGTTAATTTGGGGGAAGGAGATTTCATTCCTCATTTTGTCTACTTTATTTATGGTGCCGGGGAAAGGAACCTAGGGCCTGGTTTGTGCCAGGCACCTCTCCACCAGGGAGCCCCCACCCTCCAGCCCTGTAATAATTGGTTTCAAGAAGATTATGTATGAGTTTTACTTTCTTTTCCTCTGTTGGGGGAATTTCCATCTTAATGTGTTTCACTTAAAACATTTTATAGGAAAAAAAAATAGCCCAGTAAAATGCAGAGTAACCAAGTACATAGACTGAAAATTAAATTTCTCTTGTATCTGCCTACCCAGAAGCCATGAAGATGAATGGTGTCTTGTGGAAGTTTTTGGACATGTGCTTTGTACAGCCCCGCCCCCCCCCCAAGTGTCTGTCTACCGGTACCTTATTCTTTTCACCCAAGTGACTGAACCACATGCAGATTTTTTCACCCCCAACACTAAATCTTGGAAATTATTTAGTGTCAGAGACAAAAAACAAAAACAAAAACAAAAACAAAATCCACCTCATTAAAAAACTCTTGAATACAATGAGTGTTATTCCTATTGCCTGGGAGAGATGATTTCTCCTCTTTGGTGACTGCAAGCAACGTCAAAGAAATAACTTTGAGCGAACATCTTCACTCAGATTCTACTGGGTATCGAGGATAAATTCTTGAAACTATAGGGTTCCTGGGTGGAAGATTTTTTTCTTTTCTTCTTCCTCATTTCTAAATTTTGATAATGATTTCATAATTTCCTTCCAGAGAAGGTGTACCAGTGTGTGCTCCTGTCGACAATGTGTGGAGACGGGTGGTTTGATGTTTCCTGTGTGATTTGGCAATCTTTGTGGGACGGACATTGGTAGGTTGGTTTTTTTCTTTAATAAATGGTGAAGTTAGGTATCGCTCCATACGTTGATTAGCCACTTTATAAGCCCATTTCTCGTGGACTACCTGTTCTTGTTTTCTGCCAATTTTGCTTTTCTGCTGGGTCCTTGGCCCTCCTCTTCTTAATTTTGAAAAAAAAAAAAGCTTTTTATACTTGGAAAATGAGCCCATGGTTTGTTATGAATATTTTATATATTTTTCCTAATCTTTAGCTTGTCCTGTAATTTTGTTTGCTATTTTTTTTTAATTTGCCCCATGGAAATGTAATTTTTTGAACTAATTTATTTATCAGTCTTTTATCACGTCTTAGATTTGTGCCTTCTGTTTTCCAAGATCATAAATATTTTCCCATTTTATTATTATTATCATTACTACTACTACTACTACTACTACTACTACTACTACTATTATTATTTTGGTATTGGGGATTGAACCCAGTGGTGCTTAACCACTGAGTCACATCCCCAGTTCTTTTTTTTTATTTTAATTTGCAATTTTGAGACAGGGTCTTGCAAAGTTGTTTAGGGCCTCGCTAAGTTGCTGAGGCTGGCTTTGAACTTGAGATCCTCCTGCCTCAGCCTCCCAAGCCGCTGGGATTACAGGTGTGCGCCACTGTGCCCAGCCATTTCCCCATTTTATAATGGTTTTGTTTACTTGAACATTTTTGCTCTCTCTGGAATTAATTTTGGTATAAGGAATGAGGGAGGGACTCACCTTTTTTTTGGTCTGAATATCCACCCAGTTCTGCTAACACTGTTTATTCATGGGCTCCTCCTCCCCGACTCCTATCAAAGGCCTCTCTTGTCCTACAAAGGGGGTGACCCCAGCAGAAAGTCTTGGACAACTAAACTCAGCTCCTGGCCAGTTCTTCATTTTTCTCGCTGACATTTATTTATTTTTTGTCTTTCGGGAGGTAGAGGAAGTATCTAGAGGAACTGTTATCTCGAGCCCAACTCTGGCCAACCAGGCAGAACCCGCCGCTGAGGGGAAGTGACAAGATCCTTGGTAGAGAGGGACTAGGTTGTTGTAGACATTCTGTCCGCCTCTGACCACTTTGGTCAACTCCCCTCCTGCCTTGGCTTTCTCCGGCCTCGCTGGGAACGTCCCCTGCGGCCAGCGTCCCTGACAGCCTGACTCTGTCTCTAGTAACAGGAAGTTGGAGAGACGGGTTCCCCAAGTGGGCCCTTCTCTTCTTCCACCTGCTTCTTTGCGTAGATTCTTTCCTTTGCCTGCAAGACTTTCATCTCTTGGCCCAGCTAACTCCTCATCCTTCAAACCTGTCAATCAAAGGTGACCTTCAGTGGGAAGCCCACCCCGGTGCCCTCTTGAGATGCTTTGCTGCCCGGGGGCCTTCTATTTCCTTAAGAGTCAGGAACTCACTCGAATCCCAGGGGCCTGATGGTTTGGAAAGTGGGCTAGGTAAATGCTGCATAAAACATCTCCCGTGCTCTCCTTCCACTAGGACCAGGGTTGGGACCCAGCACACCACGAAGCTGCAGCGTCCCTTGTTGGCAACTGTGGACCTCAAGATGGTGAGAGCAGAGCCTTAAAGTGAGTCTGGGATCCTTCTGAGATCCTCTGCGGTGGTATGCCCCCTGTGGGTTGTGGGTGGCATGCCCGTCACAGAGTAGTGAAGGGTGGCCCCTGAAGAGATATGTCCACCTCCTCACACCAAGACCCTGTGATGTGATCTTATTTGGGGGGGGGGAATAAGGTCTTTGCAAAAATCACTTAAGGGCATGCAGATGAAGGGACCATTCTGGGTTAGCTGGGTGGACCTGAGATCCAATAACCCATGTCCTTACTAGAGGACAAGGAAGATGAAATCGTCAGGGGACAGGAGGGTGTGGAGACAGAGTCAGAGGCTGGAGTGTTGTGGCCACAAGCCAAGGAAAGCTGACAGTCCCCAGAAGTTGGAAGAAGCATCGAGGCATGCAGGGAGCCTACGCCTGCCAATACCTTGATCTCAGCGCTCTGGCCCCTGGAAATGGGAAAGGATGAATTTCCGTGGTTCGAAGCCACCCACGTTGTGGTAATCATGGGGGCCACAGGAAAGCAACATAACGAAGCCAGCTGTGCCCAGGATATTTGTTGAAACCTCAGGGAAAGGAAACCCGCTTTCCATTGGGGTTCCTAAGGACGAAGCTTGGAGCTGCCAGGGCCGCTTCAGACAGTGTCTGTCTGAAGATGGAGCCAACTAGAGGAAGCCAAGCCAAGAAATGCAAAGAGTGATTCCTGAGGTGCCCCTGGATCAAACTGTTCCTGACTCCAACATGGATCCCAGGGCATTTTAGATATGAGTCTAGAAGTGCTGGGGGAAAAAAAAAAGACCAAAAAACTCAGTTTCAACTGTTTTTGTCCTTTGAAACCTGAAGAGTCGCAACTACTACTCAGATCCAGACAATTCAGGGGAAAAAAAAATCAGGCTGAATTTCATGAATGCGACTTAGAAGGGGAACTGGCTCAGGAAAACGGGGAGGTGGTAACGGTGGAGGAGAAGGAAGAGGAGGAGGAGGATGCCCCTGATGTCGTGATGTCCCACCAAGGAGCCCTCTAGGGGGGCTGGATTTCCAGGGCGTGTCGGGAAGATGAAAAGGACTAGCAATCCACAAGAAAGAGACAGGGATCCTAATGAACTCGCAGAGCTGACCTAGTTGGGGAGAGAGCAGGATGGGATTGGAGTCGAGCGGGGAGCTAGGAAGAGCTCCGCAGAGACGATGGGGAGAGATGGGCGGACGGGGTCGGCTCTGCACATGTGGGAAAGTCGGAGCACGGTCCCAGGAGTGCAGAACTGAGAACCAAGGAGCCGAAGTTCTTCTTCATTCTTCGTGGGTCAGATCAGGGTCAGGTCACCGTAGCTCAGTGCTGGGCACAACGTTTTAATAAAGGGGGTGGACAGAAGGCCAGCAGAGATGTTTAGGGACCTGATGCCACTCTGCAGACCAAATATAAGGAGGTTTTACTTGCAGAAGGACGGTCAGGAGGAAGGAAGGGAGGTGGGGACGTGTGAGTGGTTGTCCCCTGGAAGGCAGAGTGTACTTAATCTAGGACACACAGGGATCATCAACGGAAGTGAGAGGGAGCTGGACTTAGCTCAGCAGAAGGAGAATCTCTCCAACCCGCAGACTGCCTTCCTCCTTCCCAGGGGATCCAGATGCTTAGGGTTTCCACGCAGGGTACGGTATCCCCAAAAAGAAAAACTCAAAGCAATCCAAGGGTCTTGGCTCTCGTCTCATTTCCTCTTTCCCTCCGTTCATTCCGTCCAATGTCTGAGCATCTCTAAATTTGCAGGAAGGTTTTTCCTTACAGAGAAATGTAAGTCCTGCTGGGAACTCGAATCTTTTGTAGCCATGTTCTTCCTCTGGGAGGAAACAGAAGTCCCCAGTGTCGTCGTCTCTGGTTAGAATCCTTGAAAGGTGGCCCATCTCGATGCCACGTTTGCAGCAAGAGTGAACAGCACTTGTACGTCATTCCCGATCCTGTGATTATCCACGAGAGGAAGGGACTCTGCCTAGTCCTCGTGAAAAAACTTAGATGACAAAGTAGCTGTAGGTAAAAACCAAAGGTCAGTCTGTGACATCAGGACCCAGGAGGTCCTCAGGATCGGGGTGGCAGGAACAGATGGGCATCTATTGTGTCTATGGCACACAGACACAGGAAGTCTGTACGGACAACCTCGATGTGGTGGAGTCTTCCTCCCAAGAACTTAACTCTGCAACCTTGACCTTGATCTTGACCTTGACCTTCGTTGAAACACGACTTTCTAGGAAGGAGATTTCTTCTCCCCAAGTCTCGACCGTTGTCGGGAACAATCCTCGTGCCTTACAGATGACTTTTTCCCTGAATTCTGGAGGATAGTTCTGTGACCTTCTTCGCCAACATCTGTCTCCTTTATCTGTAACCTTGGACACATCCTGGACTTGGTCCTCAGCCAGAATGATTGTTGTATATGAAAAGATGTCGCAATGGAGACTTGCACCCGCGCTGGTTGTCACTTCCTATCTTTCTTACCTCTTTCACCTTATCCTTCCCACTCACTCTATTTTCCAACCTTGCCAAAGCTACCTGTTCCTTGATTTCTCTTGGTTTCCCCTCGGTCCCCCCCCCCCTCCCCCCGCTGGAGGGGCAGTGGCCAAACAAAGCTCCTCTCTGACCAATAATCCCAATTCTTCCACTCCCCTGTCTTCCTGGTCCTTCATTTCCTCAGTTCCTACTTTAGGGATTTTCAGCCTGACTGCAAAAAAGTCACCGCATCAGACCCTTCCTCCTCCTGAAAATCCACAGTTCCCTCCTGAACTTGATGTTCATGCTGATCAACGACCCTTTTTCAGACTCTTAGATATTCCCTTTCCTAAAGGCCTCTACCCAATGGGGGTCCTTTTGTTCCCAAGAGAGAATTTTACTTCTACAGAAATTGTGGATCGACAAACGAAATCCACTTCAACTTCCCTCTCCTCCACACTGACACCGACTGCGGCTTGCGCCCTCTTTACCAGCCCTCCACTCTCAGGGTGTGGGGCACGGATCCTGCCTGATTTTCAAGGTTAAATTTCCCATCTCTCTCTTCGTCCGATTTCCCCTCTCCTCCTCCCCAGCCACCTGACTTCATCAGTTAATTATATATTCTTTGAGCTTTTAGTCTGTCTCGGTTATCACCTGGTTTCTCCCCATCTAGCAGATGGGCACATCATCTGAAAACTAAAAACCCAACACCCCCCTTTTTCTCCATCCTACCTTGGCCTCAAATCAGGATCCTATCACTCCATCGAATCATGCAGACCTCTAGAAAAATGTAGTATACACTTTAAAGACGTCTTTATTTTGCAGTGACCGTAGATTGGCACGCCGTTGCAAGAAAGAATCCAGAGAGCTCCCCGGGAACCTACCACCCGCTTCCTCCCGTGGAAACCTCATGCATAAATATAGCTCGAGCTCACACCAGGAAATAGGTACTGATGTGATCAACTGATCTTCAGATTTCACCAGTGCTACTACCTCTGTCCCGGGTGTGTGCATGCACAGTTTCATGAGATTTAATATGGGACCACTAGCAGTCAAGGTAAAGAAAAGTCCCACCATGAGACATGAATCCCTTCTGCTCTCTCTTTACAGCCACAGTCTGCCCCCTCTTATACCTCCTTGCCCTGACAACCACCAACACCTTCCCCATTTCTGTAATGTTGTCGTTTCAAGAATGTGGCACAAAGGGGCACATACAGTGTGAGACCTTGGGGGGTTGACTTGTTCACTCGGGTCATTCTCTTTAAGATGTGTCTAAGTTGCTGTGTGTCCATAGACCATTACCTGGGATTTCTGAGTAGGGTTCCTATTTCCTGATATGGATATAATGTATTTGGTTGGGCCATCCTCCACTCCAAAGGACATTTGGGTTGGGTTCCATTTTTGCCTATTGCAAACAAAGTGATTCTGATACTCTGTGTATGGGTTTTTGTATAAATAGAAGCTTTCATTTATATACAATTTTTATCCTGGGTTTGCACGGCAAGCATGCATCTAGTTCTAATTGATTAATTGATTGTGGCAAAAACACATAAAAATTACCATCCTAACTGTTTTTAAATGTTCAGTGGTGTTAAATATATGCACATGGCTATGAAACAGACCTCCAGAGCATTTTCACCTTGCAAATATAAAACTCTCTCCCTGTTAAATAACAACTCCTCTTTCCCTCTTCTCTGCTCCCCTGAAACCCACCATTCATTTCTGTTTCTATGAATTCAACTACTTTGGACACCCCATCTAAGTGGAATGGTACAGTATTTATTGTTCTGTGAATGGCTTATTTCACTTTACACGTGTCCTCAAGCTTCATCCATATTTCAGCCTGTGTCAGAATTTCCTTCCTTTTAACAGCAGAATAATATTCCATTGCACGTAGATGCCACATTTTCTTTATCCATTTTACCACTGATGGAGCTTTGGAGTTTCTTGTACCCCTTTGGTTATTGTGAATAACACTGCTATGAACATGGGTGTCCTTATATCTCTTGAGGACCCTGTTTTCAGTTATACCCAGAAGTGGGATTGCTGGATCACATGATAGTTCTATTTTTAATGTTTTGAGGAATCTCCGTATTATAAAATGGCCACACCATTTTACAATTCCACCAATAGTGCACAAAGTTTTCATTTTGTCCACATCCTCTCCAACACCTGTTATTTTCTGTTTTTCCCCCCTTTGATAGTAGCCTTCCTAATGAATATAAAGCAATACCTCATTGTGGCTTCGATTTACATGTATTTGATGATTAATGATGTTGAGCATTTTTCATAGACTTATTTGGCATTTGCACATAATTTTCAGAGAATTATCTACTCAAAAAATGCCTTCCTATTTTAAAATTTGGTTATTTAATTTTTTGCTGTTGTTGTTGAATTGTAGGAGTTGTGTGTGTTTTTTTTTAATTTTCTGGCTATTAACCCCTTGTCAGTATATGACTGACATCTTTTCTCTTCCACTGTGTAGGTTGCCTTTTGACTCTATTGGTTGAGTTCATTGATGCATAATTTTTTTTTTAAGTTTCATGCAGTCGCCAAGATATTTAGTTTTGTAAGAAATCGTCATACCTTATTTTTCAGAGTGACTGTGCCATTTCCCTCCGCCATGTATGAATGACCCTATTTCTTTGCACTCTTAGCAACACTTTGTTATTGTTATTTATTTTTGCCATTCTGAAAGTTGTGAAGTAATATCTCACTGTGGCTTTGATTTTTAATTTTGCATTCCTCTAATGTCTAACCAGGTTGAACATATTTCCATGTGCTTATTTTCTCCCTATTCATCATCTTCTATGAAATATCTATTCATGTTACCTCCCCTCTATTTTTTTTTTTTTTTTTTTACTGTTGAGTGTTAAAGTTTCTTTATATACTTTGAACGCTAGTCCTATGTGAGTTATGTGGTTGTTAGTATTTTCTCCTAGTAGATGGCTTCTCCTTTTTTTTTTAAATCAGAGAGAAATTTAAAAAACATTTTATAAGGTCTAATTGGTCAAAAGCTCTTTTGCTTTTGGTTTAAGAAGTTTATGCTACGTCTTCGCCCCTTTCCCCATCATTTCTTTGAGAGAGTCAGCATGTCCCCTGATCCACCAAATCTTACTCAGTCCTTGTGTTCTGGGAGGATGTGGGAGCTAACGAGGGAAGGACCCATCAGAGCACTTCTGGGCTCCTGGGGTGGCCATGTCTCTCAGGCTGGACCATCCAGAGTCCTGGCTCCTCTCAGGGTCCTGGGAAAGGATGCTCTTACTTCTCCACGGGGAGAGACTTTCTAAGCAGACAAGCAGGACTGAGAAACAGAGAGACAAGTTTCCACTGTGAAGCGTGAACCCCTGAATCCAGGCGTGTCCGAGGCAGGCTACGCTTTGGTGTTTCAGCCTTAAGAGCCACTAAATCCCCAGCCCAAGTCTGGTTTAAACTGGGATTATGAGGCGCCAAGTCAAAAGAGTTCTCGGTAACACAACCTTCTGTATCTGTTATTTATTTGTTTTCTTCTTTATTTTACTTTTCAATCCATCATCATCTGTCACGTCACTCAAATTGCTCTTGCTTGTATGAACAGTGATGAAATTTTAGGGTCTCCTTGAGGCCTTCCTGTGCTCATCCTGAAAGAACGATCAAGGCTTGCCTCCCAGAAAATGCCCATTTATTGAGGAACAGCTCTGCATATTTATAGAACCAGGGGCAGTTTGACAGTTGGCTGGGGTGCTGTCTGATTGGTGGGTAAGGATCATGTGAGCCAGCAGGGCTAGTCTGATTGGTGGGTAAGGATCATGTGAGCCAGCAGGGCTAGTCTGATTGGTGGGTAAGGATCATGTGAGCCAGCAGGACTCACCGTTGGATGGCTGTTCTTGGGGGATGGGGAAGTTAGTCTTTGGAGCCAGGACAACTCCCAACACATCCTGTCTGCCATATTTGATATTAAATAAAAACCCTTTCCTCCTTTTTCCTCTCTCCTCAGGATCATAACACTGGGTAAGGTCTACAGCACACCAGAGACCAGGATCCTTAAACCTCATAAATTATATCAGTATATGAGCTTAAACACCCACATTTCCACACATTCTGCATTTTACTTAACATTTCTAACTATAAATGTGTGTATTTGGATGTTCAAATCTGAGAATTGAACTTTTTTTTTTAAATATTATTTTAGTTGTCCATGGACCTTTATTTTATTTATTTATATGCGGTACTGAGACTCGAACCCAGGGCCTCACACATGCTAGGCAAGCACTCGACCACCGAACCCCAACCCCAACCCTGAGAATTGAACTTTTAACAAATTTTATTTATTTGTTTACATATTGACACATAAAAATGGCACATATTTACGGGGGAGGACCATGTGACATTTTGCATAGTATTTCAATCAGGGTGAACATGTATGGCTCCTCCAACATTGATCATTTTTTAAAAATATTTTTATTAGTTATTGATGGACCTTTATTTATTTATTTGTTTGTAGGTGGTGCTGAGAATCGAACCCAGGGCCTCACACATGCTAGGCAAGTGCTCTGCCACTGAGCCCCAGCCCCAGCCCCTGATCATTTCTTTGTATTTAAAACATTCAGAATATTTTCTTCTGAATTTTTTTTTTGGAAATATGCAGAACTTTATCATTATCTGTGTAACCTTAAGGTTCAATACAGCACCAGAATTCATTTCTCCTATCTGTTACGCAGTACCTATTGACCAGTCTCTCCCCACCCCTGCAGACTTGCCTTCTCATCTTCTAGACTTTGCATTCTATTAGGGATGCTTATGTTTGCATTTCATTTTTGGGTAACTGCACCTCACAGTTGGCTCATATCATGCATGCAATTAGCCAAGTCTTCTTCACAGAAACATCAGAAACACATAGCCAATTTGGGAAGTCTGGCAGTGGAGAGAACCATCTTCAATTATCTGGGAACTGATGTCTCCCTGAAATACCTCTACTGAGGTATTTATGCAAAAAAAAAATTGCAATATCAACTCAATTGTCTAAAGCAGAAGTGAAAATTAATTATCTCACACAACGAGAGCTGCCAAGGTAGCGCCTCTCCAGTGTTAGTACGTACAAGGCAGTTCAAGGTCATCATGGAGACTCTTTCCCATCTTCTTCTGCCAACATGGCTGGGTCTCCCCATGGTCTCAAGATGCTAGTGTGTCCTAGGCATCACTGTGGGACACTGTAAAAAGTCACTACACTATTTTTTAGCTCGTTACCATAAAGAAATGTGATCGATTTTCCATGTCAATGGGACAATAGTGATTGAGGCATGAAGATATACGGGAACGTGTTTGCATATTGGGAATTTTTTCATCTCTTGCTGCACTTTGGAACCCCTCTGCCCCCTTCAGACCAAACCAGCTTGTCAACTGTCAGACACATGAGTGAGGCCATCCCCTATCTTCCAGCTCCAGGTGAGCTCTCCCAGGTCAGAGGAACCCCCGGCCAACCTGCACAGACATACGATAAGGTAAATGTTTCTGTCTTCAGTCACTAAATTGGGGAGCGGTTTGTGATGTAGCCAAAGCTAATGGAGAGAATCATGTGCAGACACAGCAACTCAAAGAAACAGGAACGGGGCCGGCTTGACACTGGATCTGTTTCAGTTGTGAGCAACGTTTCCTTCTGGATCATCAGCCGGCACCGAATCACAGGACTGTTCCTAAACCCATCACTTCCAAAAGGAATTGAATTATCACGACTGGTTTGGAAAAGCACGGGGCCATGCAGAGAAGGGTACACTATCCCCCAGGTGGGGGTTCTGCTGAGAAAATAGAAGACGTGGAGGGGGAGCCATCAGTGTAGGGGTGATGGGTTTACCATCGGCATGTCATTGGCATGGACTATAGGAAACCCCCAGTAATGAGCTTTTCTGATTCTCTACATTCTTCTGATTTCCAAATGTGGCCAGCTGGGCGAGGATTGCTGCACTGTGGAATTAGGATGGATCACTCAGAATTTTTCCCTGGATATTTGGAACTGAGACTATGTGATTGCATACATGGGGGATGGGGACCATGTTGGATATACGGGGTAAGTGGGGAGTCCTACATTTCTACATTCAAAAATGTATTTCACAACTTGGTTAGGAGTTGGCGGGGGGAGAGAGACGGGGGGGGGAAGGAGATATCTGATTAATATTTTCCATATTCTAGATCTGGAGGCTGTTGGTTTGATAGATCTTTCTAATTCTTAAGGTAATTTCCCCTTCATGGGCTTTAAGTTAGCCCTAATGAGCTTCCGTCACTTACAGCAAGAGATTTGAACATCCTTCTCATGAAGAGATGCTTAACCTCATTCATAATAAGATAAGTTGAAATTTCACGAAGGGTTTCATTTATCACTTATCAGGTGGGCAAAAATAGAAAAGTCTGGAAACTTCTCTCCTGCTAAAGGCAGTGAGGAAACAGGCCTGGTGACGACGGAGGCGAGGACAAAGGGTCGTAGCCCCTGGGGAGGGCAAGCTGGCGACTCCCTCAACCTTGGACGCACTCTGAGCCTTTGACTCAGTAGCTCTGGTCCAGGAACTTTATCCTACAGGCGCACCGCCGTGGGGAGACGGTGATGTGCAGGCCAGGTCATTTAGAGCAGCACTATTTTTATTGTCAAAGTTTGGACACAGCCCAAGTATTGTCCCATGAGGGACTGGTCAAGTTAACGTGGTCCATCCTTATATGGAGCATGGTATAGCTGCCGTGATTAATGAGCTCTCTAGGTCCTACTATGTGCTAGGTAAAGCTCTACCACTGAGCCACAACCCCCAGCCCCCATTTTCTTATTTTTAGATAAATAAGTTTAATAAAATGAATATGGAAAGATGAGCAAGAAACTCATAAATGAATAATGATGTTTGTTCCTAGGGATAGAGAGAACGGTTGGGATGGAGACCCACTCCTCAGGGAGAACCTTTTTTTACATTATTTCGACATTTTGCAAATGTGAACTTGTTAGCTGTTCTAAAAATGAAAAAAAAAAGAGGCATTTTCAATAAAAAAGTAAAAACAATCATTATTTCAGTTAAAATATCATATCCTTCTATTCAATGGTTGGAGGGATTCAGGGAAGTGGGAAGAAAATAGGCTGTTAGTTAAAATCTTGACATGTGTTAAAAAAAAGAAAGAAAGAAAAAAAAAAAAACCCATCCAAACCTGGAATGTACTGATAAAATCCAAAACAGAGAAAACAGGCAACAGATACCCCTTCACGGAATCGTTCCTCTTGTGCTTTGGAGCTTGGCTTTGTAGTAGTTGGCTAAATCTTCCCGTGTCCAGGCTGCGGTGCATCTGGAAGCAGTTTCATGGATGGACGTTCTGCATGAGCCAACTAAAGATTCGGCTGATCGGCCAAGCACAGGAAGGAATTCCAGGACAAAGAGGAATGTGATATTGAAAATTTCTTTTTTAACCTGCAGGGATCTGGTGGCTTCTTAGAGAAATGACAAAAATCTATTTTCTCTTTGTCCTATGTTCTTGACATTGGTGCTCTCTCATCATAAGCAAGAGTAAGTAAAGACAGCTTGGGGGGGTGATAAGCTGGCACCTTTTCACAAGGTTCTGTTAGCCCCGGGAACCCAAGCTCACTGAGTTCTCGGGAGCCATGGACCCGAGTCAGACGGAGGGTTTGGAACACAGCTCTCCTGCTCTGGTAACTGAGTGATGTGGTGGGGGCACACACTTGATCCCTCTGGCCCTGTTTCTTAGTAAAAGGCCATTTTGCTGTTACCTCTCTATAGGATTATGGTGGGGATTAAATAAGTTCATAAAAGGAAAAAAAGTGCAGAACAATGTGTACTACCTATGAAGTCCTCAATAAGTGTCAGTACCGCAAGAAATAAGGATGATTTTTATTATTATATAACTTCAAACTAAATAGGAGAGTTGGCAAGTGTCTAAAAGATTGTTTTCCCTTCCTTTCCCTAAACCAATTTAGTGTAAGCCCGTTAAAGGAAGGTTGAGGAGAAGTCTCCGCACAGTGATGCAGACTAATAAGATGATAGATAGAGTTTGCGGGGTTCTGAAGTGCTTCAGTCGCCCTGAGGATGAAAAACCAGTAACCAAGATAGGAGACCTGTACCCTCCTGGAAGTCCTAGGTTGCTAGGAAGACGGATGTAATGAACTGAATGTTCTCGTCCCCTCTCATATTCTCAAGTTGAGACCCTAACTCCCTATTGCAAAGGTGTTTAGAGTTGAGGTTTTCAGTAGCTTCTGAGGTTTAGATGAGGTCATGAGGGTGTAGTCTCCGTGGTAGGATTAATGTCTTTGTAAGAGGAAGAAGAGACCAGAACTCTCTTTCTCTCTGTCCTGCAAGGATACGGCAAGAAGGCAGCCATCTGCAGGCCAGGAAGACAGCTCACACTGGACACCTTGATCTTGGACTTCCAGCCTCCAGAACTTTGGGAAATGAATGTCTGCTATTTAAGCCACACCGTCCATGGTATTTTTGTTATAGCAGTTGAAGCTGACTAAGACATTGGTAATCCACACAACCATGTGGTGGAAGTGGATCAGGTCAGTTCAGGCTGCTGGAGGGTGATGAGTGAGGGGCTCCTGACTTAAACTCTAGGAATCAGGAAAGACTTAGAAGCAGCGATGGGATCTGCAGATCCCCACTGCACCCAGCGATGAAATAACCATCTCTCGCACAGAGAATAAGAGTCCTTGTCGTAACAGCTGTGGTAATAATGGGACTAGCAATAATCATGGAAATAGGTCGGGCGTGTTGAGGCTGGTTCTCAGCGTGCTATGTGCATCTGCTCATTTAATCCTACCGACTTCTTTGCAGATCTACTCTGCATCTGCAAGACTGCCCCATTCACCTGGCTCACCCTAATCCTGCCTGTCCAATCCTACCTTTATTTAAAAACTTGGTGTGTCCCTTAGGTTTTTTTTTTTTCAATTTTTGGCATTAGTTTTGATTTTTTAAAAATATTGCATCAAAATGTCATTAATCTTGCTTATCGGTTCCCTGGCAGCTCTTTGATTTTGCACTCAAAGCCAGTGCCTTGTTCTCTCTGAGGAGTGCCAAGTGAGGCAGGTTTAGGGCAGGTGCCGTCTAGCCCTGGATTCAGGCTCTCTATGCAGATGGCATTTCCAGTTGCTTCTTTGCAGACAGGATCATGAGAGGAAAGACAGATAGAAAGCGTCCCTTAATCGGCCTTAGTCATCCCCTTGATTCTTTTTTTTTTTTTTTTTTTTTGATACCAGGGATTGAACTCAGGGATACTCAGCCACTGAGACATCACCCCCAGCCTTATTTTGTATTTTATTTAGAGACAGGGTCTCACTGAGCTGCTTAGCGCCTTGCTAAATTGCTGAGGCTGGCTTCAAATTTGCAATCCTCTGGTTACAACCTCCCAAGCCGATGGGATTACAAGTATGTGCCACCATGCCCGGCAACCCCTTGGATCTTTTTTTTCCCCCAAAATGAGGCTCCATGCAAGGACTTTTTAAAATTTTTTATTTATTTATTTTAATTAGATATATATGACAGCAGAATGCATTTTGATTCATTGTACACAATTGCTGCACAACTTTACATTTCCATGGTTGTACATGATGTAATGTCACACCGTATGTGCATTCATACATGTACGTAGGGTGATGATGTCCATTTCATTCCACCATCTTTCCTGCCCCCATGCACCCTCCTTCCCCCCCTCCCCTTTGCCCAATCAATGTTCCTCCATTTTCCCCATGTCTCTCCCCTTCTCTGTTATGGATCAGCATCCACTTATCAGGGAGAACATTCAGAACATTCACTTAGCATGATATTCTCCGACTCCATCCATTTACCTGCAAATGCCATAATTTTATTCTCTTTTACTGCTGAGTAATATTCCATTGTGTAGATATACCACAGTTTCTTTATCCATTCATATACTGAAGGATATCTAGGTTGCTTCCACAGTTTAGTGATTGTGATTGAGCTGCTATGAACATTGATGTGGTCACATTACTATAGCATGCTGATTTTAAGTCCTTTGGGTATAGATTGAGGAGTAGGATAGCTGGGTCAAATGGTGGTTCCATTCCCAGTTTTCTAAGGAATCTCCACAGTGTTCTCCAGATGGGTGGCACCTATTTGCAGTCCCACCAGCAATTTAACATGGCCCCACATCTCCCTGAATCTCACAATAGACAATGCTCCTTTAACTTGCTGTCAGTTCCTCTAAAAACCTCAAGGAATAAGTCTCAGATCTGTGCCAGTGGGTTTTTAAACACCTCTTCAACATTAAACAAATGGGCCTTGGACTTTCCTCTGGAGCCCCTTGAAGGAAGGAGGCCCTGGAACTAGCATTCTCCAACAGCAAGTCTTCCCTTGGGTCTGAGCACCATTACTGGCCTAGTTCTGCTGGGACAACCAGGCGACCATAAGGGGAACCCGCTTCTGAGTGTTCCTGTCCTTTGTGCCTGCATGCCTTCATTTTTCAATTGGCTTTTCTAGAATTTAGTTCATCAAACAAGAACTTTCCCTGACCTGAACTATGAGGCTCAATTGTGTTCATTGTTACACAGCATTTTACCCACAAGTACTTCCTGGGGGGGAGGGGTGTGCGGAGAATTATTGTTTAATGGGTGAAATGTTTCAGTTTTGCAACATGGAAAGAGTTCTCGAGAGGGGGGTTGCACAAAGATATGAACGTCTGTAACACCCCTGAACTGCACACTTAGAAATGGTTAAGATGGGTAATTTGTGTTCCGTATGTCACATCACAATATTTTTTTTTTTAAAGAAACTTAATCTATGATGACAGATGCCAGACAGCGGGTCCCTCTGGAGACAGTGCTTCCTGGTAAAGGGTATGCAGGCGTTTTCTGGGGATCTGGAACTTTTCTGTATCATTACTTGGTTGAAGACACATGGGTGTATCCATATGTGAAAACATCTGTCGTATGCTTAAAACGAGTGTACCTTATCCTGTCGATGTTATACTGCAACAAGAAGGATTTTTCAAAAAGGTAGCTGGTTATCTTTTCTGGTAGACTTTTCCTATGCAAGAACGTCCCCATCCTCACCAGACATGGATATGTTTCTCAGGGAATGTCAAAAAGTAGCTGCGCCAGGGTTGGAGTCGTGGCTCAGTGGCAGAGCACTTGCCTAGCACTTGTGAGGCACTGTGTTTGATCCTCAGCACCATGTAAAAATAAATAAATAAAGGTATTGTGTCCACCTACAACTAAAAAAAAAATTAAAAAATATTAGCTGCACCAGATGAGTTAGGAGTTCTGGGTTCAAGTCCTGGTAACTACCAGTTTCTAACACAGAACCTTGGGGAAGTTATTTAGGGTCTTTGCTCACCCGAGTCCTCATCTGTACCTAAGGTAGGGATCACACAGTGGAGATATGAACACATGAAAAGTGATTAGCACAGAATCTGGTTTGTTCTAAGCGTTTCAACCCATATTCGTTTTTCCCCTACCCACATTTTTTATTATGGTAAAACATACATGCATAAAACTTACGATCCTAGCCGTTTTAAGTGTGTAGTTCATGCATGTTGTTGGGCAACCATCACCAACACCCAACTTCAGGACTCTTCATCTTGCAAAACTGAAAACCTCACTTCTTCTAATCTCCAGTCCCCAACAACCACCAGCTGCTTTCTGTCTCTGTGATCCTGACTACCGTAGGTGCCTCATGTAAGTGGAACCATGTGGCATCTGTCATTTTGTGACAGGCTAATTTCACTTTATAGAATGTCTTGCAAGGTCATCCAGGCCGGATGCGGTAGCGCATGCCTGTCATCCCCGCAGTTCAGGAGGCTGGAGGCAGGAAGATTGCATGGGTCAAGGCCAGCCTCAGCAACTTAGCAAGGCCCTAAGCCACTCAGCAAGACCCTGTCTCTAAATAAATAATAATTTTAAAAAAATGCTGGGGATGTGGCTCAGTGGTTGAGCACCCCTGGGGTCAATCCCTGGTACAAAAAATAAATAAATTAACTAATTAAAAATAAAAAATAAAGGCATCCAAGTGGTAGGACACGTGATCATTCCTTCTTAAGCTGAACAACATGCCAGTGTATGTATATACAACACCCTGCACTTTGCTTACCTATTTTATTCATTCAGTGGGTACCTGGGCTGCTATGTGCTATGCACATTGATGCAAATGCTCCTTCCAGACTTTTCTTGTCTTTTCCAACCTATTTGTGTCCCTCAGTCTGCAGTGAGTCTACTGTAGATAGCATGGAGTTGGACCATGTGTTTGTTTTCATTTCACCCATTCTGCTTTTTTTTTGTCTTTTGATTGAAGAGTTTAATCCATCTATGTCCCAAGTAATAATTGAAAAGCATCAAGTCATGCCCGAGCTAAAGGATTTGCTCTTGTCACCACGCTCCTGTTCTCTATAGCGTCCGGATCTTCCCCGCTCATTTTCTGCATTTCTTTCTTCTTTTGTATTTGGCTGATTTTATCTTATTTATTCAGAGCAAAATGTTTTAACTCCTTTCTCATTTTCTTTTGTGTCTACTCGGTAATAATTTTCTTGGTGGTTACCATGGGTGTTACATTTAACACCCTAAAATTAGAATATTCTGACTTGAATTTATACCAGCTTAACTTCAGGAACATAAAAAAAAAAAACTGCTCCTCTACTTCCTTGACCCTACATCTCTCGGTTATTGATGTAAAAAAAAAAAATATCCGTATATATTGTGTGTTCCAAGCATAAACCGATAATTTTCTATAATGCCTTAGTCTTCTTCAATCATGTAGGAAACAGAAAGTGGGGTTAGAAACCATTTTATGACGATGTTAGCTTTTATAATTGCTCATGTATTTGTGTTTACTGAAACCTTTATTTCTTCATGGCTGCTTCAAGTTATTATCCAGTGTTCTTTAACTTCAACTTTCTGGACTTCTTCAACATTTCTTGCAGGGCAGACCTAGTGATGAGGAACTCCTTCAACTTTTGTTTATTTGGGAAGGTCTTAATGCCTCTTACTTCTGAAAGGTACTTTTGACACTGACAGGATTTTTGAGTGACATTTTTTTTTCTTTTAATGCAGTAACTGTATTAGTTCACTCTCTTCTGGCTTCCAAAGTTTCTGATGAGAAATCTGCCAATAATCTCATGGAAGAACTCTTTTTTTTCTTTTTTTGGGAGGGCATGGGGGATTGAACTCAGGGGCACTCAACCACTGAGCCCCATCCCCAGCCCTATTTTGTATTTTATTTAGAGACAGGGTCTCACTGAGTTGCTTAGCGTCTCGCTTTTGCTGAGGCTGGCTTTGAACTCACGATCCTTGTGCCTCAGCCTCCCCAGCCACTGGGATTCCATGAGTGTGCCACCGCGCTGGCTCACTGAAGAACTCTTGATCCCCTGATCTATGATGAATTGCTTGTCTCTCTCGCTGATTTCCCAATCGTTTGTTTTGTCTTTCAACAGTTTGGTTATCATGTGTGTTGGTGAAGAGTTGGGCGAGTTCATCCTACTTGGAGTTTGTTGGGCTTCCTGGATGTTTAGATTCATGTCTTTCATCAAACTTGGGAAGTTTCTGGCCGTTATCTCTTCAAATTATCTCTTCATAATTCCTCTCTTTCAGAGACTCCCACGTGTGTTAGGTTGGTTTGCTTGATGTGGTCCTGCGGGTCCCTTGGGCTCTGTTTTCTTCAATCATTTTTCTTTCTGTTCCTTAGACTCCATGGTTTCAATTGTCTTGTATTCAGATTTTTGGATCCTTTCCTCTGCCTGCTCAAGTCTGCCTTAGAATCCCCTTAGTGGATTTATCGTTTCAGTTATTATATTTTGAGCTCTCACATGTCTTTCTTTTTTTGTCTTTAATGTTTTTTTTTTTATCTCTTTATCTGTATTTCCACCCTGTTCTTGGATTGCTTTCTGGTTTTATCCACATCTTTCTTTAGTTACTTGAGCATCTTTAAGACTACTGTTTCAAAGTTACTGTCTGGTGGAATTGCTGTCTGGTTATTCTCTGGGACAGTTTCTTTTGGTTTATTTTCCCCCTTTGAGTGGGCTACACTTTCCTGGGCACTGATTCTTGGAATGAGTCGCCATGCTGTGAGGAAGCCCAAGCAGCCAGCAGCCATAGGGAGAGGAACCAACTCACCCCAGGCCAAAGTCCTAAGCACTAACTTATTAGCCAAATGAGTTGGAACCTTGGATGTTGATACTGCAGTCTCCTATCAGGCTACCACGGCTGATGTCAAATTAAACGGAGATGCTTTTTTTTTTTTTTTTTTTAAGAAAAACTTATATTAAGGATAAAATCCTGAAGCTGTAATAAACATGTATCAGCAAATTATTTTGTAAGCCTCTGAAATAAGCTGCTTTTAAAGAATATGAACTACTATAAATGTAGCACATGATGACATTCACTAAACAGACTAATGATTCAAAACGAACATGCATTTAGTCAATCAAGCAAGAAAGAATGGAGGTAGGAAGAGAGAGAGAAGGAACTGCCCTTTCTAGTAGGTAGAGGGCAGGAGTAGTGTCGACTTCAGTGAAATGCAGAGGCCAGTGGCCATGCGTCGGATCCCTCATCTGTCAGCACCCCCTCTTTTCTTGTGGATATACATGATGGTGAGATTTATTGTGATATATTCACATATGTACTTAAGACAGTTAGGTCAGATTCATTCCACCGTCTTTCCCTACCCCATCCCTCCTTCATCCCCCTTTGTCTACTGAATGGAGATGATCTTTGCCTTATTTATCCATTTTGAAATTAATTTGCTTCCTATTTGAATCTAGTCTTTAGAACAGTGCTGTGCCAAGAAATAGAATGTGAGCCACGTAGACAATTTTGCATTTTTCTAGTAGCCGCGTTAAAAAAAATAAAAACAAATGAAGATAAAAATCATCATTAAAATTTCACGTTCTTTGTCATCCTACATGCTTGAAGTTCAGGGTGATCACACATATGACTATCCTTATGTTCAACTCGGACTAGCCAGGTTTCAAATGCTCACCAGCAACCCGTGGCAAGTGGCTACTGCACTGGAGAGCACAGCCCTAAATTGAAAGAATTGGAGGGCCAATCCCTCCATCCCTGCACTATTGAACAGGGAAGGAAAATGAGACCCAGAAGGAGAGAGTGACTGGCCCAGGGTTGTGCGATGCAGCGGTTTGAAGGGTGCTGCCCACAAAGTGTTCTACTTCCTGGAACTTCTGAATGTTATCTTGTTTGGAAAAAAGGATCTTTCTGGATATCACTCAGTTAAGGATCTTGCAATGAAGAGATCATCCCTGATTATCTGGGTGAGCCCTTAGTCGGATGGTCTGTGTCCTGATAAGAGATAAAAATGGGAGATTAGAGAGACAGAAGAAGAGAAGACAGACAGACACACACAGGAGGAGCTGATAAGAAGACAGAGGAAGAAGGACGATGTGGCCACAGGCCAAGGACGCCAAGGAAGGCTGACATCCACCGGAAACTGGACGAGATAAGGAAGGATCCTCCTCTGAAGCCTTCAGAAGGAGCTGGGCTGGGTGACACTTGATTTAGAGGTTCTGCCCTCTAGAACCATGAACAAAATATTTCATTTTCTTTCCTTCCTTCATTTCTTTCTTCTTTCCTCTTTCTTTCTTTCTGTACTTGGGATGGGACACAGGGACATTCAACCACTGAGCCATATCCCCATCCCCAGTCCTTTTAAATATTTTATTTAGAGACAGGACCTTGCTAAGTTACTTGGGGGCCTCACTAAGTTGCTGAGGCTGGCTTTGAACTCGCAATCCTCCTGCCTCAGCCTCCCGAGCCGCTGGGATGACAGGTGTGCGCCACCGCACCCGGCTGAGCAATACATTTCTGCTATTTTTAGCCACTCAGTTCTGTGATAATTTTTTTTTTTTTTTATTTTTTGGAAGCCACAGGAATTGAAAACATATCATCAGCAGGAAGCCTGGACTAACGAGATCTTGGCCTTCATTCCCAGCCAGAGCAACCTGTCTCTCAGGTCAGTGTTCACTCCTTCATGAAGAATGGACCAGGGAGGTGGGGGCTCTGGTGACCTGGAGGGCCTATGTCAGCCTCTAGGGAGCACTGCCCTTCAGCTTCATGTGGTACCATGTCACATCCTGTTGCCTTATCGACTCAAATGTCCTCTCCTCTGTTCTCTCTCTGCTTCTCCCCTTTCTCCCCTACAATCTATTTTCCATCTCGTAGGCAGGGTAATCTTTTAAAAATCACAAGTTGTTTCAGATCACGTCCCTGCTTTCAACGCCCCAAAAGGCCTCCTTTCACGAGAGTGAAACCCAAACTCCCATCTCCCAGGCCCTAACCTCGTCTTAGAAGTGCTCTCACCTCTGTCCACACCAGCCACACAGTCCTTGCTGTGTTTTCAACATGATAAGCAGGCTCTTCCTTTGCATTTACTGTTTCTGTCTAGAACATTCTACCCCCCAACAGGCCTTTGGTTCACCCCTTGGCTTTATTCAAATCTTTGCTTTAATGTCCCTCATTATAACTTTTTCCATGGCTCCTGTCATTCTTTTTTTTTTTTTAACAACTTTCTTTACAGAAAGAACCTCCTTAGCACCCAGTATAGGTTTGCTGTCGATTAGGTTATTTGGCTCACTCGCTTCCCCCATGAGACGATGAACTCCTCAAGGGCAAGGGCTTCTCTCGGGTTTATTTAATAGTTCATTCATTTCATGAAAGAACAAATGAATGGGTGAGTTCAGGAATGCAAGGCTCCATTTACTTGTATCTTTATCTTTTTCTTAGAGAAGTTAGAGTTTGGGTATTTAGGGAAGATTCTAAATATATAAACATGTGAATTGAAAAAAAAATATCACTGGGATAGTTAAAAAGGGTGTCCACGGTGCAGCGTTGGAGACCTTCTGACTTACAAGGAACTGGGTCCAATGGGAACCTCTTTCCCCACCCTGGGCTTGGGCCCCTCCAGGAACTGACAGCTTTTCACAGCCCACCAGTCCCTGCATCACCCGGTCCAGGCTCCATGAGGTTCTGTTTGTTGTTACAGACCAAAGTCATCCAGGGCACTTCATTCAAAAGGCAGGATGTGGGCTGTGAGCTTCCAGATCAGGGGTTCAAAGGAAATCTACTTTAGCAGCAACGTCTCCTGGGATGTTTCCCCAAGCCTCCCTGAGAGGTGGCGGGGCCTCTTAAAGGACTAATAATAGACGGGCACATCCAGTTTCCCAAACATGTCAACCTTAAAAGTGAGTGCTATTTTTTTCCTGGTTACCTTTGAATTACTATGTAGGGGAAGGACATTCTATTATTATAGTGGTGGCGCTCTACATGCTACCTCATAATGACTTACCGCTCAGTTGCTTCCAGGCAAAATTGTCATAATGGGACCCGATTTCTGTCACTACTCAGGTTTGCCCTTTGTCATCCAGGTGCTTTGTAGTTAGGAACGTCCAACCACCATTCCACAATAGTGGGACTGTGGGTGTATCTCTTAATCACGCCACGCTGTGCTATCCTTATCCATAATGAGACTTACTGGATCTACATAAGGTTGTCGTTGGGACTAATAAGACAACACCAGTACCTGACGCTTATTGCCTTGGAACACATATTGGGCATGGGTATGGATAAATGGGTGCTGGCTTTTAAATATTTGTTCACTCACCTGTTCACCCACTCACTCCTTCAACCAATATTTATTTGGCTCTTAGGTGTCAGACTCTGAGCCGGACACCCAGTGACATGATGATAAGCAGCTTCCTCTAGCACAGCATCTCGGCCAACTGAAGGAGCTCATTGTCCAGTGCAGTGCTTCATTCCCAGATGATGGGGGTTGGAGAGAGAAAGTGCAGGGTATGGACAGGGCCTTGGATAACTCCCGGTTGCACCTCCAGACAGTTACCACCCTCTTAGCTTCGTCCCTGTCTTCCGGGATGCATCAAGGAGAGAGTCTACTGAGTTGTCTATTCATGTGTCTTGAGCATCTCTCCGACGTTTGCCAATCTTTTCTCTAGCAGGTAATAGAAGGCCTCTGTCTAAGTTGCTTGGGGTGGATGAGTAACGGGAAAGGTTTTCACAATACCTCTTGTTACTCATATTTGAATAGATCAAACCAGATAGACTTGTTTTAAAAAAAAGGTGCACAAATATGACCAGAATTTGTAAAGATGAGTCCCAAGTGAATTAAATTTGAGGAAACACTGAACTATTAAATATCTCTATTAGTCCCATTTTACAGTTGAGGAAACAGAGTCTCCATGGAAGGGAAGAACATAACATAGGGAGAGATTTCTTCTACATATTCAGGCAAGCAAACCCAAGAATCTTCTTTGTGGTGGAGTTAGATATATATAAAACAAAGATCGCTCCTCCCCTACCTCTGCAGAACGTGTGGATGTATGTGTGTGTAAGGGTGTGCAGCCACAGGCCTTTCCGGATGAGTGGCAGAGAGAGCCCATCCCTCCAGGAGACGCGTGCAGAATGACCAATAGGATGCATGGGGTGGATGGGTACCAGTCTCTCTGCAGAGGCCAGGGTGGAATCTGCTGGGCCCTCGGCTCCCCTTCTCCCCCTCCTAATCCCCCAAGGTCCTTCCGCTGTCGTTACTCCCCAGGGCGGAGGCACTGAGGTGCTCATCTCCTTAAAGCAAACCAGGACCTCAGGACCGAAGACTGGGTAGGGGGCGAGGCTCGGAGCAGACGAACGCAGGCTGCGGTCCCCGCGCCGCAGCGCTGCGGCTAACCCTTCGCTGGGAGGCTGGCAGCCCCGGGGGGTGCCAATATGTAAAGCAGCTGGCGGCGCTGGGCGGGGCCTAGGCGCGATGCAAATAAGGGAGGCGGAGCCCGGGGCAGGCTCCGCCTCCCTCCCCCGCAGCTGGGGCCAGCGGTGCCAAGCGCAGCTGGACCAGCGGCAGCAGCTGGGCGAGTGACAGCCCAGCTCCGCGCGCCGCCGCCGCCAGAGCCGGCGCAGGGGAAGCGCCCGCGGCCCCGGGCGGCAGCAGCGGCCGCCTCCTCCCGCGCCTTCCGGGCCCCGCAGCCCGCGGTCCCGCGGCCCCGGGGCCGGCACCTCTCGGGCTCCCGCTCCCCGCGCGCAAGATGGCTGACCCGGCTGCGGGGCCGCCGCCGAACGAGGGCGAGGAGAGCACCGTGCGCTTCGCCCGCAAAGGCGCCCTCCGGCAAAAGAACGTGCACGAGGTGAAGAACCACAAATTCACCGCCCGCTTCTTCAAGCAGCCCACCTTCTGCAGCCACTGCACCGACTTCATCTGGTGAGAGCGCGCCGGCGCAGGGCACCATCCCCGGGGCCCCCCGAGGGCAGTGCCGCGCGCGGGGACCCCCTCTCCGAGCCCTCGGTGCTCCCGAGGGAGAAGCCACGCCGGTACCCCTCGCCCCAGGCTCTCCCCTGGACCCTTCGGGCCCGAACTCCCTGATGGACAGTCCCGCAGGTGCCCTGCCCTCTGGTCCCAGACGGCTGGCTGGGAGGCACCTCCTGCCCTCTCTTGCCCCCAGGAGCCTCTAGGGCACCTAGGGGCAGCATCGCGGGCGCTTTTTCGCCGGCTGGCTCGGAGCACCGAGTGTCTGTCCCACCTCCGCAGGGCAGCCCCTCGGGTGCCCTCTCTCCTGGGGTTCCCTACCACTCTGCCTTCTTCCGGGCTCCAGGCGCCCCAACCCTCACCCCTCCTTTCCCGGGTCAGCACCCCGGGGGGAGATGTCCTCTGCCTATCTCCCTGAGGGCATGGGGCATCCTTTCCTCCTCCGAGTCCCCAGAGCAGTTCCCTGGGTTATCTCTTATTGCGCCTCCCCGAGGGCCTGGGTTCCCTTCCCACTGATCAGTCCTCCCTCTCACATCACTGCGGGGGAGCCCTTTCTTCTCCCTGTCCCTTCAGGCATGGGGCGTCCTTTTCACCTTCCTAGTCCCCAGAGGCCACCGCCACTGCCTCGGGGTCCCTCTCTTCCTCCCTCTGCCTGGGTCTGTATTTCTTCTCTTTGCCCGAGGGCACTCGGGGCATCTCTACCGCAGGTCTCTAGCCTGCCTTCCGCCCCCACTCCAACGGAAATGCTCACCACCCCCCCATCCACGCCCCCATCCTGCCACCTGGTGGTCGCAGTCCCCTCTGTCTTGCTCGGGTGACGGAAGGTGGGGGTTACCGCTGAGTTGCCACCTACACCCACCTCCCCAAGGCGGAAGACTCTTGGGCACCCGCCTGTGGCTGGGAGATTGCACCTGGCCTAGAGGGCAGGGGAGGCGAGCGGGTGACTGTGGGAGAACTAGCTGGTGGCTGGGCCCCTCTGGCTGACATGCCTCCTTCTGCCTTTGCAGGGGCTTCGGGAAGCAGGGATTCCAGTGTCAAGGTAGGCTCTGGGGCCTTGGGGATTCCGTTTGTGGGAGGAGGGGGTGAAAAAAGACTTGACCGAAGTGATCCAGTTGGTAGAGCGGAAGGAATCCCGCCTGTCAGAGTGACCTCCCAGGCTAGGAATTCTTCACCATAAAAGGGTCCTTTTAGGAAGTGTATGTGTATGGGACAGTGATGCTCCATTCAGGAAAGGCCCCGTGGAGCTGGGCCCTAAAAGTGGAGGAAATGCATCCATCCTTTGTCCTTTCCCAGGAATGGAAGAGTGGAAAGGGGTCCGATCCTGCTTGAGTCTCTGCAGACCCTTTCTGGGAGGACCTTTCTTGCCCCTTTTCCTGCTTATTCCCTTCCTCATCGCACAGGAAGTTTTGCTTCTTCTCCTGCTTTGCAGAGGTCTCCGCAGGTGGCTGCCTCCTCTGCAGATGGCGCCTCCCCTAGAAAAGCAACTGTGGTATCCCCTGGGCCGCCTCCTCCTCTGAAAGAAGTGGTTCCAGATGGGGTGCCTCTCAGATCCTGGTTTAAATTGTCCTTTCTATCTTGCAGGTAGAAACAGGAAAGACTCCAAGTGACTGATTACCTGGGTCCTTGCATCTGGTCTGAGACCCTGGACTCTAGCCAGGCATGCCCAACCTATTTTGATCAGGTGTAAAGTGACCTTGAGTGGTGTCGGGGTTACAGATGGGCTCTCCAAGTCCATCTCATGCAAGGACTTGTTTATCCCCTAGGATAGGTGAAACATTTTGTGAATTAGATGTCAGCATTTTAGAACGGGGAGGTTTCACATACTTCTGAATTTCCAACTTCTACTTTGCTGAGAAATAGTCTCCCTTTGATGTTAGAGCAATCATTTGGAATGGAGAGCAGCTGTTTTTGTAGCCGGGGCACTCATGTTCACCATTTTGTCCCAGTTCGTTCCCACCTGACCTGCTTCATCCCCTTTTGGCCCCTGTAGGTATTGAATTTGCAACAAATGAAATTTTGTTTTCCCCCCTCCACCCCCACTTTTAGGCAAGAGCAATTGAGTTTGATGAAAAATGGCACATTTCTACTATATGACCCGGGGGTCAATTGAACACCCCGGGTTTAGACAACAAGAAGAAAGCACTTGAGTGATGGAAGGTTTGAAATATGACTTGGCACTCACCAAGGTTTAGTGGTTGCCTTGACTCTCCAGGGAAAAGCAAAGAGATCCCTGGTGAGTGGGGGTGGCATTGTGAGTTGTGTACATGCTGGAGCATGGCACTGCTGTCCTCTGAGATGCTGGCTCTTTTCTGATATCTGGGGCAGGACAGACTCAATGCCCCTGCCTCTCTTACCAAGATTTGGAGCCTCAATCTCATGCCACCCACCAGAGGACTTCCCAGATCCCTTTAAATGGCAAACACTTGGGCCCAGGTACAAATGACTTGGATCGCTTTCTAGAACTTTGTCTGACCCCTCCCCCGCCCCCAAAGAAAATATCAGTGGCAATTTGGTGCCCGAATGTGTGATTTCTTCTCTGAGATTGCCTTTCAATTCCACAAATGGGTTTCTGTCTTCGTGTCTTGCTGAGGTCAGGGGTGACTTTTAAACATTTTTTTTTGCAGCTGCTCTCCTGGGCTGTGAGCTCTGCCATTGTTGATGGCGAGGAAAGTCACTTTGGAATGTGTGGGTTTGGCACGTCAGAAGCAGGAGACCCTTTTATTCAAAGTCTGGGAAATGATAGGAATTTTCTGATGTAATGAGAAAGAACGAATTAAAATTTCTAATGAAGTATGGATACTTTAGAGATAGGAGTGCCTTTCTTATTTATTTATTTATTTATTATTTTTGGAGAATGGATTGAACCCAGGAGTGCTTAACTACTGACCCACATCCCCAGCCCTTTTTATATTTTATTTTGAGACAGGGTCTTGCTAAGTTGCTTAGGGCCTTGCTAAGTTGCTGAGGCTGGCTTTAAACTCTCGATCCTCCTTTCTCAGCCTCCTGAGCTGCTGGGATTACAGGCCTACACCACCACACCTGGCCCACTTTAAATACATTTTTTTCTTTTTATTTTTTGTGGTTGTAGATGGACATCATGCCTTTATTTTATTTGTTAATTTTTATGTGCTGTTGAGGATTGAACCCAGTGCCTAATGCATGCTATCACTTTGCTACTGAGCTGTAGCCCCAGCCCCTGGCCCACTTTTTTTTAAAAATATTTTTTCATTTATAGATGGACACAGTACCTTTATTTTATTTGTTTAATTTTTATATGGTGCTGGGGATCGAACCCAGTGCCTCATGCATGCTAGGCAAGTGTTCTACCACTGAGCCACAACCCCGGCTCCCCTGGCCCACTTTTTAAAAAAAATCTTATAAATCATCTTCTTTCCCCTCACCCTGTGGGCATGTGCAGAGGCTACCAAGTAAGTTAGTGTGGGGTTGAATCATGACTTTGAGACTTAATTACTTTCTTTGTACCTCAGATTCTTTATCTGTAAAATGGGGCCAATAACAGTACCCACCTTAGAGATGCTGAACAGCTGTAAGTCATTACAATATTTAAGATGCTTGGACCAGAATGTGGTGCAGGATTGCCTCTCAGGAAAGAATCAGCTGTTACAATTGTCTCCAAACTACCTGCCAGGGTAGGGCAGCTCTGTAGGGTTGCTTTGCCATGGAACTGTTAGCTGAGTAAGAGTCAACATTCAGCTGTGAACATGTGGTTATCTTGGGTTGCCGCATACGTTGACAGTGTATTTCACTTGGGTCGGAATAGGGAGGAGAAGAGAGCAGGTGCGACCGATTGTCAGTCCCTGGAATTGAGATATTTAGGATGGGGTATATCCAGGAAGGAACGAAATTGATCCCTGGCATTGAGCATTGCCTGGGATTAATTCTGGAATCATAGAGGAGCTCCTTCTTATCTGATTATTTCTGGTACCAGATATTTCCTCTTAAAGTGAATCCTACTTAGAATGGGATCAACATTTCTAATAGAAAACACATTAGGCTTTATTTTTTTTTTCACCTAAGTCAATAGTCCAGAGAGAGCCCAAGGTCCTTCAAAAGGACAGACACACACTCAGGGTCACTTGTGGAAGTCGATTCCAGAGACTTCTCGGCCTGCGTCCTCTTCGCTAGAACTTGATCACATGGTTCCACCTGCTGCCAGGGAGCCCCTGGGAAATTCAGGTAGCCATGTTCCCAGCCAAGAGCTGGCTGCGGGAGGGGCGTTTCCCTTTCTAAAGTAGAAACACAGAGAGGATAAACCTTCTGCCATTCTTGTGTGGGAGGTGTGTGGGCTGATCCTAAGGCAAAGAGGCCAGAGAGAGCCGCCCCCAGGCTCCATTATGCTGTCACGCAAATTGGGGATGTTGGTGTGAGCTGGGAGTGGACCGATGGAAAAGTTCATAAATCATGGGAAATTATGGATTTTTATGTGCTCAGGGGAGCTTAAGAATAGATTTTCTTGCTTTTGTGCTGCTACAGGACAAAACTCTAAGGTGACTGCTACATAATTTCTCCCTTTCTGTTTTCACTCTCTTTTTAAATAAAACCACTCTCTGGGAGGTAGTTTAACAATGCTTCCGGTGACAGGGGATTGGGACTGAGGATCCCTGTTGTGACATTGCCTGCATTCTGGATTAGAAGTGGGATCCCTCACACAAGCAGACTGCTCTATCTTCTCTGGCATTCTTTAGAAGAGCCTAGAACCTGCGTTTATGCTTTGGTTATAATTGAGACGAGCCATTGTGGGTGGAATTCAATTCTTCGCCCAAGAAGATTTTGCAGTTTTTCAGAGAGAAAATTTATGTATTTGTTTGTTTATTTGTAAGAAAGTCACTTTAGTAGAAACAGACTGTAAAATAATAAAGATCCAAAATACATAGCGTGAGATTGGAGTTAAACGGAGCTGGGCTCACATCTCTGATCTGCCACCTACTCACTGTGTGACCTTTGGCAAATCATTCCCTTTGTTGTAGCCTGGGTCTCCTCATCTATAAAATGGGGATCATGATGCCTACTTTATAGGGTTATGGGGGGGAGACTAAGGAGGGCCTGCCGAGAAATATCCACCGTAAGTATGAATGGCTGTGAGATGATCATTTTTACTGGATAGTGATAGCAAACTGTGTCAAAGTGGGAAAGAGTTAATTCTGGAACACACTAAATGACTATGCCTGTTTCATGTGCTTAGATGGGGTTTCTTTTTAGGTCTGTTTCTCTATAGGCTTTGAGTGACGCCAGTGAGTACACAGTTCAGTGTTTAGAGCCGGAGAGCCAGGCTTGGTGAGCACCATCTTTCCTTGTGAGAAAGATCTGAACTTGCCATGGACTCTCTAGCAAAAACCCCAGGGCGCTAATTTTCTGACTATGAAGAGCTAGAATGGATGATGATGATGAGTAAATCCTCTTTTCCCTTTCCTGTGCAGATTCAAAAACTTCTTTTTTATGTTTCTAATTGAAATTATTATAAATCTTAAAGTGTTACATGAATCCAACTAGTTGTATTTGTTTCCACCAGATAGCAACCCTACAGAGCAGAAGCTTATTTTAGTGTATAATTAGCATATATATATAGGTTAGAATATTTTTCATGTAATCAAAGAGGAATGAGAGTTTGAGTGTAGCTCAGTGGTTGAACATTAGCCTCACATGTGCAAGGTCCTAGGTTCAATCCCCCAAACACACACACACACACACACACACACACACACACACACACATGTAAAAAGTGTATCAAAGGTTAATTTTATTTTGAGCGTAGTTTTCCCTACGAATTTATAATATAACACTGTGTACTTCAGGTTGAACTTTCTCAGTAAAATCATAAAGAAGGCCATTAAAAAAAAATGACTAAGTCCGTCGACAAGTTGTTGGATACCTCTAATCCCAGAGGCCTGTGAACCAAACCCCACTCACCTTTTGGCCCATTTTGAATGGGTCCTGGGGGTTTCAATGAGGATAAAAGACAGAGAAGCCTTTTGACTTTGGGTTTGATAATTTGGCTCTTTTCTTTTTCTCACCTGAAGTGGGATTTCAGGCTTAGTGTCCCAATTGAAATAAGAATCTTTGGAGTGGGTTAACGTTGGGTCTTAAAAAGGAGGGCTGATTCTGTTGGAGAGGCAACAGAAAATTCATTTTGAGCTGTAGAGCACTCCAGGGATGCCTGAAGCTTTGTCACTGAGCAGCAGAATGCCTTTCTAAGTAAATATGGAAAATATGACCTTTGAAAATCTAGTTGATATGATATACAGGTTCTTAGAAACTAATTAAAATATATTATTTGCAATACTAGTGATACTCCAGGTGTTGCCCGGAACCAGCTGTGGCATGTTTATAATGTATTGAGGTCAATAAAGGAAAACACATAAGAGAAGGTAATTGGCCAAGAAATGAACTTGGGGTTTGGAAATGATTTGTGCACATTCTTGCTGTGGGAATATCTCTACACTCTCTTTCTCTGTCCCTGTCTCTGTCCCCTCTCCATTCACGTACAGACGCACAGGCAGGCATGCACACATATGTAAGTAGATCATTACATCGTAATTCTGAAAAATATGCATTTCCTTTTGATACTTTTCAGTTGTCTTTCTAAGTTAAATTATGGAGTATTATTTTTAAATCCACGATCTGGTCTTTGGATTCTGTAATACAGTTAGTTTTGGGGTGCAGAGGAGGATCCTCTGAAAAGCGCACCAGCTGAGGATGGCTTGGGCCATACTTCAAAGGCTTGGGCCCTTGTCATTTTTGGCATTGGGTATAACATCATGTATTCTTTGACTTCATTCATCCTATTTCTCCATTGAAAGTGTATGATATTTCATAGATGGAATGCTGGCCTTTTTATAGAGAATACAACACAAAAGTGTTTACGTATGGCATTTGGAGGTGTGATGGCTCTCTGAAAGTCTGCAGGAAAAGTTGTCTTTTCACCACATACATACAGTTTCCACTTATTCATCCTTCCATTTATTCATCCATCTATCCATTGACTGTTCATTCATTCATCCATCCATCCATCCATCCATTCATTTCTCCCTCCCTCCCTCCATCCATGCATTCATCTTTCTATCCATCCATCCATCCATCCATCCATCCATCCATCCATCCATCTTTCCATCCATCCATCCATCCATCCGTCCATCCATCCGTCCATCCATCATCCATCCCTCCCTCCCTCCCTCCCTCCATCCCTTCATCCATCCATCCATCCATTCATCCATCTTTCTAAAAAGCATTCACTGATTAAGTTGTATGTGTCAGGAATGATTTTTGATGTCAGGAAATAATGCTGAATGCTTTTAGGGTGATCTCTACTATCATGGAGCTTACTGTGTGGTGATGGGAGATAAGGCTTTCTTCAAATCATGGCACCAAGACTTAATTTCACTTTTATTAAGTATTTTGGAGGAAATGCATGAGATACTATGAGACTGTGTAATGGGAGATCAACCTCTGTAATGGCTGGAGATGGAGTCGGGAAATTCTTTGGTCTGGGAATTAAAAAAAAAAACAACATTCCAAGTTCCCATTCTCTGAGGTAACTGGGAAAAGCCCACATTATCAGGGTCTAGAGCTAAAAATCTGTTGTGCGGGGCTGGGGTTGTGGCTCAAGTGGTAGAACGCTTGCCCAGCACACGTGAGCCATCTGGGTTGGATCCTCAGCACCACATAAAGAAATAAAATAAAGATATTGTGTCCACCTAAAACTAAAAAATAAATATTAAAAAAATCTATAGTGTGAAACTGTTCATATGCTGCATAAAGATATGCAAGAGGCTTACCTTTGAGATGGATATTTGTGTTGGCAATATTTGTGCTGGGCTCCTGTGGAGGAGCCCAGCTTTTGCTTGTGCCGTGGCTGCAAGAGGAGATCTGGGCAGCACGAGAGAGCCACTCAAGATGGCCTTCCACGCAGTGAGAGATGCACCAAACTTCATCTCTTCTTGGTTAGGAACTCTGATGATGAGCTGACTCTCCCCCCCGCAGGGTTTGCAGTTTGAGATGGCTGTTCTAAAGCTGAAAAATAAGGCTGTTTCAGAGGTGAAAGAGCAAATTTGAGCCAATAGGCAGAAAATAAAAAGAAAGACCAAAACAGAGTGGAGTACCAGTTCCCAGGGGCCCAGGATTACTTGCATTATTTCCAGATCCACCCCTCACCCCGGGTCTCTCCCTGATGTATTGCATATCATTGCTTTGTCTTAGTGTTTTCTCTCATTTGAAGATTTTTTAAAAAATATATATATTTTTTTAGTTTTCAATGGACCTTTATTTTATTTATTTATATGCGGTGCTGAGGATGGAACCCAGTGCCTCACACATGCTAGGCAAGTGCTCCACCACTGAGCTATAGCCCCAGCCCTGAAGATATTTTTTAAGTGGTTTCATGGCCTACAGCATTAAATCACACGTGGAGAAGGATTCTTTGTTCACTTGCTTTCCATCTTCCTATTAAGCAGGGAGTCTCAGTTTGGTGCTGTTTGACTTTTAACATCTTTCAGACACGAATATGGACACTTAGTAAGTATTCATTGAGTTTT
Organism: Spermophilus citellus; assembly: GCF_964194105.1. Taxonomy (NCBI): domain Eukaryota; kingdom Metazoa; phylum Chordata; class Mammalia; order Rodentia; family Sciuridae; genus Spermophilus; species Spermophilus citellus. Next base: position 16,997,606 of record NC_138187.1, read on the forward strand.
CTTTATTTTTTTATTATAGAGGAAGAATAGGGAATTATGAGAATATAAAGAGAACTTAGTTTCTGTCTGTAATCCTACTTATTTATTTCTATCTGTAATATAGAGTCCTACATATTTATTTATTTTCTAATTTTACCCAGTTTGGATCTTGGACCTCCTGGGCCTCAGGGCTGGATTTGGCACTAGCTTTTCCTCCTGGTGGATAGGAAGGAGACTTTCTGTGTTCTTCTGGGAAATATCTGTGTTGGAAGCTCACTCAGTGTTCCAGGGGGTTGAGAGGTGCAGCCACACAGGGTCTGGTAGAGGTGGTAGCTTGGGTTCAGGATTAATCATGACGGTGTTGTTACCTTTTAACGTCTTCTCCTGATTGCTTGTGTCTCTTGGTACCTCCTTTCCCCTCAGCCCACAGGCAGAAAGTCGTCCTACTGAGTCATATGAGGAGCTCACACCCAGACCAGGAGGGTTCTGGGCCTGTCCTTTGAATCCTGGCATTTGCTAAGTAGATGGAAATCGCATTGGCCAAGTAGTAGATCCGCAGCGTTAGTTATTCAGCGACGACCATGTTCTGTGGGGAATTCCAACATTCTTTCTATTTTTCCTGGTGCTGCTGAGAAACTAAACTTTCTAGAAAGACAGCATAAAATTGGGCTTGAGACTTCAGGCTCAAACATCACACAGACCTGATTTTTAAATCTTGATTCTCTCTTCATCACTCTGTGACCTGGAGGCAGGTGAGACAGGATCCTCCCTTTTACCCGCCCATCCATTCATCCATCCTCTCTACCCAACTGCTGTTCCATCCATCCATTCATCCATCCTCTCTACCCAACTGCTGTTCCATCCATCCATTCATCCATCCGTCTGTCCATCTATCTATTCGCTCAATAAATATTTATCAAGTGCCCACCAGAGATCAGGTACCCATTGGAACTAGAGCACTGAATCAAAACAGTGTCCCCTGTCCCCCCATGGGATTTACATCCTAGTAAAAGGAGGAGAGCCATAGACCAACAGCACAGAGCAAATGTGCAACATGATGTCAGGTTGCAGTTGGGACTTTCAAGAGATACAAGACCATGATGTTGACCTTGAAGATCCGTTCTCTTGGACTTTTGAAGGGAGAACAGCACATGCCCAGTTGGTTCTGACACACACTGCAAAGTGCTACACTGTGGGCATAAAACACTTTGGATGGCCTCCCTCCTCCTCTGGGAGGGGTGGAGAAGATGCCACAGAGAATGTGATACTTGGGCACAGTCTCATGGTAGGAGCAGGAGTTCCCAGATTGACAAGGGGGTGGGGGACAGAGGAGGGAGTTTTAGGCAGGGGAGAGCACAGGTGGAGGCTTGGGGGAAGGGAGCAGCTGGTGGGAGATGAACACCACGTTGCAGGTTCTGAGCCCTCGTGGAAGTGTCATGACCAGGATGTGAGGGTTGACATGGTTTGAAAGGGGGATATACGTATGGGCTGAATGAAATGATCAAAGAGCATCATGAGATGCATTTGGAAATGATAACTGCTGTGACTCAGGCCTTGACATTCCAGGCTCGCGGGGTTAGAGGTCATTTAGGAGAACCTGAAATGGCCACTCAGGAGCATCGGGGGAGTGTCACTGGAACATCTCGGGGCTCTTGCTATATATATATATATTTTTTTTTTGTTGTTGTTGCATCCTAAGAGAGGTTTGGAATTCCGTGTCAGTCATGACGTCGATCTTCTTGTTTTTTGGGGGGGGTGGTTACTAGGTTATTTTTGTGGTTCTAACAATAGGGATCCCTCCCTTTCCTGCACCCTTAGGTGAGTTTTCCTCTGGGAGGAATCCTCCCACTTCTTCTCTCTTTCCTCCAGCAGCGCGTGGTCATGGGGCGCGTGGCGGCGATGAGTTTGTGCCTGGGAGACGGACAGGCTAAGGCTCAAGCTCCTCGCCGGAGGACCTTGACCATGTTACCTACACTCTTTGTGCCTTCGCTTCTTCCTAGCTAAAAGGAAATAATGATAGCACCGAGTTTACAGAGCGCAGGGAAGTGTTTCTTTGGCACCTTGCTTGACTTGCAGTAAGCAGTTCATAGAAGCAGCCATTTCTGTTCCTCTTGGACTGGGCACTGCCCTTGGCCTTTATAAAGTTGATAATCTTATGCGGGGGAGCGAGATGCGAGCTCCTAATGCAGGAGGGGAGGATAAGAACGGTCGTGCTTACCGTGCCCTGGTCAGTAGCCTCGGGACGGGTGGATCCAGGAGAGAGATGCTTAGCTGGGACCAGAGAGGTGACCTGATTGCGGTGAGGAAGAAAAGAGTTCTGAGAATCTCTTTTCCAGCTTGCGATGTTCTCATTTGTGGGAAACCTCAGAAAGTTGAATGGAAATCTGTTGATCACCCCACCAGCTGACCTCATTTTGAAAAACGCATCGATGACATTTCAACTTTGAACATATCTCTGGCCATGTCATCTTTTGCATTCTAGTTCCTTCGCCCTTTGAGTGGAGTTTTTTTGCACTCTCTCAAGTTGAAGAAGCTGGCAGAGAGCATGGCAGAAGCTGGAGGGCACAGACTGTTGCTTGTCTGGTTTTCTTACTGAGGGTGGTGATTTCTGTGACTAGCCTGTATCCCAGGTCCTGCTGTCCTCTGGGATTCAGGCAGTCATGCAAACAAGAATTCTGTTGTTTATCAGGTTATTTATTTATTTATTGGTGGGTATTTTTTCTTGTGGGGAACAGTTATCTGGATAAATTGAATGTCAGAGTTTTTGCCTGGGCTTTGATGATTCTCTCTGGGCCACCCAGTACTCTAAGGAAAGCAGGATTGGCACAGGGTGGTGAGGGGCCTGTTCTTATTTCAGCTGGACATCCATTCCCTAGAGGTTGGCTTTCCATTCTTTCTGGGATTAAGACCCAGTCTTTGATCTGGAACCTTCCAATCTCTCTAGCTGGAGATCCAGCTGGTTTTCTGCACTCATGACACAGCCTTGCCCACCACAGGACTTTTGTACATGCTCTTTCTTTTTTTTTAATATTTATTTTTTAGGTGTAGATGGACACAACACAATGCCTTTATTTTTATGTGGTGCTGAGGATCCAACCCGGGCCTGTCCGTGCTAGGCGAGCGCTCTACCGCTGAGCCACAATCCCAGCCCTGTACATGCTCTTTCTTTAGCACAAATTCCTCTCTCTCTTCCCCCGTCTTCCTCTGCTCACCTCCTGCTCTTCCATGAACGCCAGTGTCTTCTTTGGAGAAGCGTCCCTTGACCTTCCAAATCAGGTTCCCCTGGGACACTCTCCTAGTTCCTTCTCATTTACATTTTCTAAGTATGTACCGAGGTGTTCTGTTCATTTGGCAGATGTCTTCCTCACTGGAGTGTTGATTGCGTGAGAGTCAGGACCACATCAGTCTCGTTTTCCACTGTTCCCACGTGCCTCCCTTCATTCTTGGTCTATAGTATGTGCTCAGTAAACACCTACTAACTGAATGAATCATACAGGGGAGAAATGAATGGATAGAAGTAGTCATTTGATTTAGGCATTAGTATGTAGCTTAATGAACTTCTGTAATCTGAACACATCCATGGAACCAGGACCCAGGTCAACAAACAACCTTGCCAGCACCTTCCACGGACTCTCCCTGAAAAATAATCATTATCCTACCCCCTTTTACTTGTGATTACTTTCACCCATTCCTAAAATTCCATCAAATAGAAGAATCATATAGAACGTAGACCTTGGGGTCTCTACGATTCCATTCATGTATGTGCACTTCTCTGTTATGCATATTACACTTTATAAAAAATTTAAAAGGTGCAGAGTTTTGAATTACTGAGGAGGAACATGAGAAATGTTAATCGGGACTTTTCAGTTTTGCAGGAAGAAGTGAATTCCCCAGTGGAAGACAGGCTCCTTCTGGAGTCACCCATGGAGAGATTTTGCCGTTTTTGCCTTCTTGGTGGGAGGGGGAGGGGGGAGCATCTGCTTCCTGTTTCAGTGTTGCCCATCAGTTGCAAACTGTGCCACAAGGCAGCCAGGGCCTCCTGACAATTTTCCTACCCATTAATTTAGCTCTGTTAAATACCCGGGAAACTTGAGCTCACCAACTATTTTTAGGACTTACATTTTAGAAATTCTATGTTTGTTAGAAGGTATTAGTAAGAATCTGCTAAAGCTGCTGTAACAGATAAGCCTTGAAGTCCCTGTGGCTTGACAGAAGATCTATTTCTCATTTGTATCACAGACCAGCGGAGGTGGTCCTGGTCAGGCGATCTTCCACTTTGTCTGTTCTACCCACCCCAGGGTCCTCTCCATTGGGCCAGTGGATGGGGGGGAGGATCGTGAGAAAGCACACTCATTGTGTAACCGCTTTCCCTGGAAGGGACATGTATCACTTCAGTATCCATTCTGCTGGTCGGAACTCAGGCCTGGGGCAGAACCAGCTTCAGGGGTTGCTGGAACATTTGGGCTGACTCTGGGTTCAGGAGAAGGAGACAGGTTTTGGGAAACACAGCAAACCCTGCCCCAGTTCCCCCAAAGTCCAGGTTTCCCATTGCTTCCTTTGGGGGGTGATATATCCAATTTTATCTCTTGCTTGACCAGTACGACCGAGCTGTGAAACTCCAGAGCTCTTTATCTTATCAAACATTCTCGGGGACATTTGGGGGAGAGCAAGTTCCGTTTGCATTACTAAAGAGCAAAATAAAGCAGCCCTCTTCTTGTTTTTAGCTGTGAGATCCATTTGGTCCTTTTCAGAACGTCTAATTTTCTATCGACCAGCATTCTCGCTTCCTCTGGTGGCCAGTGGACATTCTAGATACTACTGTTGCAGTCTGGGGTAGGCAGGACCACAGGATTGTCCTTTCCTTGGGCTTATCTGTTCTCTCTCACACAGAAGAGAGCTCTTTGGTGCTTCTACTTCCAGATATTTGGCCGGACACCCAACAAATGAATTATCTATTGTTGTTGAACAAAACTCAGTTATTAGTGGCTGAAAATAACCTTCATTTTATTTAGCTCTAGTTTCTGTGGGTCAGTAATTTTGGCTGGGTCCGGCTGGGTGGTGGTCAGCCCGTTCTTGGCTGGGTTCACCCACAAGCTGGGGCCTCAGCCGGAAGGCTCTGGGACAGCTGGACCTTTCTCCACGTGGTCTCTCATCTTTTAGCGGGTCCATTCGAGCTTGCTCACGTGGTGGTGGGTCTGTCCCTGGGCACAAACAGAGGCTGCCTGGCTTCTTGAAGCCTCTGCTTAGATGCCGTCGTCAGTTAGTAAAAGCAAATCACAAGCTTGCCCCAGAAACAAAGGCGGAAATAGAGGAGAGAATAAATTCATCCTCTTGATGGGAGAAGCTGCAAATAATTTGTGACGTTTTTGGAGCCTACCACCTCAAGGTCAAAGTAGCCTTTGGGAGTGTTTAGCTCTCTAAAACATGCTTTAGTGTGCATCTCCCGAAATGAACTTGAATCTATAGCAGGCCCTGGACAAATGCTAACTGCTTAGACTTGATAATGAGAGGACCTCATTAGGAAGGGGTGAGGCCAAATGAGATGAAAAAGAGTACAGCTAGGACTTAGTGCCTGCAAAGTGCTGAATTATCCCATCACCCTCACTACTGAGTACTACTAGTACTCAGTACTACTCAGTACTACTCAATAGTATACTAGTACTACTGAGTACTAGCACTCAGTACTACCACCACCACCACTTGGCCCTGCAGAACTGGAGAGAAAGAGGAAAGAAAAGAAGGCCCTCGCTCTTGGGGGAGAGATCTGGGAAAGAGTCAGAAGTGCAAGGGGACTTGTGGATGAGGTCTTGTGACCTACCTCAGCTCCTCCACTGGTCTGGGGCACTTTTCTTGACCCTGTAAATCTTTAGTTTCCTCATCTGTGAAGTGGAAATACAGACAGCCCGCCTCCCAGGGTGCCACTGGATTCAAATAGATAGGGGCACACAAAGAACACGAGATTGTTCATTAAATATGAGTTTTGAAAAAAAACACAACACCATAAATTCCCCAAAGCGTCCTTGGAAAAATGTCCTGAGAATACTGTTTTCGACAGCTTTCTCATCACTGGGACCAAAAGACCTGACAAGAACAATTTGAGAAGAGGAAAAGTTTTATTTCGGGCTCATGGTTTCAGAGGTCTCTGTCCATGGTTGGCCAACTCCATTGCTCTGTGCCCGAGGTGAGGCAGAACATCATGGAGGAAGAGTGCGATGGAGGAAAGAAATCAGCTCAGGACCTGGGAGCCAGGAAGCAGGAGGAGAGAGGGTTCTATTTGTCAGGGACAAAATTAAACCCCAAAGGCACACTCCCAGTGATCTACCTCTATCTCCTCCAGCCATGCTCTACCTGCTGTTACCACCCAGATAATCCATATGAGTGGATTAATGCACTGGTTAGGTGAAAGCTCTCACAACCCTCTCACAACCCCGATTTTACCTCTAAACCATCTTGCATTGCTTCACACAGGAGCCTTTGAGGGACACCTCATATCTCCGCCATAACAGACACCCTTCTAACTTAGTTCTCCTCTTACAACCCTGGTGAATGTCACTGCTCCCTGGTTTTTAAAAGTGAAGATTTTCACATGGGTTGTTTATTGGGGGGGGGGGAGGTATCTCTTGGGAATAGCACATTTGAGGGATTGAGGGAGGGGAGAAGAAGGATCTTGGCACCATGGCTATAATGGAGGCCAAAGCTGATCCCCCGTCTGGAGTTGGGATGTCACTGCCGAAATGAGACATTGTGGATCTGCATGAAGTGGTCATCGGCTCTGGGCTGCTATTCAAGGGAGGGAGTCTCAGGAGGACATGGCTACGAGCCATTGGACTTCAACCCTCTCAGCAGCTGGGATATGAGCCGTGGGCCTGCAGGTGTGGGGAGGGTTTGGAGGATGCAAGATGGGACCCTCTACATGCTTCCAGGTCTCGATGAGAGGCTCAGTCCACACTAGACCTCCTTGACTATCTGTCAACTTGAGAAGCTTCATCATTTACAAGTGGATTTACTTAGTAAACTTATACTCACAGACTGTATCTGACCAGAACTGGAATAGCATTCACAGAGACTCCTAACTGGACTAGGCCTAGGGACATGGGAATGGCTTACCTGAGGCCACCCAGCTATCAGAGAGGAGAGCTGGGGTTCACAGCCAGGCATTGGGACTTCATGACTCACCTTCCTCGCCTGTGCGGTCCTCTCCCAAGTCCCAGGAGACTCTAGGCCACGTTCCAAGGCTGGTCTTCATGGCTCCATAGCCTTGCCTGTCCATAACCCTTGCGCCATATTGTAGCTCCACTTTGGGAAGTGTTTTCTTGAATTCTACTACATATTTTTTTTTTTTAATTCATGGATCATCTCTCATTATAAGGCCATGAAATCAATTTAGTAAGTCACAAACACCATGAAAAAAAAATAGAATAGAAAATATCAGAATGAGTACCCTTAGGAAGGGCAACTTTTGTTCCATGAATCCTTTCTGTCGTATCCGCACACCCGGGCCTGTGTGAACTGGGTCAAAATGCAAATTGTGTATCTTACTCTGGGGCTGGTCAGTGTAGTTTGAAAATTGTCAAGAGTCGAGGGAAGAAAGTCCCGGAGCCTCATGAAATTAGCCCATGGGCCGTTCAACTTAATTTATTTTCAGAGGTGATCGAAGTGCCTGATTTGGAATTGGTTCTAATTAGAACTTTTATTCCTACTCCAGCACAATATCCCCAGATTATTTCGATGATCATCTTTGAGCTTTAACCCATCACCGACGAAAGTTATTTTTTCCACGTAGAATTTGAAGCACGGCATCTGAGTTCTTAAAAAAAAAAAAAATGGAATTATTGGTTTTGGTGGAACTGCCAGGCCTGACCTGTCACTTGGGTGAAGTGTCAGAGTGCTGTGTCAAGTGCTGGCAGAGAGCTGTCCGTCTCCTGCAGAGAGAAGGAGCTGCTTATCCTGAGGGATAATGTGGGCTGAGAAAGAAGTGTTTTATGATCAGAACCGGCACAGAGGGAGGGAGGAGGCGGGGTATTGGGGTTGCTCAGGGCCGCTGGGAGGTGGGGGAACAGCACGCTGGCACCGAGGGGGTGGGATCCCCATGGCGGGACCCTGCAGAGGGCCACCTCCAGCTGGGGCTTCCAAGGGCTGCGATTCAGTGTGTCTTTAGAGTGTCTGGTGTCCCTAGGTGGGTGGGGGCCTCCATGACAGCTGGCCTCATTGTATTTCCCTTCTGGCCCTCTGTGATTTGGGACCCAGCAGCCATAGGAGGGCCAGAGCCCTCCAGATGGGACAAAAAAGTCAAGTCCAAGAGGTTAAAAAAAAAAAAGAAGAAAGAAATCAGGGCTAGGCCAGTCTGACAGAGAGGAGAGTGTGTTGGTTTCTGTAGTCCCTAGAAGGGCGTCTGAAAGTTGGGCAGATAAGCCGAAGGAATTTTCCATTTCCTGGACATCTTCAAATAAGATTTCCAATGCTGCTGACTCAAGTTGACATTTACTGAGTGCTCTCGATGAGGGTGGCTGGTCCAAGTACTTTACATATATTAACTCATTTAATCCTCCCTGCCGCCTGTGTGGTCCCTGTATTGTTCTCATTCTCTGCCGAGAGAACAGTTAGGATTCAGACACGGATCTGGGTTCAGGATCCTAGAAAAGCAAGGTGGAGCTTGAGAACAGATGATATGGTGATGATGATGATGAGGAGGAGGAGGAGGAGGAGGACAACGACGACGACAAAGTTGGGAGGAGCTGGTCACAGAGTTGCTGGTATCACCCTCCCCAGCCACAGATAAGGAGACAGGCTTAGGAAGATAAAGAGTTGGTTGGAGAATTGGATTTGGGTCAATCTGCATCAGAGTCTGAGTGCCCAGCCGCGACGGTGAAGGTCGGGGTGGTCCCTGGAAGAGTGAGGCAGAGCGGCAATCGGCAGGCTCCCTGGTCCACCTCGAGGGCTGGGAAAGGGTGCTGGCCACACCGTCGGGTGCAGTTGCCAACATGGGAGAGGAAGTGGAAAGTCTCTAGTGGGAGAAACGTTTCCATTAAGTGTTGTTTCTTTTTTCCAGTGAGGGGTTAACCCATCTGGGGATTTATAACCACAGTCCTGAACAAGGAATTCAGACAGTAGCTTCTGATTTTGGGTCTTTCAATGGTAATGTGACCACGTCCCCCGATTTCTTCATGCCCGGGTTGCTGGGCTGGGAGGACTGGCTGAGGGCTGTGAACGTCCTTGGGTCATTTGGGAGGAAGGAGGGACTGCATCTAGCAGGGGCTTCCACGGAACGGTGAAGACTCCCTGAAGAACTCTTCTAATTATCTGAGGCCCCGCACTGAATGCTTCACATACGTGATCTCCCTGAATGTCCACAGCCCCCTAGGAGGTCTCATTAGGAAGCCCAGGAAGAGGCATTAAGTGACCTACCTCAGGTTTCATAGCCAAGAAGTACAGATGCTTTCTGCGTGTGCTAAGATTATATCCCCATAAATCCACTGCAAGGCTGACAATGTCCTAAGTCAAAAATGCACGATTAGCCTGAACCTACCCAGCCTCGTGGCTGAGCAGCACAGCTGTTGTGATAGTGGGGAGGACCAGGAGTGTGGTTTGCTGGGGAAGTCCAGCCTCGCAGGGGAGTGTCACACCGCACATCACCAGCGTGGGAAAAGATCACAATGCAAATCTGGAGGCCCTGTTCCCGCTGAACGAGTATCACTTTTACGCTCTCATAAAGTGGAAGAAATCAGAAGTTGAACAAGCCATCCTAGGTCAGGGACCCTCTGTATTCGTCTGCTTCTGAATCTCGTAGGTTCAACGGACTCTGCCAGTGGCCCTGAGCAGGCTTTGGCCCAGGCCCAGGCCCTGGTACATCATGGAGTGGGAAAGGTTTTAGAAAGTCTGAGATCCCTGTGTATTGTTTCCAAACTCCATTCAGAAGGGACTCATTGTACGGGGCGGACTGGTTGGCCATCTTTGGCCACTCCATGATGTACAGGGGGTTATAGGAAAATAAAGGGGGCTTCTGCCCTTGTGGCCCCCCAGCAGGTAGAGCAGATCCATAAACCAAGTATTTATTATACGGTGTGATTTGTGCTGTCACAGTGGGGTTGGGGAGGGTCCTGGGGAGACTGCAGGGAGGACTCCGAGTTCTCAGTTGAGTTTTGAGGAAGAGGAAGAAGTGAAAGAGAGGAAGAATGTCGGCTAGGCTGGAGGAGAAGCAGGGGAGAGGACACACTGGTAAGAGGAAGTAGTTGAAGGTCCCGGGGTGGCTTCGCTTAGAGAAGAGATTTGGAGGGGGTAGAGAGAAGGCAGGGGATTTATGAAAACAGGAGAGGAAGACCTCTAGGATTCAAAACGAGCCTGACTCTTCTCCAGGAGATAGGACTGACAGCTTTGGGTGTCGAAGGGAGAGAGGACAGGCTTGGGGACCTGGGGAGGGTGGCTTTGGGGGAGGTGGGAGGAGAGAGCACATGGGGAAACGAGAAGCAGAGAGGAAAATGGGCAGGGTATAAAAGACGTTTAAAGGCCCCGTGGAGAAATTCTTGAGTGATGGTCTCTGTGATCTTGGTGAAGTAGGAAAAAAGAGAAATTTGATCTGTATTCAAATCCGTGACCCGAGGCAAATTTCATGTCCCCAGCTTCCTCATTTTTTAAAAAAAGGATGAATGGTAACTGGAAGACTTAGAGTTGTTGTCAGGGTCAAATCTGATAGTGTTTGTGCCAGGTTTGTGGCTGGTTATAGCAGGAAAACAAGTGGTGTGAAGATTGTCAGCTATAAAGAGGGAGTTCAGATTTGCGAACTTGACAAATAGGGATCATAGATTTCAGCAGAAAATATAAGAAGAGGAGGAGGCTCAGGGGAGAAGACCGTGGTGTCTGCATTGATCTGTTGGGTTTGGGATACCTGTAGTGTCCTCAGGTATTGGTGTCCATTATTGGGAATAATGAGAGGTCAGGGATGGAAGTTAAGAATTGGGAATTATTAATACAGAGAGATATTTTTTTTTTTTTAAAGAGAGAGTGAGAGAGGAGGGAGAGAGAGAGAGGGAGAATTTTTAATATTTATTTTTTAGTTCTCGGCGGACACAACATCTTTGTTGGTATGCGGTGCTGAGGACCGAACCCGGGCCGCACGCATGCCAGGCGAGCGCGCTACCGCTTGAGCCACATCCCCAGCCCAAGAGAGATATTTTTTTAAAAAATATTTAAAACATATTACTGGAGATACTCACAGATTTCCATGGTGTATGACATGAAGCAAAATGGAATTACAGAGTTATTTCAAAAATTCCTTTTTTAATTCCTCTGGTTGTCAAAGGAGAAGGTCTCCGTTGGGTGCTGTCATGGCTTAAATACCTCTCTAATGCATGCATATTTTCCATTTATTTATTTATTTTTATTTAAAAAAATTATTTTTTTTTGATACTGGGGATTGAACCCAGGGATTCTTTACCACTGAGCCACATCTCCAGACCTTAAAAAAAAATTAAATTTTGAGACAGGGTCTCGCTAGGTTCCAGGCTGGCCTCAAACTTTTGAGTCTCCCACCTTAGTTTCCCAAGATGGGGGGATTAGAGCCATGTGCCACCATGTCCAGCACAAATCTCCCTTTTAAACAGAAAGAGTGAGGTGGAGCTCAGAGCTGTATCCCTGCTAGAATTTAATAATTTAAATTTTCATGCTTGTGTTCTATTTATAGAAAATGTTACAAGTTCTCCAGTTCTGGTGGTTGTTTTGGGTAGGATGCTTGGGTTGTTAGTATAGAACACTTAACAAGATGTCTGGAGGTGGGTGGTGGATCCAGGGTTGGTTTAATAACAGGCTTAATAGCATCATCAAAGACTCAGACTCCTCTCAATTACTTGCTCTGCCATCTGCAAAATGTCATCAGTATCTCCCCTCTTGGTCCCAAGAAGGCTGCAATATCTCCAAGAATCACATCCTCATAGGACAGTGTACAAAGCAGAAAGGATGGGGACACAGGACAAAGGATTTGTGTCTTAAGTGCCTCATGTCATGCCTGCAACTGTGTAGCTCTCTTTTGTGCATGAGGGACAAGGCTGGCATGCTGTGAATAGCAGTGTGGAAAGATGTCATTAAGCCACACTGAATTAACTAGATAGAGCCCTGTGTCTTGAGATCTTGTTTAGTTGGGTACTTCATTCTCTTACGGCTCGACCACTTCAAGACATGTTTTCTGTCCACTGTTGTTGAATGCATTGTATCTCACATAATTTCAGATTATTGCCCCAAGATAATAGGAATAATTTTTTTATACTCTCCTCTTTCTCTCCTTGATTGAGTAGTTTCCTCTTGAGATTGGGTCATTTCATCTTGGTTTTCCATTTCAAGTCATTTCGGATCATACCCTAGACATTATCAATGTTAAGTTGTAGAGACTCTGGATTCTGTTGTATTTCTCTGAATAGTGCTGGTATTTTTCATTTGGGAGGCCATTGACTTGGTTGGACAGTCGATTAGACATCAGCTCAGAGGTCAGTTCTGTTTTTCATTTTATCCGTGAGTCTTCTTTGAAGCTGCCATATGCCTGCATGGTCCAAGGGTCAGCTAGACACTTGGATGGTGTTTATACACAGAATTTGGGGCTTCCTTCTTTTGACTTCATTTTTAAATTCTCTCCTCACTTTCCAGCAGCTATGCATGACCTGAAATCTGTCCTCTGGTTCTGCACGCCAGGAAGACTTGGGGGTTTTTACACTGAAGTTTTAGCTACACTTAGTTCTCACTGCAGCCTGCTCTCAGTGTAAGGGCTGTGAAGTGGTCAGCCCCTTCTTCCAAGTTTGTACTTCCCTCCACAATCTTTATTTTGTTCTCTCCTCAGAGTCTAGACTTTTTGGTTTTGTTTTCCCTTTTTTTTTGGTTGAGAGTTTATATTTGTTATCTGCAAAAGGAAGATTGGGTCCAGTTGAGAATTGCTCACCCATAGCAAAAACAAACCTTCTTTCTAATACACGGGCAAACAGATGCCCAGAGAGGTGAAGTCATCTCTCCAAGGTCACAGAACTAGTAAGTGGCAGCGCCTGGGACCAAAGTCAGGCTGTTGCAACCAGGGTCCCAGCTTCCTGAGGGGCACCTGGCTGTGGATTTGTGCCTTAGAATAGCCTCTTACTTGGGCTCAGTTTCACTTTTGCATGGGAAGCGTCTGCTTTGTGAGTGGAACCGTAGCAGTGGCAAAGCCAAGCCAAGTGTCAGCCTTGAGTTCTTCCGTTCCCTTCCGATCCACTTCTCCAGGAGTGGTCCCTCTGTTGGAGGTCACAAGCTGTGGGCAATATTCCAGGCCGAGTTTTTGGATTGAAATGATCATTCAGCACCAGCAAGGTGCCTGATGATTATTTGTTTGGCAATATTTTTACCAAAGTAAAAGTCAGTAGTAAGTTGTGGTTAGAAGAGAGGAAGTTCAGAGTTCAGTGAGTTTTTTTTTTTTAAATAAAAGAGGAAGTTGTTGCTCTTATTTTTGTACCAGCCCTGTTAACAGGGTCTGGAGTCAAATCTTAGCTGAGGTCAAACTTTGAAACTTAGTAAAAAGTGTCTCCTTTTCCCATTTGTAGGGCTACCGACATGAAAGGTTCTAACCGTTTTAAGCAACCCAATGAAACACAGCAGAGAATCCCTGGGATCTGTTCCCTTTACAAACAGAAATGGTCCCCTCCAAAACAGCCATTTTTAGTTCTTTTTCCTAACCGCTCTCTGTTCATCCAGCTCTCTCTCCATCACGGAGCTCTGTTTCAGGCTTCTTGCTGGAAGATCCCTGCTTTCCAGACTCAAAGAATATTTATTGAGCACCTGCTGCTCAATAAATACTGTGGAGATAGCAGTGAGTGAGATAAAGTCCTCGCTTCTCACATAGCTCCTTACATTAGAGCTGAAAGCAGACGATCAGCTTGTATACAAATAAAACATTATCCTTATAGGTTGTGACTAGCTCTGGGAAGGAGAAACTCATAGACTCATGAAAGCAGAAATCTATTTTTTAAAAAAAATGATACTAGGGATTGGACCCAGGGGGGCTCTATCACTAAGCTACATTCCCAACCTTTTTTAGTTTATTCTGAGACAGATTCTTGTTGATCGGAGGCTGGCCTCGAATTTGTGATCCTCCAACCTCGGTCTCCTGAATATCTGGAATTACATTGGGATTACAGGGTGTGCACCGCCGTGCCCGGAGGATAAGACATTTCTCAGGACTAGGGTGTCTGAGATATGAGAAGGAGCAGGCAGATTGGAATGGGTTCTTGTTGGACTGGTTGCTGAATTTCGTCTGGTGTCTCTGTGATGGTCGGGCATTACGAAAGGTCTGATAGTTTACACCTGGCCCAGATGCTGCCCTTCAGGACGGAAGAAGCTGAGTGAAGGTTCTAGAAAGGCAGACTTACGCATAGACTAGAAGGACTTTGCATGTCTTGCTAGAGTTTGCCTCTAGACCTTGTATTCTTTGCTTTCTCTCCTTCTCTTTTCTGAGTTCAGAACCTGTGTCTGCCCAAATTGCCCCCAGTTTCCAGGGCTTCCTGTTGAATTCTCTCTCTCTCTCTCTCTTTTTTTCTTTTAACTCTTCCTCCATCCCTAATGTATTTTCGCTTCTTTTCACACCCAAAGGGAAGGAGAGTAGAGCAGCCATCAAATGCTATATTGATTGTAAATTCCCTGCATTAAAAAATGTTAATGATCACCCCTGGGAAGGGATTAAAGCTCTCTAGGCCATTAGAACCGCAGAGAGCCAGGTGCGCTGTGGTTTTCTGTTTCTCAGAGCAAAGAGAGAGGGTGTCAGGGGACCAGACGCCTCAGTCACATGGTAGGCATGATGGCCATATTTATCCCCTGAGTACATCTTCTGCCGATGGCTGGGGTCAGCTAGATTGGGTGACCCACCATGGACCGTACCGTGACATCATCTTGCTGTATTAAAAAAAAATGACACTCCCAAGAAACACCTAAGTACAGTCTTATAAATTACAGATGAGGGTCCAGGTGAAAGGCCTCTGAGGCTGTCCTGACAGCCTCCGGGTGCCCTTTCCCTTCCCCAGAGGTCGTCGCTGTTTGTAGATGGGGCGTCTCCTGTCGGGCTCCATAGTATTCCATAGTATGAACTTTCTCCCGTGTATATCGGTCACTCCCCCGTGGAAGAACACTTGGGTTCCTTTTTGGAATCACACATATGTCTCATACATATGCAAGTGTTTCTCTAGTTCCTTACAAGTACAATGTCTGGGCCAGGGCGTAGAATGATTCAGCTTTTAATAGATATCGCCAAATGTTCTTCAAAGTGGCTGGAGCGGGGTCTCCTCCCACCAGGAGCGTGCGTTTTGCATTTCTCTGCATCTTTCCCTGATCATGTTATCAGCAGCCTCTCACAGTTCTGCCCATCCCATGGGAGCATAATGCCATGTAATGAGCTTTTTCTTAATTATGAGTGAGACAGAGCCCCTTTTTACACACTTACTGAACATTTAATCTTCTATGAACCTCTCCCCACCAGGCTTCTTATTTTTTATTTTCATTTTTATTTTTTTACATTTTAATATTGATTGGTAGGAATTTTTGCTTTGATCTCCTAGACACCAGTCCTTTGCTGGCTATTTCTATCTGTGTTAGTCCTCATTTATTTACAAGTCCCAAGTCCCATGTCCCCTAATGCCTGGATGGATCCACCCCCCCCCCCCCTTATTTTCTTGGTTCAGCTCCTGAAACCTTACAGAGTATCCATCTGTGATTCCCACTTTAAAGGTGAGAAAACTGAGGCTCAGAGTCTGAGCATCCCAACTCGTGCTGCCTCGGGCAACCTTTGAAGTCCTGAGCTGACTTAGAAATAGACCAAACTTCTGGGAGCCGCGGGGAGATTGCTGTCCTTTCACTGTGAGCCAGGGACTGCCACGTGGTGTCTCCAGAGAGAAGTCTGTTTAATTATTCATCCCTTTTCTAAGTAATTGGTGACAAGTCCTCCATCTGGGAGCAGGAGCAAACTTGATTGCTAGAAGCACCCACCACAGCTCCAAAGAAGGGTAGGTGGAGACCGTCCTCAGGGTCCATTTCCTGAGGGGCTCCTTGGACTCTGACAGCAGCCTTTTGCTGAAATACCAGGTGAACAGAAGACTGGAGAGACCAGTATCGCCACCGTCCACTTGCATTTGTGACTTTCAGAAATGACCTCTGCACGTCGTATTGCTTTAGGTCCTTAAAAAAGAATTGAAAATCCTTTACAGATAGAGGCAGGGTCAGGCTGCCTCTGTGGAATTCCCAGGGAGACAGCACTGACCCGTAGCAATGAAAGGGACACATCAGTTAAAACTCAGATTTACACCTGTCATCCCAGCAGCTTGGGAGGCTGAGGCAGGAGGATCACGAGTTCAAAACCAGCCTCAGCAAAAGGGAGGCGCTAAGCCGCTCAGTGAGACCCTGTCTCTAAATAAAACACAAAATAGGGCTGGGGATGGGGCTCAGGGGTTGAGTGCCCTTGAGTTCAGCACCCCTCCTGCTCCAAAAACAAACAAAACATAAAAAAAACCCCTCAGACTTACAGGGCAGGCATAGTAAGCAAGAACTACCTTATACTGGATGTAAAAGATTAATTGGAAATTCTATTAATTTGAACTTCCAATCTCTGGGACACATTCTGATTAACAAGAGTTGCTACTTACTGAAAATGTGTTAGGATAAGGTATAGGTATAGATGAGCTCTACATATGAGTTATCTCATTTAATTTTCATAGTAACCTATTAAATAGTTTGTTGTCTCCATTTGTGGTGAAATAATTGGAGGCCCATTTATTTAACTTGCTCACGGTCCTGTAAGAAGCAGCAGAGCGGTGATTTAAATTCTAAATTGTGTGTCCTCAATTACTACACTAATGCTGCGATGTCAGTTAATAGAACCATTTCCCTAGTGTTTTCTTTTTAGTTCCAGAACTGGTAAGTGCCTGTCCACTAGGGTTTTCATCAAGGGGTGACATAAACGGCACACAGGGAACTGTTCTCAGTGAGACAGTGCCCTTCTCACATGAAGAATCAAGGCCATTTGGGTTTGTTTTGACTGGGTTTAGATCTTGGAGCAAACTTTTGTGTGTGTGTGTATGGTGGAGGGTAACAGGGATTGAACTCAGGGGCACTTGACCTCTGAGCCCCATCCCCAGCCCTATTTTGTATTTAATTAGATTCAGGGTCTCACTGAGTTGCTTAGCACCTCACTCTTGCTGAGGCTGGCTTTGAACTCACGATCCTCCTGCCTCAGCCTCCTGAACCACAGGGGTTACATGTGTGGGTCACCTCGCCTGGCATGGAGCAAACTTCTGAGCGTAGTTGGTCTTTCAGGGTCTTTCTGAATTTGGTTTGAGTTGCTACATGAATTTCAGCAGATGAGAAAGGGGAAGGGAATTCACACTTACAGACCTTGACTTTGAGGTAGGGACACTCATTTCACAGACAAAGAAACAGAAGTGAGATGAAGTGCCCCAGGTCACAGTGGGAGGATTATACATCTCCACCGTTGCTCTGTGTCTTAACCATGCTTTGTATCTTAACTACTTGCAAGACAGTTATACTTCTCTGTCCTGCACATATGGAGCATGGCGTATGAATTGGCCGGTAGGATTCGAGCAGATATGATGTGCTTTATGTCTACACAAAAGCTTGAAGGGCTGTTACTTGGTTTGGCTATTGTTCTTTTTCCCTTTGTCATAAGACTAAAGAAAGGGCATTTCTTTAGCTTGTATTCTGGGATGGAAAAGACACATGGAACAGAGCCATAGGGTCACAGATAACTGCAATGACACGAACCAGAACTGAACTTTGAGTATCATTAGTCTCTAAAATTTGAGAGATGCTTGTTATTATGGCCTTACTTAGCAAAGGCTGACTAATACAGTGACATAGATGGTAACTTGCCTGAGCTGGAATTTGAATCAGGTGAAATTCTAAATCCTATTCATCTACTTTTCCTTATTCCAGTCTTCTCTAATAACCTGCCCTTCATGATAGGTGCTTTATCTCTGGGTTACACCTATCATTTTCTTAAAAAAAAAAAAAAGTTTAAAAAAATGGTCTCAGCATTTTCATTCCAACATGTTTATTTTAAGGGAATTTTTTTTCATGATATGAATGGAAAAACAATGTCACCATGAATCATTAGCAACTATAAAAATGAATGTGATTAAAACCCCATTAGGAGATCTTAGATAGGTACTTCTGGCTACCAGGATCTGAATTTGAAACAGGGAGTTTAGCAAACATGGTGTTCAAAACGTATCCGCATCAAACCAAGATTTTGTTCTCTAATAAATCAGGAGGATTGGAATAAAATCACAAAGGGAACAGTCTTCTCCTGATGTGATGGAACACCATGTCTATATTCTACCTAAAATTCTTTCAAACGCCACGTGGGGAGTTTATCTTTTGTTCATATATAAAGATTACAAACACTTCTATTAGCTTGTCCTGTGGGCCAGGTATTGTTGGATGTATTTTATTCAACTACTCTATTATCAAGTGCATTAATCCTTTTGGGTTGTTATAACAAGATACCACAGACTGGCTGATTCGGTTTGGATATAAGGTGTTCCCTCCAAGCTCCTGGGTTGATGCAGGAATATTCAGAGGTGAAATGACTGGATTGTGAGAGTGGCCACTTAATCAGTCCATCCTAGTTGGAATGCACGGACTGTCAGGGTGGTAACTGCAGGCAGGTGGGGCGTGGCTGGGGGCGGTGGGGCGTGGCTGGGGGAAGTGGGGCGTGGCTGGGGGAGGTGGGTCCCTGCGGGCGTTTCCTGGAAGGGCACATCTTTCTTGTGGCTCTTCCCCTTTTGCTCTCTACTTCTTGGCCGTGAAGACAGCAAAGCTCCTCCGTTGTTGTGTCCTTCCACCATGTTGCTCTGCTGCACCCAGGACCCAGAACAGCAGCGTGAGCCCACTGTGGACTCAAACGCGAGCTGAATATACTCTTCCTCCTCTAAGTTGGTCTTGTCAGGTCTTTTGGTCATAGCAGTGTAAAACTGACTAATCCACTGGGTCATCTGCAAATAATAGAAACGGCTTTCTCCCAGTTCTGGAGGCTGGAAGTTCAAGTTCAAGGCACTGGCATGTCTGGTGAGGGCCGGCTGTCTGTGTTCAAGGTCATGTCTCGCTGACCTCGTGTTTCTGGAGGGGATGAGTACTGGGTTCCTCACCTGGTGGAATAAGAAATGGGGAAAGACGGGGTGGGGAAAGGACTAACCTTCTCCCTCAAGACCCCCCCCCCTTTTTTTCCCCCAGAGCATAACAGAGATTTATTTAGGAAAGCAGAGGCGCATTCAAGAGAGAACATGAGAAGCAGCCTTTAAGCCCTCTTATAAAGACGTTAATCCTTTCATCACTTCCTAACTACCCTCCCCCAATACCATAACCTCCGGAGTTAAGTTATAACATGTGCCTTTGGGGGGAATGCATACCTCCAAACCATAGCATCATCGAAAAGGAAACAGAGGTTCAGAGAGGTTAGATCACTTCTCCCAGCTGATAAAAGAGAGAGTGTTGGGATTTCAAGCCTGCTATGTTTGACTGCAGGGAAGCAACCTTAACCAGATGTTCCTTCTAACTGTTCACTTGGGACTTCCTTGTAGCACCTCAGAATGGTTGCTGCCTGCGGGCATCATCCTGGGGCTGTGTCAGGCTCTACCTGCGGGGTGGGTTGATCAGGACTCTTTCTCTGTTG
The DNA here is from genome assembly GCF_964194105.1 of Spermophilus citellus. Taxonomy (NCBI): domain Eukaryota; kingdom Metazoa; phylum Chordata; class Mammalia; order Rodentia; family Sciuridae; genus Spermophilus; species Spermophilus citellus. The sequence continues at coordinate 17,017,260 of NC_138187.1, forward strand.
AGCGTCTACCTTTGGTGTACAGATTAGCTACTTCTTTCTAACAAATACCCCTAACTTGCACACTGGTTTACAGGTCAGCTGGGCGGTTCTTCTGATCTTGACGGGGCTTGCCTATCTGTCTGTGGTCAGCTAGCAGGGTCCCCTGGTTGTCCTAGGATGGCCTCACTCACACGTCCAGTGCTTGTCTGTATATTGGCCACAGCATCGGGGAGACAGGGCCCTGTGTCTCCTTGCCTAGAACACGACATGGGCTTGTTCCTGCAGTGGTAGGTGAGGTTCTGAGGCCCAGAGCACAGCCCTGTGAGAGTTAGCTTCTGAATCTGTGCACGGTTTCTCCTGCTGTGTTCTGCCTGCTGTCCCCAAACAAGTCATGGTCATTTCAGATTCAAGAAGTGGGTGATAGGCTCTACCTCTTAAGGAGAGGAGGTGTAGAGTCACCTTGCAGGGGGGTGGGACACAGGCAGGAGGGAAGTGCTGGCTGTTTGCGTTGCATGAGGCAAGGGACTGAGTCACGGTCATCTTTCCGTGTGCCTCACACAGTGTCATTGCAGATATACAAGGGAATGAATATCACTGAAGCCACTCTGCCTGGTCTCCCATCCCTGCTCATCAGGCTTCTTCCTGCCCCCATGCCCCTCTGTCTCTTTCTCTCTCTCTCACATCCTCTTCCAGGATGCAAGTTTTGGGACAGCAGAGCTCTCGCCTGTCTCCTGCTCTGTTTCTCCAGCACCTGGGATGGTAACTGGCACCGCGTGGGTGCTCAACCCAGTTGATGGAGGAAAGCTAAATCCAGGCTGGAGTGGCTTCACTGTGGCTTCTCTTGTGGCTGCAGGCCCAGGTGACAGCAGCCACCCTCGTTCCAGGAAATAGTCGCTTGCTGGCCAACTTAGCAGAAAGAACTGGCAGCGTCCCCTTCCAGGTGGCTGCTGTCCCCCAAGTCCATGTGGCCTCTCTGTGCCTCAGGCAAGACGTTTGGAGTCACAAGTGATGGAAATTCACTTGGGCCAACTTGAGCCAGGAGGTGAAGTAATCACACGGAAGGCCCCTGGTGGCGAGCTGTTGGGGGTTCGGATTCTGTCTCTGCCACATCCTAGCCGGGCAGCTTTGGGGAACTCACTTGATCTCTCTGCATCTCCATTTTCTCACCCACAGGAGTGAGGACACACGTATTAGCTGCCTCGTAGGGTTTTCAGGAAAATTAGATGATTTCCTATACAGAAAACACTTAACAGACGGGAAGCTTCTCCTAGGCTGAGCTCTTACTGTTGTTATCATTATTATAATTTTTGGAGGTCATTATGTGTGAACAAAGAGCAGGGAATTCAACTGGGCTTTGTGAGTGGCTGGATAGAAGACCATCAGGAATGCAGGCAGCTGTGCGACTTCTGTCTCTGGGCCACGGGTTCTTTTCTTCTTCTTTGTCTTATTCTCTTTTCTCTACTGTCCTTCTTGGCCCATGTCTCCACTGGGTCAACCCTGCTTTTTCTGGCCCAGCCAGGACAGATAGCCTCTCCTCATTCTAATTCCAAGTTTCTGGGACAATCTGATTGGTTTTCCCGTAGGCCAACCTGGGCTGGTCAGCTGTGGCCAGGGACTGTGGACATAGAGGTGCTATAGCTGTGGTCCACTCTTGTAGATGATGGCCGGGGCAGTCCAGAGAAGTCTTCCAGGGATGCGCAGAGGCCTCCAGAGATGTCCACTAGAGGCAGCTGCTATCAGTCTGTCTGTTTCAAGATCCCCCTCTTCCTCTGGCTGCTTTTCAAGGCTCCCCAATCACTCAGTCTCATCAAAATTATTATTATTTTTTTTTAAACAACCCCCACCACCAGCACTCTTACCTCTAATTACTCTGGATTCTTGCCTCCTGCCTCTGTCCATCACTTGGCCATTTCTTGGCCTTATGTTTGGCTGTTGTGAACGTGGAAACTCCCTGGAACCCTGGAATTTCAAAGTTGGAAGGGAAGACTGCTCTTCTGTGCTTATAACAAATGGCATGCCCACGCCCACAGATTCGTGTGTTTACTAAAATAGTATTAGGCTAAACATGCACTTCTGCCACTTTGTGATTCCACCAGTAAGGTGGATATTTCCATGTTAGAACATGGAGACATTTTAAAAGAAGTGGCAGCATTGAATTCCACTGCACGGAGGAACAAGAAGTTCTTTAACTCATTCTCAATTTTCCTCTTTGTCCATGTACCATATACATAATGGATTCTGAAATTCCCTGGAATAATTCAGCTGGAGTCTGGTTATTGTGAAACAGGGGTGAACCATCATGTCCCATGTTCAGGGGGACTGATTATAAATTCAAATTCCCATAAGAGCCAGGCAACTGTGTTAAATAGAAGAAATACCTGTATATGAAACCTTAAGACTCTTCTTCACCTCTACAAAGAAATATACATTTTTTTGGGGGAAGAATGCACATGTTTAGCATAACTTTTATTTTTACTCTTTTCATAAAGACATGGGCACAAAAGAAGGTTTGCTTTCTCTTAAGTATTACAGGAAAAACGAACAGTACATGTGTGGTATGAATTAGCCTCTGACAGTCTTATGATGGGAACACGGCAGGGAGTACAGGGGAGTGTGGTGAAGTACAGGGGGGGTGTACCCCATCCAAAGGGGGTGACCACTATTCAGCTTAAGGTGTTTTCACCAGTGTGGAAATTTGGGCCCAGTGATGTCATTAATTTTTTCTCTCCCAGAAGAGATAGGCCATTAGGAGATTTATGGGAAATGTCCTCATTTTGGAGTACTGGTAATGTATTTATTTCTTAAACCAAAAGAAACAACTCGCAGGTCAAATAAAATGTGGGCCACCAGTTGATAATCAGCAACGTGGATAGCATACTCCGATTAATCTAAGATCATTAATTTTTGGAGGCCCTCTTTAACTGCTGACTCACGGAGCTATTTGCCTAATGAAATCCCTAAATGATTCCACTAATACTTCATCTGAAAACTTCTTCATCCAAGTAGCATTCCTGGACTTGAACGAGGGGTTTCCAGCCCTTACACCTACTTGTGTTAAATCCACTCTGTTCCCTGGATTTAAAACCCTGTTGCTGTCTTCCAGCATGGCCAATCGCCTTCTCAGCTGTGTGTTGTTCTTGAACTTGATTCATTTGATCTTTTCTGCATGTTTTATGATTAAAAAAACAAACAAACAAAAAAACTGGGTGAGACAGGACTGAGGACAGAGACCCAAGGCCTCTCCTAATCAGAGCTCATGACAGGTGTCTAAAGACTGGATCTCTCCCTAGACATGCTTTTCTCGACCGAAAATAGTTAAAATACTTTAAAAAAAAGTCTGTATGGATACATAGGAGAATTTCAAAATAGAATATCTGTATCTAGGTACCTTTTAAAGATGGTCATAACTGGTACCCCTGAGGGGTATCACCAGGTTCCAACAGAGCAGCAGCTGAGCCTTTGGGACCTAAGTGGGCTTCTCTGGTCCTATTTGCCTCATTTTATACCATACCCCCCGTAGGCCTTTATGTCCACAGCTGTTGTGAAGGTCTCCCGCCTGGTGGACAGGAACCCATTGGCTGACCCGCGCCTGCCTGCCTGCCTGCAATAGTTTTCTGAATTTGCATCTGTGGACCAGGCCCCAGGCCAGTTCCATGTAAGAGATGATGGGGATCCAGACAGATGCTATCCCTTCACTCATGGGGAAGTCAGAGATGAAACAGTTCTATGCACAGTGTTACTTGTAAGTGCTGCAAAGGCCGACTGTATCCATCAGGCCCATTTGGCTGCAGAAGTTTAACTCGCCACGAATCTGCCCAGCTGTTGGAGATTCCCATCATTCCCAAAAGACGGTCACAGGCAACACTGAGGAAGGCTTTGCTCCAGTTCAGAGCATAGACCACATCACACTTCCCCTGCCCACTAGATTAGCAACCGTCCCAAACCAAACCAAAACACACAAAAGGAAACAGGGTAGAGGGACATGCCTCACTCTGTATGGCTGCTGGTTCTTTCATCTGCCGTCTGTTGTTTGTTTCCTGATCTTTTTGATGACATTCCTAACCCCTTCAAGTTTTTCTCCAGGATTCTGGGATCCTAGGCAGGGGATGGGTGATCTCATTTGTGACATCTCTTAGAATGTTGGTATGAAATTCATTTGAGCAGAAAGAGCTGAGCTGATTTAAGGACATCTGGGTATTTCACGGGTGTCATTGCCTAGTGCTCTCCTCTCAGAATACTACCAGTGACAGCAGAGTGTTTGGTTGGGGAAAGTGGTTAGCACTGACATTGCCCTTTTTTTTTTTTTTTTTTTTTTTTTGACTTAAAGTGACAAGGACACATGGTGAAAAAAAAATCCTTTTTTGAAAATCCCTTTCTTAGTATCTTTTGCTTGCAAGTAACATAAATGGACTCTGATTGACTTAAAATGAGAAGGATATGGGAAGAATCACAGATGTAAAGGAAAAGACGAAACTGCTGGAATCAAAGACGTTCTGGGAATCCAGGGAGCAGGAAGTAACGACTCACCCGTTCAAGACAACACTGATATGGTGAATAACTGTTTAAGGGGCAAATTTGGGCCGGCAAGGTGGCTCATGTCTGTAAACCCAGCAGCTCGGGAGGCTGAGGCAGGAGGATTGCGTGTTCAAAGCCAGCCTCAGCAAAAGGGAGGTGCCAAAGGAACTCAGTGAGACCCTGTCTATAAATAAAATACGAAATAGGGCCGGGGATGTGGTTCATGGTTGGGTGGTCAAGTGCCCTGAAGTCAATCCCTGGTACTAAAAAAAGAAAGAAAAAAAAAAGATGCAAATTTCATCCAGGCATGGTGGCACAAGTCCGTAATCCCACCAGCTCAGGAGACCGAGAGGGACTGTGAGTTCAAAGCCAGCCTCGGCATCTTATTGAGGCCCTAAGCAACTAAACAAGACCTTTCCTCAAAACAAATGAACACCAGTTAAGGTGGCACACACCTGTAATTCCAGAGACTAGGGAGGCCGAAGAAGAGGCTGATCACAAGTTTGAGGCCAAACTCAGCAATTTAGCAAGGCCCTTAGCAACTTAATGGAGCCCTGTCTCAAAATTAAGACATAAAAAGAATTGGGGGTGTAGCTCTGTGGTTAAGTCCCAGTAGAAAGAAAGAAATATGAGGGTGGAGGGAGGTGGGAGAGGGAGGGGTAAGGGTAGGGGGTAGGGGCAGGGGGAGAGAGAGACTCAGGAATGGACTCAAGGTGAGTCAATCAGAACTTCTCTGCTTGAAATTTGCTGTTTTTTTTTTTTTTTTTTTTTTTTTTTTTGTACCAGGGATTGAAACTAGGGGTGCTTAACTACCGAGCCACATCGCCAACCACATTCCCCCTTTTTTTTTCTATTTTATTTATGCCTGGCTCAAAACTTTCTGTCAATCTGTCTGGGCCACCAATTGTCCTGTTCAGTTCAAGTGAATAAGCTTCAGCAAGGAGGTGAATGTGTTCAAAACACCATTATGTACAAGTATCATGCACCAATAAAAAAAATATGTGGCAAGAAAATAGTGACGGTTAGTTGTTCTGTGTGGGGCCCTGGTTTTCTTTGATTTCACCCGCGTCTTCAAGCTAAGAGTCTGCATAAATGGAAATGAAAAAAAAATGCCTCTGCAGCAGTTTTGATGAGTCAAAGCAGCATCAAAGCGCCTCAGTGATGTCGCGGCTCGTTGAAGACCGACGGTCAGAGGAGGGACAGTCGCTTTCCGTCATTTGCAGGACTTGTGTTCTGTAAAGTCATCGCAAACCCTGAATTCGTGAACCACAAATACTGAACCACTGCTCCCCGGGAGAAGCCCAGTTAGGTTCCTGTGAGTCTCTGGTCACGACGTTTTCATCAGGTGGTGGAGATCCACAATGTTGTCATTTATTTATTTTACACGTGTGTTTCTGTCGAGAGACACTTGAATAGATTTTATTGATTCACCCACACCCAGCTCCCAGCCCACAGCACTACGGCCCGTACCTGAGGAAGTTCTTAGCAGGAACCGAGACAGGAAGGCAGAACATCACTGTTGAGCGTCAGCTGCGAGCACGTGGGTCCGGGGACTCCAATTGCTACTCTGCAGATGTCTCTGAATGGCCCCGAAAAGCACCTTGAGTATCTATTCGGGGGTGTGAATAAGTTCTAGCAAGGAGGTGAATGTGGAGTCTGTGCGTCATGTAAGTGCTGGTGACCCCCCTGTTGTAGAGGGGGCAGGGGACAGTGGAATGAAGAGAGCTTCACCAGCTTTCTGCAGGACAGGCCTCTGGGGAGGGCAGGGCTCTCCGTTCCTCTTTCTGGCTGCAGAGTCTGTGCTCCGACGAGGCAGGGTGGTGCAGTGGTTGGGTGCGGCGTGGCCCTGCTGAGCGCTGGGGGCACTTAGGAGGGTGAGAATACCGAGGGCCACGGGCTGCAGTTGTGCTTCACGGGGGTGGGAGAGTGGTTGGCCAGAATCAGTTTGGGTCATTTTCATAGCTTGTGATGAGGGGCAACAGTGTATTCGACCCCGAGACTTCCTATGCAGCTTTCATTGAGTTAAATCTCCTGCACACGGATGTCAGAGTAGTCGGGGAAAAACTCTCGTGGTCTTTGGGATTTCCCAGGGAAATCCCAACTTCCTGAGTTTGAATGCTGTTTCTCTCATTTATTAACTGTGTGACCTTGGGCAAGTTACTTAACCTCTGTGCATCTTAGTTTTTCTTGTCTATACAATGGGGATGATAAGAATACATCTCTCAGCCAGACACGGCGGTACCCACCTGTAATTCCAGTAACTGGGAGGCTGAGGCAGGAGGATTCCAAGTTCAAGTCCAGCCTGAGTGACCCTGTCTCAAAAGAAAAAAAAAAATTAAAAGGACTTGGGATGTAGCTCAGTGGTAGAGTGCCTTTGGGTGCAGTTACCAGTGCTGATAAAATAAAATAAAATAAATATAAATATAAGTGCTTATTTCGTGGAGTCATTGGGAAGATGGAGTCATCGTGGGGATCTCTACAGTAGTCCCCCATTAGCCCTAGTTTCACTTTCTATGGTTTCAGTTATCCACAGTCAACTCTGGTCTGAAAATATTAAATGGAAAATTCTAGAAGTAAATAATTCATGGGTTTTAAATTGTGTGCTGTTCTGAATAGCAGGCTGGCAGTCTCCTGCTCCCTGCTCCATCCTGCTGAGGGCATGAATCACCCCGCTTCTCTAGCATATCCAGCTTGTGTATGCTACCTGCCTGTTAGTCACTTGGCCATCTCAGTTACCAGGTCGACTGGCTCAGTGTCTGCTCGAATGGAGGGTTTGGTGCTATCTGCAGTTCCAGGCCTGGGTCCCTATGGATCAACAGGGATTACTCTACAGCCTTTGCAACAGGACCTGGCACACGAGACATTCTGGAAGTGTTTCCTCGTATTGTCATTTGTCCCTAGTCTTGATGGGACTCTCCGGGAGTGAGTCACATGGTACAGGGTTATGTGCCTCCCCACCCCAGGTGAGGCACCACCGTAGAAGGTAGGTCAGCTGACAGGCTTCTGGGCCCTTTTCCATTCTGCAGGGGAGCTGCCTGACTCACCTCTGGTGCTCATGCACATGACAGCTAAATAGAAGAGCTCGTGCCTCCTAGTATTAGCTTAATTATAGGGGCTCCCTGGGAGGGGTGTGTGGAACGAGCTTTGAGAACTCCCCCCGCCCCAAGTCCCCTGCCATGAGGCTGCTCTGGTACCTGAGAGAGGCGCGAACATGGCTCCCTGCCTCCTCCTCCTCCTCTTTTGCCTCTGTGTTTCTGTACGCTTAATCTTTACCCCCCTGGATGGGTCCTATTACTTTTTTGTGTGTGTTTTCTCTGCCCTGATTTGAGTTCCAAAAGGTCTGTTTGGGTCTCTGTGGGTGTCTGGCAGCCTCTGCAGGTCTCTCCGAGTTACATAACTCAAGTTTTGTATTTTCTGTTCCTGACTGGGGATTCTTTCTGTGCAGTAATTTTTTACTTATAGTTGAAGAAGTAGGGTACTCGAATTTTCTCTGGGATCCCCGAGGGTTTCCTAATAAATGTTTTTTTTTTTTTTCTTTTTCTCCTGCCGTATTTTCTTCTTTAAAATAATTTTTTTTTTTCCTCACGGCAATAGCAATACGTATTTGTTGTAGAGCATTAGGAAATTCAGAGAAAGCAAATAACTCTTCATGCAGAAATGTTAATACCTTGCTATTATCCTTGTTTCTGTCTCTCACACACATGCAAATGGGGTCACAGTGACAGAGGATGCTACCTGTGTTTCAATTCACATTTCCTCATTGCTTTTTCCAGATGACTCTCTTGTCTCCATTGCATGCTTTGAACAGTCTAGACCTGATAGATTCCTTGTGGCATTTTCCATTTCTTACTATTTTAAGCAACATTCTGACTGCTACGCTTTGGATCTTGGATGTCTTCAAAAAGCCCATGTGCTGAAGGCTGAGTCCCCAGCATAGAACTACTGGGACTTTGTAGAATGGGGACATGTAAGAGGCAGGGCCTAGTGGGAGGTCATTAGATCATTGGGAATGTGACCTTGAAGGTGATCGTGAGATCCTGGACCTCTCCGCTCTGGTTTTGCTCTCTGGCCATGAGGTAAGTGATTTTACTCTGCCATGCACTCCCACTGTGATGTGCTCATTTCCTTATGGTAGGCCCAAAGCCACAGGGCCAATTGATCATGGACTGGAATCTCCCAAACTGTGAGCCCAAATAAACCTTTTATCTTTATCAGTTAATGATCTCAGGCATTTTGCTATAGTGACACAAAGCTGACTAATGTGCTGATAAGCATCCAGGCCTACATCCCTAAGTATGTCTTCACAGCAGGTTTCTAGAATTGTTTCTAGTAGTGATTCAAAGGGGTATATAATCCTCTCCTCCTGACTACTCTGTGATACTCAAGGGGTCCCAGGTACATGGGTCTTTGTGTCTGAGGGTTGAAGAGAGGACAGTGCCATTGATTGGGGTCTACATCAACTCTCTTTTCCCTGGCTTTTCTCAATTCCAGTTGTTTCTGTATGGTATCCTCCTCTGTTTTGGGGGATAGGTGGAGACTTTATTTAATAAAAATAAAAATTTTTAAATTATGATAAAAAAGACATGAGAGATTTGCTAGCCTAACCATTTTTTTTTTAAAAATAGTTTTTAGTTGTAGATGGACACAATACCTTTATTTATTTATTTTTATATGGTGCTGAGGATTGAACCCAGTGCCTCACCTGTGCTAGGCGAGTGCTCTACCACTGAGCCACGACCCCAGCCCTTGCCTAACCATTTTTAAGTGTACAGTACAGTTGTTTAAAGTGTCTCCACATTGTGTGGGACAGATCTCATGAACATTTTCATCTTATAAAACTGAGGAAAATACCCTTTGGCCTTAGTTCCCCATTTCCCCTCCCCCCCAGCCTCTGGTACCCACTGTTCCACTTTCTGTTTCTATGCGGTTGACTACTTTAGGTGTCTTCTATAAGTGCAATCATGGTATTTGTCTTTTGTAACTGGCTTCTTTCATTTAGCATAACATCCACAGGGTTCGTCTATGTTTTAGCACGTACTAGAACCTCCTTCCTTTTTAAGGCTGAATGATATCCGCTGTATGTATTGCCTATCTGTTCCTCTGTGGAGGGGCCCTGGGGCTGCTTCCTCTTCTTGGCTACTGGGCAGTGTGCCGCTGTGGACACAAATGTGCATACAACTCTTTCCCGCTTTCACTTCTTTTGGAGATATATCCAGAAGTAAGATTGGGAAGACTTTTCTGTAGACCTGGTCTCTAATTCCCCCATAGTTGCATCTAATACCTCCACGTGTTAAGTTGGCATTTGTCGGGTACCAGCCACGCCCCGGTCACAGGACTGTGCTGTGGGGGACAACTCCCTGCCCTTGGGGAGCCTCCATTCCTGCAAGAAGACAGCCGACCCACCAGTAAACAAATGGAAAGAACAGGAGGAGTCCAATTTGTGATCAGTGGCGTGAAGAAACTGAGTGAGGACTCAGTAAAGGGGTGGTGTGGACAATGGGGAAGGAAATCCTCACAGTGTGTCATGGGACCCGACAACTACGAGATGAGAAAGAGCCAGACGTGCAAAAATGTGGGGAAATGTCATTCTGGGCCATGGAGGTGAGAGACAGCGTTCCCGGGGAGGATGCTGGCTTGACGTGACCAGCGTGGCTGGGGTAGAGTGGGTGTGGGGTGGGGGTGGGAGGTGGGCAGGGGCCCATTGGTATGAAGGCCTGGCAGCATGGGCCAGCGGGATCTTCTGTGCTAACGGCAGTGACAGGCACTGGGACCGTTTTAGGGAAGATGGAAAGGATTGGATTTGTATTTGAAACCTCTTCCATTGGCTGGTGAGTGGAGGGAGGAAGATGAGTCAGAAGACAGTTGCAGTTATCTAGACGGGATTTGATGGCGTCTCTCTAGTGGCGGCAGTGCAGATGGAGAGACGTGGGAAGGTTTGGGAGTTGAAGGGACCTGCTGGTAGACGGGATTAAATTGAGGGAAGGAAATGAACGCACACCTGGATGCCTGGCATGCTTCACCTGTAACATCCTTGAACTCCGTATCAACCCTGTACCAATATTTTGTAGATCAGTGTCGTCTGATGGAATTGCAGTGTGAGCTGTAACTGAGCCATGTGTGTGTGTGTGTGTCATTGAACCTTTTCTAAGTCATTACATTTAAAATAAGTAAAAAAAAACAGGGGAAATTAATTTTGATAATATGTTTTCTTTAACTCAACGTATTCCCAATGTTACCCAATCAACACGTAATCAGCATAAAATTGTTAACGAGTTGTCTTACTGTTTTCCTACATGGAGTCTTCAAAAGTCGGTGTGTCTTTTATGCTGATTGCACGTCTTCATTCAGACTGACCGTGTTTCAAATATTCAGCAGCCACATGCAGCGACTGGCTACCATATTGGTAGCAAGCACCGTTATAGAGGAGGAAATAGGCTCAGAGAGTGTAAGTTACTTATTCAAGGTTATAGAATTGGTACTTGAACTCTAACTTGGCTCCGACACTCATGCTGTGCTCAGGGTACTATGTCCACCCACCATGGCCAAGGCCAACTCTATGTCAGTAAGTCTCCTTGGAACTTCCAAAGTTCCCCTCACATCATATAAACATAGACACAGGAACTGACATCTTCATCTGTTTGCATTTTTGTTTCCAAAGCAGACCAAAGTTCCTCCCCTTCCCACCCCCCTTTTCTGCTTCTCTTTGTGAACATCAGTGACTTCTTTAGAAAAATCTACAAATTCTCTTTCCCTTCCCTATGGGTTCCCTGTTTGACCATCACATCCGGGGACTCTGGAAATGCGACATCTCCTTTTCTTTTGAGGCGTCTTATATCCCTTGTGCCTCACACCCTATCCTCCCCCTCCGTGTCCCTGTCACCAGACTACTCTGTGGGTCTGGAATGGCTTAGACAGCTCCCTGCCCTCATGGAGCCTATATTCCTGCAGAAAGACGGACGACACCCCAGTGAGCATTTGGAAAGAGCCGAGGATCCAGTTTGTGATCAGTGGCAGGAAGGAATTGAATCAGGACTCAGTAAAGGGGGGGTGGTGTGGAGAATGGTTACTGTAGACAGGAATGGCTCTAGCACCCCACAAACACTCTTCTCTGGTGCACGCCCCTCTTTCCCACACCCCTAACTTCAGACTGACTCGGTTCTCTACCAGACAACTTGAACTGGAGGGAAGGAAGTTGTGGTTTCAGCCTGGGGTTGCTGGACACATGGACATCATCCTTCTACCCTATTCCCTTTCCAAAGCAGATTCTGGAAGTAATCACCAAATCCCAGGGCACTGCCTAGGATTTCTGTGCAGCTACCAAATAAGGGTCTCCAGTGATTCTCTAGCTGGGGGGGGGGTGCCAGGACCCCCTACCCTTTCTCATTTCCTCACCCTGGTGATGGTGAAATTTCGCTAGCAAAAGAATTCAGGCAAGTCCTTCCCCCTCAGTGGGCTGCTGGGTCCTTGCCCATAAGTCAAGCTGTCTCTAGATTCAGTCTGCCTCCTGGGACAGATACTGGGTGCAAGGGACTTTTGAGGTTGTGGAGACACTTGGACTGAGCATTGGAAGCACAGCTTGGCTTGGCTGGAGGAGGAGCCATGTGAGCTCTCTGAGTGAGCCTGGTGTCCACCTGGGATGGAAGACCAGTCCTCTCCAGGGACACAGGGGCTCTCATTGTAGCAGGAGAGGCCACAGGAGCAGGCTGTGCTGGGCAAGGATGTTCAGGGCCATCTTTCTTGCTGTCTTCCTGTGTTCTTTTCTCTCTCTTTTATTTGTTGATAGCCCTTTACTTTATTTATTCATATGCGGTGCTGAGAATCAAACCCAGGGCCTCACACATGCCAGGCAGGTGCGCTACCGCTGAGCCCCAGCCCAGTCCCCTCTGGGTTCTTTTTATCCAGGACGCTGACTGCCGTCAGCATGCCAAGTGATGCTTGGTAACCATTTCCCATTTTCAGTGTGTGCTGGAGACAGGGAAGGAGAAATCCTCAAAACCCACTGCTTCTGACTCAGGTGCTGTTGGTTTTGCCTGACCACCGGCTGGCCCTCCTCCCTCCACTACCCTAGTCACGTCTGCTTTGTCTTAACCATGACCTGTCTGGGCCGTCCCTGAATTGGCCTGGCTTTGGTGTCCATCTGTAAGGATTTCCTCCTTCCCTGCCTGCCAGAAAGGGACTTCTGGGTGGGGACTGGGGTACAGGCTTCAGGTTATTAGACTGCCTTACTGGCAGGTACACAGCACACCTGATACAGGTCTCTGGCCTGGTGCCTAGAAACCATGACTGCTTTTCCATTGATAATGGAAGTGGTGACATAGCTGGATGACAAAGACTTGTGGGATGAATATGAGACCTGCTAGTATTTGACTGGCCATCCATCCACCATTCATCCACCCATCAACCTACTAATCCATCTACTCATTCATCCATCCATCCATCCATCCATTCACCTATCCATCCATCCATTCATCCATTCACCTATCCATACGTCTGTCCATCCATCCATCCATTCACCTATCCATCCATCCATCTACCCACCATCCATTCACCCATCAACCTACTCATCCATCTATTCTTCTATCCATCTACTCACTCACCCATCCATCTACCTATTCATCCATCCATCCATCCATCCATTCACCTATCCATCCATCCATCCATTTACTCATCCATCCATCCATCCACATTCCACATAGTGTAATGGTTAAGATTTTGGAGTTTTCCTGCCTAGATGTGAATCCTACCTTTGGTATTCACCAAGTATACAATCTTGTGTTTTTAATCGGCTCTGTTCTTCACTTTAAAATGAGATTGATATTGAAAAGAATAACAAAACCTACTTCATTGTATTACATGGGTTCTGTGTTCTACAATTTTTCTCCTGGTTGAATATGTGTTAATAAATATTATTTTTTTTGGAAACAATAAAATGCACAAACAAGGGTCAGGGCTGTCTTTGGCATTTCCCAAAGTATGTTGCCCAATTTCCCTTGTTGGGCAGATGTGAAAGAGATATAATAAGGGTTTGTCGACAGTGATGATGATGATGGTGATGATAATGGTTATTATTATTATTATTATCATTTCTGTTTTTAACAATCCCTGGTTCAACAAAGAACCAGGAGTTTTTCATTACAAGAACTGCTCAGTTATGGTGAATTCCGCTCTGGGGATCCAACACCCAGTTTTCCAGGCCCTGAAGCCTGGCCTAGGTGGCTGAGCATCTTCATGAAGCCATTTGTGAAGGAGGACACCACACGTCTGCCCTTCACGTTGACCTGGGAGAGGAGCTTTTGCCAAAGACAGCACAAGAAGTTTGTCGGCGGCTCTGACCAGAAGGGGATGTGTCCGTGTTGAACTTGGCTAGGGTCCCGCAACCTGCCTTCTGGTGCAGTCAGAATCCTTTCTAGTGTGATGTGAGAAAACCCCACAGGGCCCCTGCCCATACCCTCCCAGAGCTGTATCACCAATATCTTGGAAGTGTCTGCAAATTGGGAAATGGCTGGATCCCACCTCTCCCTGTGTCATTTACTGAAACAAATGCCTGTTAATAAGTGACACCGTTCCCTTGGTCTCAGTGATAAAGATGTACCTGTCACTGGGAACCCTGGAGAGGGGATCTTTGGTGAAGACCTTAACGCTTGTTTTAATTGGTGGCAGACAGATGTGTTGGGAAAGCTCACAGTTTTCCCCCCTCTATTCTTCTCAATAAGATGGATGTGAAATAACACCTCCTTGGCCCTTCTGTGTCTGCCCCAGACTTGAAAGCCTGACAACACGGTGGGTTTGAAAAGCTCTGCTGCTTCAGGATGCAGAGCCATCTGATTGGGTGGATTCAATCACTTTAAGGTCATGAGCTTTAATTCTTACTTCAGTGATTCTCCAACCTTGTTTTTTTTTTTTTTTTTTTTTTTTTTTTATAAAACCCCAGAGCCTTCATCTCAAGGGATGAGCATATTAATTCCAAGACAATATTATTTCTACTTCATGTTAATAAAGCATTCAAACAGTCATCATCTTTGTAAGGTGACTTAGGAATTCAAAGCCCGCTTGCATTCCCGTGTATCTGGACTTTGTGTTGAAATTCTGTTGTCAGTGAGGATGCAGATCGTTTTGTTTCTTATTTTGCTCAAGGTGTATTCATGGAGTGACTACTGGCATACAGCACTAAATAGAAGAGAAAAAAAAAATACTGGTTTTCCCCAGGAGCTTAGCATACTGGAAGCCGTTTAGGAGAAAGGGACAGTTCAGAGAAATGAAGCAAATTCTGAAGTTTTATATCAAGTTGGCATCAGAACTAGATTGTCACCCAACTCTTCTGATCTCAACTTATTGCCGCTCTCAGGTCTTATGCCTCCGATGCCATGTGAGTGGGAACAGCTCAGTGACGTGGGGGCATGGCTCCCTCAGCATCCTGTTAGCAAGACGGGAAATCTGCAGCCCTTGACCACTCAGACTAATGGGGAAACATGGAGTGGTCCTGGGGCTTACTCTTCAGCTCTAGGGATGGTCTGATGGGTCCAGACCTGGGATGCACTTCATCTTTGGACACCTCTCTCATCCCCTACCTAAATCCTTCCTTCCCTCCTCAAAGAGATTTATTGGGTAAATAAAGAAAAAAGTAAGAAGGAAACCTGAGAAGGACACACGGTTGGAGGAGCAGATCAGGACTGGAGGAGTGGGTGGAGGGGAGAATCCAGGAAAGCCGGCTGAACTTGGCGGTCACAGATTGGCCGTCACAGCCCCGTGGAGGCTGGTCCCTGCTCTTTTTCCTCTCACTTTTCCCAGCTTCGCTGGCGAGCCCCATGCTTGAGCTGGTGGAGCGGTGATTCTGCGAGGAGGATTCCACGCCTGCTGTCTGCATGTCTCCTCTGATTTCTTACCAGGGGCCTTCAGTGGACTCGGTGCCCAGGTCAGCTTCCTGAGGGATTTGATGACAATTTATAAGCGTCAACTTTTAAATAGTCAGAACATAAGAAAATCATAGGAAAACACAAAAGGAAAAATAATCATCTGGCATTTTTAACATTTTTGCATGCATTTCCTGTGCATATAAAGATGTGCATATTCTCTCTCTTTCTTCTTTCCATCCATCTCTCTCTCTCTCTCTCTCTCTTCCTTCTTTCCTCCCTCCCTCTCTTTCTCTCTCCCTTCCATTCATCTCTTTCTCTCTCTTCCCCCCCCTTCCACCATCTCTCTCTCTCTCTCTCTCTCTCTCTCTCTCTCCCCAGTGCTCGTAGTTGAACCAGGGGCCTCATGCATGCTAACAGTCACTCCATGTCTGAGCTACATCCTCTGCTTTTCTCTTTCTTTTTTTGTTACAAAATAGTCTTCATAACCATAATTGTTTTATGACCTTCATTTTGGAATAAAGGATATATTGTGAACATCCTTCTACATCAGCTTTTTTCCTGGGAAAGGATTTTTGATCACTAGATGGATTTTCATTGGACAGATGTATACCACGATTTACCTAAACAGTTCCTATTATTTATCCAACTTTGCAAATAATGTATTTATTTTTTAATCTTGATGGATGGTTGTTTCTGAATGTTTCCTAAGGATAAGTTCATGCAATAGTTAGCTTGTGCTGTGTAACAAACCCATCCCACAACTTAGTGGCATCAAGTAACAACTACTTATGTGGCTCTGCAGGTCTGCATTTTGGGCCAGGTGGTTAATTCCTGAGGTCTGGAGTGGAGGAAGCAGATCTAGTAGAGGTCTGCTCGTGTATTTGTAACCAGCTGGTGAGGTGCTGGGGATAACTGTGGTATTTCCCCTCCAGCAGCTGGGGCATATCTCCATAGCAATCACAGAGTTGCAAGAGGAGCAAGAAAAGCAAACCTTGAGGCACAAGCTTTCTTCAAGTTTTGCTTGAATTAATTTAAGTCTGTCCTCTAGGTCAGAGCATATGACAGGAACAAGCATGGAGCCGGTTTGATGAAGCCTTACCAGAGGGCATGGCAACTGGAGGCTTGAAATGACTTGGACCACGACTGTAGTCAGTCGGTTAATGCAGTTCCTGAAAACTGGAATTTCTGGGTCAAAGAGTGTGGTCATCATTAAGGTCTTTGTTGTTAGATGGGTCTTCAGAGAAGTTGCAAGTCATCTACACTTACGTGCTGGAGTCTATGCATCACTGGACATAATCATTGCTTTAGTTTCTCCCCAGGAAAGAAAATTGTTTGTGGTCACCAGCTGACGTTATGTAGAGCAGAAGAATCACCTGACTGAGCTCAGCCAATCCACCAAGCTGTGGAAAAGAAATAGTTATTATTTTTAAAAAAGCAAAAGCAAAAAAACCCACGTTCATTATAAAAAATGGAAACAATATATAACATTTATCATTAATATTTTCCTCTTACTTGATTCATTCTGCTATTATTATTACTATTATTATTATTATTATTAGTGCTGGGGATTGGACCCAGGACCTTGCACATGCTAAGCACATATTCTACCACTGAGCTACACCCCCAGCTTCTCTCTCATTATTCGTTCCCCTCGTTGGGCTAAGTTTATTTATATTATATTTAGGATCTTCGAGTCTGTATTCATTAGTGAAATTTGCCTCTAGTTTACTTTTTTGGGTCTGCTATTTCTGACAAGTTTTTTTTCTATTTTTACCCAAACATCTGGGATATCTTCCATCTTTTCTTGTGTTTAATGCTTACCAAGGGTTTAAGTGGCAAAGGATTTGGAATGTTTTGAGAAGTTTGAATCTCCCGCACCCCAGAGAGAACGACTTTGGGGAGCCCTGTGCCTTTTCTGGGATCAGGTTATCTGACAGATTTCCCAATGTATTCCATGATCATTGCCGAGACATTTTCAAAGGTGCTGTGTTTTTCTAAGGATAATCATTTGATTGAATTTCTAGTTCATCAGCCTAGGACTATGTGATGTTATTCTGTAGTGATTTGAAAATGTCTTTGCTATCTGTAGCTCTGCCTCCTCTCTTTCTGAGTGAGAAGTTCCTATTTTTATGTTTTTAAAGATTTTCTTGATGAGCTTTGCCAAAGCGTTACTGTTTAATTTCCCCTCCTCAAATAACCACCCCTTAAATATATCCTCCAATTCTGTTTTTCTCTGTTTCCTGATAAACTAACTTCTGCTATATTTTTTTTTTCATTTTTTACTCAGTTTTATTGCCTTTCCTGAGCTAAATGCCTCTGTATACTTTTGATTTTATCTATTGATTTGCCAAAGCCTGGAGACTCTGCTGGTCTCCTAGTATGACAGTGATTTCTTTCAATATCTTTGTATTTTTTAAAACAAATTTGCTTCTTATATTTGAATGTTTTTGGAGGGAGGGGGTATCTGAGATTAAACCCAGGGGCACTTAATCACTGAGTTGTATCTTCAGCCCTTTTTATTTTTTACTTTGAGACAGGGTCTTGCTAAGGTGCTTAGGACCTGGTTAAGTTGCTAAGGCTGGCCTCAAACTTGCCATCCTCCTGTCTCAGCCTCCAGAGTTGCTGAGATTACAGATGTGATAGGAGCCCAAGTTTCATCTCCCATCTGTGTTCTGAAGTCAGACAGATCTGAGTTCAAATTCTCCTCTCTTGCTTACCTCATGATGAACCAGTTCTAGATTCTCCTGAAAGCTTGTTGATCAAAACACTGCAAGTGCTACTTTTTTTTGGATACCTAAATGATATGACCAATGTAAAGTGCTTAACGTAATGCCAGGCACGTGGGACGCACATCACCGTGGGCTTTTTAAAATTGTGGACATACCTTTTATGAAGACAAAATGCTCATCGTTGTCCTGGGTAATATTTTTGTGCTTTAAATTTTATTTGTCTGATATTGATATTTCCACTCAAGGCCGTGTTTCCCAATTCTTTATTTTCATTTTATGTCATTTTGGTCTGGGCGAGTTTCTTATGAACAACGTATATTTAAATTCTGATGTTTTTCCCTCCAAATTATGAGTCTTTGTCTTTTAATGGGATACTTGGATCCATTTCCATTTTCATAAGATGTGGCACTTAATAGGCTTTTACTTCTTCCCTTTCTCAATCCATTCTCTCTTTAAAGATTTAAGAGTCAGAATTTATGAAAAATTTAAATATATTCAATTGCATCTGAACCGTTATTGACATATGCATTATTTCCTAAGATTCAAGACTTTTCGAGGAGTGATTCCAAAGGTCTACTTATTTCACATATTCACCTTTTTATGGACCCATTTCCCTTTTATGGAATGAATTGATTGACATATTAATTCAGTCAGTAAGTACTTATTGGACACCTAGTGTATGCCAATCAGTAATTACTTATTGGACACCTAGTGTATGCCAATCAGCAAGTACTTATTGGACACCTAATGTATGCCAGTCAGTAAGTACTTATTGGACACCTAGTGTATGCCAGTCAGTAAGTACTTATTGGACACCTAGTGTATGCCAGTGGTGTGTGTGGTGGTGGGCAGAAGGTAGGTGAGGTCGCCCTGGCTTCTGTCTTCCTTGAACCTACTTTTAGAAGGAGAGAGAAAAAGAAGAAGAAAAAGAAGTAAACAGACTTCAAATTAAAACAGATATAAAGGAAACAGATAAGGGTCTCAAGCTAAGAAAAAAGACCATGGGTAGGAAGTTTAATGGGGAGGGAGCTCTTGTGAAGGTGACATTTATGCTGCTACCTGAAAGAAGAGGGGGCACTATTAGCTGCCTGGAAAGAGGAAGAAGGGCATCTCAAGGCAGAAGGCTCAGCATGTGCAAAGGCCCTGAGAAGGGAAATAGCCGCATTCTAAGTTTCTTTGTATACATTCTTTTTTTCTGTACTCAACAGTTAGCTTGGAATTAAAGGACTATAAACAAGCGTGGTGAATCTCTTGTCAGTTAGACCATGTGAAGGGCTAGAGAAATGCCTCAGAAGGCCAGCTGGGAGCTTTTCATCCCTCCATCCACCCACCCACAGGCCCGCCCACCCACTTATCACCCATCCGTTCGCCTCCTACCCATCATCCATCCACCCACCCACCTGTCCATCCATCCATCCGTCTATCCAGTGAGCATTTATTGAGTGTCTACTATGTGCCAGCCCCTGCACCAGGCATTGACCTTGGAAGTGGTATGAGCCCCTCTTAGAGTGTGGAGCCTGGTTGTGTAAACAGGCCGGAGGGCCCATGAGGATAAAGCCTGGCTCTCCTGCGGGAGTGGGACGTGCTGGGAGTGGAGGTGGCACGTGCCATGTGCTCCTTGGAGGCCTGAGCAGGGAGGGGGGTGGCGGGAGAGAGCTGAGAGCAGCTCCTGCCAGATGGCTTCATTCTTCCCCCGAAGGAAGTGGGGACTTCATGCTGCGATGTGATACACAAGAACAGTGTTTCCTGTGGGTTTGCAAGGGCATTTTGAATCTAAAGACTACAGCTTGTTGATGTGTGAAAAAAAATTTTTTTTCTTTTTTCTTGCTTTTTTCAGGCTTTGTGAAGGGATAATCGGACCAATTTTATGAGCCTGGAAAAAGGTTCTTGGGGGTGAATTTAAATGCAAACGTAATAGTGACAGGAACTCTAATCAAATGCAGCTGTCACCTGTCACCTGTCTCCTAGGCAGACATTGAGGCTTTATCTAGCTGTCACCTGACAGCTTGCGTCTTCCAGTTTCTGGAATGGATCAGTTCCCTGCCGCTGACCGGATTCCGATACTGGATCCTGTCTGATTTGACCCGAACCTTCAGGAACCCGATTGTCCTCAGCTGAGGTGAGGAGAGGATTAGGGTCTTGATCACTAAAGACCTTGTTGATCTTTAAAGTCCAATTCTTCACTTGATCCTGCCCCCTCCCTCTCTCCCTCCCTCTCGGTCACCCTCCCACCCCTGTATCCATCCCATATCTACGTGCCAGGAACTGTGCTTGGTGCTCACCTGATGACCAGCAAATTGGGCACAGTCCCTGCCTGTCAGAGCTTCCTGTCTAATAGGGGAAGACAGACTAGCAGATGTCACACGGATATAATATAATTACAGACATGGGAAGTGCTCTACCTGAGAAGAATAAAGTAGGTGCAAATGTGTATCAAGGTGATCTGTCTCAATCTGAGAACCAGAGAGGTCGTCCTGGATAAAGTAAGCTTTAAACACAACCCCGTGAAGATTGACAGAAGAGAGTCCAGGCAGAGGGCCCAGCCCCTGCAGAGGTCTTGTGATAAGAAGGAGCATGGTAACATCTCGAAAGGTAAAGCTTCATAATGAAATAATAATGTCAGTAATGATAGCTGGAACTGCCTGTGGGCACTATGCGGCCCTTAACTCTGTGACCTTGACCGAGTCATCTGCCTCCTTGAGCCTTAGTCTGTGCATCTGTAAAGTGGGGATGCTAAAGACTCCACTTCAGTCGGGTTGTTTTAAGGATCTGACCAAATAGTGACTGTGAAGTTCGCAGCCCCGTGCCCGGGGCCTTGGTAAGTGTCCAGAAGACAATGGCTCCTACTGTTACTTTCATGAATGGGGTTGACGGAGGAGATCTTTTGGTGGCTGAGGGCTTGTCTTTGAGTCTGCGGGTGGTTTCTTTGTTGGGGTCACTCAGAGTTTCTGCAGAAGCTAAAATCGGCCACTGAGCATGGCCCTGTGAGACATTAGCTTCTCCCACAGCACCACCTGACCTTCAAGCAGTGGGGACGTTGGGGACTGGCCAGGGGCATTTGCAATACTGGTTGACATCGGAGAGGGGCATGGAAAGTCGGGGATACTAATTACACAAAGGACAGTTCAGGGGAGACCCTACGTTCCATTCCTGTTCTTTGGCTGTTGGGAAGACATCTCTCCCCTAGATCCTTCTGCTGAGGATCAGGGCCATTTTCCTGGGACAGATTTCAAATAGTAACTTACTGGATCACACAGAACCACGGACGTGTCTTCGCGGCATACAGAAAACCCTGTTTGTAGTCACTCACTCCTAAGGACTCTTGGTGTATATTGAGTAGGGAGAGGGAGGCCCACACAGAAGGCACTGTCCCACTCCTTAGGACTCATTATCGAACTCAGGGGACTTTGCCACCCTTTGGTGGCATTTGGCACTACCTGAAGACATTTGGTTCGTCACCACTTGGGTGGGTGGGGAATGCCCCTGCAATCTGGGAGGCGGAGAACAGGGGTGCTTCTATACACATAGATGGACAGGACAGCTTCTCAACAAGAAAGTGTGCCGTCCAGGATGTCCATAGTGCCCGGCACCAGAAATCCTGATCCAACTGCCTACAGAGTACCGGATTCGTAAAGTAAGCTTTCGTGGTGGGGAGGGAAGGCATCAATTTGTATGCAATTATCACTTTAGTGTGTGTGTATGTGTGTGTGTGTGTGTTGATCTAGATAGATACAACCCCCTTTATCTTCTTTCTCTGAATATTTTAATGATCTATTTTGGATCCTAATAGTTTACTTTTAAATATATAATGCACAGTTTGAAGTTGTACCCATACAACGAGGTACGTGGTGAACAACACATCTCTATCCACTCCTGTCCCCAAGACGTTCAGTCCCCTCCTTGAAGGAACACCACTAGGTTCTCGTATGCTCCTGGAGAGATATTTCACCTACACGTCCGATACCCTGAACTAGAACCTTATACACGGGTTTTGGCCTGTTGTCTTTTTCTTATTTGACGACGTATCTTAGAAACGTTTCCAGACCAGCGCACGGAGCTGCCCTATTCATTTGAACAGCTACTCTGTGTTCCATTTTGTGGATGTCCTCAGGATGGACATTAGGTTATGTCCAGCCTTTTACCATTAAAAACAATGGTGCATCCGGGCCTGGTGGCGTATGCCTGTAATCCCAGCGGCTCCGGAGGCTGAGGCAGGATTGCAAGTTCTAGGCCAGCCTCTACAATTTAGCAAGGCCCTAAGCAACTTAGTGAGACCCTGTCTCTAAATAAAGCAATAAGAAGGGCTGGGGAGGTGGCTCAGTGGTGAGGTGCCCCCAGTTCAATCCCAGGACCAAAACAAACAAACAAACAAACAAGGATGCAGCGAATCTCCTCGTCTCTAACTGTGGACGCACATTTGCAAGCCCCTTTGGTAATCCAGAGTCCTGCGGGTGGAATTCCTGAGTTAGAAAGGCATGTGCGTTTTACATTCAGCTAGAGATTGCTGACTGTAGTGGTAGCTGATCCTCTGGGTCATTGTGCCTTCTCCCTGTGCCCCCTTTCTGTCCCTCTTGACCCTCCTCTTCCCCTGGGAAGTCACCTGCGCTCCCAGTCACCTCTCCTTCTCCTTCATTGCGATTGCTTCCTCTAATCTACACGGTTACCTTTTCCCTAATCAAAAGGAAGCTCCCAAGAGTGGTTTGAAAATACGCATCGTGCCCGTCAACCCGAGTCTCTGAGCACACGAGGGTTTGGGGTATAATCTCTCCACGTTGCTCGTGGTTCATCCGACGCACTGAGGGCTCCTTTCTCGGCAGCCAGTCCTTCGTGATGGATGGCACACACCCTCTTTCCGCACGGGCTTCCTCCAGAGGCTGAGTAGAAGGCTTGGGTTCTCGTGCTTAAAAAAATTCATCAACTCAACGGGGGCACCTGCTGCTTGATTTGGGGGACATCCTCCTGAGAGCCCGCTGGCTGCAATCTCACTGTGCAGGCTGGAAGTTGTGGGGTGTTTTTATCTGCAGGAAGCCGCTCTGGGAGCGAAAGAGGAGTGAGAGAGATGGATGGGTGAGGGAATCAGAAGAGGAGGAAGCCGTGGGAGAGATATCTTCTTTTAGAGACAGGCAACGGCAGATTTCTCCTGCCCATGTCTTTGGAGTGCCAAGTGGGAATTAAAAATGGGAAGTTGGGTCGCTTCTGCCTGTCCTGCTCAGCCATCAGCCTCCTCAGGTTTCCTGGAGTTGTGAACTGTGGCCTGAGCTTGGGACAGTGCCTTCTCTGAAGTCTCTTGCAGGGATTGGCTGGCAGCAGTATTTTCTCGGAGGTCCCAAAGGTTTGAATGGATAAGAGGTCGTGGAAGGCCATTCCTCAGCACCAAGGGTCACAGCAGTAACTCTGGCCCGGATCTCGGAATGGTTCTTGGCACAAAGTAGAGACTCAATAAATATTCACTGGAAAAACGAGAGAACTCGATGACAAATGTAGGTCTGGGTTCTCCTCCCTGGGGAGAGACTTGTTTTTAACCCACAGCCAGCTTCACAGACCAGAGAGAGGGTGGCTTGGGGGAGACCAGAGTGGGTAGGGGGGTGCGGTGGGCTCTTACCTGTGTGGCCAATAGGATATATTTTCAAAAACTGGGATTTCTTTGCTGATAAGGGAGAAGACCTGCAGAGGTGGTGTGTAAATATTTGCCTCAGCCTTAAAGAAAAAAAAAAATCATCTTTTTATTTCAGAATAATTTCAGACTTCCAGGAAAGAGACCAAGCTTACACAGAGGATTCCTTTGTATATTCCTCTCTTGGTTTCCCCGGATGCTGGCATCTTAGGTAAACATGATCCATCTGCCCCTGGCATTTTGTAGGATCATTAGAAATCCTCTGAGAATTCCTAGTGACTTCAGTTTGGGTCACGGACGATCTCATCCCCGTCATCATGATCATCACAACAAAATGTTCCCGACCACAGGGATACGGGTCTAACAGTTATGACGCCACTTCTGTGCCACGTACCGTCCTAAGCTCCTTTTCTGTGCAATAACTCGTTTGACCCTTTCATCATCCTGTGAGGGAGGAGCACGGTTATAAGAATCCCCATTTTACAGATGAGCACGTTGAGGCACGGGGTGTCCAGTACTCAGCGGAGTCTCTAGTTAGTATTTGAAACCCAAGTTTCCTATTCCCCATGATTGGTTTTCTGCACAAGAATGACCGTAGCGGTCACATCTTGCGTGTGATGTGTTCAAGAGCTGGATTTGAAGTTGGGCATACGTTAGTGGTGGTCCCAAGCTTTTGTGTGAAGGAGCAGGAAGAGAACGTCAGTGTGTGTGTGTGTGTGTGTGTGTGTGTGTGTTTGTGTGTGTGTGTGTGTGTGTCAGGAGGAGAGACAGAGATTCTAGTGGTTTCTGTCCTAGTTATTTTTCCCCCAAATGGATTTAGACAGATCCGCCTGGTGCATTTGGGCCCTGGCATCTCCACCTCCGTTGTCTCCCAGCAGCGGGGAGGATTCTCAAGGCGTGGTCAGAACACGCACAATCAGGAGTGCTTTAATGTTGAGTCAAAAAAGATAATACTTCAATTAAGCAGCAAGTCAAGCGCATGCCTGGGGAATTGAAGGACCTGAGTGTCCTCTGCCCTAGATCTTGCAGATAGCTGGGCAGTGCGGGCTGGGGGGGGGGTGCAGGGAGAGTCAGTATAAAAGCAAGTCTGAACTGTGGGTGTTGGATTTGGAGGAGGGGATGTCAAGGGCAACCCAACAGTGGAAGGGTCCTTAGGGATGGGGGGAAATGAACCCATTTCCCTCCCAGGGTCTTGCAGGGTGCAGCAATCTCATTGCCTGGAATATTTTTTTTTCCCTTTTCCAATAGTGAGCTCTTGCTCAGGTTGAACGTCTCCTTCTCAGATGGGCCTTTGCTGATGCCCTTTGACATTCACTGGGCTGTCACCTCCAAGAGTTTGGGGATCTCTGCTGCATCCTCTGGTGTGGGGGACAGTGATGGGCACATAATGAATAGACGGAGACCTGTTGTCCAGTCCTGCTTTGTGTCTGTCTCAGAACTTTGCACCGTTTCTCACTCGCTCGTCTGTTTCCTGCCTCATGGCCTGGCATATGGTTCAAGGTGTGGGCTCTGGGGGTCCGCACAGCCAAGCCCAAATCCCAGGTCTTCTCCTTCGCCGCTGTGTGATTTTGTTGCTAGTCGCTGAGTCTCTCTGTGGCTCAGTTTCCACTTACGCACAAAAGGAATAAGAATAGTCTCTATCTCATGGGGTTGTTGAAACAACTGAAGTAAAGTCTCAGTTAAAAAGGCTTAGGAGAGTGTCTGGCATCTAACAAGCACTTCGTAAATGTCAGTTATTGTTAGTGCTCCAGAATATCTGGGAGTTAAAGGCTGGCGGAATCTTTGCAGAAAATGTGCTTTTCCTCTTGGAGGGATAAAAAAATCTCCTCTAAGAAAGAGGCAGGGACAGATGAGGCTGATTTGGGAGGCCCAAGAGCTCCTTACAACCGGGCTGTTGAAGTAATCCGGCCGTTTCTTCCTCTCTGTTCTCTGGGAGAGGCTCGTTTCTAGGATGCCCAGTGCCACTTCTGCCCACTGCTTTTTATGCTTGTCTTTTGCATTGGCCCCGTTTAAAAAAAAAAAAAAAGCCCGGCTGGGGCTCGGAATCCTGCTTGCTGCCGGGATCTACTGCTTCCATTTAGAGAAGCAAATGCCCTTGGAATGCAGCTGCCGGCTGCCAGGCTGACACCGAGGGCCGAGCTGGCCAGGAATGCACTCTGCAGCTTAGGCAGAGTGGGGACCTCGGGTCACGGAATCTCTTCTCTGGTCTCACTCGTCCTTGTCACTTTAAAACACAACCCCAGCGATGCATTGTCCTCATTTTAACTCCCCTTGTCCCCCAGCAGGGTGACTGACCAGCGTTCATTGGTTGAATTTTGGACAAAGAAGGAACGACCATTTCGCCTGTCCCCAATACCACGTGGCACAAACGTCTATACAACGTTGTTTGTCACTTATATGAATTTCACATTTAACGAGGTCTCCTGTAATTTTTGTTCGCTACATCTTACAACCCCAGAGCCTCTGCTCTGACCGGTTGGCTGTATTTTCTTTTTCTAGTAATTTCCCAAACGTGCGACTCAGGCATTTCCCAACGGACTTAGTCCTGAAGGAATCCTAGCGCCACAAACAGTGCTGGCCACGGTGCGGGGGCTAGATAAATACTAGCTGAAGGAATGATTGCATCCTTCCCAGTTTTCTTCTTACAGTTGGGAATCTATGACCTTATCATTTCATATTTAGCTTTTCCTTTTAATAATATCTCACGGAGTTGGGTACATAGAACTGCCTCCCAGGTATCTCTAAGGGTTCCCCAGATAAATGCATGGTGATGTGTTTAACCAGTCTCCTGACGATGGGCCCTGGCAATAGTAAGCGCCTTTTGCTATTACAGATGATAAGGTCGTGGATATTCCTGTGTAAACCACTGTGTGTTTGAGTGTGCGTGTGCAAGGACAGATGGATCACTGGAATGGTTGGCTCCAGGGATCTGTTCTTTAAGATGTGGATGGATGGTGCCAGATGGTTTTCCATAGAGAATCTATTCACATGTCCCTCGGATGTCTTGTCCCACAGATTTTATTATCAAACTTGTTCATTTTACCAACCCCATCAGCAAACACTGGGTATCCAATGGTCATCTGAAATTTCATTCCTTTGCTTATGAGAAACTTTTTGTGCTTCTTTCTCTGTGAACTGCCCTTTCTGGTCTTTCGACGATTTTCATGCTTATATATTGTAAGCTTTTAAAATGTAGTAAATAAATGTATGCAATTTACATATCATTGCATACCATTGGTTTTCACTTGGGGAAAAAAAGTTGATCGTTATGGGAACTTTTGACCTCGTGAGCACGTAAAAAGGTCTAACTCAAAATTTGTGTCTTTTCTTTCACACGTTCTGCATTTCGTGTCTTGCTTAGAAAGGCCTCCTTCCTCCTCAATGAGATTACGGAGCAATTCTCCCATATTTTACTACTTTAACTTTTTCTTTTTTTTTTCATTTAAATCTTTAATCCATCTGGAATTTATTTTGACTTTAGGAGGGAGGTGGGGATCGAGCTTTAATTTTTTTTTTTTTAACCAGATGGTCAGCCAGTTGTCCCAATACCATTTATTGAATAATCCATCGCTTCCCACAGAATTGAAATGCTGCCTTTATCATATATTAAATTGTGGAGGAGGGATTTTGCACTCGTTTTTCTGAGGGTTTCCGGAGTCAGCAAGGCAGCCGGTACTTTGGGCGGGGGTGGGGATGAGGGGGGTCTCAGCTGATTAGAGAGGCAGAGATCCTGGCCTCCGGGGGAACTGTGATTTCTGTAGCCAGGAATCCTGTGGGTGGGACCAGGGGGTTCCTGGGTGGGGAAGGGTCAGGGACAGCCGGGAGCAAGTGTCTGGTGCTGGGAGGGATTGACTCAGAGCAGGACTTGGCGACCTCCGTCCTGTGGGCATTTGGGGCTGGATGCGTCTGGGTTGGGGACTGTCCTGTGCACTGTAGGATGTCCAGCAGAATCCATGGCCTCTGCCTGGTCAATGCCAGCAGCAATCCTCACCTTGAGCTGTGATAATCAAAACTGTCTCCAGACCCGACAGTCTGTCCCCTGGGGGGACAGACTCATCTCTGACGGAGGACCACAGCTTTATCATCCTGGGCTGAGCAGACCTTCCGTGAAAATAAAGGGCACTCGAGGGCCTTTCCCGTACTGAGGTTCTGCAGTGAGCCGTATCTAGGGCTCTAGATGTCTGGGAGCCGGATCGGAAGCTGCCTTTCTATCTCGGAGACCAGACCTCCAGATTTGTTGTGTGCTAATCTGTGGAGGAAGAAGGGTGGGAGCCGTTGAAGTGGACCCTGGGAGGGACAGAGGTCCCCATTTGAACCCTCGGGCGAATCTAAGACTCCCCAACTTCCAGCCCGAACCATCTCCCCTGCTAACTGCACCCCCAGGGGGGAAGGGGACCCTCTGGGTCATGGATGCAGCAGCTCTGCGTCCGAGGGCCGGAGCAGCAGAGGTTTTTATGACTGAACAGTGTGTCCATTGATTCCTTTAGGAGCCGTAGAACCCACAGGCTTATTTTGCAGCAGCAGGGAGTATATGTGTTTAGGAGATTGGAGGCGGTGGGTGGGGAGAGAAAGTCCATATAGAATAATAAGTAGGTGTGGGAGTGAGATGGTGGCGAGTCCCTGGGGCCCAAGGAAGGAGGGACACACAGAGGGGAGCTGTCGGAGGGTTGAGGCGGCTCTGCAGATCAGCCAGTGGGAGCCAGGACCCGGATTCTTCATGGCAGCACCGCAGAGGGAGGAGGATCGTGGCGGGTGGGTGGAGGTGGGAAGGAGGCACTTAAAGAAGGAGGTGTCTTGATGGGGCACTTGGAGTTTCATGCCCGGGAGAGGGTGGGGGGAGGGCAACGCCAAAACGGGAACAGCTTTTGCAAAAGCACCTGCGCGGCCCGCTGGACCCACGGGGAGTCCTGGCCAGGTGTGGTTCCCACCAGGTAGCAGGTACGACGGGGACAGGCACCTTGGATGCCTTACCAAGGGGCTTGGGCCTTCTCTTTGTTTTAAAAAGCCCCTCACCTCCTCAAGGTGGAGAGACCGTGGTATACAGGTGAGCAAAAGGAAGGCAGCCAGGGGCAGCCAGTGCCTGTTTGTGGGAAGGAATAGATGGTGTCACCTGAGCGGTTGGCATGTAGAAGACCCCTCGTGACATTGGCTTCAACCTTCAGAGTTTCCCAGAGTGCCATGCCGGTCCTTCGGGGATTTGGGGGCAGGGCTAGGTACCAAGGACCTGGCACTAGTTACCGTTAGGTCACAGTGTGGGAAACACATTCCCTCTTCAAATCCTTCTTGGGGACAAAGAGAAAAGACTCGGGGGGGGGGGTCGGGGGTGGGGTGCTAGCAGGTCTTTCCCATGCCCAAGTCCATCCTCACGAAGAGCAGGTCTTGCGCTCAGAGCTTTGGGCAGGCGGTGATGTCAAGCCCGGAACAAAGCAACCTCATTTTGTTTTTGCTGTCTTTATTTTTGTGGCAAACTTCTAGTTATGTTCAGAGATCCTGATTTTTCATTCCATTTCTTTCAAAGAGTGTTTCATTGAGCCCAAATTCACAGAAAGCTCACCATTTTAACCATCAAAAAAAGTGCAATTCAGTGCTTTTTTAAACAAATTTACGATGTTATGCACCTTCACCACCCATTCTAGAATATTCTCATCATACCCCCCCCAAGAAACTCTGAACCCATTAGTAGTGACTCCTCATTTATTCCTTCTCCCCAGCTCTTAGCAACCACTAATCTCCTTTCTGTCTCTATAGGTATGTATATTCTGGACGTTTCATATAAATGGAATCATACAATTTGTGCTCCTTCGTGACTGGTTTCTTAAAATGCTTTCCAGGTTCAAGCATACTGTAGCACATACTACCACATTATCCATTTACATGACTGAATAATATTCCATGGTAGGATATCCCACATTTTTCACATCCATTCGTTGGGTTGCTTCCACTTCTTGGCTGTTTGGAATAGCAGTGAATAGACGTGTACAGTTTTTGTATGTCTGAATATATGTTTTCAACTCTCTCTCCCCCTTTTGCTTTTGAACCCAGGGATACTTAACCACTGAGCCCTTTATATTTTGAGACAGGGTTTTGCTTAGTTGCTGAGGCTGGCCTACAACTCGCCATCCTCCCGCCTCAGCCTCCTGAGCAGCTGGGATCGCAGGCATGTGCCACTGTGCCCGGCTGTTTTCAACTCTTCTGAGGACCTTCCGAAGAGTGGAATTTCTAGGTCAGAGGATAGCCTTGTGTTTAGCTTTTCCAGAACTTTCCTTTATTAAAATATCATAAATTAAAAAGGAAGTCCATTTAAATAAAGCTGTGAATGATATCGCAAATGGTGTGTGGAGGTGGCAGATGGTATGACTATGGGAGGATGGCACTCCTACCTGGACCTGCTCCCTCACCCCACTGGCTGGCTCCCCCTCATCTTTCCAACCTGTTCTGCCGTTCCCTGGGGCCTCCATACAGCCCACCTGGCCTCTTCTTCATCTTCCAGAGGCTGTGTGTTTGCAAAGATCCTGCCCTTTGCCCTGTCCTTGGAGATGCTCCACCTCTGGTAACCCCAGGGAGCTGGACTCCTAAGAGCTCACCTCTGGTTTAGGACCCAGTTTAAGCCCTGATTGCACGTGCCCTCTGTCTGTGAGCGCAGGACAAGAGCAATGTGACAAACTAGTGAGCATCAGACTTGCTGACCTCGGAGGTCCCCCCTAGTGGTCTCTGTGGAGAAGCAGCCAATCTGCTGCACTTGGGGGGAAGTGGGAGGTTTGGAACATCTTTCCTTCCTTTGTCCTTGTTAATCTCAGAGCGTCCGCCCAACCAGCGCTGGGCCTGGCGCCCTGCGAGAGGAAAGCAAAACCTGGCTCCCTTTATCTCAGGCTGGTGCCGCTCTGGTGGGTTTTCTTAGCCTAAGCTGTGCCTTCTCTGTGCCACCTGCTTGGGGACCTAGGGGTGAGAATGCTCCCCCAAGTGTGTGGAAATACCCCCCAGTCTCTAAGCCTCGGTCACCCAATCTCTGCAATGGGCTAATGCAGCCCACCGTGGGCATCGGTGTCTGTGGACTTGATAGTTGTGGTTCATGCTCCTGTTAGGGGCTCAGGAGATCCTGGGCTCACGGTTACAAGTCACTGTCTTGAAACTCCACTTTGAACTGGATGCCCGGCGACCTTCAGAGAGGCGCCACGCTGGTGCGGCCGAGACCCTGGGCTCTGGAGCAAGGCTTGGCTCTGAGTATGCATGCCACCACCTGGCTGGGCAGCCTCGGGCACATTTGTGGCCCCCTCCGAGGGCTGCTGGGAGGTTTCTGTGACTTAAAACGCATATGGGCCTTAGAACACTAAGTCTTCAGTACCTGTCCACCGTGACTTTTCTACCTGGTCCATTTTACTCTCTTAGGTGGCCCCTGGGAAGGGGGAGGGAATCAGCCCCTAATGCCCAGTCTGACTGGGCAGTGGACCACGTTGGTGATGCCCCCCAGGCCTCAAGCATACATTTTTCTTTGAAAGCCACTCAGCAGAGCAGGTGGGGCCCTAGCCAGCCCAGGCCAGATCTTGGATGCTTCTCTCTTCGCAGCCTGTTTCTCTTCCTCAAGTCAGACAGGAGCTATGAACCCCTCTGGGTGGCTCTTTTCTGGCCGTGACATGCACCAGAAACCCATTTTTGGCTGGTTTGCATTGTGTTAGAAAACAGCAGGTGCAGTGGTAGCCTCTCCCCTCCCCCTCCCCTGAGCCCCATCCCCGGGGACTCCTTACGCTAATGCAGTTTTAATGAATGCACATTACTGTTTACATGGCTGCAGCGAGGGCCCCGGCTGCTTATTTTGTGCTGAGGTTCACAGCAGCTCTGCCTTTTAAAACCCTGTCTCCCTCACGGTGCTTCTGGCCACGGGGCCATTTCTCCTTGGCGGCCCTCTCTGGCTGTCCCTCCAAATAAGGTATTCACTGTGAAGTCCTGTGGTAGTACCAGAGCCACCGTCTGGCCCAGGAGGGAGTGAATCCTTTAGAACAAAAGCCTCGGGATGGATTCTTCTCTCTCTCTCTCTCTTTTTTTAAGTTAAAATATATATTTAAGAATTCTCAAATGTTTAGCAATTATAGAACAATTAGAAAATGAAGATATACGAAGAGAAGGACATCAACATCACACAGAGTTCCACTAAGGAAAAAAAAAGAAGGAACCGTGAACATTTTGGTTTATGCTCTTGCAGATTTTAATCAACATGTATGTGCATTTTAAATTAAAATTAGAAACTAGACTTAAGACTTTATTCTCACATCTGCTTTTCGCACCCCACGATTGGTCTATGATGACTCTCTTTCCAAGTCAAGAAATATACATTTGCCGTATCTTTTCCCCAGGTATCACTGTGTACTGTTATATGGTTGTATCTCGGTCCTCGTTGATAGGAGACTTTAATTGCATTAAAATTTGAAAGATTTTATACAGTCACAAGTTAAATGAAAAAGCTTCCAAAGGGACCATCTTGGAAAGTCTCTTGTCCTCGGCCTTAGCCTTGACCTCCCTAAAAGCAATCAGTATTACCATTTTTTTGGTCTATACTTCTGTAAATTAACCATAATATACATATAAGTAGCACTGATCTTTCTCTCCTCCAAACACACACATTCAAACATTAGCTTACCTTGAATGTTTTGCATAATGATATATCTTCGTGTTTCTTCTGTGTCAGTAAATGAAGAGTATCCTTATTCTATTTGATGATGGCATTGCAGTAGGATGTGTCTCCAATCCTGGGAGGGGTTGACTTGGAAACCTTCCCGGTGGCTCTGCCCAAGCTCCACGTCCATTCAGCCAGGGGCCGCTGAAGCAGATGCCCATTCAGGGATCCGAGGGACTGCAGGTTCGGATTATGAATGAGATTGGCCTCGGTGGGTCTGAATGACAAAGATAGAGCTGCTGAGCCACATGCCAGGTGGCGGTGGCTGGCACAGGGCCATTTGTGACGCCTCTGCAATTCCCCAGATGGACCACATTTGAAACAGAGGCACTGTCCTTCATGGACATTTGGTGGACAAAAGGTATCATCACAGTCCCAGGGAGAGGACTGGAGGCCGCTTGGCACCTTCTGGCAAGACACATCAGCTCACGTGACCTCCCACAGCTGATCCAAGTGAAGAAAGAGTCCAGCACTGGCCTGAGGCTGCTTGCCTCCAGGTTGAAGGCAGGGACTGGGCAGAGCACCCCACACTCAATTTCTTTGTCTTTTAGTGTTTTAGTATGTTTGCGGGAACACTTTGGATTATTAGGATGAGGAGAAAAATACAGTGTCTGAATGAAATGGGGGTTTATCAGCAAGAAGAGTGAAAGACCCCTTGGAGTCAAACAAGAGTTGTTTCGTATAAGTAAATGAGCAGGTGACGCTGCACAGGAGGGACAGCTGATGTGGGAATGGGGGAGTTTTCTGTCACTTGGAGGGATGCGAGGGAGTCAACAAGAACGTAGGAGAAACAGGGGTGGTGGAGCTAAGAGGGTTTCTATGGAAAGACATAGGAGGTCATCACCTGTCCTTGATGGCTTAGGTGAGGTCCACTAGAAGTCCTCACCTAAGACCGTTTTTCCTAAATTTTGGTGAATGTCACATGACTACGTTTTCCTTATTGTTTAGAATCAGGTCAACAATAAAGACTCTTATAGTGTTGCCTGTGTCATGAGGGATGAAGTGCAAAAACACCCAACCAAACATAGCCATTAAGTCATTTGAATATACCTTCTTAAATAATGTCAGAGAGGACTTGAAGTTAACAATTACAGAGAGGCTAAGTGAAGTGTACAAAGAGCTTATGAGATCAGCCAAAGCTGTGCTTAGAGATATGTTCATAGCCTTAATACTTTTATTATTCAAGGTCTGGGATGCTTTGTTTTGGACATAATTTGACTATTCACATACTCTAATGAGCCACACGATGGCTCAAAAATATATCTGACATCCTTCTTAGGAACCCCAATGAGATCCAATTTTCTTTATTAAATCTATAATGACTCTTTTCAAGGTGAGCCATTCATTTTGTTGTTTAACTTTGCATGTATTTGTTTAAAGAGACACAGTAACTCTATTACCCATCAAATTGATTTTTGAAGCTTGATCTCAGTATGATGTAAGGGATATAAACTGCTGAGGATCTAGAAAGAAAGAGATTTCTGAAGGAAAGTAACAATGGCTCTCTTGTTTTTTGAGATGTTTCTTGGGATGCATCCAAAACCAAATCAGGTCGAACTACTTGAAAATACATTTGAAAAGATTCTCTCTGGGAAGATGCTTTGAGCACAGAGATTCCCATGAGAATCTGGAAGAATAGCTGCAAAATTTCCCGGAGTCTGACAAAAAAGAGTTCTTGAACATGTTTTCATGATCTCTGCTGTCGTGACCCAGTATCTACATATTTTAAAATGATGTCTGTTTTATTAGTTTTTTCTTTTTGTAAAATAACACGTTATCATTGCAGAAATCGGAAAGGAGGATCAAACAAAAGAAAAATAAGGCAGATGAGTGTAGGTAAACTAGAACTTGTCACCTGCCAGCCTTAACAGGTAATTTCCGTTCAAAGGGTCACAGGATAGTTGCAGAATCTCCAGGCACCCGATCTGCACTGTAGGCACGAAGGATATGCAACGGGCTGAGTGAGCTATTTTCCTCGCCAGGCTTTTCCCTTTTTTACTTGAGAAGGGAGAGTGGTAGGGAATCCACCCATGTCTTACCGGTCAGGGCTGAAAATGAGGCCAAGTGCTAGATTTCTGTCTGGGAGCATTGGGGTTTTGAGTAGTTCCAGGGTCCTGAAAGGAGGAAGGTGGGTCCACATTGGGTGTGCAACTAGCAGAGCTGCCACAAAAAGA
The DNA here is from genome assembly GCF_964194105.1 of Spermophilus citellus. Taxonomy (NCBI): domain Eukaryota; kingdom Metazoa; phylum Chordata; class Mammalia; order Rodentia; family Sciuridae; genus Spermophilus; species Spermophilus citellus. The sequence continues at coordinate 17,051,792 of NC_138187.1, forward strand.
TTCCCCTTCATCTTCCTCATTGTGACAAAGTTGTTTCTTTCATAGCATTTTCAATACATGGGAGTTTTGTTAGTAGTACTTTTTACTAATGTATCATGTTTTCTCCATCAGATAGGGATTATTTCTGATCTGTAATAGGAGATAATGAACGTGCAAGTGGATGAGTGTATAAAGGTTCTTTTGTTTGTTTATTTCCTGTTCCTTACAGAGAGGGTCTGCATTTGTCCAATAGTGACTATTGGGGTGGATTTTGCTAGATGTTAGGCACCCTTCCTTCCTTCCTTCCTTCCCTCCCTCCCTTCCTTTCTCTCTCTCTCTCTCTCTCTTTGTGCCTAGAATTGAACCCAGAAGTGCTTAACCACTGAACCACATCCCCAAGTCTTTTTATTCTCATATTTAGAGACAGAGTCTCACTAAGTTGCCTAGGACCTCACTAAGTGGCTGAGTCTGGCCTCAAACTTGCCATCCCCCTCCTCAGCCTCCAGAGCCACTGGGATTGCAGGCATGTGCCACGGCACCCAGTTTGGACACTTTTCTGATTTTTTTTTTTTTTTTCAGACTCTGACTGCAAGACAGAGAAAGTTGAGCTCTCTAGAATTTTTTTTTTTTTTTGGTAGCTGTGTCAGCTTTCTGTGACTGTGACAAATACCTGACACCAACAACTTAAAAGGAGGAGACACAGGCATGGTGCTGGCCCCTGTCATCCCACCACTTGGGAGGTGACACAGGAGGGTTTCTTGAGTCCAGGAGTTCAAGATCAGCATAAGGAACATAGAGAGACTCCATCTCAAAAAAAAAAAAAAAAAAAAAAAAAAAAAAAGGAAGAAAGATTGATTTTTTTTTAATTTTGGCTCCAGGTTTCAGCCGTGGTTGGTCGGCTCTGTTATTTTTGGTCTGTGGTTGAGGTAGAGCCTCATGCTGGAAGTGTGTGGTGGAGAAAGGCTGCCCAGCTCAGAGAAGCTGGAATGTGGTGGTGGGGGGAGAGGGAGAGAGAGAGAGAGAGAGAGAGAGAGAGAGAGAGAGAGAGAGAGAGAGAGAGAGAGAGAGAGAGAAACACTGCGTGTCCTGTCCTGTCCCGTGGCTGTGTCTCTGATTCACCCAGCATAGCCCCTATACCCCCTTTACCACTGTGGTGCTGGGCTCTGGAGGCTTCCAGGAGATCTCCTACTGTGTAGTTTCTGACGTTTGGGGCAGAGGCTCATTAGGACTGGCAATTTGCTTCCAATACCTTCTCTTTAACCCTCCCTCAACTTCAGTCCAAACTCCTCTACTTTCCACAGAGTATCGAACCCAGCTCGGTTGTAGCATTTGATCATAAAGAAAGGATACATCTTAGCACTCTGGATTTTTAAAACTCGTGGTAAGATGCCTATTTACCATCTTCACCATTTGTAGGTGGACCGTGCTCTAGGGTTAAGCACTTTCGCATTTTAGCGCGACAGATCTCTAGAATCTGTTCGCCTTGCAGGACTCTAACTCTCCACCAGTTCAACAGTTCTCCACCCCACCCCACTGTCTGCAGCCCCTGGTCACCACCAAACTACTTTCTGTCTCTGAAGTTCACTGCTCCCGCTACGTCATGTGAGGGGAACAAGTATTTGTCTTTTTGTGTTTGGTGTTTTTCACTTAGCAGAGTGTCTTCAAGGAGCAGTAACGTTTTAGCATGTGTTGGAATTTCCTTTTTTTTTTTTTTTTAAAGCTAAATAATATTCCATTGTCTGTTTAGACTACATTTTACATATTCATCTGTCAGTGGCTATTGGGTTGCTTCCACCTCTTGGCTATTGTGAATATTATGCTGCTGTGAAACTGGGTATATGTCTTCAAGACTCTGTTTTCAGATCTTTCTGGATGTGTAATTCCTGTATCATACAGTAATTATATATATATATATTATATATTTTATTTTTGGTAGCAGGAATTGAGCTCAGGGGCACTCGACCACTGAGTCCCATCCCCATCCCTATTTTGCATTTTATTTAGAGACAGGGTCTCACTGAGTTGCTTAGTGCCTCGCTTTTGCTGAGGCTGGCTTTGAACTCTTGATCCTCCTGCCTCAGCCTCCCAAGCCGCTGGAATTACAGGTGTGCACCACCACACTTTGGCTCTATTTTTAATATTTTTGAGGAACTACCTTACTGTCTTCCATAGCAGCAGTGCCATTTTGCACTCCCACCCACAGTGCACAAGATTTCCAATTTTTCCACATCTTCACCAACACTTGCTATTTTCTGCTTTCTTGTTTTGTCTTGTTGTGAGTAGCCCTCCCTGGGTACAAGGTGGTGTCTCATTTTGATTTACAATTCTGTAATCACGAGGGATGTGGAGCATCTCTTCATGTGCTTACTGGACATTTTTGTAACTTCCTTGGAGGAAGGCGTATTCAAGTTGACTTCCATGATTGCATTATCACATCTGTATCGATTCAAGCAAGTCAGCCAGAATAAATTCTAGCATTTAGACTGACTTTGTGGCTTCTCTGCAAATAAATTCTGCCCCCAGATAACCTCCAACTTGCTGGAAGCAGTCAGCATGAGTACAGTTCTGAAGATAACTTTTTTTTTTTTTAAAAGGAAATTCATAAAAGTATCATGCATCTTTTTTTTTGACACTAATGGAACAATTTAATGTAATTTCAGAGGGAAGTGGAGTCGCTGTGAAGGCTCATGTGATGAGGGCAGGTTCCCCAGCTCTGTGTCAGGTGGTGTGTGTGGGAGCGAGAGTGGCATTCTGCAGACTCCCAGGGAAAGGAGTGGGAGAGACGGCCCCTTTGCTGGCCGCTCAGGCTCAGGACAGAGCCCAGGAAGGGAGATGGAAGAAGAGAAGGCCTGCTCTTCTAGAATCCTGCAGTAATGGATGGAAGCTTCTCAGTAGAAGGTTCAGCTGCATCTGGCAGATGCTGTGCCTTTAATGGAGGCAGTGCACCCAGGAAGCAGAGTGGTTAACAAACAAACAAAAACAAAACACTCTTTGGACTTTGAAGCTTTTTAGGTCTCAGTCTTATAAATTATTATTATTATTATTATTTTGATACCAGGAATTGAACACAGAGGGGCTTAACCACGGAGCCACCTCCCCAGTCCTTTTGATATTTTATTTAGAGACACAGGGTCTTGCTAAGTTGCTTAGGGATTTGCTAAGTTGCTGAGACTGTTGCTGAGATTACAGGCATGCGCCACCTCGCCCAGCTAAATGAAGGTATTAGTGGGATCTACTACATAGGTGCTGTGCTACGGTTTAAATAGGGACAGGTAGGTGAAATGTGGGCACCTTGTGAGTAAGTTACTCTTAAGGAGCTGGGGACGTGGTCTTCTCCTTGAAGAGCCATTGATGTGCTGAGATTGCCTGGCCCAGACAGAACTTTTATAATGCCAAGGGGGGAGGATACAGGGCTAAGATGTGACGTGCCCTTGTATGGTGAGGATGCCAGGAAATGAACCATGAATTCTGAAGCATGGTTCTTGGGTGGGCATCGAGGTGGGCTTCGTTAGAAGAAGGCCCTTGGAGTTGAGCTCAGTTAGTTTGGATGAGACTTAGGGAAAGGTCCGGGCCGGATGGGAACAGTAGGAGCAAAGTCTTCGAGGCACGAAAGTCCCTGCGTAATTGCTGACTGAGGTGATTGGTTTGGCACGGAAGCGATGGCACGAGAACGAAAACTCTGAAACTCAGTGTTCAAAAAGACCTTGGCCGGGGGGCTGGGGCTGGGGCTCAGTGGTAGAGCCCTTGCCTGGCACGTGGGAGGCACTGGCTTGGATTCTCAGCACCCCATAAAGATAAATAAATAAAATAAGGGTATCCTGTTCATCTACAACTAAAAAAATAATAATAAAAGACATCGGCTGATTAAAACAACATATTAATATTCTTCCCCAGGCAAATATGTCGGTGTTAGAGGGTTGCCAGTTGAGACGCTGCAGGAGTCAGGCAGGATTCCCAAATGAGCGGTGGGAATGGGCCTCGAACAGAGGTGGTGTGGAGCTCAAGGGTGGGTGTCTGTGTAAAGGAACCCCCAGAGGTCATCTCTGCCTGGTTGGAATATATCCTAGGACCGTCAGCTCTTCTACTTTTTCAAGAGGGGTCAGGAATCTGGATTTTATGCACATAAAACAAAACATATTTTTAAAATATGTGGAGCACATCAACGATATCTGCAGGCTACCACCCCTCATTTATACTCTATTAAAATTAAAAAAAAAATAATATATGCAGCCTTTATTTAGCAGAACTGCTTATTTCAATCTTCCTGTGCTGATTGCTTGGAAAGGGGCTGATTCACTTTGGAAAAGTCACCACGGAGGGATGTGCATACTATAGTGGTTGTGACAGCAGAATCCCCTGCAGAAACTTTAGTTGTTATCTGCTCTACAGTGACACGGTGGCTTTGCCTACACGTTTTTGAGAAGGGCTTTAGCCCCCAAAGCTCCTGCCACCAGAACCCAGCGTTGTGCTTCACTGAGGGAACTGAAGACGTGGTTTGATTGACAGTCCTGGCTAGGCTACGGGGTGGAATGGTAGCTCAAGTCGACATGAGCCCCATTCACCAGCTAATGTCCAGAGGGCAGTCATTTATTTGACATAGCCAGTATTGACAGGCACAATTTAGATTTTGGCAAACTTGATTGATGTTAATAGGATCTGCCTGTTCTTTAGCATTGTTATTTTTCCACCCTCCTAGCTACCTACACTTTTTAATGCACAAGGTAGCTAGCCAATGCTGACATTTAAATCTTAAAATCTTAGGTTTGGAAGGAAACTTAACATTCATTTATTCAACCACTCTTTTTTATGAGGCAGGAATCTTGGTGCCAGGTGCTAAAAGACTCCAACTGGCTTAACTCAGAAGGGAAGTCATCGCTTTATGTAACTGAAAAGTCTAAGGGCAGTTGCCTTCAGGTACAGTCTGATCCAGGGGTTCATTATGTTGCCAGGACATGATTTCTCTCATTGCGTCCCTACTTCTTCTGAATTAGCTCCATTCTCAATAGAAGACTCTCCTGTCATCATGGCAAGATGGCCGTGGAAGCTGTACCTACATTTCCTCTAAGCTGAAGTCCATGCGGGGAGAGGTACTTACCTCTTTCTCATATCTCAGTGGTTCTGAATTGGCTACTAGGGCCAGTGAGAAAGCAGTGCTCTGATTGGCCAGCTTGGCCCACCTTTGGGATTCAGGATGGAATTAACACTACTTGAATTATGTGGACCAAGAGTAGGAAAGGATACTTGGTATTGGTATTAAAATAAGGCTCAGTGAACCTCGCTGTCCCTTCTAATACTTGGATTCCTTTCATAGCATACCACGGTGACTTCTGCTCTTCACTTATCAATATACTGCTTGCAAGGTGGTATGATTGGGCAGCTCTAAGAATACAGAGCTTCTCCTCGTATTGATATCTCCATGGTTCAGACATTCTTTCTAGACCTGGTGATGAGCAACATGGTTTGGTGCAGGAGAGGGATTGTTATTGTGGTCCCAGGGTGACCCAGCCCCAGAAGAATGCCAACTTGAGGCATGCTTCCATAACCCTTGAGGGAGGAAACAGACCTTCAAAAATGTCTTGTGCCTTGAAACTCTTCCTAGAAGCACCTGTCAGGGCCGGGCACACCATTGGCCTCAGCAAACCCCGTGGCCACGTCTAACTTCAAGAGTGGAATACGGACCTGACCCTGCTGCATGCTTGGGGGAGGGAGATCAGGATGCTTGACCCAGTGGTGGCCACACAAACCAAATGTCTGCATTTCCCCTTTCCTCTTCTTAACCCTTTCCATTTCCTCTGTTGGCAAATGCAATGCCCCACGTATTTTGTTTAGTTACTTTCTAATCAAGGTCTCTCTATATCTTGTCTTAAAATTCACAGATTTTGAACGTATTGCGGTGAATGCATTTGATAGCGTAATGTGTATTTGAAAATGGCTAAGAGGGTGGATTTTAAGTGGTCTCATCCCACCTCCCCAAAATAAGGATGTGAGGCGACACATCTGTGAGTCGCCTGATCTAGCCACCCCACAGTGTACACATAGGGCAGAATATGTTGTAGACCATAAATATGTGTGATTTTTACCGGGGCAGTTAACAATGGCAACAAAAACCCTGGACCAAGTCTCCTTAGACTCACCCAGTTGGACATTATCTGCTCATGTAATAAGTGAACTCCATCGAGCTTCTTTCTAGACCTGGGGGAAACTATTTAATAGTCTGGGGTCTGGGGGAGGACCCTTGTGGAATTCATTAGATAAAGTCGGTGCCAAGGCACGGAGGGTTGGGTGCAGTAGGACACATGTGTCATCCTAGTTTCTCAGGAGGCTGAGACAGGAGGATGGCAAATGTGAGGCCAGCTAGGGCAACTTAGCAAGACCCTGTCTAAAATAAATAAATAAGTAAATAGATAGATAGATAGATAGATTTAAAAAAAAATGGCTAGTGATAGAGCACAGTGGTAGAGTGCTTCCTCAGTATGTGTGAGACCTTGGGTTCAAGCCTCAGCATTGAAAAACAAAAACCAAAAAAACAAAAAACAAAAAAACAACCCCCCCCAAAAAAAACCCAACAGCCAAGATCCATTCGTCATGGCTGGAGCAGAATGTCTGTCTGTGCCTGTCTGTTTCCAGGGGGGGGGACGTGGTGAGGAATGAGACCAGACATAAGGCAGGCAGGAACCCGATCCGAACGTCCCATTAAAAAGCAGGGATTTAATTCTGAACCAAGTCTTTTCTTTTTCAAAGCATTACGTGATTAGATCTGCCTTCCAGACACCACTCTGGCAGGAGGGGAAAGTGAATTTCAAGGGGACCAGGCTGGAGGGAGGCGGCTGTAGTAAGGGAGGCAGGACTGAGGGTGCCTGAGTGGTGGTGAGGAGGGAGAGGGGGCTGGAGATCTGGGAGACGGCTGGGGAGTGTTGTTGGAGAACTTAAGGTTGGATGGGGTATGGGTGGGAAGGAGGGCGACTGAGCATGAGGCTATGGGGTGGCCTCCGTATCTGGCTTGGGGACTATGTGGGTTGGAGGTGCCTTTGACTGACAGGCCCTCAGGAAGAGGAACATGTTCTAGGGAAGGCTGGGTCCCCTTTTAGGTGCCTCGTTGGTGTCCGGGTAGCATGGGGGTCTCCAGACCAGGGTCTTAGGGCATGGATCAGCACAGACGCCTGGACCCTGGCTGCCCACCTGGGGCCGTTGGAGTCATGGAGGGTGATAAGGTTTCCCCAAGGGCTCATGTAGCCTCAGGTGAGGGGAGAAGTAGGTCTTCACAACGTTGTCACAGCATGCAGAGTTATTTCAGAAACGTGTATTGAGCAAGAGCTTGTGCAAGGGGTCTGTGGTGGTAGCTCTGCCGCGGTGCATGTCTGATGCATGAATGGAACTCAGTCATTGGGTCAGGAAGGAATGACTTGTTGAGCATCTTGGGCAAAAAAGTGAATTGTGGCAGTTTCTTTTTTGGAAGGGACCTCTTTTTTTGGGTCTGGAGAAATACTTTGATATTTGGATTAAACAAAAAAACATCTTAGGAGAAAGTAAAACTCCCTTTCTTTCTGGTGCCTGGGTTGCAGAGAGGATAGGCCAACTGGTCTTTAAAATAGAAGGAGAGGGAGTCGGGGGTCCTGAGACCACCCAGGAGGGAGGCGGGGAGGAAGAGAGGACTGGTGGGGTCCTGAGAGACAGTGTGCTGTGACATGTCACCCCCCAACCCCCGCCATAGGACCCCCTGAAAAATCTTCTTCAACATTTTGCACGTAGAGTGGTTCTGTTTACCATCTGCTGCGGTCCAAATGGGATTTATAGAGATTCATGTGATTATCAACCTCCTAATAACTCCGCTTACATGGAAAGGCAGCTGTCTACCAGCCAGCTGATTTTTTTTTTTTTTTTTTTGGATGTGGGAAGAAGTTTTCATCTGGGGGAAGAAAGATGTCAGGCATGCAGGGGCATGTTGATGGGCCCAGTCTCTCTAATGCCCTGAGACAGCCATACTTTGCATGGATGAGCAGGTGCTCAAGGTGAGTTACTCCCCCCCCCCCCCCACACACACACCTTCCTCCTACCTGAATTTATACAGTTGCTCTTTTGAAGAGCATTTCAACGACTTGCCCGAAAATTCTGGGGAAGAAGTTAAAAAATTCAGCTTTCAGCGTCTGTCTTTCTAGACTTCTCCCTTCTCTCTCTCATGGTTGTTACGTCTCCAGATGCTCAGGGTTTGTGCTTACTAGGGGACTCGTGTGGCTGCTGTGAATGATTCCACGTGAAACCCTTAGCGCGGCACCCAATGCGCAGACCGCGGGCTGGGATTGCTGTTCTCAGTTAGCCCTGAGTCCATTTATCCTCACCTGCTGTCATCTGGTAAGTGCTGTTACCGGGCCACTTCTCTAGGATGTGGAATCGGCAGACACAGAGGTTGGTGACTTGCTTAGGATCACTCAAAAGACAGGCGGTGTAGCCCGTCTCCATGGCAACCCTGTTCCCGCAGCATCCCCGAGGGCAGGCGCAGGCTGGCATTGGCTGGTCCCTCTGCATACTGAGCGTATCTGGTCTGAGAAGCAAAGGAAGCTATTAATTGCTGAAGAGTGTCCAGCTGTGACGAGGGGGTCAGAGAAGATGCCCTCAAAGACTTTACCACCCGGCCCTTTGATCTGGGGTCTCCAATGATGCCCCCCGAGAGCCTCAGGGAGGTCCATCAAAGGGAACTCTTCTCTGCCAACTGCAGGCAGGAAACCAGGCTCGCCCCAGGTTCGACGGTTCACGGGGGTGGGGGGCTGGGGGGGGACCAGGCCCAGTTTCTATGGTTCCAAATTCAGTTCTATTCTCCTGCTAGGAGACCACGAGGCCTCCAGACGAGACAGATGGCAGACAGTTCCAGGAGTTTTAAATAGACTGAGCTCACTTCAGAGGTAGACATGTGCGTGGAGTGATCTGGAAGACAGGGGCCCCTGAGTGGGAAAGCATTTTGGCAAAGAGGAGCCCAAAGAGGAGCTCGGAACGCTGGGATGAGTGTAGTCGGCTGGTGTGAGAGGGGCCCTGGGCAGGAGCCAGCAGAGGCTGGGAGGGGAGGAGGGAGGAGAGGGTAGCTGCCTGTCAAGAGGCAGAGCTTTGAGTCACACAGGGGTCCTCCCTCCTCTCCAGCTGGGCTCCGCCGGCTGCACACTGAACGGCAAGGCTAGGGGGTGGTTTGGGGACGGCCGCTGCCTTTGATTTCCCAGACTCCTGCCCTGCACCATCTTGGAGGTTGAAGAAGTGTGAAGTTCCTGCAAAGAGAGCTTGCGTAGACCCCTTGAAGGTCACTTCAAAGTACGCCTTACTTTTTGGCAACAGGCCCCAACGGATGTTCCCTGGCATCCGAGTTTGAACAATGGAACCTGGCACTCCTGCCCCTCGCTGGTTGGGCCGGGGTTTGAGTTCACCTCCTTATTTCTCTGGGGTCTTGGGCCTGGCATTCAGAGAGGCCAACCAGACTTCACGGACACCAGACTCGAAGGACAGGCGATCAGAGGCACATGTGACAGCCCCCCAGAAGCAGAAGTGCTGTGTGACCTGTGACAGACGAAGCGGGCTCGGAGGTCATGTGGACCAGAGGGAAGGCGGAGGTGCCGCCTTGGTTCCTGATGATCCCACGTCCAAGTCACGCTGCCTTTTGTGACCCTGGCTTCTAGGCCATTGCTGGCTTCCTTAAGAAACACTTCTTTCTTTGCTTGAACTCTTTATCAGTCGGGTGAGCAATGGGGGGTTATTGGAAGGTTTCTGGAGGACATGGTATGGGGCTCACTGGGTGGAGTTTTAGTCAGTTCTCTGTCCCTCTCACTAAAAGTCCTGATGGGGACAAATTAGAGGGGGATAAGCTTATTTTGGCTCATGGTTTCTGGGGTTCAGCCCATGAGAGGCCAATTCCATTCTCTGGGCCTGAAGTGAGGTGGAACATCATGGCGGGAGGTCACGGCAGGGGACAGCTTACTCAGCTCATGACAGCCAGGAAGGAGAGAGATGAGAGAAGAGAGAGGAGAGAGGAGAGAGGAGAGAGGAGAGAGGAGAGAGGAGAGAGAGAGCGCGAGAGTGAGTGCTCTGTTCACCAGGGATAAAATACAAACCCCAAAGGCCTGCCCCCAGTGACCTATTTCTCCCAGCTACACAGTACCTGTCTACATTACCACCCACTTAATCCACTAATGTGGATTAATCCATTAATGTGGATTAATCCACTACTGATTAGGTTACAGCTTTCATATTTTAATCATTTTACCTCTTAGCCTTCTTGCCTTGTCTCACACCTATCTGGGGGGACATCCCATATCTAAACCATAACATTAAGGTACGGTTATGTTTGAAGGGGGTCTTGTAGGTATATGGGGTTTTGGAAATGGGAACCAAAGCCATCGCAGATATGGTTATTTTCCCATCCAACCGCCATCTCCCTCTTTTTTTAGTTTTGTTTGGAGGCAGTGTGTCCAGGGGCCATTGTATGAGTGACCCATATTAACGCCATTTCCCTTTTCAGTGGGTGGTCTAGAGGTGGGTATGGGACCCGGTTTTGTCCATATAAAAGAAGAAAACTCTCTCTCATCTCAATCCTTTCTTCTCATCTTGGAGGTTGTTAAGCGAGGACGTAATGGTTGGAGCTAATGCAGCTATATTGTGATCATGAACAGATGCCTAGAATTCTGGTGACACTGACCTAGTCATCCTTGAGTCACTCAAACATCCCCGGGTGCCTCTTTTCTCCAGATTATATTTTAAGGGATGAAATGTATCGACAAGCCCCTTTTATTTAACTTTATACATAGTCAACTATTCTGTAAATTGATGTCCAAAGTATTTTAATGGACACAACTAAGTTTTATGATTGGGAGATTTGGGAAGGAAATGAGGTGAACGAGCATGTACAGCTGAGGAAGATACCTAATTTTTAGGGCAGAAAGCTAACCTTTTGTGCAGGAAGACCCTCAGTCCTGGCATGATGGTATGGGTTTGACAGTCCTTTGAGAGTTGTGTGAACTGACCTCTCATGGCCTTTCATCCCTCCGTCTGTCCGTTTCTAGGGCTTTCCCTTAGATACCGAGTTCCTCCCTTTGAACAAAGTCGGCTCTTCTTCTCTTGAGTCTTTGAGTGGGGGCTGGGGAAGAGGAAGGATTGGCCTTGGGCAGTCAACAGCTGGAACCACTGGCCACAAACCTACCCATTTTTCTTTCTTCTTAAGGAACTTTCCTTTTGAACAACGGAGGGTTTCCTTCTCTGGAAATCTTTTTTGCTTGGTCCTGTCTCTTGGCATCTAGGCATAAACTCTTTTCTTCATATAATTAGGCCACCTGTAAGAAAAATAGGATCAGGTGGTTTATAGCCCAGAGGGAAGGGGGTTCTGCCTTGGTCTCTCCCCAGCGACCCTCCGCCTTCACAGTGCCTGATATTTTTAAGAGACATGTTGATTTTTAGGCATTAGGGAAGCAAAGTATTTCTCTTATTTTGAAGACATTAAAAGCTTTCCTTTCCCCTAATTTATTTTGTGGTGCTTCCTCCAACACAATCCAGCCCTAAGAAGAGTTCAATCTTGGCTTTTTGGGGGGATAGGAAAGGTCAGGGTGTATCTTCAGAGAAATCTTGGGGCGTTAGAAACGCCTCTTTCAAGGGATAATTACGATCTTCCTAGTAATTTTAGCAGGAAAATACTCTTTATTTTTGGATTCCTACTTGCTTTCTCTCCAGTAGGTGGGCCTCTCTGTTGTAGTCGCCAATTGCATGAAAAGGTTTCAGTGTGTCACACTTTTGCACACCTGGACTGTTATCCATTCTGAGTTAGATGCAGTCAGCGGTTGTACGGGTGCCATGTCCCTCTTGGTCTGCTCGGTGCTGGGGTGACGGGTGTGGTGATAGGGAGACGATGGTGCTTACCAGTCTGGTTTTCCGTTGAGGAGGAGGAGGACGTGAGGGGGGTCGGAGGGTGATCCGCATTCTCAGGAAGATTCTGAGTGGCTTTCCCTTAGATACCGAGTTCTTCCTTTGTGGACAAAGTCGGCTCTTCTTCTCTTGAGTCTTTGACTGGGGAAGAGGAAGGATTGGCCTTGGGCAGTCAGGACAGTTGGAACCACTGGCCACAAAATCTGGCTCAACACAGATTCAGAACCTCCCCTCGGCCCTGCCAGATCAGGAGGCTGTCGCTAGGGCTGCCCATTACAGTGACCCGGGGAGCTTTTAAAAGTCCCAGTGCCCTGGCCCGACCTCAGATTAATTAAAGCAGACTCTCCAGGGGTGGGGCTGGAGCAGCCACGTTTATTAAAGGCTCCCCAGGTGACTGTAATCAGTATCCAGACTCAAGAGCCACTTGGGGCCATAATTGGTGCTTTCTATAAAGTCTGACTCGGCCAGCCTTGAAGATGGCCACTTACCTGGGTAGACAAAGCAGGCTCACCTTCCCCCCCAACACCACCACAGATTGCTTAGTAATGGACCCGCTTTGAGAACAACCAGACCACAGAGATCCAAAAGGAACATGAAATTAAAATGAACTCACACCAGCCTGGAGCATGCATATTCTTCCTCTACTTTGGGAATCTTTTAAATTAAAAAAAAAAAAAGAAGAAGAATATTTTTTAAATGTTGTGTTTTATTTGTAATACATTCAGATGGTTCAAAAAATACAAAAAGGAAAGTATTGGGTTTAATTTTTTTTCTTAGTTGTAAATGGACACAATACCTTTATTTTGCTTATTTATTTTTTTTATGTGGTGCTGAGGATCGAACCCAGTGCCTGACACATGTTGGGTGAGTGCTCTACCATGGAGCCCCAGCCCTAGCCCCAAGTATTGGGTTTTAAAGTCTCTTGTTCACTCCGCCTGTGATCCACCCACTTCCCACCCATACTTTGGCAGGACTTCTAGAAGGATTTTTCTTCCAACCCTTTGTTTTTACACAGAAGGTGACATGTTATAACTTTTATGTTCTACCTTGGTTTTTTTTTCCTGATAATATTTTGTTCATGGACAACAGTCTAATTTAGTGATGGGCATTTTTTTTTCTTATTTGTGGGGCACTCCCTTTGATTGGCTCACATGGTACCAATATTTAGAGATTTTAATTCATCCCTCCCTTTTCCCTGTCCCCCACATCTTGGAGATGTTTGCATACCAACACAAAGAGTGCTCCCTTATAACTTTTGTGTGTGTGTGGGAAAATGCTTCAAAATGTTCCGTTGTTCAGGTGATTCATAATTTATTAAGCCAGTCCTCTAGTGATGGAGTTTAGGATAGTTCCCATTTAGGGCCATTACAGACAATACCACTTATAATAAATACAGTAAATGCACTGTTTTCGATAGGTAGAAATCCGTCTGTAGAATCCCCCTAAGTTCTGTTTCTCAGTCAAAGGGCGTTTTCTTTAAGTGGCGAAGAGAAATTTGGAGAGGGTGTCCTCATCTCCGGTATTGCTGCACTGCTTCAGAAACTGCAGGAGATGAAGAACCATATTTACTTCTTGGGTGACTTTGAGGAACTCTCAGATGGGATGGCTGAAAGGTTACGTCTGATGGTTTTAGGGGTGCTGCTTCTTCCTGGACCACCTGCGTGTTTGTTAAAAATAATGTAGCTGTTGGAGCTCCTCCACGTCTTTGGGATGGAGCCTGATGAATTTTTAACAAACTCCCCAGATAATCCACTGGTATCTGAAGTTTGAGAATCGCTATTCAAGGGGATTTGTGGTAGGACGATGCCCCAGGAGGAGACCCTTCTGTGATTAGCATAGTAGGGTCACACTGGTTCATTCTGGACCTGGTGTGCAGCCACCATGAACATTGCAAGCTCTGAAGTTCCAAGCACTGACTTTGCCCTGGCAGAAGGCTGAAAACACCTTTAGTTATTCTCTCCTGCAGCAATTCCAACTTTAACCTCAAATACCTGTGAAAACATAGACAGCAGGAACACCATCAATCACAGTGAAAATAGGTGGTCAGTTCACGGGCTGTTGGAAGGCAGTGAAATCTCTATTAATTGTAAGGCAGTTGGAGCTGGATTGGTCCACGGTCTCATTCTGAGATTGACAGATCCAAGTTTTTACCAAGTGGAAAGCCCCACTCTTGTGCTGAAGGATAATAACTTTTGGAAATGACCAGAGCCCTCTTACAACCCTTCATTGTTCCTTTATTCAATCAAGAAAAGTCAGGAAGGTGAAGGAGGCAGTTTTACTTGTGCATTGGTATCTGTAGGGAAGTGTCGGTGGCGAGTTGAAGCTTGAGGGGTGTGGCTTCCTAGGTAAGGGGCCTAAAAGAGGACAGAGGAAGCCCATCGTGAGTGCACCTGGGCTTGGAGATCCAGGTTATGGAGGTGAGCCAAGAGTTTTTTGTCAGGACAAGAAAGTCGGAGTGGTCGAGTGTGTACTAGAAGCCTGGACATTGTTCTATCCTCTACACTTGGCTTGAGAAGAGTTGACCAGCAGCAAAGTGGACAGAGAGCGGGACCAAGGGTTATCGGTACAACTGATCTTTTGGCAAAGATGGACCCGGAGATATATTTACAATGAATAATACCACACTTAAGGCAATGCAGCTGTGCCTACAGGGTGTCCAAAGGTAATCTCCTAATCTGCATTTTGGATTCTCAGATGTCATTTATATGTGATGGCAACAGAAAGACAGTTTTCAGATATAGCAATGCTCTAGAGATCCACCACCAATGAAAAAGTTATTTGAAGTACTCTGATCAAGAGAAGATACCAAATTAGGAATTTAAGAAAGGAGAAGTTAAAACAAAAAGAATGGAGAAGTAATTGTACAGAGGAACTAGGGTAAACAAATATGGTGATTAAAAATAGTACTGAGTCCAAATAATCGCTGTCAATTTCACAGTAAGTTAAGAGCCAGATATCAAAAATTGTTTGTGAATGAATGACTATGTATGTGGTAAAAATAGCTTTGTAACCTATTTGTGTTTAAAAACCCCATCTTGTTTTAATGAAGACTGGGAAGTGATTGTAGGGGAAATTTTACATAATTTATCATCTCTGATTTGGAAGACACAATCAGAAAATATGTTGGCAGCTTTCTCTGATAACAGTGAAATAAAAACTAGAAATTAATAACAATCAGTGATTTTAAAACTCTAAGACTTAAAAAAAAGAGACATTTCTTATTGACCCTGGGACATACCCAACATAGTGTTGTGTGTTCCAGCCAGTGCTCACCATTGCAATAAGACAAGAAAAGGAAATAAGTGTCATGAAAATAACAAAAGGAAGAAGTAAATTTGTAGCTATTTGCAGACAGTATGATTATCTTTGCAGAAAACCTAAAGGAATCTACAGAAACTCTCCCCCCAACCCAAGCCCCCAAACCAAACACTCTTACAATAATAAATGAATTCAGCAAGGTGGCAGGAAAAACAAACAAAAATCAATTGTATTTCTACATACTCGAAGAGACCATAGGGAGACAGAAATTGAAAATACACCATTTATCATTGATTGAAAAAAAAAGAAAGATAAGTTGTAAATCTAACAAAACATGCCCAGGATTTATGTACTGAAAACCACAAAATTCCATGAAAGAAATCAAAGGAGTTCTAAATAAGTGTAGAGAAATACTAGTTTCATGAGTCAAAAGTCAATATAGTAAAGTTGTCATCTTTCTCCAAACTGAGGTATAGGGTTAATGCGTTTCCTATCATAATGCCCACAAAATTATTTTGTAGATATAAACAAGATTATTCCATAATTGACATGAAAAGGCAAAGGAACTGAAATAACTAGAATAGTTTTGAAAAAGGATAAAGTAGGAGGAATCAATTTTATTATATCACAACCGTAATGAAGACTGTGATATCGGTGGATCAATAGAACAGAACAGAGGGCCCAGAAATAGACCTGCACCAGTTGGTCCAATGGATTCTTGGCCAAGGCTGAGAAGCAGTTCAGTGGAGGAAATGAATTTTCAGCAACTGCTATGAGAGCAGTTGGACATCTATTGGCAAAATAATGAACCTCAGTCTGTTTCACACTTTATATGAAAATTAACTCAGAATAGATCGTGGACAAATATAAGAAATAAAACGATAGACCACTGAGAAGAAAGCACAGGAGCCCATCTTTGCAACTGATGGTTAGGCAGCGTTCTTAGACTTGACACCAAAGACGCAACCCTTAAAAGAGGGAGATTAATAAGCTGGACCTCATTACCACTGAACACTGTTGGTCCGCAGAAGACCTCCCTGAGAGTCTGAAAAGACAGACTGCAGACTGGCAAACCCCATCTCTAACAAAGGACTATTATCTAGGATATTTAAAGAACCCTCAAAACTCAACTGTAAAAAAAAAAAAGACAATTCAATCAGGAGATAGGCAGAATATATGAACGGATATTTCAGCAAGGCAGGGACACAGATGGCAAATAGTCACGTAAAAAGATATTTAAATCATTAGGGAGATGCAAATCAGAAGCAGAGTGAGCAGAGATCCCAATGATGGACGGTAGATTTCATAAAGCTAAGGACTTTGACGGGTTTTACCACAAAGAAACAAAAAAGGTTTACCTTGATACACACGGCAGTAGAATCTGTTCTGACATATTATACGTACATGGAGTATAACTTCTCATTTTTGTGGTTGTACATGATGTGGAGTTATACTGGTTGTGTATTCATATATGAACATCCCCCTTCATGGTGTGTAAGCATCTGCATATCTGAGAGAACTTTTGGCCTTTGGTCGTTTGGAACTGGCTTACTTCACTTAGCATGACAGTCTCTAGTTCCATCCATCTACCAGCAAATGCCATAATGGCACTCTTCTTTATGGCTGAGTAATATTCCATTATGTATATATACTGCATTTTCTTGATCCATTCATCTGTTGAAGAGGCAACTAGGTTGGATCCATAGCTTAACTCTTATGAATTGAACTGCTATAAACATTGATATAGCTGTGTCACTGTAGTATGCTGAAAATGAAGAAACTTTCTGAAAAAGCACAATAAGCTATCACTTCACACCTAGGGCAAAATAAGATATCATAGAAATGTCAAATACAAACGAGGATGAGGAGTAACTGGACCATTTCTGTACTGCTGGTGAGGAGACAAAGTGGGACAGCCTCTCTGAAAAACTGGCAGTTTCTTAAAAAGCAAAAAATGCAGCTGTTATACGACCCAGCAGTTTCACTCTTGGGTAATTAATTATTGCAGAAAATGAAAAATTATGCTCGTACAAATACCTCTGTGTGAACATTTATATCAGCTTTAGTCATAACATCCCCAAAACTGGAAACAAATATCCTTCAATAGGTAAATGGCCAAATGCGCCCTGTGTGTACACACCATGGACTGTTATGCAACAATAAAAAGAAACCAACTATTGATATACTTAAAAACTTGCATAAACCTCCAGAGAATTATGTTGAGTGAAAAACACCAATCCCCCAATTATGTGTCCTGATGCTGTTCTCGAAAGTTACAGAAACGAAGAACAGATTAGTGATCGCCAAGAGTGAGGAGAGACAGTGACTTGGGAGGCTGAGGCATGAGGATCCCAGGTTCAAGGCCAGCCTCAGCAAATTAGAAAGGCTCTAAGCAACTTGGTGAGATCCTGTCTTATAGAAAAATAAAATAAAATAAAAAGGCCTGGGGATGTAGCTTAGTGGTAAAGCATCCCTGGGTTCAATCACCATTACCAAAAAAAAAAAAAAAAAAAAAGGAGTGGACAGGGGCAGAGGGAATGGGTGAGGGATGTGGTTATAAAAGGGCAATGTGGAAAGTGCTTGTGGAATATTCTATCTTAACCATTTCAGCATCAATATCCTGGCTGAGCTATTGTACTATTTTGCAAGGTATAAGGGGGGATAAATTGGGTAAAGGACACATGAAATCGCTCTGTATTACGTCTCATAACTAGATGTAATTCTGCTACTATCTTAATCTACAATTTTCTTCTGGGGTTTAGTTAAAAAAAAACAACCAAATTCATTTAGGTAATTTAGCACAGTTAACAATGACAAACTGCAGACCATGACTTATAAGAGGCCATCAAATCTTGATCTCAAATTCAGTCTTAAATGTTTTAGAAACAATTGAGAAGATCATAATTTAGTTCAGCATTTCACTCGAGAGGGGAGGAGAAAAACACCTCATAGGAGAAGCTTCAGTTAGGCAGAAATAAGAATATACAATTAGAACATAGCATTATAATGTAAGTATTTGATTTTAGGATGCAATATATCATGAGAATATATAAAGAGCATTGGGTTGGCAACTATAAGAAAAAGCAAAGCCAACCCTAAAAGCCAATAAATAGGTCTATTAACTATTCACATATATGCATATAAAATGAATATATATATATATATAAAATGGAAAAAAATCACACGCAGAAAACATACTAGTTAGGAATGAGAAAGGAATCTAAGTACAACGAAGTACATAGAAAGTAGTTCTAAGTCCCAGGGCCCACACAGGGACTCTGGGATTCATCTTGTAGCATTTCTACTTTGGTTTTCTGACCTTGGGCAAATCATTCACTCTCTCTCCTGCCATTAAATGGTGAGGGGCATTCAGTGAAATGATGTCCATAAAGAACGGGACCAGGGACTGAGTACGTCTCGGGACTCAGAGGATGGCTGTTGTTATACGGTGCTTTATCTTACATTTCAAACTCCAAGAAAACCCAAATTCCAGAATTGTTTACCATAAAAAGAAAAACTGTCCAGATTAGAGGTCAGCAATCCTTTTCTTTCAGGGCAGGTGGTAAATAGTTCAGGTCTGGGGGGGCTTGCGGTAGTAACTGCTCGACGCCACCCCTGTAGTGTGAACACAGAGCTGTGGGCCACTTGGAATGAAGTAGGCTTCACTGTGTTCCAATAAAACTTTATTTATAAAAATAGCCACAATGCCTAGATGCTGTGGTTTACTGGGTCCTGGTCTAAACCAATAGCAGAGGGGGAGATGAGGAAAGTTTTCAAATCCATCGGCAAATCCTGCAGGGCAAGTGATCCTTTTGCTTAAAAAAAATTCTCTAGTCATAGTGAAAGAAGGGAACGGTTTAAGTTCTTTGCTTTGACTAAGTGATGATACAGATATAAAAATCCAAAAAAAAAAAGGAGAATGAATATATATATATATATATATATATATATATATATATATATATACACACACACACACACACAATTATAAAATATATAAATATATATGCATAAAATTACACACACACACACACACACACACACACACACACACACACACACAGTGCCATAGTCTAATCTCACATTTAAGCACAGAGAAAAAAGGTCCTAAATAATACCTTGGCAAACTGAATCCTCCAGGATATTAAAATAACAATGCATCATGATCAAGGTTCATCCTGGAAATATATTATGGCCTATTATTAGGAAGTCTATTAATACCTCCCATCAATATGCCAAAGAGAAAAAAAAATGTGATCATCTTCATAGATGCCAAAACCACATTTGTTAAAATTTCAATATTTCCTTTTGGTAAAAGCAGAGAAAAGAACTCAGAGAAGAAGGGTACTTTCTCAGCAGGACAAGGACTACCCACAGTCAACCCCTAGTCAAAAAGTGGACTTCATCTTGCGATCCTTGAGGTTTTCCACTAACATTAAGGATACACGGCGGATGGTTGCTTTCAACGCCGATGTCATGATTGCGGATCTTCTAGTCAGTGAACCAAGAAAACAAACAGATAAGAGTAGTGATTACATTCCATAGAAAAGAACGCTCAAGGCACGTTTCTCACGGGTTCTGTTCCGATTTACTTTGGAAACTTTCAAGGAATCAATTGAAGAGGTCTTAGTGCTACTCAGAGAATCAGGTAAGCGAGCTGGTTACAAAACTCACCAGCCCAAATCGATAACTTTCTTAGAGAGCAGCCCTAACTAGTGGATGACATAATGGAAAAATAATCCCTTTGGTCCCCAGCTGCCACCTCTCTGCCCACCAGCTCCGCTTCCCTCCTCTGCCTGCTTGGCGGGAAGCCAGAGAAGAGTGCTGCAGCCTGTACTACAGAAGGCGACGTGGGAAGCTTGGGCATGGACCAGGCACCGGCAATCCGCACATCTAATGGAAAGTGATTTCATTTACAAAAATGTCACACTTGGTGCCCGATCCTAAATGCCATCAGAGCATAGCAGAGTGATCGAGGATCGGCAGGAAGCATTTCAGGAAAAAAAATGTTTGGCAGACGTGTCGAGTTCGGATCTTGCCGGTGGTGTGTGCCGTGTGACTCTGGCCTGGAGCACTGTGGGTTGAGAAGTGGACGCGTTGTTGGGGGTCGGGGGTGGGATGTCCTGGAAGGAAGACCGAGAGCAACTAGATCCAAACTCCATTTTTATCTTGGTTTCTAATTTTGTGTTCTTAACTGACTCCTTGACTCCTTGTTTTCAAGCCCATCTCCCAGGAACTTGTTGCATGGATGTTGTTGATGATGATGATGATGATGATGATGATTTATTGTGAAAGAAAGCTTATGCCACCAGCTGCCCCTTAGAAGGTGAAATTCCTGCTGCCTTCCTAGGATTGTCTAGTTCACGGGCTCTTTGAAAATACCAAGAAGCCCCGCCTTGAACTCTATTTTGGGAAACCAGGCATGGATCCCGGAGTTTGAGGCCTCTTTCCTTGCTCCCCTAGCCTGGTTCAGTGGCTGCCTGTTTCTTCTGAGCTTCAACCTCATTTCAGGAAAGGAGAAAAAAATCAGTGATTCACGAGGATCATTTCTTACAGGCAGTGACTGTTCAACCTCGTTCTCCCAAACCCACCTGGAGCATCCGAGGGAATTCTGAAAACGGGAGTGTAGAGATAAAATCAGGGACAGAGCAACTTGAGAAGCTGGAGAGGTTACAATGAGGAGGTAACACCAAGGACAGAGACGTCCGCAGGGTTGTCCCCCAAGTCCTTACTCTTCCATCCACTAGCTGTGCTGCAGGGGAAACTCGGTCAACCTCTCTGAAGATTCAGGGCTCTTAGCTACAATGAGAAAATGATGTCCTGTGTCTTGGGTATTGTTGCACGGGCTAACCACGTGTGTGACTGTGTTTTATTTAAATATGTCACATAGGCAATTGTTTATTCATAGTCCATCTATAGGCTCTGTGCCGTAACCAGTGGAAAACTTTCTGAGCAGCAGAAGTCGTCTCAAAAATAGGCAATGGCACTTTATAGGAAAAATTACTGAACGGCTCTGAAATTTTTCTACCCTGCCATACGTTTGCATGACACAGCAGCTAGCAAGAGTACAGCAAGCACCCCGGGGTGCAGGGCTTCCTCCCCGCCCCATCCACCATCTTTTGCATGTTCGTCCTCATCCTCATCAGGAAGATCATCAAACCTGATAATTCCTGTGGTTTACTGTGTGTCTGGCACTGTCCTAGGATCTCATTAATGAACTAATTTTTTTTTAAACTTCATAACAACATGGAGGGAAGGAGACCACGTGGGGAAGGAACTGTGTCCCCGAATCTTGCCCCAGATCATTCCTATTACTTTTCTGTGGGAGGTGAGAGCGTGATGCTGTACGGACGTTGTAAGTTCACGATAGGTTTGGTCTGGTCTCCAGTCTCATCTTCATGGGTGCCCTTAGAAATAAGCTTATCCTAAGAGAAAGATTCAGTCAACATTGAAAGAAGCAGCTCCAACATTGCACGAGGTCTCAGGAGGGTGCCTTTGTTTTTGTTTTTCCAGATAACCTACAAGAGGGGACTTTTGGTCCGTCCACAAGACGGGACACCAACATAGTATCAGCATAGTGTGACAAATTTATAACTGCACCGGAAAGGCCGCTTGACTCCACTGCCTCCAAGTTTATATAATTAGAATTTCATGATGTCATCTTGGAGCTTTAATATAGCTTAAAATGATTCTTATGTAGGTTGTGTTTCTTTCTGAAACATTTTAAATTTAGAAAATTAACTTGTTAAACTTTTTTTTTTAAAGTTAAATCTTCAGATTTCTCTCTCTCTCTCTCTCTCTCTCTCTCTCTCTCTCTTTTTTTAAATTTCATCCTGCTGAGGGGGCGTTGAAATGACAAAATGTCTGAATCATCAAAGTCAAAAGTTAGGCCCTTTCGGGACCTTCTGGCAAAGCCAAAGTCTACGTGGCCCCAGGACCTAACTCCAGGACCCGGGGAGAGGAGGATCTCGAGTGGTTCTTTCTCTGGGTTGCCGACATTTCCTCTTGGCAGGACGAGGCATACAAGTGGGTCCCGGAGAGCATGCCTGACTCCCGCCAGGTCCCTCCTCCTGCTGCCATCTGTCACTAGGTGTCTGGAGGAAGAGGCACACAGTGTTCAGGGGGACGGAGACAGGTCTCAAAGGACCAGACTTGGAGGAGTTGGGTCATTTTCCTTCATCACCTGCTCAAGGATTCTCCTGGGGCTGTCTAATGGGCAGCGAAACTTTGGGGGTCAATCTGCCAAAAGCCCATTTGCTGAATTGAATGTGAATCGACTCGTCCCACAGCATCATCTGAAGGGTATTTCCAATGTGCCTTTATCCTCACTTCCTGGTATTTTGGGCTGAGACGCAAGGAGAGGAGAGAATGTGGGACAGACGGGGGGGGGGGGGGGGAACCCAGGGGGCAAAAGGGGATATTGATGAGCCATAAAAGAAGGGACCCCAGGGCAGAAAGAAGGCTATGAGGGGAATGAGAGGACCTAGCAATAAGAACGTAAAAGTGTGGCTCTTTCCTTTGTCTCACTCAATTCCTGCTCCCTGCAGGTAGGCCGAGGGGAAGGTTACCCTGTGGTCAGGAGGTGATTTACCACCGAAGGGGAATGACCTGGAAATGACGGGCTACCTCTGGGATTTATTCATCTCCTTCCCTCATTTATCACATCTGTGGCAACCCTTTTCTGATATGACGGATGACAGATGGCAGGGCACCCGCCATCCTCATGGAGGTCCGGGTGGCTATGTGTGCATAGGTGTTCAGTGAGCGTTGGTTGAAATTATGGGCTTTCTTTGGGATGGGCGGAGATGCTCAGTGACCTTTTGGCTTCCTGGAAGTCACAGAGCAGGAACTGCAGCCTCTTAGTGCGGGGGACCTCCCACTCATTCGTGGACGAGGGAGGGAGCCTGGGGTGCTGATGAATTGTTTAGCAGCTGCTAAAAGCAAAAAAACAAAACAAAAAAAAAAAAAAAACAAACCCTGGTCTGCAGTCCTTGCTGATGGTCAGGTTGCTGCTGTGAAGGTGCTCACCACAGCCAATGTGAAGTGACATCGTGCAGTACGGAGTGGGGTGGAGATATGTGTCCTTGGCTCACAGGCTGTCGCTAGCACACTGCTGGAGGAAGGTCACAGTAATGAGAAGTCCACTTCCTGTCCCCTGCACAGCTTCCCGCGCACAACATCCATTCTAGCAAGTGGGAAACCTAGGATTTACTTCTTCCTCTCCCAGGTGGGAAAAGGGGCTCAGAGGGGCTGCTACCGTGTCTGTTAGTGTAGAGCGCATCAGCTGCAGAGTAGACGGAGGCCCCTGCCCTCTCCAGTCACCTCGACTGGGAGGTCACACGTCAAGGGGTGCGATTCACCAGGCCCCCCTGAATATCAGAGGACAACAGGGCTGGCTAATTCTGCCTGGGACAATATTAGAGAGGGACTTTATGCAGGGCCACCTCTGTACTGAAGAGCTGGCCTAATAGGTAAAGAGAGGTAGTGGCAGGCCACCAGGTGGACATAATGGCCAAGGGTAAGTTGAGGCTCCTGCCTAAACCTCGGTTTCCTCATCTGTCAGATGGGACCCTGAGAGTCTATTTCAAAGAGTTGTAAGATTGGAAAGAGAATAACAAGTCTGCAAAGTTTCTAACTAACATAGTTCCTGACACAATAGATTCAGATAAATATGGCTTCACAGAAGGCTGTTTTCTTTCTGAATTCCTCTTTTTAATTTTTTAACCAGAAGTGACTAGGTAGTGTTTGTCAAATGCTCATGAACAGATGAATCACCTGTGGATCCAGTTAAGATGCAGATTCTGACTCACGGGTCTGAGAGGTCCTGCAGTTCTGCATGGCTAACCAGCTCCCCAGAGGCAGCCGGTTCCATGGATCACACTGGTGTGGCAAGAAGCTAGAGTCTCCTGACAGCACTCGAAGTCCTGCTGCTGAAACTCTCTGCCACCTCTCTCCATGTCTCCAAGGGTGCTCTCCTGGAGACAGCATCTCTTGGTTCCAGATGGTGCCTTTGGAGCAAGCTGTCCGCTCAGGCCTGCTGAGGGCATCTGGCTGCAGACCCTAGTTTGCCCTGGAGGACTAGAAACTAGTCTCCTTTTCTTTTCATTCTCTTTTACCCTGGTTTTGATTTTTCCCAGGACTTTGCTGCCAACCTTTGTTGTGTCTTTCTGTCTCTTTAGATTCAGTTTCTTGATTGGTCTACAGGAGGGAATAGGGCAAGGTGACCTTCCCGCGTGCGCATTCTGACTGGTTGCTTTTTCCTCCTGGGCCATAAGGAGAACTTATCCTCATTCCTGGGCTCCAGGTTTCTGATGGAATCTCCAAGGACACTTGGCGGATAGAGTTAGGACTGAGTTAGGAGGAGGAAGGGGGTTGGTCCAGTCCAAACCTTTGGAAGGGTAATGGTGCCTCAGAGAGATGAAGAGGAATCATTGGGGCATGGGAACCACCTGTGCCTCAGCCCCATCTCCAGGGAATGGTTGTGACCTTCTGAGCTCACAGATGCCAGGTGCTGTGCCAAGACAATGCTCACTCAGTGCCCACGGTGTGCTCCGGGTGGTTCTGGGTGCTGGAGAGACAGTGGTGAACTAAGTAGACAAGCTGACCGTTGCCAGTTTTATTGATCTGTAGTATTAGGCTAAGTCTTAGTCCCAAGTTAGTGGCACTGGGGTGGTGCCGTGGGCAAAAAGCCCGACGGCTCAAGTGGGTTGAGAGGTAGTATTTCCATGGGTGGCCCCCGTCCTAACCCTGCTCCTTAGGAAGATTCCATTTTCACCTCCATTTCACAGATGAGGAAACTGAGGCCAGAGAGTTGGAGTCCATGGGCTGAGGACTCACAGGCCCCTTGAGATCTAGGGGTGCCCGAGCTTCATGGGTCCCCGATGGCCCTCTGCACTGGGCTGCGTCGTGGCACAGGACCTGGAACCTCTCCTTCCTTCCCCATCTGGGCCCAGACGCCACTCTCCTGGCCCCTTCTTGGTATGGCCACCACCCACAGTGCCCAGGAGCCTCCCTGCGGGGGCGGATGTGGCCTCCCCAGGCACCCACTTCCTCACTGCTCCTGCCAACAGCAGCCAGGGCCTTGCTGACTCGAAGCTGTTGTTGTTTTTTTCTGTTGATCTCTCCAGGGGAAACAGATGTGGGTGGGGAGTGTGAGCACCCACACCTAGGCCGGAAGTGTCTCTGTGTGTCCCTGGATGTCACAGCACGCCCCCTCCCCCCATGCCTGGCTCACCCCCGATTATGCGCCTGTTGTTTTTTTTTTCCTTTGGAGGATGGACCTGCTTCTGGCCCCACCCACTGGTGGGCGGGGCTTCCTTGAGAGCCACCTCCCTGGCTGTCGGCCAGCTGAAGGCTAAGCCCCTGTTCCAAGGCAGGGGCTTCTGGAATTGGAGAGACCTACA
The DNA here is from genome assembly GCF_964194105.1 of Spermophilus citellus. Classification (NCBI taxonomy): domain Eukaryota; kingdom Metazoa; phylum Chordata; class Mammalia; order Rodentia; family Sciuridae; genus Spermophilus; species Spermophilus citellus. The sequence continues at coordinate 17,077,321 of NC_138187.1, forward strand.
TTCAGGTCCCAGTGCTGCTGACAAGCTGCGTAACCTCCCACCAGTCCATTAACCTCTCCGAGTTCCTTTGGGCAGCAGGAGAGGGACCCCAAAATCAGCCACACGTGCACTTTTTTTTATCTTCCATTACTGGACAGAACAGAGGGGGCCTCCTGGTGTCTGTGGACGCCTGGGACCCGAGACCTGTTCTTTTGACTGTGCCTTGGAGGACGGTGCCTTTCTACAATGTCACCTTTGCAAAAGCATCTCCTAGCTCTGTACTTGGCCTTTCATCTCTCGATCTGTTTCCTCTCTGGTCTCTAAAGGGAATAAGCTCATGTAAACCTCCCTCGCCGTCTGTGAGGACAGGGGACACTTGAGCACCGTTGGTTTACCTCTGTCTGATGAGGAAAGGGGGAGTGACCAGCATCAGGGTGCGCCCTTGTGCCTGGGTAGCAAACCCCATCCTTCCCTTGTCTCCGACTCCTGCTCCCAGACCTATTTGCCTCCTTGAGGTTACTCCAATATCCCAGAAAAGCCCCCGGGAAGGGTGTTTGATGAGTGCAGAATCCTCTGCAGCTCAGCAGTTCAGCAGGACCTCAGTTCTCCAGGTCACCGTGTGACTGTGACGTGCGGAGCGTGTGAGAGGAGAGAGACGAGTGACCAAAGTACCAGGACACCCCTTCCCCACATCCTTGGTGATGCCCTGCATTCTCTCAGTGTCACGGTGGCCAATACGGGGGACTGTTTGTCTTTTTGTGTTTGCTGATCTGATGGGGGGAAAACGATCTTGTATTAATTTGCATTTTCCAGATAGTCACAAGGTCGGGCCTATCTTCAGGGACTTGCTGGCCCTCTGTATCTCTTTCCCTGGGAATTCTTGTGGCATGTTACTTTGTATTTCTCGTGGGCTGTTTGTTTATTTTTTTCTGATGGCCTTGACAGGAACTCTTCCTCTTCTGGGTGCTAGTCCGTGACATGCACTGAAAACACATCCCTTTGATCCGTTCCTGCGTCTTTCCTTTTTTGTTTAGGGATCCTCTTGTCTTACAGAAATTTTATACTTTTACAACCACGTGGATCCGTCTCGACAGAAGCCTTGGGTTCCTTCTGTTTCCTTGGACACTTCTCGCTCACCGCGATCGTCATGTTGATGTGTGGTGGCCGCTTCTCCTTCCCCTCTGTGGAACTGTGAGCAGCTTAAGTACAGGATTGCAGTTTCTTTTTGTCTAACTCTTCAGGGACAAATAAAAGGCCGGGCATAGAGTTTGGGGCCTGAATGCAGTGGTTTTAATTTAAAAAAAAAATTTTTTTGTTTCTTTGTTTTTGGCATGAAAACAGATTTTATGCCTGAATGAGGGAATGAATGAAAAAGCTAAGCTCTGCCCTCCTTGCAGAGCCGGGGGTCTGCTGCACACGGATGGGAGTGAGTCAGGGATTGAATCACAAGCCCTACCTACTCCTGCTCAGCTGACATTTCAAAACCCCAGGCAGAGGAGGCGCTCCCCCTCCAATTTCCAGGAGCGCCTCCTCCCCTCTGAGCAGGCACCAAAGGGGGCTCTGCTTATTATCAGAGTGTGTGAGTGTGTGTGTGTGTGTGTGTGTGTGTGTAGGAATTGGGGGCTGGGAAAGGGTTGGGGGGGAGAGCAAGAAAAGAGATGAGGGATTAGAGTCTTTGCAGTGTGACATTTGGTGCAAAGTTGAATGGGAGCACTTGGAGGGGATTCCACAGCTTTTTTTTTTTTTTTTTGGAGGGGGGGCACGCTTGTGAACTGAGCTTCCTGAAATCTCTTTTATCTGTGGCTGCAGGATGCCGCTGGCCGTCCTGTGCTCGCTCAGGTCCCTGTGGCTGAAGGTGCTTCTGTTTTGTTCCCAGAGGCTTGGCTTCTCTATTGTCATTTTTCTGAAGCGGTGGAGTGTGCCAGTTAGATGGTTAGACCCAAATAATCTGAAATGTGTGAAAAAAAAAAAGTAAATATTTACTGTACCTTTTGTGGAACAGGTTATTGCCATGGAAATGCACCGTGTATGAATCTGGATGACGAAGAGAAGCTGGCTCAGGAGCAATGGGAGGGTTTGGATCTGATGCCGCCTGAATTGGCGGGTCCAGGAGTGAGCGCCTCCGTGGGTTTAGAAGCACAGGGCGACCGAGTGAGGCTGAAAAGACTTGGTCCCCGGCCAGCACGGCCAAGAGGGCATTTATAAACAGTTTTCCCTACGCAGGGCGCTGTGCTGAATATTCTGCATACATTATCGCATTTCATCACCCCACCAACCCTACGGGGTGCCATGACCCTCTCTGTTTTTCTAGGGCACAGAGAGTCTGAGCAACTTCCTAGAAGACACACAGTCAATGAATGGCTGTGTCCCGCGGCTCTCGTTCTCCAGAGTTTGAGCTGTTTCGCTCACCATGACTGACTCTAGAGAAGGCTAACCAGCTATCTACAGGAATTCTATTTCCCAATATTGATTTTGTAGCTGACATTGAAAGATCATAGACCATTTCCAGCTTCTCTTGCCGATGTTCATGATGATCTGCTCTGGGTACCTTGGGTGGGAGGCCCTGTCCTTCCCTAGCATCTCCCCTGCAACCCCAGCAGGTGCCCACTTGAGCACATCAGCTCTGCAGTTGGCATAGGCACCCCCCACCCCCATGGCAGCAGGAGAGGAAGCTCTGGGCATCACACCCAGGGGCTCTTTCAATTAATTGACAATTGTCTGTTAAGAGCTCCTCGTCCTGGTAGAAATTACATTTAATTTGGCTGTTGTTTTCATTTGCCGATTAGAGCTTTTGAGATTTGTTTCATCTTCTTCTCAGAGTCTCAAGGAATTTGTGGGGAGTTGAGTGAACATCTTCCTGGCAGGAAAGGGGGTTCATAGCAGGCGGTGGAGTGCAATAGTGCCTTCCTTCATTATTCATTCATTCAGCATATTTATTGAGCATTAGGCACTGGGGTTACCCCAGTGAGACTGTAGTAATGAATAAATACAGCAGATCCTGTCCGTCTTCAAGGAGTATAGAGTCCAAGAGGGAAGCCAGACGCTAAGTGCAAGGTGTTAAGTGCATAGCTACGAAGGACTGAAGGAATGCACAGACCTAAGACTCAGTGGGACATGGGTGGTGTCAGGGAGGACACCCATTTTGTGTTAGTCGAATACGCTAGAAGCCTCAGCACTTCTTGCAGAAAGCCTGCTCTCCAGAGAGGGAAATTAGCTGCAATCTATGCACTTCCCATCTCATTCAGTACCTCAGGAGGCGTCTTCTATCAAGACTTGGGGCTCATTAATCGACCTGGTGAGAGTGAGCCTGCAGGCTCCGTTGAGAGGTGAGGAAGTAGAAGGAGGAATGAAGGTGCTGCAGAGTTGCGGGCACGGGCACCCACATTTGGAGCTAATGGCACAATGTGGGCCCCAGAGGCAGAACACCTCAGTTCAGCTCACCGCCCTGCCTGCCACGAGATATTCGTGGGTTTCTTCACTGCCTTGTGCCTCAGTTTCCCCATCTTTAAGCTGGGAATCAAATACTCACTTCTCAGTGCCAGGCACAGGATAAAGTGAGCACTTACTAAATACTGGCCATTGGTTGAACTTTTATGATCATTATAGGACATCAGCTGGTATAGCTTGGGGCTTAATTTCCTGACCGATTGCTCTTTCTTTGCTGGACTGTAACGGTGTCCCTTTGGGCCATATTTGTCCAGCCTTCCTTTCTGACCACCTAGTTCATTGCCTGGCAGATTCTTCAATGGCTCTGAGTTCCCACGCTCACCCCCGTCTCCAGCGGGACGCTCCATGCTTGGGGACACGGGTTCACGGAGGCAGGTGGAGGTGCTAGCTGGGGAGTTGCATCTCTGCATCTTTTTCTATAGTCATAGAGAAGCAGATGGAGAGAGAAGGTTACCCAGTGTTGGGCAAGAAGAAGTGCCAGTTGGGCCGGTCTGCTGGCCTGCCTTGGATCTCTGCTCATGGCTGTCATCAGGGGCCTGTGGTGACGATGCATTTACTTCTCCAGCCATGCCAAGAGCTTGGAAATGTCATCCCCCCCCCCTCCCGCCGCCCCCTTTGTCAGTTCTGCTCTGAACTGCACACGGATGACCTGGAACTTCTGAGGGAGGTCAACATGGTGGATTTGGGATGAGCCAGGCTGAGCGGCTGGGGCTGGGGCTGGGGCTGGGATGGATTTGTTTCCTGCTGAAGGGGCAGAGGGCATGTCCTGGGTCACGGTGGCCTCTGCACATGGTCCCACCTCAGGTCCCACTTTCCTTTGAAGTCGAGCTTCGTGCCCACATTGGCTTCTTGTACCACGGCTTTGCATTTGTCAGATGGGAGTATGCTTGATTCATGAGCTGCCGCCGCCTGGATTCCTATTTTTATATTTTTATCACCAAAGAAGCACTTATTATAAAAGAATGAAATGATATATAACTGTAATCTCAATTGAAAAATCTCTGCCCAGAGACTTAAAATATAGGTATATTATCCTGTGGGAAATCTGCTATTTGTGAACATAAGAATAAATTACCAATAAACAAGAATAAAATATATTATCTCTACATATTATGTTTTTTTTTTTTTTGCATCTTTCTAACTTTTTAAAACCCTGTTATAGCTTGGAATGTTCCTCATATGAATATCTTATTTAGATCCACCTTATTTTTTACTTTAAAGTCTTCATTGTATTCCATACTTTGATGATCACCAATATTTGTGATGGATCCATCCTTTATTGATGGGCATTTGGGTTATTTCCAGTTTTTTTTTCTTACAACAGGCAAGCTGTCCATGAACATTCTCGGATGCTTCAGTGAGGATTTCTACGGAAGAATTCTTAGAAGTGGGAATTTTTTAGGGCAAAGGATATGAACATTTTCAATTGTAATAGATATTGCTAAATTGCTTTCCAAAAGGTTGTGCCAATTTATGCACCCACCAACAGTGCATGAAAGTGCCTCTTAGAAATGTCTTTTAAAAAGATAAAATACCTATTGTTAAGCCATGAAACACATTTCAAATAATTGCTGAAATTCTTCCAGCTGTGGCTTAAGAGGCTAGAGCCCCAGAGAGCTCAGATAAGGCTGTGGGAAACACGAGAGCTTAATGTATTAAAAGGTGACATTTTGGATCAGTGGGAAAAGAGTGGTTTATTTAATAAATGGTGCTAGCGTAATTGGGTGGCCAGGTTGAAGGACATGGGGTTTGATTCCTAATTCCTATCTTATACAAAACTAAATTACAGATGGAGTAAATTATAGACAGAGTAAATATTTTAAAGTAAAAATAATAAAAGACCTTAGAGGAAGTTTTAGAAGCATATTCTTTTAATCCGAGTAGGGGAAACCCAGAAGCCATAAAGGGGGAAAAAAACATGCATTTTTGATGATGTAAAAAAAATTAATATTGAGAAGGAGAATGTGTTCATCAATGGCTTATACGGTTAAGCAAAGCTGTTAAACACAGGTAGATAACATCGAATGTTTTCCACTATGAATCAGGTTGAAGTTAATAAAGAGATGAGAGAGTTAGGGTAGATCCATGACGGGGAGGGAGCCCTGGGTCAAACACTGGAGTTTTGCAATTTCTAGTCGAAATAGAACTGAAGGGTCAACAAGTCCATGTGTAGCCCCTAAATCTTGCCAACCCTGGGAGTGTAAAGAAAAGGGAAGGAAGCTCTGTTTTGTTTCTTCAGTTTTTATTTTTGAGAAAGTTGAGCACCCACCCAAAGCCTCAGGTGTCCCGGGAGAGAAGAGATTAAAAAACACTCCACCCAAACACAAGCATGAGCCCCAAGCATGCCAGGCTCGATGTGGCCCAGCTCCATCAGCCCTTCCCACCTCGTCCTGCGCCACACATCTGCCTCCCCGGGCCTCCTGGAGGCTGAGACTCTCAGAGTCTTCCTGGAGATCAACTCAAACACATTCCTGTGTACATTTCCCTTCCTCTGCCCAGCATCAGGGGACCGGCATCAGGGGACCGCAAGCAATGCAGCTGAGTGTGTGGCCTCCCTGTCCTGAAACTTATTATTCTGCCCCTTTGGGGAGCATGGAGGACTGGCTTCACATACCATCTCTCCTGCTTTCCAGCTGGAAAACCTCACACAGGTTCTAAGCTTCTATTTCTTCATCTCTAATATGATGATCAAGTGGAAGTACTTCCCAGCGTTGCTCTGAAGTCTGTTAGTAGTAGTAGTAGCAGTAGTAGCAATCGTTTATATTATTATTATTATTGCTTAGCACAACATTATTATTTTAAAAAGTACTCAATAAACATTAGCTATTGGCTAATTGTTGGCTGCTGTTTTTCCTCCTTTCTCTTCTTCTTCTTCTTTCAATTTATTGTTTGACCAATGTCTGCAGAAATAACCTGACCTAGGGCACGGTTCCGGGGGAGCTCAAGCCCACCCATTCCCTTCTAAGTGACAGAGAGGTGGTTCAGAGGCAGATGGTGCCTGTCTTCCTTCAGAACCTGGTTTTGCTACCCTGCTCGATGTACCTTGGGCAAGTTCCTTAATGTCTCTGTGCCTCTGTTTGTTCATTCAGTAAAATGGGGGCTAATCATAGTCCCTCCCCCACATGGTTGTTAGGAAGATTCAGTGAATCCATGTTTGTAAAATGGATAAAGAGTTCCTGGCTCATTATAGTGCTACAATGTAGGTGTTTGTTAAAATAGTTACAGAGTAAACCACTTCACTCAGATACATCACTTAACCCCCTGTGGATGACGTCAAGGATGAAAGGGTGATGTCATGGATGAAGGAAGCCGTGGGCTTGGAAACCTCAGTGTGCCGTCCGAAGGATGTTGAAGGTGTCCTGGGTGATTTACGATCCGGATCCTGTCCTTTCCATGTTTGCTTTGACTTTCACGTGGAGTCAGCCCCGACCCATCTGGAGAGTGGGCTGGGATCATTGAGAAACTGACATCTAGGAGGAGTCCCCGGCTCCCTTCCTCATTCTCCGTTTGATCTTCTGAACTCTTCCACTCTTGCGATTCTGGGCTCGGAGCAGAGGAACCGGGGAGCTGTTGTGTTGCTGTTTTGCTTCCAGGGGTGGGAGGGAAGGCAGCGCCTCGCAGGAAAGCCTTCTTGCTAAATCGAGGACTTTTGCACACAAATAGACACCAGCTCGCTTTGCTGTTGAAATAGAATATTAGCGATTATCATTTATCCAGCCAGAGCCTCCTGGGTTTGGCGCTGCTTCAAATTAGCAGTCTGAACGCCTGGCTGTCACTTCCTCCCGGAGTCTGCTTTCCATAACCTTCTCTAGAAATCACCCCCCCGCCCCCACAGGCCACTCCAAAGCAGGAACATTAGCACAGGTTTATGAGCGCTGTCTCCCGGGTGCTGGGCTAAGAATTGACAAGGCTTCATCTTGCTGTCTAGTGATTTCCTTCGCCTTGCAGATGAAGATACGGTGCACAGAAATGCAGCAACGTGCTAATCGACCTGGGGGTGCTCCCTCTGCGCCCCCAGACCTTCTGATTCATTGCATTCTGGCCCGATTTCCAACTGGCAGTACCTGTGACGGCCACAAGGCTTGCTCTGGCTGTTGGCTCATCCTGCGCATCAGCCTGTTTGGCTGTGGAGCTGTGCAGGGGTGGGGTGGGGTGGGGGTGGGGGAGGTCTGGAAGTGTGGGGGGTGGGGGAGTAGCCCATGACCCCTGAACGGAGGTGTGATGTGACTTGACATGACTCCTTAAATCTCCCTCCCCTCTCCTTTCTTCCCTATTCCCGGCTGGGGAGTGGGTTCTCTGGAACCAGCTCTCCAACAAACTTCTTGCACCTCAGTCAGTCTTAGACCTACTTCCAGGGCCCCCCAAACGAGGACAGTTGCCCAAGGTCCAAGCTAAATTCAGTAGCCTTTTATGTCTTCACCCCCCAGTGGCCCTCTTGGACACTGTCGATGGCTGCCCCTTCTTAAAACCTCCTCTCTTTGATTTCCGGGACCCCTAGTAAGATTCTGATGTCTCATTTTTCTTTTTCATTCACTGATTCTCCTCTTTTCTTTCGTCACTTGATTTTAGGGACTTCCTGTGCCTCAGTATTTTGGGGGTTCAATGACAGAAAGCCCAACTCAAACCAGCTTGAGTAAAAAAAAAAATAAACTTTTGCTTCACGTAATTGGGAGTCATTAGGTGACTCACCTTCAGGGAAAGTGAGATCAAGGTGCTCAGTAGTCTGACTTTCTCTCCATGTCATGACTCTGCTGTCCTTCATGTGGCTTGGGTCTCAGGCATGTGTTTCCCCTAAGGAGGCCATGACATGGGTAGTCCCAAGCTTACCTTCTGTCTTACTTCCTTCCGTAGAATGGGCGTGTTTCTTGGCTTAATAGTTCCAGCAAATGTTTTAAATATCATTCTCTCTGGCTTGTCTAGCGTTATGTACTATGTCTTAGTCTGTTTTCTGCTGCTATAACAAAATGCCTGAGACTGGGGAAAGAACAGAAATGTGTTTCTTACAGTCTAGAAGCCTGGGGAATCCAACAGCATGATGCCTGCATCTGGCAACAGCCTTCTGGCTGTGTCCCAGCATGGTAGGGAGCATCACATGGTGAGGAAGCCTGCAGGTGAGATGGGGGGAAATGAGGCGGAACCAGGAGCCCACGCCCCCTGTCACTAACCTACTCCCAGGATAATGGCCTTAATCCATATATGACAACGGTGCCCTCTAACCTCCAAGTGGTCCCATCTCTTACTACTCTAACAACTAAATTTCAAAGGGGGTTTTGGAGGATCCCTTCCAACCGTAGCAGTCAGCGGTCTCTGACCAATCACAAGGAGGCAGTACTCTCAGGGCCCAGGATGGCTAGATTGAGCCTGATCTGAGCCACAAAGAACTGCCGGAGGGGAGAGGTGATGTCCCAACAGAAAACCAGAGTACACAAGAGAATAGGTACAGAGTAGCGGAAACCAGGGAGATCTGCATCCCACGCCTCTGGGCTCTGCTCCCTGCTCTGCTCTTTCTTTATGATGCATCTCTTTATTTCCCCTCTCACCTGCTCCGAACAGGACTCTGAAACTCCTCCCTTCAGACTTGACTTCACTTCTGACCTGCAGCCCCAACTTCCCTGCCCTTAGAGGTAGGTAGGGGTCGGGTCCCCCCAGACCTGACACTCAGGATGCCCCAACCACACGCACCTCCCACCTGCTTCCCCTTTCTCACATCCCAGTTTTTATCAGTGACTCCACTGGGATTCTGTGCTGCCCTCCTCCCTGCCCACAGCCCACATTTCCAGCCCCATCCTTCTTTGGATTTCTTGACTGGGCCCCTGAATGTTGGGGTGCAGTTAGGGGTTCCTCACCAGGATGCTGTTGCCATCCAGACACCAGATGAGTGAGCCAAATAAACCTCTTTTCTTTATAAAGTACTCAGCCTCCCATGTTTTGTTATAGCAACAGGAAACCGACTAGTATACTCAGACTCCAGGGGCCTGTTCCGTTGTCTGTCCTCTTCATCCTTGTACCTTTAATAATCCAGACTTATTAACTGTGAGTCTGGGCTGCTGTCTGACAAACCCTGGTTTGAATCAAGGTTCCACCTCTCCTGAGTTGTGAGAATGTCCTTCACCTCTCTAAGCCTCTGTTTTCTTATCTCTACAACAGAGATAATGACAGCTCCTCCCTCAGTGGGTCACTGTGAGGAGTAAGTGTAATCACACCAACTCAGCACTCGGCATGGTGCCTGGCCCCTAGTAAGCATTTAACCAGCACTGTTATTTTAATAGTTAATATCATTTTTGCGCCAGTATCTATTATGTAAGAAACTTCCAACAAATGATAGCTCTTATTTTTAGCCTAGAACAGAACCAGAAACATAGTAGGCTCAAGGGAAAGTTGAAACTGCCTTTGGAAGAGAGAGAGAGAGAGAGAGAGAGAGAGAGAGAGAGAGAGAGAGAGAGAGAGATTGATTCTTTGATGTGTCCTTTGCTGTTCATTAATTAGGAGAGGGAGATCATACTACCCTGGAGTCAGGCAGGCAGTTTCGGGGGGGGGGGGGACTCGTGGCGGAGGTGCTCATCTCTGATACCACTGGGGTTCCCAGGTGGAGCACGTCCCACACTTGATTGCCTGTTTGATCTGACGAGAGTGGCCTTACCCCTCCTGGGGAGGAGCTCATTAAGGTAAGTAAGGGGCTTGTTCCTGGGAAGTTCCCAGGGCTTCCTGGGGCTGCCACAAGAGGGGTCCCTCTCTTCTCACTTTGTCTCCGTTAGTGGGCATTGATCGCTACATGGTGTTCCTCTGTCTCGCTGGCCACGGAGTGGGTGGACCCCGGGCGCTGCTCTTACCCTGAGAGTAACCGCCACCATCATCCCTGTAAACAAGAGCAGTAGAATTTGCTCTGATTTATTGAGTGTGTAGCAGTGACAGGTACTTGGTATACTGTGCCAGTGGCTACCATATTGGACAGCAAAGACGGGAATACTTCCATCGCTGCAGAGAATTCTACCGGACCAATGCTGGTGGAGGACTGGCCGTGTAGACTGACTTATTGGAGACAGCTGTTCCTTTTGGTCTCCGGATTGTGCCTGGCAGTATTTTCACTCAAAAACAGAATAAAAAAGTTGTTGTAGAGACTTTGTCGCCTACAAACCCTGAAATGCAGAAAGTCCCCAACTTATGATGGTTCTGCTTATGATTTTTTTTTAACTTTGCAATGGTGTAAATAGAGTAGGCATTCAGTAGAAACCATACATTTTTAAATTTTGAGTTTTTCCCCTGGGCTAGCCGTAGGCAGTATGATACTCTTCCTGAGATGCTGGACAGCGGCAGAGAGCCAGGACCCGCCAGACGCTGCCAGTGCAGAGTCGCTAAGCCGTGATGTCCTGTAGGCTAGGTGTACTCAATGCATTTTTCAACTTAGGACACTCTGAACTGAGGATGGGCGTCTCAGGACAGAACCCCGTGGTAAGTCACAAAGCATCTGTAGCCACTCTTCTGTCTTCAGAGAAAAATCTTCCAACCTTTCATCTAAAACGCTGGACAGCACTTGGACGTGTTAAGGAACTGTGTGCTCCTGTTTATTTGTCAAAAATAACAAACATTTAGTTCTTCAAATAACCTTTCAAAGCATTATCTCCATCTTAGAGATGAGGAAACTGGGCCTATAGTTTTTATACCAAAACTTTCAGGAGGGTAAAGGTCTCCTGAATCTCGCTTACCACCTACTCTCGTGTCTGGAGCAAGACCAGGAACAGAGTAGACACTCAGCACGTAGATGTGGGGCACAGTCGATGAATAAATGCATGACTTTATGGCAAACATAAAAATTTGATCAGCTTCATCATATCAACAAGGAAACACAGGCCCTTGGGGGGGGGGTATTTTATCTCACAAACCTCCGGCTGGAGTTTCTCCCAAAGCATCAATTTCCATGGGAATTTCCACAAGGAAATGCCCTAAATTATTCTGAGATGGTGCCGGTTGGAATTCCAAACAAAGAAGCCCTAAATGCCAGAGTGACCAGTTCAGAGCATTTTAAAATGTTTTCTTCAAAAACTTTTAAAACCAACATATTAAAACATAAAAATTTTATATATATATATATATATATATATATATATATATATATACCCACACATATATACTTATATATAATATAATATATAATATGTATATTTATAATATAACATGTTATATATAAGATGTATCTATATGGTACCATGTCATGTTTCAATACATGTATATATTGTGCTATGTTTAAATCAGGTTAAGCATATCCGTCTTCTCAAACCTCTATCATTTCTTAAGGTATTAACATTTAAAATCCTTTCTTGTAGCTTTTTTGAAATCAACAGTACATGATTGTTTCCCGTATCCACCCAACCATGCTGTCCAGGGCATTTATTTAGGGGACTTTCACGTGCTGCTGGCAGGAGAGAGGGATGGCTCACCTGGCCAGGTCTGTAGGGAGGGGTCAGAGTGTGGGGTTCAGGTGAGCTCAAGGAGCCAGGGCCAGTGTATCTCGCTGTTTTGGGCCACGACTTAGACATCTTCATCAGGGCCTGGGCTGGGCTCAAAGCTGCTGGGTCACAGAGTGGTCAAAATGCTCACTGATCCTTGGTCAGGACCCTCTTGGAACTGGGGGACCCTACAGAGAGGGATTTCCGCTGCAGCTGGCTGTGTGTTTCTGGAACCTTCCACACCACCACCCGGCCCTCCCCTCTAGCTCTCCCTCTCCAGATGGCTCTCCTGGCTTCTCCTTCTCTCCTCCAGTGGCCAACTTGAGCTGACCGGCTGCACGCTGGGGCTCGAAGCTTCGATTCTGCTGCGGTGGCGACACAAAACTCTGCTCCGAGTCCCTTAGGGCCAAGTGGGTCGGCTGAGCCTGCACTCGCGCTCTCTGGGCCGCAGTCGCCTGTGAGGTCGGAGGGGAGACAAGACTAAGAGGGCCACAGGGCCACGGGGGTGTCTTCCGCCATAAGCTGGAGGCTGCATGGGGCCCTGATCATCCTTCTCGCTGGCCTCCTGGGCAGCAGCCGCCACGGTCACTGAGCCGAGAATTCCATCTCTTGTGCTGCCGGTGTGGCTCTTTGGGGGCTCTGAGAACTGTTGAGGGGACAGGGTGGCCTCACCGTCCCCTCCTTCCCCCTCTGATGTCTATTTCCCATGTGTTCGGAGTCTGGGCTGCTTGGATTTGAATTCCGCCTTCACCAGAATTCAAATCCAGGCAGAATGTCCCCTTTCCTCTGTGTCCCTCAGTGTCCTCCTCTGTGCAGTCAGGACAATCACAAGGACCTACCACACCCGTCGGGCGAGGAGGAGAGGGGCCAGCCTCCGGGAGACCCTGAGATCAGCGCACCCCCAGATAAAGCTCCCTGCTCTCTTAGGCTCCAGTGTTAGTGGGCTCAGCTCGATGTCCCTGTCACCCTAGTGGGCTCAGCTCGATGTCCCTGTCACTGTGCAAAACCATGGACCTGTTGTTGGCAAAACTAATGATGGTTTTTTTTTTTAAAGAAAAGTCAGACACCTGGACTTTTAAAAAGCACAATCTCTGCTACCTTACGTGTTGGCAATGGTTCTTGTCATTTGAAGGGACAGGACGGGCTGAACCCCAGAAGCCCTTGGCAGCCCCTGCTGCAAGATGCTCCTGCGTGGCTCTGGGTGGGGGCCTGGCTCTGCTCTGCCAGCAGGCAGTGGGTCCCATCTCAAGGTCATTGACACGGAGGGCGCCTCCTCCCCTCCTGCGTGGGGTTCCTTGTGACTTTTTCTGCCCGTGGAGCCGACGCTGCTCCGTGCCACAGACGGCAGGCAGCAAGTTCCAACCTTCCTTCCCCGGCCCTTCCGTTTGGATGGCAGCCTTGGCTGGTCCTCCCCGCCCCCCCCCCAACAGCCAGGCGGAGGGAAGTGGCTCGTTGTAGTCATGGGGAAGCGGGGGAGGTGGTTATGGTGGCAGTGAGAAGAAAAAGAGCCAGTGGGTCAGGGGGGGCAGCTTTTGAAGCCCGAGAATTAATTGTCTTTCTAGCCTGAATCTTTGAAAAGCCGACAAGTGACTTTAAAAACCTCTGTGGGAAGGGAGCCGAAGGGATGGATGGGATCTAAAGTTGAGGGTGTCATCTGGAACGGTGTCTTGCAGCCGCAGGTTTTTGGAGAGTGAGTGGCAAACTCCCTGGGAAAAGGGGAGAAAGAGTCCCCGGGTTCCTTCTGTCTGAGGCAGGGTCTGCAAAACGCCAGCCTCCATCCTCCCTGTCGCTCTTCGCCGTTTCTTCGTTATTGATTTTCGTTTGTCATTGTTCAACTCATGAACACCACTGGCCTTTGGGGGCCTTTGGGCTGGGGCCCCTGCTCCAAGGGAAGCTGTGTGACCGAGTCCTGCAGCGATGGACGGTGGGTTCACACGCCCCCCAGCCCCACCTGCCCTTTGCTGACTGAGTGACGTTGGACAAGTTTCTTCTCTGCAGTGACAGCGATCGTCAGGAGGCTGCAGGACGCAGAACCTGAGGGATTGCTTACAGAGATGCCCGCGAGGTTCAGATTGCACATAAGAAATGCCCAGGCCACCGTGAGCAGCTGTTCCCTCTTCAAGGGGGAAGAAGGAGCACCAATAGGGTCCAGGGTCCAGGTGGGCGGTGGCTGCTCCCTGAAAGGTGGCATCGAGACAAGGAAGGAGACAGGGAACAAGAACCCCGGCTTCTGTCCTCCCCTCCCATCATCTGTGGCCCCAACCACTCTGAGTTCTCTAGGAACCAGAAGGCCAGGGCCAGGCCCTGGGTGACTAATTGTGCAGGGTTCAGTCTCCTGAGCTCCGTTCCCAGCAGTTAGGGGGAGAATGGGTTTAGAAGGGAAAACAAGAGGCAGGCAGGACACGGTTCCCGATCTTGAGAGTGGAGGACAGGCTACCCTGAAGGGTCAGTGGGGTTGAGGTACCCGTGTAGGGAGAGCCTGGGCACTGTCAGTACCTAATAATGCTGAGTCTTAGTGTGGTCTCCAACCCTTCCTAGGAGCTAAGGGTCCAGAGAAAAGGGTTCTGTACCTTGTCAGTCCCTGTGATGTTAGTATCCTGTCCCTCCCCTGCCATGGGGGACTTAGGTGATTGCTTCTCTCACAGGGAGTATGATGTGGAGGTAGAATGTTCCGGATCAGACTCTGGAGCCAGGTGGCCTGGATTCTGGTCCTGACTGTCACTTATAGTCCAGTTATTTCTCATGCCTCATTTTCCTCATCTGTAAAATAGGAATATCAGTACCTACTGCAAAGGGTTGTAAGGGTTACAATGAGTTAAGTTGTGTAAAGAGCTTAGAATAGTGTCTGGCACATAGTAGGAAATCAATAGATATTATATACTGCCATCATCACCACCTCCATCATCATCACCATTAACACCACCACCATCACCACCACCACCACCACCATCATCATCACCACCACCACTATCACTACATCACCACCACCGTCTTCATCATCACCATTAACACCACCACCATCACCACCACCACCACCACCACCACCACCACCATCATCATCACCACTATCACTACATCACCACCACCGTCTTCATCATCACCACCACCATCATCCATCACCATCTCCACCATCACCACCATCATCATCACCACCATCATCACCACCACCACCACCACCACCATCATCATCACCACCACTATCACCACCACCACCATCATCACCACCCTCATCACCACCATCATCATCACCACCACCACCATCATCATCACCACCACCACTATCACTACATCACCACCACCGTCTTCATCATCACCATTAACACCACCACCATCACCACCACCACCACCACCACCACCACCACCATCATCATCACCACTATCACTACATCACCACCACCGTCTTCATCATCACCACCACCATCATCCATCACCATCTCCACCATCACCACCATCATCATCACCACCATCATCACCACCACCACCACCACCATCATCATCACCACCACTATCACCACCACCACCATCATCACCACCCTCATCACCACCATCATCATCACCACCACCATCACCACCACCACCATCATCCATCATCATCTCCACCATCACCACCACCACCATCATCACCACCCTCATCACCACCATCATCATCACCACCACCACCACCACCATCACCATCACCACCACCACCGTGGTTCACCTCCAAGCACAGCTGACCTCTTGGCAGTAGAAAAGTCCCCACCGGGTGGAGTCCATCCCACCCGTCCTCTCAGGAGCTTCATGGATCACACCATTATCTTCTCGTCCTCCCACAGGTAGGATATTTCAGGGAATGATTGACAGGTGTGTGTGTGTGTGTGAACGCGGGAGGGTGGGCTTGTGCCTGACTTGGGGACAGAGTGCTTTGTTATGCAGAGCAGCTCGCCTGTCATCCCACTACAGGGCCCTTCCTTGAAGAGTTCCAGGCTATTTTTGAGTCCTCCCGGCTCACACGTGCTTTTCTACAGCATGTCAGTGCCAGAACAGAAAAACCGGAACCTTTTGGCAAAGTGGAGAGCAGAAAAGACTTGAGAGTGTGTGGAGGATGCATGGGGCTCAGACGACAGGGCCCTGAGGCGTGACCAGCTGGCCCAGCGTCCAGGCTGCGTGATCGTATTTAGACCTCGCTGGCGATTTCTGGGGAATCAGTGGAGGTGCCTGAGGTTAATGTCATCTTGAAGAAGGCACCGAAGGGTAGTGACACCCCTCTTCCTACACACACACTCTCTCTCTCTCTCTCTCTCTCACACACACACACACACACACACACACACACACACACACACACACACACACGAAGATCAGGAAAGGATGCACCGAAAGGACAAGCCAGTTGCTGGAGGGCAGTCACTGGGCTTGAGGCAGGTGGGCAGGCACCTGAGGGTGGAGGGAGGAGCTTAGGTCTCGCTTCCGGGCAGCTCTGAAGGTCCCTGTGCTGAGCAGTGGGACACGAGGGCCAAACGGAATTGCGTGCAAAAATGGGAATCTGGGATGGAAGACTCTGAGCCTTTGCCTTCTGTATGTTGACCCTTCCTGGGCGACTTTGGAGATAGATGGGCCTGGTTTGGGTCCCTCCTCTGCCTCCTGCTAGCTCTTTCCTCTTGGGGGAGTGGCCGAATTCCTTCTGAGTCACCATTTCCTTATTTGAAAGGAGTCATTACTGCCCCACAGAGTTGTTGAGATCAGTGTTTCAGGGCCCCGAGACTCAAGAAGGGCTGAACTACTTTGTTCTGTTCAATTCTCCCAGATGTCCCCCTGGGGAAAGAGAAACAGGCAGCGTTTTCATGGCACACCTGAGGATATGAGGCCCAGAGTGGCCTCTGCCTGACCACGTGGGGTGTCAGTCCTGGAGCTGGGTGGGAACTCCAGTCCTTTGGCTCCTCTTTGAGGGAGGCAGTGTGGAGGGTGGTGTGTTCGTCAGCTTTCTGTTACTGCAACAAATATCCAAGGCGATCAACTTGTGAAGAGAAAAGGTTTATCTGGCTCACAGTTTTAGACATCTCAGTCTGTGATCTGTTGGTCCCATGGCTTTGGGCCTAGGGCAGCACATCATGGCAGGGCTGAGTGACAGAACAAAACTGCTCTGTCATGGCTGGGAAGCAAAGGACAGAAAATGAGGAGAGGGCTACGGTCCCACCGTTCCCTTAAAGGGCACAACAACCCCTAACCTCCAGACCTCCCACGTGGCCCCACCTCTCTTTTATTAATTCACTTACTTTGGGTACTGAGGGTTGGAGTCAGGGGAACTTTACCACTGAGCTACATCCACAGCCTTTTGTATTTTTATTTTTTTTTTTATTTTGAGACAAGGTCTTGCTCGGTTGCTGAGGTTGTCCTTGAACTTGCTATCCTCCTGCTTCAGCCTCCCAAGTTGCTGGGATTAGAGATGTGTGCCATCATGCCTGGCTGGGCCCTACCTCTTAAAGGGTCTGCCGCTTGCCAGGAACACCCCCCACTGGGGATCAAGTCTTGAGCACATGGACCCTTAAGATCCAAACTAAATCACCTGTTTAGGGCTTGACCCACCTTGGGAGTCCCTGGCCAGTTTTCTGGACCTTTAGACCTTTGTTTTCTGGCTCTGAGATTCTTCTCATCCTTGAAACAGGAGAGAACAGTAGACTTGCTTCCTGTGGCTGCCCTGAGGGCGGCCTGAGATGGTCCGATAAACCCTTAGCCTGTGCTTGGGAGATGGAAAGCCCTCAGTGAAGTCTTAACTGCTGTGGACATCAGTGTCATTATTCATCGCAGCAGCATCATGGTCCTTGTGACTTTAGGGGTGAAACATGGTGTGTCACCCAAGGTTCATGCTGGGGTTGGCTCCTAAGGGCTGGCCTCTGGAGCCATTTAGACGTCCTCCTTGCTCCCCCCTCCTCTGAGGACAGAGGGGTGCTGGGTACTCTCCATGGGGTGATGCTCTAGGACCACCAGTCTCCACCCTTCTCTGTCCTGCTCCGTGTCCCAGGAGGCAGACCCCTCAGGACTGCAGCTCCTGGGCTCTTGTGCTGGTTGATTTTGGTCTGAGTTAAGCCATGAGAAGCACCAGAGGGCGGGAGCACTGAAGGTGGGTGGGAGGAGAGAGCGTTGAGGTTCCTCCACCTTGGGTTCCTCCCTCTATCTCTGGATCCCATCTGCAAGGAGAGCTGCTGCTAGCTGGACCCCCTCCTGGTTTGGCTTGCGCTGGGCTTGTGTTCCACCATGTCATTCAACACTGCCTTTAGCCACAGAAGTGACAATAGCTTCCCACGGTTTCTAGTGTCTTTAATTAACCACAGAGGTGACCTTGGACACAAAAACCTATTAAAAGAGAATGTGTTGGATGATTTTCCTTTTTAAAAAAAAATAACATGGTGCAACTGCTTTGGAAAACAGTGGCGTTTTCGTATAAAGGTTCACAGAATATGACCCAGCAGTTCTACCCCTAGACATGCACCCAAGTGGCGCTGAATTATGTGTCCTCAGGAAGGCTCAACAAATGAAAGTCCAGAGCAGCTGTATCCTAACAGCCAGAGAGTGGGGGAAAACCAACATATCTACCAACAAACAAACGGAGGAATGAACTTGGGAGTAACAATGTAACGGCATCTCTTTCAGCTATAAAAAAAAGAACTAAACACTGGTTACTGACAAGTTCATAGTCAAATCTCTTAAAAGGGCCCTGGAGGGCTTTGGGGTGACTCCATGTGTCTTGTGCAGGGTGGTGATTACATGGATCTAATACATTTGTCAAAATGCATTGCCTCCTACGTCGAAACTGGGTGTCTTTTCATGTATTAAAGTGGATCTCATAAAGTTGAGGCTTAGAAACAGTTATATTTGCTTTCGTATATTAAAACATTAAGGAAGTTCAGAATCTTGAAAAGAAGAAAGCCCCAAAGTCCTAGCCAGAAGCCACCACCACCACTATTTCCCGAATTTTCTTACAGTTTATTTTCCCCTCCACTTGGGTTTCTTTATCTGCCCCCATGACTTATTTAAATAAGTAAATAAATAGTAGAAGAAAGCAAGTACAATGTCCCCATGGTGAGGCCCTTTTTTTTTTTTTTCTCTCAGTGACTTGGCTGTGTCTCAGAGCCTCTAGGATGATAGTGAGAAGGTTTTGTCTTCTCTACCCAAAATATATTGGGAGGAAGTGGCAATGCGTGTAGGCTGGTGGAGGAGTGACAACCAGGAGAAAGGTGGGGAAGTATGGTTTACTGTTCATTGGCTTCAGACCTCAACTAGTCAGTCAGCCCATCAGCTATTATTGAGCTCCTATTATGTGTCAGTACTAGGGAGACTGTAGTGAAGAGAACATGCAGCCCTTCTGTGTCAACGAGGTTGACGATCTGGGAGGAAAAGAGATGATGGTGGTTATTATTATTAGCAACAGCAATGACCTTGATGATAGCTCATATGTACCGGGAACTTGCTAAGTGGCCATTATTGTGTTAAGACTTATTTCTTCTGTGAATGTACCAAATGTGTTGTCCCATTTGATCCCAGTAACTCTATGAGGAGATGCCCCCCCTCCACTTTCTTACCAAAAAAATAGTCAAGTGCTCAAGGTCTGATGGGAACACAGAGTGAGCAGGTTAAACCTAGGTGGGTGGGTCAGAGAAGACGCCCTGAGGGAGTGGTCCTGAGTCTGACATCTGGAGGGTGACAGGAACCGAACAAGAAGTCAGGTCAGGTTCTTTGGCAGGTGGGGGCGGTGGGCCGGTTGTAAGTGGTGATCAGGGGCGAGACGGTACAGAATTGGTGTGGAGCAGTGTCCACCGCGAAGGGACCAGCACCTACGACAGAGCCTTGGGGGATTTCATTGGGGAAGGACTGGGGAGAGCCGGAAGGAGAGGAGGAGCCAGGACCAGAACCTTCTGTGGATGTTGGCGGCACAGGCACCATGTCCTGACGGCCCCACCTTCAGGGCCTGACCCAGAGGGAGAGGCCACAGGGTCAAGAGCAGGCTCCATGTACCATCTGGTCCTGCTCAGGGCCAGGGCTCCCTCGGGTCTGTCAGAGCAGAAGGTGTATTGTTGGGGGGGGAGCTTTCTTTTCATGCATTTCTCTCTTTCTGGTACCTCTGCTTTACCTCTTGTTGGATCAGCGGCTTTCCTTGCTTAAATAGACTTGGTGACATTACGGATGAAATCATTCCTTTCCTGCAGTCACCGACAACTGCAGAGTCCTTGCTTTTGCTTTGTCTCCCTAGTGTGTGTCTGTGGATGAGCGAGGGGAGTGCGCTCTCTGTTTCCTCTCTTCCGGGAGGAAATCTCCTTGTAGCTTTAAAAGAGTTCCTTGTGACCCTGGGTACCTGAAGGTGGCTCACCCATGGGAGGTAAGGAGATGCAGTTGTAGAAACAGTATGGGGGAGTTCTCTGTGCACGGAGATGGAGCAGGCTCTCGGGTGTGTTCATTTGGGGGAGAGCGAGGGGTGGAGGTGTGTGCAGAGAGCCGCGCTCAGCTCTCCAGGCACATTGGAATCATCCGGGGAGCTTTCTAAGTGTACTGACGTCTCCCCCCACCTCCCCACCAGGTCAGAATCTCTGGGAGTGGGACTTACGCACTTTTGTTTTTAAGCTCCCCAGCTGACCCAAGTGTGCATCCAGGGCTGAGAACCAGTGGTGCAGAATCCGATCATATAGATCGAATAATGAAAAAGGAAAAGGCCGTAGAGAACATCTTACTCCGTATACAGTTGTCCTTGGTATCCACACGGTGTTGTCTTCAGGACCCACGTGAATAGCAAAACCCTGTAGAAGCTCAAGTCCCTGATGTAAAATGGTTTGCGTGTTACCTGCACAGTGGTTCTAAACACTGTAAGTCGTCTCTGGATTCCTTGTTATGCCCAACGCAGTGCAAATGCTGTGGAAATAGTTGTTATACTGTGTCGTTAAGGGAACAATCCCAGTGTTCAGTAGAGATGCAATTTCTTTACGATTTTTTTTTTCCAAGGCTGGCCTTGAACTTGCAATCCTCCTGCCTCAGCCTCCCAAGTAACTGAGATCACAGGTGTCCATCACTGTACCCAGCTCACGTGCAAAATTTCCTCTCCCCTGAATCTTTTCAGCCATCATCCTTGGATATGGCACGCTTGGATACAGAAGGTCAAGGGTGTACACACAGGCAGGCATCGCTCCCGCCCAGCTCTCGGCAGCCAAAGACACTGGAGAGCATCGTCCCCTCTGGTCAGGGAGGCAAGCAGTGATTCTCGACAGTCTCTTCATTTGTCATGTTTGAATTTTTAAACAGCAAACATGGTACAGTCTCTTAAAAAGAAATTCTCCCTGCGCTCTGAGAGCTGGCTGGGCGGGGTGACGGGTGACCCTGTGGACTCAGGCGGCTTGCCTGTGTCGGGACGGCTGCCCACGGATTCTCACACACCAGCCCACTGCCCCTGGCCTCAGCTGTCTTCCTTTGGACTCAGCCATGAGGGGAGACTTCCGGGCGTGGGAGTGACTGAATGAGCCCATTCATTGATTCATTCATTGCTTGTTCATTAGTTGGTTGGTTCATTCATTCATTCATTCATTCATTCATATTTTTACTAAGAACTTGACATGCTAGGCACATGCATCCCATCTCATCTCCAGGACCACATGTGAAGTGGATGGTCTTATGTCCCTTCTATGGCTGGCAATATATTAGCTACAGCGACATAAATAACTGAGATGGAAATATCTAAGACACTGTGGCCATCTAAGACAGAGCTCGTAAACTAGGGGCACACAGATACGTGTGATTGGCCTGCACAGGGCTTTAAAAAGACTTTGGCAACCTAGGACCCGTGAACCCAGGGCCAGTGCTGGCTGGAGCTGAGTGTCCCTTGGGAGGGCATGTGTTCTGCAGTTCCGCCGGTCACTGCCGTCCCCCTTCTCTACTGCACCATACCAGGCTGGCTTCACTAAGCCCAAAGGCCTGGCCTCTGCAGGCACCTGAGTCTACATCCCCTGCACTGGGGCCGGCGGGATGGGCCACCTATCATCGACTTACAGGGCTGCCGAGCTGAAGTATCCCGCGGAAGGTGCCATTTCTATTCCAATCTGACCTTCAGCCGGCTGGCTGGAGAACTGAGCTCCTCTACTTTAAATTTCATCTGTGGACGGCGAGCGAGGGGCTGTCGGCATTGATATGTCTGTGGAACAAATTTTCACAATAGGGAATGTATAAAGTGCATGATAGAAAGGGAACGTCACTCAGCCTGGCAGGAGTGTGGGGCACCGGAGTGAGAAGAGACAAGCATCAAATTGGATAGAGATGATATCATGGATGGGTGCCAGGCTAAGCTATTGGAACCTTATTTTTTAGGCCACTTTTGTCTAATCAGACTTCTACCGTGATGGATATATCTTATTTATGTGCTGTCGCATAACGTCGCCTCTAGCCCCATGGGGGACGATTGAGCGTTGGAAATGGAGCTTGTAAGAATGATGAACTGAATTTTAAATTTTATTTAATCATCTTAGATTTCCGCAGCCCCGTTTGGCTAGGAGCTTATTGTGTTGGACAGCGCAGATTTAGGCCACAAGCAGCCGGTGAATGTGTTGGAGAGGGAAATGATACCAAGCCTGGGTCTTCAGAGGATGGATTTTCTAAGAGTGTCCACGGGCTTCCTGGGGCAGGTGGAAGTAGTTTGGAATGACATTGAGGATGCTTGGCGTCTATTAAGCATTACTGTGTCCACACACTGAGCTAAGATAAACTCATGAAATCTGCACAGAAACTGTATGAGAGAAGTACAATTCTTGTCCGCATTTTACCCACTAGGGAATCCACAACAAGGGCAAGGTCAATGGGCACATTCAAGGTTACGTAACTAAAAAATAGCCGCACCTGGGCGGAATCCGGGCAGCATGTTTGCAGAGCTTGAATCAGGAACCCCTCCATGGTGGAAGAGAGTAAATGAAGCTCCCCGAGAGCTTACGTTGTGCGGTCCCCTGCGATTGCACATCCGCACATGACATCTCGTTTAGATTTATTAACAATGATGTGACATCGCCAGCCTTATCTCCTTGATGGTTATTATGGAAACTTTGGCTCCTAGAGATGAGCTATCAAGGCAGGCTGATCCGTCTGTGGGGAGACCCGTTAAGATTTGATTACAAAAACTCCCCGTCTCCTCGGAGCTGGTGAGGGCAGCTAAGGTGGAGTCGGCGGGGAACGTATGGGAGGAGATGGTGCCAAAGATGTTGCGAGGGAAGAATCAGCGGGGCTTGGCAGATGACTGAATGGCGGGGGCGAGAGCTCGGGGGAGGACTTCTTCAGGAACAGTGAGGTGAATGACAAACACAAATGCACCCACCCTGCACAAGCAGAGAGTGTGGGCTCCAGAGGAAGACGAAGCTGGCTTCAAATGCGTGTCCCCGTGGGCTAGCCTGGGCCCCGGCATCAGCATCCCGGTGGATGGAGAGGGGATCCTAGCGCCTGCATCCCAGGACTGTGACGAGGGTTGGGTTGGGTTGCATCCCGGATGTGAACACCCAGTTGCAAACTCACAGTGCCCTGGCCATGGGAGTGGCTCTTAATGCCACCGAGGCCAGGTGTTGGGTGCAAATGGAATCAGATCTTTCTGCCTTCAATCACGGAGACGAGGAACCGTGCTTTATCGTGGGCACTAGGCAGAGTTGAAGACAGATAATCCCGCGGGTCAACCTCTATCCAGGAGAAAAGAGAGACCCCCCCTCCACCCTGCCACACACACATAAGCCATCACAGAGCACAATCTGCATGCTGAAATGCCCTGTTCAGAGAGACATAGCAAGTGGGTTAGGGTTCTTCAGCTTATCAGTGGTAAAAGGAGAGTTCAAACTGTGGTCAGTCTGACTCCAGAGGCTTGGTCAGTAACTTGTGCATGTGAGGGGCTTTGTCCGTGAGGATTGGCTGGTGTGGGGCATCTGGAGGGACTTGAGAGCCTGAGAAAGTGCTGAGGGCCCTTCTCTTTCTTCTTTGATCCCAAGTATCTGCAACTAGCGCTGGATTTTCTACCTCAGGTTGACTGTGGGTTTAGGGGCAAAGATGGGTTCCCCAGGACATTGGTTTTCCATTGTGGACTCCAGTGAGAATTGGGGGGACAAGGAGAATCAATGCCAAAGAAGAAATCATAAGATCTGATGATTCAGTCTACTCTTCTTTGGGATGTAATGAGTAAATTTTAGTGGTGAAGAGCTGGGAATTGGGGTGGTGGTGGCAGCAGATGCAGCATGAAGCAGAATTAGGGTTCTCAGTGGTTTCCTGGGGGAGATACCTCAGAGGTCCCTTGAATGGGACTCTATCTGCCACTTCTGGAATCAATCAAGGGTTCGTGATCTTTTGCTGGTATTAAATTCTTCATGTCACTATAACACAGATGGCACATGACCTTGTTGACCTTGCATGTAATCAGACAGAACTCAAGACTTCTTTCTTGTTCTTGGCTGGAATTGGACAGAAAATTCCCCTTCTAAACAGGCCACGTGTGCAGCCCACTTCTTGACCTTGACATAGTCCTTGCTCACCTAGCCCTTGGGCATTTGAGCTGGAGACCCCTGTTGTGGAGTCCTAATAAAGCAGGTGGATGCACGGGGCACAGAGGGCTGGCGGCTCCAGGCTTTCCAACCCCAGAGTGAGAGAACTAATTGAATAAATCACGAAGCGTTGAGGGATTCTTGGCTGTCCCCAGCTACCTGGGTGAAAGTAGGACCTGGTACATTTTTCCAACAATCCAGTAAACACGGCAGCCTGTTCTTGAAGAAGAGCTTCATCTTCTTCCCCCTGAGTTTGCCAAACAGAAATGAGGGGGTGTTTATTTGTTTCACAAAAAGGATCTAGTTTGTTTCTTAAAATAGCCAGCCCCACTCCTTTCTTGAAAGTATTTTCGTTAATGGGGAATCTGATGTGCTTGACTTCTCAGTAACATTCAGAGTAGAGGAATTACCTGCTCTGGAAGCCCCACCTCCCCCAGGCTGTTCCCAGCTGCTCCACAGCATGTGCTGGGTGGGGTGGGGGGAGGAGAGTTGGGTCACTTGACACATTGATTCCCCCTCAGTGGGTATGGCTTGTTTATCTCTGTGGCCGGTTGGAAGGATGCCTAAAGAGATGTTACCAATGGTGGATGGATGTCCTGTCACTCTCCACGGTGGTGACCACCTATGGATGCAATGCCCCATCAGGACATTACCCCAGAATTATGGTTGCTTCTCTTTCATGGCTGGTGATATTCATTCTCTCCCCCACTCACTCGCCAAACATCCATTTGCTGAATATCAGTTATGTACGTGGAGTTGGGATAGATGCTAGGAGGCTAGAGATGGGTCTCTCTAAAAAAAAAAAAAATGCATCAAGATAAGTAAGGTCAGAGTGGATATTTTGGAAGGTTAGAAGAAAGCTTCTAGAACAAATCACCTACTTGAAAATGGGGAGGAACAATTCCCAAAGTGTTTTGGGTCAAGGAGGGAATCTAAACCTCTGTAAGAGACCACTGAGAAACTTAAAATAATGGAGCTAAATAGAAAAGACAAGATGCATCCAGAATGATACTTAAAAGAGACGTCTTTAAAGTCTTTAAATTTTTAATGAAGAGGAACGGGAGTAAATTAACTGGTCAATTCAAACAGCTTTGAAAAGAGCAGTGCGTGATGGTCGCAGACATTTGTAGAAAACTCATTCCGCGGTAGACCCAGTTCTGAGTGTGGGTGAATTCCTCTAAGTCTGACCATGCCACCGTTTTGGGGACTGTTATTATTATTATCATAGTGCAGAGAGGAAGCGGAAGCCTGGGAGATCAGATAATATACCCCTCCTATTAAGGTTTGGACAGAGGATCCAAACCTGGCCACCTGACTCCAGAATTCATATTCCTAACCAATGCATGATATAATGCAAATGCAGGTATGTAGGACGAAGGGGGAAAAAATCAAGACTAACAATTCATAAAGTAGAATAAAACCCAGAGAAATTGATAAACATACCCACAAGCTGCTGCTTTCAAATGATAGCATAATAGTTAACAAAGAAGATGAGTCAACTGAAAACTCACACCAAAGTTGTAATGAATGAAAACACGCTTACCACACACATGCACTGAAATTCTATTGCTTTCTCTTTGAAAATATTTTTTTTTCAAGTTGTAGATGGACACAATACCTTTATTTTATTTATTTATTGTTATGTGGTGCTGAGGACGGGACCCAGGGCCTCACATGGGCTAGGCAGGCGCTCTGCCTCTGAGCTACAACCCCAGCCTCCTTTTGCTTTCTTATTTGCAAACAAAGACCAGTTGGCAAATAAAATGGAAAAACGTCAAATTCACAATAGCATTAAAAAAAAAAAAAGTCCAAAAGAAAAAGAATCCCTCAGATGATACTAAGCAAGAAATGTGTAGAAAGATATGGAGAAAACTCAAGACTTTCTTGGGGGGATGTAAAATAAGACTTCAAACAAGATAACAATCAATTCCTGGGGGAATGACCTGGGGTTATCCAAATGTCCATTATCTTGAATTTATTTCCTAAATTTTAAGATCATTTCACTCAAAGTCCCAATCATTTTTTTTTTTTTTTTGGATGCAGGGACAGACTTAATGCAATTCCAGTAAAAAATTTCCTCTGATATTTTAAAAATCTTGATGAAACAAATTCTAAAGTTCTCTTGGAGAATAAGCATGCGGTGATAGCTAAGAAAATGTTGAAAATCAGGATAATGAGAGAGGACTTCCCTGCCAAGATGCAGCCTATTACAAAGCTACTATAATTAAAACCCCTATTGCCACACTTCAAGACAGATCAGTGGGAAAAACAGGAGGCCCAGAGACAGACTCCAGTGTGTGTAATTATTGAACTATAATAAAGTTGGCATTTGAAGTCTGTGGGAAAGGGATGAATTATTCAATCAAGGGTGCTGGGGCAATTGGTTACCTATTTTGAAAAAAAAAAAAAAAGGGGCAAATTAGATTCTCATTTCGCATCAGGTTCCAAGACATTGTGGATGGATTAAAATGAAGAGGAAAAAGAATAATATTTATGTGACCTTAGTGCATGAAGGCTTTTGAAACGTAGTATCCTTTGCTTAGTTTTTCCTTACAGCGTCTTGAAAGTTATATTGTGTATTTCTGTTCTGACTTCTAGCCTTGTTAACACACACATTGAAGCTTATAATGTCCTCTGTGTGGTTTTTTTCAATACCTATCATCTCTCAAGGAATGGAAAACTCAGTGTTTCAATTTTATAGCACACTTTCTTCTTTTTTTTGGGGGGGTGGTGCATTGGAGATTGAACTCAGGGGCACTCTACCACTGAGCCCCATCCCCAGCCCTATTTTGTATTTTATTTAGAGTCAGGGTCTCACTGAGTTGCTTAGGGCCTCACTGTTGCTGAGGCTGGCTTTGAACTCAAATTCCTCCTGCCTCAGCCTCCCGAGCTGCTGGGATGACAGGCCTGCGCCATTGTGCCTGGCTCAATTTTATCCCCACGTCTTATGACTTATGTTCTCTGTTCCCCTCTCTCTCTCTCTCTCTCTCTCTCTCTCTCTCTCTCTCTCTCTCTTTCTCTCTCTCTGTTTTAAAATTTTATATGTATGGAAAGTATAAAAATGTAGAAAAGTTGACAGATTAATATAATGAATCCTCATGTGTACATCACCCAGGTTCAATCAAATGACCTGTTAAACCAATGTTTTTCATCAATAGCACTAACCCCAGCATACTGAATTATTTTGAATTAAAGTATTTTTTAAAGTATTTATTTTTTTAGTTATAGGTGGATCCAATATCTTCATTTTATTTTTATGTGGGGCTGAGGATTGAACCCAGTGCCTCATGCATGTGAGGCGAGCACTCTTCCTCTGAGCCACAATCCCAGCCCCATGAATTAAAGTATTTTATCTATAAAGAGTTTAAGATGTACCTGCAGGGATAAGAATTCTATTTTTTTAAAGCCACAATACCATGATTACACCAAATTTTTTCTATTTCCCTAATATCAATTATAATAATTCTCTACTATCTTTAAAAAAATAGCCAATGTATCATTTCCCTGATCGCCTCATAATTTTTAAAACTATTTGTTTATGCAAATTAGGATTCCAAGAAGGTCCACCATATATTGCATTTAATGGATCTGTTTCTTTTATCTATCTATCTATCTATCTTATATCTTTAGATGTTGATGGACCTTTATTTGATTGATTTATTTTTATGTGGTGCTGAGAGTCGAACCCTGTACCTCACACATGTTAGGCAAGCGCTCTACCACTGAGCCACAACCCCAGCCCAGATCTGTTTCTTAAATTTGTTTGAATATGTAAGTTTCTCCTCTATATCCTCCCTCTTGCAGTTTGTGGGAAAAAAATCATATTGGTTGCTTTTGAACTTGTCCATATTATGTTCCTTTCATGTGAGTGCAGGATTGGAGGTTGGGCGATGGCTTCTCTGTGGTGTCATTGAACATGATTTCCCCGTTGCCTGTATTTTTTGTAAATTTGTAGTTGCATTAAGAGGCCTGAACTGACACAGACTTGGTTACTTGGCTGAGTTCTTCCTAGATGGCGGGGTCAGTTTTTGTCGAGGCCGGTGGTAGTGTTTTGCAATTGCTGATGGTTGTCTGGATGCATTATATCACTAGGGGGTAGCTTTCATGTACTCAGCAAGCACCTTAGAAAGGCTCTGAGCTGGTCTGAAAGCTTGGTGCCCGTCCTCCTGGAACTAGGAGATTATGAAAGACTGTAAAAGACAAAACTAAAAAACAGATTCAAACAAACAAACAAAAAATCACTTGTATTTTGCATATATTGTCTGGCTACCCCTTCCTCTGACCCATCTCCAGATAGCAGAGCCATACCTTAGAGGCACTTAATGCCCATAATTCCAGTACACACGTATGGACCTCAACACAATCTCCTTCACCGCTGCCTGATTTAAGAAACAATGTTGTATTTTCAGACCCATGGAAGTCTAGGCCCTTTAAGGGATCTTCAGGTGACCTGGAGCATAGGTGATCTTTTGAACCCCAGTTAACCCCAGTCAATGCCAGGGTGCGAGGTGCAACCTTCGTATACACAAGAGTTTGCCATCCACAAAGGACAAAATGCAAAAACGTTCTTGTTTATTTAGGCGTGAAACCTTTTCTTGTGTGAAGTCCAAGTTTAACCATCTCTCCGCACCCTGGACCCCTACTGCTCCTTCTTCCCAACCTCTCACCCTGTCTCTTCTTTTGCAGTTTGCTGCTTTGTCGTGCACAAGCGGTGTCATGAATTCGTCACATTCTCCTGCCCCGGCGCGGATAAGGGCCCAGCCTCTGATGTAAGTAATGCACCTTGGTGGCTTTTTTTTTGTGTCCCGAGGTGGCACATTCTTGTGCATGAATGCTCGTGGTGTGTTTAGACAGACGAGTGAGGTTCTTCTCACTCTAAGGCCTTGGTGGCCCCTACAGCCTCTGAGACAGTCCTTGCAGTGGGGGACACAACGAACCAAAATGTATCCAGAGAGGCCTTGGCTAGACAGAGTTTCTCTGGTATGATTCTGCTAAACGTCTTTACCCTTGAAGCAGGGTACAGGGTGTGTGCAAGCTCTTCCTGGTTGGCCTCCTGGACAAGGTAGTTTTGGGGCAACCTTCAATGCACTTTATAGTTCTGAGTTCAGGAGGGTCTTGATATCGAGGACCAAGAATTAGGAGGAAATGAGTTAATCCCCCAACTGGGCATCCCAAAGTCTGTTGGGAGGTAGGGAAGCTAGACAAATACTTTTTGTTTGGATCCTCATGAACTTATTTTAATATGGATTAGAAAACCATATTTCATAGCGTTTTTATACTTACTGTAGGGATATAAAATTTCCTACCTAAGTAAAGGTTTTGGGGGTTCAGCAAATATAAGTCGATTGAAGGAAAATATTTAGTCAATGACAGGATGAGACGGATACGGCAAAAGTTTGGGTACAAGTTTGTCCCAAGTTTGGGGTACTTGGTTGATTGCCGACACAATAGCAATTTATAGATCGCACCCTCTTCTTTCCTTTGGGCAGAGTCTGCTTTTCATGCCAGAAATTGAAAATGTCTGATACCTTGTGTTCCCAGAAACTGAGAATGTGCCCCAAACCTGCTGTTGGGACCTGAGGGGAAGACTGGGGGAAGGCTTCAAGGAAAAAGTTTTCCTTTCTTTTAGGGAAGAGACATCCCTTCCTTTTACTTTCGGATATTTTTGTGTGAGGATGTGTGCTTAAGCATTGTGGCAGCTCTTTTGGGTCAACGAGGGAGACACAGCTGGTTTCCTGAGCATGGCAGAGTGGAAGAGTTGAAGGAATAGGGGTCGCTGATGACACTGTTGAGCTGCTGAGTCACTTCTGAGTCTTCTTATCCCCCAATCAAAGAGATAAGACGTTCTCCTTGGTCAAGTATCTTGGGGTATTCTTTTCTATGCAGCTAGAACTGCCTCATTGCCAGGGCTTTCCGCTGTTCAGTGAGGAACTGCATTCAGCATGCCCCACGCCCCACGCCTCACTCCTAGTTCCCTTGTTTTCTGCTGCTTTCTAGAATTTTCCCCACTGGCTTAGTCTCAGGTCCTGTGATGCACAAAACTGACCGCTGACCTCGGATTGTCTGAAATGAGGTGTGATGACCTTCTGTCCCTGAATGTCCTGTTAGCCTCCTACCAGTGTTCCATGGCCATTTCGCTGAAACTCAGGGGACATCTCTGATGCCCTGTTCATGCGCACGCCTGAGAGTCCGAGCTGCTGACACTTCACCTGGAGAACAAGGACTCGAGGTGCAGAACTCCACCCACCCAACCTAGCACGGCCCCCGCGCCCCTGCGGCTCTGTTGGCCGAGATGAAAGTTGGAACCGTTTGCCACGTTCTCTGCCTCCTACTCCCTGGCCCTTCGAGGGCTGTTTTTTTTTTTTTTTTTTGTTGTTGCTCCCTAGGAAACCAGGCAGGGGGGTCTTGGGAGATGCCTGACCCCCTTATGCAGCTCTCAGATCAAACCAAGACCCGACACTGAGGTAGTAGGCCAGGGGGGTCATTCCCATATTCTGCCTCTCTCTGTCAGATGTGTCTGTTGCCTGAGTCAGAAACTCAGTTCAAACTGGATTTCATGAAAAGAGACATTTTTTTGGTCCCTGGAATTGAAAAGCCCGAGGACTGGCTTTAGGCACCGTAAATCAAAAGGGCTTAAATAAAGTCCTCAGGATCCTCTTCCTCCACTCCTTGGCTCAGCCTTCCTCGGGGTTGGTCTCATTTTCAGGAAGGCTTTTCTCCTGTGGCGGCAGGATGGCTCTCACACCTTTCGCCTTAGATCTTCTACCCCAGGGCCAAGACCTCAGGTCTCAGTGGACCACAAGTCACAGGGAGCCTGAACGATGGCTTAAAGCCGATTGGCTACGCTGGCTTGGTCACGTGCTGCTGTGGTTTCTGAATGCTTTGTCTCCCTCCCCAAATTCATAGGTTGGCATCCTAGGCCCCAAGGTGATGGCATGAGGAGGTGGGGACCTTGGAAAGTGATCAGGTCATAAGGAAGGAACCTTCAGGAATGAAATTGATGCCTTATTAAAAGGGACCCCAGAGAGATGCCTCACCCCTTCCACCCTGTGAGACAACAGCCAGAAAACAGCTGTGGAACGAGGAAACGAGTCTGCCCGTGCCTTCACCTTGGGCTTACCCTCGAGAACTTGGAATCTCCTTATTACCACCCGGTTTTTAGTATTTTGGTATTTCATTATCAGCAATCCCGGCTGAAGATTTTGTTACCAAGCACGTGTCTCGAGGAACAGAATTTTAAGGCAGTGTTCTGAATGGGTTCTGGGGGCTTTGCGATCGAGCCAGTCAGCCTGCGGTCTCTGGTGCCGTTTCTCTGAAGCCCAGGATCGACGGGTCCAGGAATCCAGGGGGGGTAGAAATGGGGGTGACATCACTCACCATCACCCCTGGTGACCCGTTAGCCGTATTTTTGCTGCCTCGTCCCACGAATTTATGCTCTGCCAGCCTAGAGGTCTCAGCTCCGGCAGGAGAGCAGCTCGTCCCAGGGACTTGTACGATGATTTTGTTTGAACTGGAAGTTAAGGCCACCAGCTGGCCACGTGGGGGGCCCCTCGTGCCTCGGTGTCAACAGGTCAAGAGAGAGGAATGGAGTTGGCCGGGGTGATTGCTCTGGACTCCCAGGGGAAGCCGGTCTACTCCACAACAGAGCAAGAGAAGAACGGGTCTGGAATACAGGGCTCCCTTAGGGCGTCTCTTAGTACCGCGATTGGGGTCAACGGGAAACAACAGCAGCCCAGGCTGGCAGGGTTAAGGGGAGAAAGTTTGGGTCACCCTGCCCGGGGCTTGCTGAGAGCAAAAGGGAAACACATGGGCAGCAGGAAGTGGTTTGAAGTACCACTGATGACCTTGTGATCAGCTAGAAGCATAAAGACTGATTGTGAATTCTCTCTTAATTTTGTTATGAATCCATTTTGTATACACACACACACACACAAATATGAAGCAGTTGTCTTTGTTTTCTTCCCTGTCTTAGTCTCTTATCCTTGATCATATGATGCATTGATTTCCTATCAGTATTTCAGCACGGTTGATTTGACATGTTGGTACTTATGATGCAGGATTTCCAGAGAAGAGAAACAGATGCTCGGGGAATTTACCTCCTCTGGGGAAGGGATTGGTGTGTTTTTCAGTTGTGCAAGGTCTCGTTGTATTGACTTGGGTGGAATTACAGCCTTGTTGTTATTATTATTATTATTATTATTATTTGGAAATTTCAGTTGGGTTTGAAGGGATGGGGAGGGTGCCGGGTGGAGCCAGGCTAGGCTCGTGCCGGCGAATTCCATGTGTCAACTTGACTGGGATACGAGATGCCCAGATTGCTTTGAAAACCGTATTCTGAGGTCTATGAGGGTGTTCCCAGAAGGGATCAGTGTTTCAGAGAGTGGACTGAAGAAGGAAGACCCTAGACTGTTGAGGGTCCAAATAGAACAGAAAGGTACAAGGAGGAGGATCGCCCTCTCTGTCAGAGCCGGGACACCCGTCTTGGCACACTTTAGATATCAGTACCCTTGGTCCTTAACCCTTTAGAATTGGGCCAGGACTTAGGCCACTGGATCCTTTGCTTCTCACACCTTTGGACTGAGTATACCACAGCCTCATAATCACTTGATAAATCCATTCCTGTACCCATATCGACATCCACCTCTATCCCAGGGGCTCTGTTTCTCTGGAGAACCCTGGGCCCACTCCTGGAGATGACAGTCCCGGACACTCACCCCATGGTTCGAGAGTAGGGACTAGACGGTCCCTCTAAGGAACACCAGATAAGTAGTATTTTGTACTGGGGTTCCAACCTCAGACTGTGGAACCAGCCTTCTTAGGGCTTAAGCCTGCAGGACCTTGGGACAAATTATTTAAATATCTTCTTGCCTTAGATTCTTAGCTGAAATGGGGTAGATAGTAGTTCTTACCTTATTAGCACTGCTGTGAGTGTCGAATGCATAAATATCGATGAAGGCACGTCGGACAGGGTCTGGTATACCTATGTGATCAAGACAGTGGTGAGAACAATAGTGAATGCAGGTAGGACAGTCAGCAAGGACAGGCCAGGGAAGTCTGAAGGATGGCAGGCTCTCTGTCTAGCACCTGGCTGTCCTTCTTAAGAGAGTGTGGCTCCAGGTGTTAATACCCGCCCCCCTTCCCACTGCTTCAGGCCTGGGGACAGCAGGAGGCGCGTCCTGCAGCCAGAGTGCACGGGACTTGGCAGCCTCCCTGCAACGAGTCTATCTCTGGATGCCGTTCCAAGAAGGCCGGTTGGCACCAAGGGTGATGGATTGATTCAGACTCCCGAAATGGCTTGACTGAGTTCATTGACCTTTTTTCTGCCTGTAGTTGGAGGCATGATTAAGGATCTGGCCACGCCTGCTTGGCCACCTGGCCAGCCTTTCTCTTGGCTGCTCCTGTGTTCATGTAGGTCTAGAGCAAGTGTCCTTTCCTACCAGGTGACCTTGGAGGAGCTGGCGTGCGGAAGGTTCATGGAGCCGGAATGTACAGCTCCATCCATGAAAAATGATATGTGTTGGGTTCCAACCTTTATTCTCTGGCTATTCAGAGCCCATGCCTATAATCCCAGTGGCTTGGGAGGCTGAGGCAGGAGGACTGTGAGTTCAAAGCCAGCCTCTGCAAAAGTGAGGCACTAAGCAACTCAGTGAGACCCTGTCTCTAAATAAAACACAAAATAGGGCTGGGAGGTGGGGCTCAGTGGTCAAGTGCCCCTGAGTTCGATACCTGGTAACCCCCCCCCCCCAAATAAATAAATAAAAGCCCATTTGGAGCCAGGATATATCCTGGATATTGGTAGAACTTCATGAAGTTGACGTTATTCTTCAAGTTGGTCCACATCATGGTTTATTGAGGCAACTTAGTGAACCAGGCACTGTCCCAGTGACCCTAGCTACTGACCCAATCTTTTAATGCCATTGGGGAGAGACATTATTATATATGGCATTCACCACCAGAGGATCTTAAACATGGCGGAGTTCATGGATGATGACTTCCTGTCATCGATAGGCAGCTTCCTGGTCATTGGTCTCATTGAGTTGGAAGAACTCAATTCTGTCTCTTGGACCTCTGAGAAAGACTGAGTCTCTGGGACTTCTGTAGGCACTGTATATGGACATTATGGGCTACCTGACACTCAGAATATGGACCACAGACACAGCCTCCTATGAGATCGCAGAGCTAGGAGGAGAGGAATGGCCTCCAAGGGCTGAGACGAGGGTGAGTCGAGTGACTCAAGAATGGACACAGAGTTAGGGGTTCTTGTCTGGCCAGATCCAGAGCACCTCGCCCCGTGCACCAGAGCTTTCTAAGCCTCTGAGTCAGGTTTGCTAATGTCCAACTGGACCGAGCTAGTCAGTCTGAGGGCCAAGTCCAAGTTCAAATGACAGAGACATGGAGTCCACTGCCTCAATGCATAAGGAAAATCTAGGGTGAATCTACTGGGTCTCCTGTTAACCCAAGGGGCCACCACCAAACAGAATCCCCGAGGACCCTCACCCTGGACTTCTTAAAAGATCCGTAGACGGCCTCATCCAGGGAGGTGAGCATACCTCACTTGTTCCCTGCCCCAGGTCCCCAGCTGGATTAGCCACCTCGGGCTACACATGGGTACTGTGGCCTTTTATTGGCCATGTCCATGGTGGTTAAGACATACTTGCATTTAAGGACTGATTCTCTCAGGTACACCTTAGGGGAATTGGAGCTTGTCTTTTTATTTCTCTGTGCCTCTGTGTCTTAGTTACAACGTTATCAGTACAGCGATAATTCAAAACAACATTTACAATGAAAATAAAAAGAGTAACAAGCAAACAAACGACCAACAGATTGACAGCAAAAGGAAGTCCCACGTGGAATTCGGGGCTCAGCGCCCACGGGGCAGCCAAGGGCATTGCCACGGCGCCACCTTCTCCCTTATCAAGGAAGGATCCATAGTTTCCACCTTCTCCCTCATCAAGGAAGGATCCATGCATCTACTTAGCTCTACCCAGAGTGCGCCCGAGCGGGGTCATGACTGTGTCCATTTCTATCACTTTGCACAAAATCTTTAATTCAGGGATGCGTTGCTGAGATAAGAACCCAGACTTTGAAGCCAGAAAACCTGGGCGTCAGGTTTCAACTCTGCCATGAACTGCTCCCGTGACCTTGGGAAAATAATTTAAATTCTGTGATCATCCGTTGATCGATTTAAAAATGGGCAAAATGAGACCGAAATCATAGGCTTTTTTTGAGTGTTCATGAAGGGCCACTCCTGGAATGGTACCGGGCACCCAGAAGGTGTTCAATAAATGGCTTTAAAAATCATTATTAATATACGGAGGCATCTCCTCCTGCTCAAGAAAGGATGCAGGCTACTTTCTGGCCCACCAGGGAATGATAAGCTAATAATAATAGCTAACCGCATTGATCCCGGGCTCTGCGCCCATCAGTACAAAAGGGCAGAGGGACTCTGGTTGACTTGTCTAAAAAAAAGACACTTTCTTCAATATTTTATGGTTTCAGAAATCACTTGTGATCTCAACATTATTAAACCTCATCATTTTCAACCTAAGTATGACAATTCTAGGAATTTCTGCTGAGTAATAATTTAAGGATATGCATCTACTTAGCCAGATTGACCTTCTTCTATGGCATTGGTATTTATAGTCACAAAAATCTGGAAATGACTCAAGTGACTGCCGATTAGGGTTTATGCAAGTGGAAATATATCCGTGTGATGAAACGCTTTGCCGGGATTAAATGTCCCATTGTCTGAGGTGATGGGAAAGTTCTTGGCTGGGATGGTTGCTCTACAGCATCCGCGCTCTTCAAAAACCCATCAAACTCCTGCTTAAAACCTGTCCATCACTGTATGGAAATTACAGCTTAATAAAGAGTCACAGTGATTAAAATGTCTTCGGCCTGGGGAGATATGGTCAATGTATATGGCCAAATGTAAAAGAGCAGACAGCAGAATATTAGCTATGGCATACAAAATACATGTAGGCAGATGTGAATTTGGTGTCGACATATCTTATATACAGAGATATGGTAAATGGTGGTATAAAGGTGTATTAAGAATTGTAATGCAATTAATAATAATTATTATTATTTGTGTGTCTTGATCTCAAGTCACCTGAGGCCCTGGAGAAAGAGGGTGAGTTGTAGCTGTGCCAGGCCAAGGCCCCACCCATTTCCTGCTCCACATGAGTGACAGACAGGAAGATCATGTCCATCCTCAGGACAGAGGCTGACCCCCTCCTGCATGGTGTTCAGTCTTCCTGGCTCAGAAGCAGCAGCCCCCGTGATTTGTGTCCAGTAGGGACCTTTCAGGTCTCCTAGCTCCTTCTAGGACCGAAGCAAGTTAGGACTGAACATCTCTCTTGACGACACCATCTCCTGATCTGAAAGCCCCCTCTGTATCTCTTTGTAGTGGTGATTCCATCCAAACCCGTTCGTCCTTCTTCCTCGTTTATCTGTTTTCTGTCTAAATCTGAAAGGGCTGACATTACATCCTCTTCACAAAATTCTTCAGTCTGTGGCTTCTGCATTCATAGCAAAGGTGCTCAGTAGCAGAGGTGCCCGTTATCAAATGCCAAACGGAGGCTTTAGGAGGGAGGGCGTGGGTGGAGGTACCTTGGCCTGTCCAGCTCAGAGGTTTGCTGTCACCAAACGTCCCAGTTAGCCAAAGGACTGCTGTAAGGTTATTTTGTGTTTAATGGGATTAAGGCCATCCGTGCGGGAGAAGGAAGAACAGCCCAAGTGGAGCAACTGCTTTGTGGATGACGTTGACTCTCCACCCTGAGAGAGCCAAGCTCCGTGGCCAGGCATGACACAGAGGGCATGTCTGGGAATGTGGGTTTCCACCACAGGGAGTCTCATCCTTGCCGATAGGTTGCATGCAACAGAAACTGCCTTTGGGTTAACTCAAATTAGAAAGGAATTCACTGGAAAAGATATGGTGTACCTCCGGGAGCTGAAAGAAATCTTGAACAACCAGACCAACTCCATCTGATTTAGATTCCTTTAACCCTAAATTCAGATTCTGAAAGGAGAGAGATTATTTGGTCAAGCTCAAGTGACCTAATCAACCCTTGATTGGGCTTTTAAAGTGTGCATCTAAACACAGTGGACTTTTCAAAGGGGAATTGAGACACTGTTATGGAGAAGAAGAAAACAGAGAGGATGCTCTGAGCAAACCCAAGCATGTATCCTGAACACTATTTTGCAGATCACAGGCTGGCGGAATGTCTAGTGATTAATTGGATCAATATCTGGAAAGGTTACCATATTGGTCTAGGGAATCTGCATTTTTAAGAGTTCTCGGGTATTTCTGATGGGTACCCGGGTTTGAATTCCAGGTTCACTGCTGACTGGCTAAATAATCTTGGGCCAGTTACTGAACCTTTCTGCCTCAGCTTCCTTATCTGGAAAAAGAAGATAAAAGAGCACCCCTATTTCACAGATGAGCCGTTTCATGGTCAAGCCTTCACACAGCTCTGGCGCCTTGGACATGCTGATTAATATTCTCACCCCTGGTCCTTTTGAGTCTTAGATTGTGAGTTTTGGGAGTCCTGACTTATTTTGGCCTTGAGGACATCCATCTTCCTTTCCACCAAATGGAAATACCGAGGCATCTCCCATGTGTCCGGTGGGAGAAGGGTCCATCGGTGACCAATGCAAGTCTGTGACGGTCAAGGGCGTGCTACACACTTCTGCTCCCCTTTGTCCTGGGCCGACAACTTTTGAAGTGCACAACCAGCTGGTAAAGGTCAGAATGAATCGCTTCTAAACGGCCCTTCGTCCCTCACTGTCACCAAGACACAGCGCTTCATGCCATGGAGGAAGAAGTGACTCCAAGGTGCCAAAGGAACAGAGAACAGGAAACCAACCATTTTTCCTGTGCAGAGCGGGGAGCTGCAGAGATTTGAATGAGCCTGAGACATCCTCTCTTAGGAATTATTTTGACTTCTCCTGGTTGGGGGTCAGGACCAGACTCAGCATCTGATAAAGGAAAATTTCCCACAAAACCCCCGCCTCTAAGCTAGCAGGCCTGGAGGGAAATGCAGAAATCAGAGGGCAGATGTCCCTGGAGGCAGGCACCCTGGACGGATGTGCAAGATCCTGGTTGGGGAGTCCAGGGGCTGCATTTCTAGTCTTTCTGCTTGATATTTTTCATTCCCAAAGGCTCCTCCACCTCCAGTGGTCTGGGATTGTAGGATTTCCAAATATTCTTTCATTTAAAAAAGTACTGTCGGAGAGCCAGCATCCATAGATATAACTCTGTTATAAGCATTTTACATGCAATGACTCTTTATTCTTCCTTACACCTTACGAGGTAGTGCTAAAGGCAGGTAGGTCAGGGAACCTGCCCAGATCCCTGCTGGCCAGGTTCGGCTGCCTGCCTGTGTGAGAAAGAGCCGAATGATATAAAAAGGGAAGACGAATGTTTCTGCAGTTTGATCCAGCTAGGGAGAAGCAGCCAGGTGGTTTCTTTCCCAGTCTTCCAGAAGTTCTTACAATTTATAGAAACAGGAGCCAGGAGACAGACCCATGCAGCTGTAGCTAGCCAGAGAACTTGTGGGGTTTCAGCCTCCCTGAGGTGCAGTCTGGCCAGAGGGAGGTTCCTCAGTTTTTCTATGCACAACATGAGGAAGTTCAGGGTACGGAAAAGCAGTTACCAGGAAGTTGCTTTTCATTTTAAAGGGGCTCTGTTTCACCAGATCCCTGTTCTCACCCCTCACTTCACAGATGAGGAAACTGAGGCACTCAGACTTGTCCAAGGTCACATAACGAGTAAGGAAGCCCACTTCTAAACCTCGGCAGCCTGGCCCTCATTTCTGGGTTCTTACCTAGTAACACAGCACCCTACAACCTGCACAAAAGCAGCGAACAGAGGTGGGCACCCCTTTTCTCTGAGCACTCTCTTTTTGAATATTCTCCCCCCAAAACTCTAGGTCCCTGCAGCCTGCACTCCATTTGGTCTAGATGCAGGGGAGCCTCTCCCAAGCTGGTCCAATCAGATTCCTGCCTCTAGGGATTTAGGATTGGAAATCAAAGTGGCTGGCTTTAGTGAGGGCTGGTCACATGTTTTTTTGGGAAAACTATTGTTATGTGAAAAATACTTTGTAAAAAAAAACTATTATAGCCAGCCATGGTGCCCCACTACCCATCACGGTAACTACTACCCAGGTGACCGATCGTTTGCCGGTATCCCACCCTCCAAGGGCAATTCTTATTTTACTTTGGAAAGAACACTTCCCTGAGATCTACCCTCTTACTAAACTCTCGAGCGTATAGGATGTTCTTGTTGGCGGAAGGTACCTGGTTGCCCAGAAGATCTCTAGAGCTCATTCATCTTGCTTGATTGGCGACTGCCCATTTCTCCCTCCTTCCTGCCCCTAGTGACAGTCCTTGCATCCCCTGAGTCTATGCAGGTCACTTTAGATACTTCTCCTAAATGTCAGCATGCAGCGTTTGTCAAGGGTCTGGCTTAACATAATGTCCTCAAGGCAACCGTGTCCTTTCACTTTGTGGAATTTCCTGGTGAATTTTACTGGGGATTGAACTCAGGGGCGCTCAACCACTAAGCCCCATCCCCAGCCCTATTTCGTATTTTATTTAGAGACAGGGTCTCACCGAGTTGCTTAGTGCCTCGGTTTTGCTGAGGCTGGCTTTGAACTCTTGATCCTCCTGTCTCAGCCTCCAGAGCCACTGGGATTACAAGTGGGCGCCACCATGTCTGGCGGTAGTTCCACTTTTTAATGTTTTGTGGAACCTCCTTGTGTTTTGTGGGCTCGGGACTCGATTACCCAATTCTCCAAAAAGCATGCAAATGACCAACAGATATATGAAAAATAGTGCTCAGCATCGCTTTATCACCAGGGAAATGCAAATCGAACCCACAATGAGATCTCACCTCATGCCTAATAAGATAAACAGTATTTTTTTAAAAACCTAAAAGACAACAGGTGCTGGTGAGGACGCGAGAAATTGGAACCCTTGCACACGGTTGGTGCAAATACAAAAATGGTCCAGCCACTATGGCAACGGCTTCCCTGCCTTTGAACTCTGTGTAAATAAAATGACCCTCTCTGGTGCCCAGGACTTTCCTCTGTGCTCTGCGGTGGCTGCGTGACTTTGAAAGGACACAGAGCATCCAGTTCATCAGAATGGCCACCTTCTAACCAGCACGGACTGGGCAAGTGAGCAAAGGAGCCACGTTGTGATTTCAGGGGTGTCCAAATGGCCCGTGCACACACTCAACTCCATCAATAAAATATTCCCAGCTCTTTAAAGGAACAAGGTCCAGATTTTCCAACTTTTCCAGAGAAGGCTGAAATCTCCTGAATTCAGACATTGGCTTATAACTGGAGAGTTACAAAGATGTTTTTCTTTTCTTTTTGCACTGGGGATTGAACTCAGAGGGCGCTTAACCTCTGAGCCACATCCCCTGCCCTTTTTTGTTTGTTTGTTTTTTTGTTTTGAGACAGGGTCTCCCTGAGTTGCTGAGGGCTGGCTTTGAACTCTGGATCCTCCTGTCTCAGCCTCCTGAGCCGCTGGGATGACAGGCATGTGCCACCATGCCCTGCAGTGGTGTCCTTTTTTCAAACACATTTTTGGACTAGATTCATCAGGGGACCTCAGGTTTACAACTTGTGCATATGCAGGACTCTCAGTGGGAGGTCTCTCTTCTTTTGGGGACGGAAAGGAGATGTAAATGCAGCCAGATCGGGCCTTCTTTGGGAAGGGAAGAGACAGCAACCATCCAAAGCCAAGAGCTTAAAGGAAGGCAGAGGTCTTTTTGTCTCTTGGAGGTCTAAGCTGGCCGGGTTACGCCCACTTCCCAAACCTTGCGCCCAGCTCTGATTAGGAACCCATAGCGACAGCGCCCCCTGCTGTCCCAAGCGCTCTCCTACTGTCCAGTGGGATCTGCAGGCGGGTCCTGCAGTCAGTCACCTGCTTCTCTCTCTGAGGCTCAG
Organism: Spermophilus citellus; assembly: GCF_964194105.1. Lineage (NCBI taxonomy): Eukaryota > Metazoa > Chordata > Mammalia > Rodentia > Sciuridae > Spermophilus > Spermophilus citellus. The sequence goes on from NC_138187.1 coordinate 17,118,664, forward strand.
GGAAGAAGTCCTTCTGCATTCTGAGTCTGCTGTTAGGAAGGACAGCCCAGGCACCCACCGGGACTCACCTTCGCTTCCTGCACTTGGTCAACCCTCTAACTTTGTATTTTTTTAAATTGGAAGTGGGGCGAGAACCAGGCTAGGGTGTCCTTCCCTGCACCCCAGACTCACAATTCCTCTATGTCGAAAATAGTTCAAGAGTTTCTGGCATTTGTTTGGCTCCCTTCCCTGATCTTGGACTGAAATAGACTTTTCTCTTATTTTTAAACAATACCTTCTGGTACTTTTCGTGGTGGTTTGGGGTGGAGGGCAGAGTGAAGCCTACGGGTTTCAAGTTGGGGTGCTGCACATGAACCAAGAGCATGGGCTTTGAGACCAGCCGTATCTTGATGCTGTCACCTCCTAGCTGTGTGCTTTGGATGAGTCACTTAACCTCTCTGTTCCTCTGTTTGTTCACTTACAGGATGAGGCTTATAATACATCTACTTCTTAGAAGTATTGTGAGTATTAAATTTTAAGTTAATATATGCAAGGAGCTTAGTGTCTGGCATAGCCTATAAATAGTTGCCTGACCCAGATCTACTTTTGCCATCCATCCGGGCCTTTAGGTCCCCTTACCTCTGCATCTCAGATCTTCCTTGTGAAACTTTGCCTTTGATCCTTTTCTTCCCTTAACTGTAAATCTCCCTAATTCCTCGGGGCAGTGGTCAATTTCCCAGGTCTCTTCCCATGTGTTCTCAGACTTACCTTCATCCTCATCTTCTCTCTGCTGCCAAATCTGACTGAATAGTAATTATACCTCCTGAATCATGATTTTAGCCAACACTTACATAGCACTTATTATATGCCAGGTGCTGTTCTAAGTGATTTGCATACATAGCTTGTATATTCCTTATCCAAAATGCTTGGAACCAGGAATGTTTAAAATTTCTGTTTTTTTTTTAATTTGGAACATTTGCATGTACCTAATGAGATATCTTAGGGACGGAACCCAAATCTCAACACAAAACTCATTTATCTGATACACATAAGCTAAAGGTAATTTTATACAACATTTTGGGTGCACCTGTGTCTGCGCTGTGACCTGTTGCCTGAGGTCAGGTTTGGGGTTTTCATTGTGCAGTTTTGAGGCTCCAAACTTTCTGGATTTTTGAGCATTTGGAGTTTTCAGACGAGGGGGTGCTCAGCTGCACTAACTTATTTAATCAGAGCTTTTTAACAAAGTCCTCGTGTCTGAGCCCATGAAGGAGTCAAAGTTCCCAGCTGATCTTAAAGTGCACCCAGGGCTGAGAGCCCCGGGGAGGCATGCCCATCCACTAAGCCACAGCTCAAGCTTGACTTCTGGGGGGCGGGGGGCCTGCCCTGGCCTCCCTAATGAGGTCAATTCCTCATACGGGTATGCAGAGCCCCACACACCTCTCCTTGATGTCACACATCAGACAGGTGACTTTACATTTACAGTCAGCCTTCCGAATCTGCAGGTCTCCCATCTCTGGATTCAGCCAACCGTGGGTTGAAAATCTTTGGGGGAAAAAAAAATAGTTGCATCTGTATTGAGCAAGTACCACTTTTTAAAAAATTTAAATCCTTGTCATTATTCCTTAACCAGTACAGTATGACAATTATGGGTATAACATTTACATTATATGAAGTATTAAAAGTAATCTAGAGCCGGGTGCAGGGTTGCAGGCTTGTAATTCCAGCAGCTCGGGAGGCTGAGGCGGGAGGCTGAGGCGGGAGGATCGAAAGTTCAAAGCCAGCCTCAGCAAAAAAGTGAAGTGCTAAACAACCCTGTGAGACCCTGTCTCTAAATACAATACACAAAATAGGACTGGGGATGTGGCTCAGTGGTGGAGTGCCCCTGAGTTCAATCCCCAGTACCTAAAAAAACAAAGTAATCTAGAGATGATTCAGAGTGGCCCAGAGGATGTGCCTACATTGTAGGCAAATACTACACCTTTTTCTATCAGGGACTTGAGCATCCAAAGACTTCAGTATCTACAGGGTCCTAAAACCAATCCCTTGTGAGTACCAAGGGACAGCTATATTCACAGGGTGACAAAGAGCTCCAATTCTGTTCCCCAAATCATTCACCGTGTGATCTTGGACAACTTCCTTGACTTTTCTGGGCCTCAGTTTTCTCTCCTCTTAAACGGGGATAACAAACTTATTTCTCATGGCCACCGAGGATCAACTGAGATAATGTCAGGCATTATTTGCATGACGCCTGGCAGCCGGGGATCGCTGTCCGGTACAAGAATAATGATGACATTTATCATGCCCACCTGCAGGAGGGATGTGGGGTCAGTGTCTGCAGTTTGATCAGCCCACACCTAGCCCAGGGCGGGGCACTTCATAGCCCTGTCCCTTGAATCTCAGAGTGGCCCCCTGGGCTGTTTTCTGTAAAGGAGGAAGGGTAGGAGGAGGCTTGCAGAGTCTTGTGGCTGTCACCTCCTGGTGGGGATCCCTCGGCTCCCAGCCTGCGGGGGGGGGGGGGGGGGGCTTGCTGGGTCCAGTCTCCAGCGCAGCAGTGGCCGGTGGCCCCCTGCTTCCCGATTCCCTTGGCAAGGACAGGAGACTCCTGTCCCTCACACTCTCGCCCACCTTCCACCCCTGCCCTCCCGAGGCTCAGACTCGGCTGTGCCAGCACCTGGGCTGCAGAGGGGGCCGTGTGCACCGGGGGTCGAGCTGACAGTGTCCCCACGGGCTCTAGGTCTGGCCTTGGGTGACCCCCCCCCAGCCGCCCAGCCACGTGCTCAGGGGCGGGGGCGGGGAGCCGAGGGGACTGGCTGCGGGTTTGGGGAGTGACGGAGGGTTTAGTTATAGCCCGAGAGTGTGATCCCCCGAAACCCTCTCCTGTCCTGGGGCGGGGAGTGCTCCCCGGCCCCCCCACAGGCAGAGGCCGGCGCTGTCTCTGAACAGCGCGGGGACCACTGAGACCCTCGGAACTCGCGGGCTCCCTTCCGGGGAATTCCCAGCTCAACCCCTTTGTTTTCTGAAGGGGGAACTGAGATCAGACCAGGGAAGTGACTTGCCCCAGGTCACAGATGTCATTTTTATTTTAGGCTGATATGTATCGATTGTGTACTTCATGCCAGTTACTAAGCGCAATATGAATTCTGTTAGAAAGCAGGAACATTTATACCTCTTAGATTCAACAAACAATGTGCCTCGGTCGGTGCTGAGCCCTTGACAGATATTAACCCATTAAATTGTCATCATCCTATGAGGGTTTAGTGCGACTTTTATTATTATTATTTGCATTTTAAAGGTGAGGACACCTGGGCACAGAGAGGTTAGGAAACCTGTCCAAGGTCACACAGCTGGGAATTCACTGAGTTGGGAGCCGTTCCCAGACAGTCTAGCTTCACAGGGCAATCTACTATATGCTCTAGTGTCTCTTCACAGGACAATTCCTCCTGTCCATTTTGCAGATGAGAAAACTAAGGCTTGCTAAAGGGTAAATCCTTTGAACAGAGTTGCCCTACTGGGAAGTGACGGAACTGGGAGTGCATTTTCATTCTGTAGCTTTTCTCCTGGGGACTGGGGTCTCCTAGGTGGAAACAGGGCCTGGGGTGGCGGGCAGCACAGCTGGGTCATCTGGGGCTGCCTGGGTGGGGGCAGAGCTACCTGCTGGCTCGTCCTTCAGATCTCAGCTCACCCTCCCCTTCCCCGGAGCGGCCAGCACCTCTCTGACCAGAGGAACCCCTCGTTAGGGCTGGAAGCTTTAGTGGAGGGAATTGGCACAGGAAATCGAGACCCAAGTCCCAAACGTAGGGACGTGTCTGGAGTTGCTTGGGAGATGTCCCAGTGCAGCAGATACAGGGAAGACCTGGTGGGTAAAAATTAATAATAGTAATAGCTGGAATTTATGGAGCGTCTGTGCCAGGCAACCCTAGTGGAGACTGCAAGTGGTTCCCTCCCCTGGCAATCCTAGGAAATAAAAATTGTTAACCCTGTTACATAAGAAAACTGAAGTACAGGAGAGGCTGAGCAACGTGGCCGGCAGGGACAGAGCTGGGACCTGGCAGAGCTGGTGGGTGAGTCCAGGTGGCCCAGAACCTCACCTTCTGAAGACCCTACGAAGCCCTCTCTGGGTGGTGCCCTGAATCCCCCACCAGGCTGAGAGTCCCCTGAGCAGTTGTGGGCGTCACCCCTGCCAGACCAGGCATGGCGATGGAGCTGAATCTTCAGGTCCAGGGCTTGACGCTTTGAAGCTTCTCGGGGTGGGGGCTGCCTGCACCTGGAGCCTTCCAGAAGAATCTTACCAGCCAGCTCTGGAGGGCCGTGGAGGAAGAGGACTCCCGATTTGACCCCAGAGAAGCCTGCGCCGCTTTCTGCAGCCTGGTGGATGGACGCAGCTGTGTGTCTGGTTGCCCTTGGTTACCCTGGTTGACCTTGGGATCAGGCAGGAGTTTCAAACTCAGATGCACAAAGGGGCTGCGCAGTAACCACGAAGAGCTGCAAGTTGCTATCCCTTATCCAAAAAGCTTTCCGCCTGAAGTGTTTGGGTTTCAAACTTTTTTTTTCCTGATTGTGGAAAATTTGCATATATATAAAGAGATACATTGGGGCTAGAAGCCACTTCTAAATATAAAACTCATTTATGCTTCCTGTATACCAAATATACCAAATACACATAGATAAGGGTAATTTTTTGTGGGGGGGGGGTACTGGGGATTGAACTCAGGGGCACTCCACCACTGAGCCTCATCCCCAGCCCTGTTTTGTATTTTATCTAGAGACGGTCTCCCTGAATTGCTTAGCACTTTGCTTTCGCTGAGGCTGGCCTTGAACTCATGATCCTCCTGCCTCAGCCTCCCAAGCTGCTGGGATTACAGGCATGTGCCACCGTGCCTGTCTAACTAAGGGTAATTTAATGTCATTTTTAAAAGCACCTGTGTGTTGATTGAGGATCGTCCACCCGAGGTCAGAAGTGTGGAGTTTCCCGCTTATGGTATCATATTGGTGCTCAAAGAGTTTCAGAGTTTGCAGAATTTTCCGATCTGGGGACTTGGGATGCTCCATGTGGATGTGCCTCATGTGAAGGTCACGGCCATGGGGACAGCTGGCCCAGTGTCATCCCAGGTCTTAAACAGTGTTCTGAGGATTTCCTTATCAAAGTCCTGCTCACCTGGCTGGGAGTCCCACCCCGGGGCCTGTGTGGCCATGGCCGGGCTGGAAGCGCATCTCTGGACGGGGTTTCATGTGTGCCATGGAGGGAGGTGTCGCCAGGTGGAGACCCACTGGCCTGGCTGGTCAATTGAGACATTCATGGAAAACACCGGCAGAAAAGCCCGGCTTGGAAGAGACTACGTTAATGTGACCGATGGCCATTTGGATGAGGGAATCCAAGGAAAATGATCAAGACCCCCTCCTGAGTATTTTAACTAACATCTGGTTATAAAATAAGCGCACAAATAATTCTTCTGTATTTAACAATTTAACAATGCTAATTCCATGTGAATTTTTTTCTCCTCATCGCCCCCCCCCCCCATCGCCTTCTCCCCCTCCCCTGCCCCTCCTGCCAGCCCTGGCTGGACATCACCCACGGCGGAACCCTAGCTCAGTGCCTTAGCTTACTTAGCTGTAGCACCCAGCTCTGCTCAGTGCCTTATAGTGTAAGGCGAGGAAAAAAAACCAATGTAAAAATGTAAAAGCAGGCGGTAAGGCTGGGGGAGGGGCTGGTGGGTTTGGGGGATGCATGTTTTTAGATACTAAAATATTACAAACCTAGAGCATATTAAAATAGTATGGTATGGAGGCAGGAATAGAGGGATCAGCGGAGCATTAAAAACAACCAAGCATGCCTAAGAAACGGGTGTGCCATAAAACAGGCGTTTCGGATGGGCAGGGGAAAGGGAGATGGCATGCCTGTGTGGTTACGACTGGCTAAACAGTAAGAAAAGAAATGAGTGTCCTTCCCCAGAGCTCGTGCTGAGATGAATTTCAAAGGCAATGATGAGGTCAATGTCAACAACAACAACAACAAAATGAAATCACCAAAAGACTAGAGGAAAATATTGGGAGAGGCTTGTAAATATGACAGCAGAGACAGAGACCTTACAGGAGAAGGGGGAGATGGGATTTGACTGAGACGGTGGGTGCGCACACACGTATTATGTGTGATGAAAAGATCATCAAGCAAACCAAAAGGCCCACGGAAACGTGGAGAAACACTTCCTGTTTCGATCCCAGGTGAGTAGTTCATATCTTTAATTAACACAGAGGGAAGCTTCTTACAAGGGATTGAAAAGAAACCAACTTTACCAGACGCAAAGGACTCAGCCAAAGGAGAGGAAAGGAATGGTGACAATGACCGGGTTAAGTGTTTATTTTTGCTAGTGACTGTTGGGCAGTTTCCATGTCCAGGGTCTTCCTGAGCCCTCTCATTAACCCAGGAATTAGGTATTGTCATCATCTCCCCATTTTCTTAAAAGGGTTAAATCACTTGCCCCCCCCCCCAGGTCAAAAAGCTAATAATGACCGCAGCCAGGAGTGAGGTTTGAACGTGGCTATTAATTAACCCTGAATGTTGTCTACGGTTTTCTGTAACCCAGGAAATCCTATTCAAGATGCTGCCAGCGCTGACAACGATAGACACTTGTCACTGAAATTGAAGGATCTGATTATTTGCCAGGGGGCAGAGGCTAGCAGAAGGCGGGCGTCTTGAATGGATGAAGCACCCCCACCTGGGGGGGGGCACATAAGCTCTTTTATGTGGCCTCATCAGTTCTATTCATTCTCTCCTGCAGGCACAAACCTCAAGATGGTCACCCTATTACATTGTCCCCTTTCAGTGGTGGCTTGTGTAATTACAGCTTCTAACATGACACTCAGTTCAGTTCACACCACCTCGGCCCACCCAGCCTCAGTGAAGCGTTCCCTGCTCTTCTGTCCCTGGGAACAATTGCCTGACCTCTTGTTGGTGGCCAGGGGCTTAGCCTGGTGGCACCCGTGAGTTCCAGCATCGTGGTGCGAGCCTTGAGATTTTTTTTTTTTTTTTTTTTTTTTGCACCCAATGCATCCTAACAAATTTTCCTCCCTTCTACTCCATTCTTTCCTGCCTGCTTAGGTAATCACTTCTAGTGGGCTTCCTTGTGTCCTTCTGTTCCTACAGAGGTGCAACTAGTTAAGAATATACTCTCTCATCCAGACTCGAACTCACATGAAAGGTGGCAACGGATATATATTCTTCATTACCTTGGTTTATTTTCATTGTTTGGAAATTTCCAGAATAATATATCCCTGTTAGGGGTGTAGCTCAGCATAGAGCACATGCTTAGTCAGTGCAAGACTCTGGGATCAATCCCCAGAACCAAAAAATACATGTGCATATGTGTGTGTGTGTGTGTGTGTGTGTGTGTGTGTGTGTGTGTGTATGCACATATATATCCTCGATTTATCCTGGTTTGAATGTTACTTAATATATACAAGTATCAGAATATCATGGTATCCCATAAACATGCATCACTTTTATGTTTGTTCAAAGGATTTTGATCATTAACCATTCAGTGATTAAAAGGAAAAATACATCCTTGAGTTTTTTTCCCCCACATTTGCACAGAGAATGTCCTTATTCTTCTTCATACCTGAGCAGCCGCCCGTGGTGTGACATTTAAGCAACTCCCTTCCAGTGACACACACTTAACTTGTTGTAAAGTTTTGCTATTGTAAATGAACAACCATGCACATACAGTGTTTCCTGGAATCCAGGAAAAATTCCTGGAAGTAAGAAGATTGGGTCAAAGGGGAAAAGCATTTGTGATTTTGATAAATAGTGCCAAATTGCCCCCACAGGGTAGCACCAACTGGCCCGCCTGGGGGGGATCACACTCCTCCCTTTCCCCCAGCATCTCGCCTTTCCCCCAGCTTCTCGCCTTCCCCCCAGCTTCTCGCCTTCCCCCCAGCTTCTCCCCTCCCCCCAGCTTCTCCCCTCCCCCAGCTTCTCCCCTTCCCCCAGCTTCTCCCCTTCCCTCCACCTTCTCCCCTACCCCCAGCTTCTCCCCTTCCCTCCAGCTTCTTCCCTTCCCCCAGCTTCTCCCTTCCCCCCAGCTTCTCCCCTTCCCCCCAGCTTTTCCCCTTTCCCCAGCTTCTCCCCTTCCCCCAGTTTCTCCCCTTACCTCCAGCTTCTCCCCTTCCCTCCAGCTTCTCCCTTCCCTCCAGCTTCTCCCCTTCCCCCAGCTTCTCCCCTCCCCCCAGCTTCTCCCCTCCCCCCCAGCTTCTCAGCAGCAGCCATTGGTATGAACATTTTCAAACTTCAGGAGTTGTCTGTTTCATTTTAGGGCATATTAGAAAATAAAAAAGCTGATTTCCATGAATTCACATTTTTAAAAAGTTTTTTAAAAAACAGGTTGATTAAAACAAAAATGACATATTGAGTTAAATGGTATTCTAGGTGGTATAGTCAACAGTGTTGTAGGTGATCCATAGAGATGCCAAACCTGGACAGCTCATGACCGAAGTTTGGAAGATGTCACCGTGATTGCTCTTTTTCCTCTTTGGAATAATAAAGCAGGAGCTTGTGCTTCCTGGGGGCAGGGTGTTCTGTGGAGCGCTTTCTCATCACAGCCCATCTATGAGGTGGGTGCTGTGGTTATCCCCACTTTCTGGACCAGGCACCAGAGACTCAGAGAGGGTGTTGCCTGCCTGGGGTCACACAGTGCACCTCGCCTGTGCTGGTTATTTCCAGCTGGGCTCTCAGTCTGGCCTTGCCCACCTATCTGCTGAGAATGGCACCTTCAGGGGCATTCATGGCCTGTGTGTCTGGGGATGACTCTGCTCTCACTCCCTCCTCTGGCTGACCCTGCACCTTTGCTTCTGTGCTTTGGTTTAGCCTCCTGGTGCCCGTGGCTTTGCCTCACCCCAGCCAGATTCCAGCCACCTGTGAACAAATCCACAAGGCCATTCAGACTGAGCAAGGCTATTTTAGGTTTGGAATTAGAGGTTTAAAGATTTTTTTTTTGGTTGGTCTTTGATCTGCACTTTCTTCTTCCTCAGCCCTCTGTGTCCGGGGTCAGGTGATGGGCTAAAGATGCTGAGCTGGATCTGCTTGTCCTTTGGTGCCGGACATTTGTCACTATGGAGACTGGTGGGGAGTGGGTGTGGGGGTGGGGAACAGGAACCTGAGCGGCCTATCACTGGCCAGGGCTGGATTTGTATGAGGAAGGGTGGCCTCATCCCTGTTGGGTTGGATACCTCAGGAAGGCTGAGGAGCAGCCAGGCAGCAGGTGACACTCAGGTGCCCCCACTCAGCCAGCCGTATTGTGGGAGCCTGGGAAGCTCGGGCTCCAATCCTGGCTCTTCTCCTTCCTTGTGCTTTGTGACCTTGGACAAGTTACCTCTCTAAGCCCCACTTTGCTCACCTGGAATACCAAGACAGTAATGACCCCTCCCATGCGGAGTATTAGGAGGACTTATTGACCTGATTCAGAATGCTTAGCACGGTGCTCCAAGAGGAGAGGAAATGCTCCAAGGATGTTGGTAGTAAAAGTCACGATTGCAGATTGTTCTTTGCTTTTATTCAGCTGTCTCTTGAATCAGGGTCAGAAGCGATTGGAAACTTGGAAATCCAGCTGCCTAGACCTAAGCAATCACATGAACTAGTAGCAAGAGGGGTCATTCGAGGACCTTGCGGAAGGCTGATTCCTTGGGGTTCGAGCAATGACCGAACACTGGACATCCAGGGGCCAGGCTGCGGCAGGGTTGCAGTAGTTCCCAGCCTGCTTCTGAAAGCACTTTTCACTGAGCCAGATGAGCTCATTTTGGAGTTTAGGGGATATGTTCACCTGTGGTTGTCCCAGACAAAGGACTGACTGTAGGGAGGAGGAGGACGAGTTGAGAAGCTTGCAAGGGGTGAGTAGGAAGGGGGAAGAGTGAAGACAGTAGGGAATGGTGGGGACTGTGGAAAATTGGAAAGCTCATCTCCTTCTAAAAGAAGGAACTGCTGCTCGGTCCTCAGACATGTACCTCAGGTATTGACACAACTGGTGATTTCTCAAAAGGAGCCGGAAATTTACCTTGTTTAATCTGACATTTCATGACTTTTAAAGATAGTCCAATTTTTTAAGGAATATCCTATGAACCAACTGTGCAGGCTTGATATGGCCTGTGGGCTCTTGATCGTGACCTTTTGGCGTGAAGGAGGAGCCCGGACTGGGATGGTTCAGGCTCTAGGTGGTCCAGAGGGGTCCACCGGAGTGGCCTGGGATCAGTTGGGAGCTCAGACTGTAAAATGAGGTGGCGGTGGGATTAGAACAGAGAAGGAGGCCACGTCTCTGAATGGGATCGGAACCAGACCCCAGGGAGAGTGATGGCGTAGAGGTTACGGGGCTGGTCCACCGGCGCCCTCTCACCTTGCCTCTGCAGGACCAGCAACTAAGGAGTTACCGCCCAGCACACCTCGGCCCTGCTGATTGGTCCAGTTAATCCATTCTGATTGGTCAGTGGGCGGAGCCTGTGCCAGAGCCAATGTAGATACCTTGCTTGACTCTTCTCCCCGGTTGCAGTAATTGCCACCTTGGATTGGCTGAAGCCCCAAGGAGAGCTTTAGAGGACACAAGAAGGCAGATGGAACAGGAAGACAGGGTGCCAGGCCTCTGAGGGTCATGCATGCCAACCCTGGGATCACGTGACCTTTGTCCTCGATTCTCTCTGCTCCTTGGAGCCCACTCTAAAAACCAGACGCCTCAGCCTGAAGCTGCAGATCTCTTGGCCTCTACCTGCAGCTCAGCTGCTCAGCAGACTTGACCCTGGAGTCAAGTGTCCACTCTGCCCTAGCCAGCTACAGCCAGGGGTTGGACTTCTTCAAGAGCAAATGTGGCTGTGGGGACCCTTCCATGTCAGACCTGGGCAGATGCCCGGCAAGATTCCCCTTGAGGATCCTGGAGTCATGTCCAGGTGTGGCTTTGGGGCTTTATTCTGTGCTCCAGGTGGCAGGAGGGAGGAGGACATAATTGATTGGGGCAAGACCTGGGTGGTCTGAAGGTGGTCTCCGACTGGTGGGTGGAGTTGATACTTTACAGGCCTGAGCCCCGTGAAATATTAGTTCAGGTATTGAGGTCGCAGAAACCTCCCACAACCTCTAAATAAGCTATAAATTAATTTAAAAAATTTTTATTTGGTACTGGGGATTGAACTCAGGGGTACTCAACCACTGAGCCACATCCCCTCCCTTGACAAGGTCTCACTGAGTTGCTTAGTGCCTCATTGGTGCTAAGGCTGGCTTTGAACTTGTCATCCTCCTGCCTCAGCCTCCTGAGCCACTGGAATTACAGGTGTGTGCCACTGCACCTGGCTAAGAAATCAACTTTTACTTGCAACCTGCCTAACTGACTTTACTGACCCTATCTGGCTCTGATCAGTCTTGCGCAGTCCTGAGTCATTTTTCGGTAACAGTACGTCTTTTCTGTAACAATTCTGGGCCTGGCTCAGAAACTCTCAGAGATGAACAGCTGCCGCACATCTCACTGACCTCTTAGTTACCAGCTGCCCTGAGAAACAATGTACTTGCTGAGGCTGGGAAGCCATGTCACCCTTGGTCGCTGGCTTCCCTCATCTGTAAAACGGGTGTGTTAAGCAATAGGTAGCTCATAGGGACGTGATGGGGACTGAATGCTTTAATGCCTGATAAATCCCCTGAAACAGCTCTTGCTGTGAGTAAATGCTCCATACACATTACTCTCAATTATTAAATATTGACTGAGCGCCTTCTTTATGTCAAATATAATAATGCCCCGGGGATACAGCACTTAGCAGAATCGCCTATTTAATCGAACTTGTGAGAACCATCGGATTGTTTAAGTGCAACCATGCGGAAGATGTGGCAGAGGAGGACACAACTCTCCCTGTCCCTCCCCCCACTCCCATTTATTCCTGTGATAAGTTAGTCTGTCTCCTTCCTTCACAAACGCATCTCCAATACCTAGGAAGGACCTGGCCCTCTGTTAACTGGGTGAGTGAATATGAACGAATGAATGAAGCGCTATTTTAGCTGCCCCTTGGGAGATGAAGTGTTAATGGCGTGAAAGTGGGGAGAGAAGGGGGAAGGGAGAGTAAAGTGGTATCAGCACATCTCTGCAGGGGACCAGCCAGGGGACCTTGAGAAGTTACTCTCCATCCTAGGCCCTTTTCACAATGGTTAAAATAGGAACAAATAACACCTTCCACGTGGTGTGTCCCGAGGATTGGAGTGAACCTGAGACACCCAGCTCTCAGTATACAAGTTGTCTCTTCCCTCCCCATTCTTGCTGAGGCTGGGAAGTACACTTGATATGTCCTATCATGGGAGGGACATGTGGAGATGGAGAAGGCTCTTGATAGTATTTGCTCAGAACTGCTTGAACCCTTCTCCCTGAGATCTGGCAAAGACATGCTTACATGCAGGAAAACCCACAGAGGCCCTGTATGGTGAGTTGGGATTTCTTCCTAAATCTTAAAGGAGCTGTTTTCTTGTGTACAAGGTAGGTCTATAGAGAGTCAAACCTTAACTGACAGCAAAGTCTTGACTTTAGCAATGTCAGAAAACCCAGAGGGGACCTCAGAAACCAAGAGGAGAGAGAGAGAACACCCCCAGACCATGGAGGAGAGCTGGCCCAGGCCATTCATGCCAAGCTTCTCAGAGTCAGACCCTGAGACCTGATCCCAGCAGCCTCCTGGGAGAGGTGAGGGAAAAAGATGGCGTGTCTGCCTTTTAACTCCTGTGCAAGCTCCTCCCACTGGGCCTGGGCCAATCAGGGTCTTAGAATCTAACCTACCAGAGAGAAACTCCTCCTCCTTGGAAGTTGAGTAGGGTCCAGCAAGAAGCCCAGAGCTCCCCCTACAGGCCAATACCAGTGGTGCACAGGGTTTCTTTTTAGGTTGATTTGGAACTGGCATCCCCAACCTTAAGGTGAATGCTCAAGGGACACGATAGGACGCGTTCTATGGCACAGGGCAGGGGACTTTTTCTAGGAAAAAGATGTCTGACTTGGTCTCTGTCCAGGAATGGAGACAAGGCTGGTTGAGCTGCCGTTCAGGAGCCTTTGGATTCGGTTTGGCAGTTTCCAAGCTCTGCTGTTGTTACTAAGGCAGCACGTGAGCAGGACAGGTGGCTGCTGGGGTCCTTCTGCATACTCTGAGCACTGTAGGACACTTCCGGCTAGAGCAGAGTGGACCCAGCCTCTCAAGTCTGGCCGTCCAGAGCTCTGCAAGGGCCAACAATTCATCTCTCTGACCTCAGAGGTTTGCAGAACCTTAAAAGAAACTGCAGCTCATTAAGAAGACGCAGGGTGACAGAGGCCGGCAGCAGCTGGGGATTTCCAGGGAGGCCTCTTGAGACAGCTTTTCATGCAACTGGCTTCATTTTATTTTTAACAACAGCAAAATTCACCCCAGTTACTAGACCATTCTAATCACTAATAGAAGTCCCCAGATGCGCCTCTTTCTGCTTAATCCCTTTTCCACTCCTGACCCTTTTGGATCACTGATCTGTTTCCTGTCCCCATAGTTCGCCCTTTCCTGGAACTTCCTATAAACAGACTCATGCATCGCCGGGCCCTCTCGGTTTGACTTCTTCTCTTAGCCTGGCGCTCTGGGGGCTCGTAAAGGTGGTTGCGGGATCTCTAAGATGTTCCTTCTTATTGCAGAGAGGCGTTCCCTTGGGTAGATGTGCCACAATTTATGTTTCCTCTTTGGAGCTATTATGAGCAAAGTGACTCTAAGTCTTCAAATACAGGTTTTGGATCCACACACGTTTTCATTTCACCTGGGTCTAGATTGCCGGGTTGTGTGCCGTAAAGAGTATGTTTAACTTTATGAGAAACAGCCACACTATTTTCCAAAGGGCCTTGGCCATTCACACGTCTTCCCTCCTGTATGAAAATTCCAGTGTGTTTTCTTCTCACTGGTACTCTATCTTTTTTTTTATACTGAGGATTGAACTCAGGGGCACTGGACCACTGAGCCCCATCCCCAGCCCTATTTTATATTTTATTTAGAGGCAGCGTCTCACTGAGTTGCCTAGTGCCTCACTTTTGCTGAGGCTGGCTTTGAACTCATGATACTCCTGCCTCAGACTCCTGAGCCTCTGGATATCTTGATACTTGTTTTAATTTACTAAACATTTGGCAATTTCAGTAGGTATGTGGACTATTTTTAAAATTTAAAAATAGCAGTTTCCTTAGGAGGACCGCTCATCACTTCAACAGCATATAAAATAGTATCTAATTATTGCATCTATTTATTTATTATTGCATCTATTTACTTGCTTCCTCGTTCGCTTTCTGGGTCTGTTACTGGCCTATCAATTTCAAGCACACGTCTCCACCTGCAGAGGGACCTGTGCATTGGCTGAGCTAATGGAGGAAGAGAGAAATAGCTATAGTAAAGACCGGGTTGTCAGATCAGCTCTTGGGGGGCAAACCTAATGCGTGTGCTATTAACTTGGGCCTTGCATTGTTTCACAGGAAAAGCAACTTTTGCACTAGGTTGGGAGAAAGAAGGAGTTTCGTAGTTAGAACCCTGAGAGAAGTAGAACACCTCTGGAAAGAGCAAGGAGGTGCACAGCCTGAGGCTGATGGGGGTGTGGCTCATTTGGGGGTGAAGGAGTTCTGGGTGCTGAGAACTTAGTTCCATGGCACAAGGCAGGAGGCTTTGTCTAGGAACCTGATGTATGACTTGGACTCTGTCCAGGAATGGAGACAAGGCTGGTTGAGCTACCGTTCAGGAGCTATTATGTGCCAGGGTCATAGTAATAATAATGCAGAAAATTCTAGTGCTTGCTATGTGCCAGGTGGATCTAAGATCTCTCGATGAGCTAATCCATTTCTTCTTCCCAACCATCTCACCCTATAATGATAGTCTGAGCACTATCATTATCTCCATTTTACAGACAAGGAAACAGAAGCAGAAAAAGAGGTTCTGTAACTTGCCCAGAGGCATGAGACTGAGAAGGAGCCAGGCAGTTGATACTCCAAAGTCTGTACCTTTAACCACGGTGCTACACTGCCAGGTTGGAACATGCTCATTAGTTAGGGAAACCTGTAAGCTGCTCTAATAAATAGCCCCACAAACATAGTGACTTCAGCAAGACAGAAGCTACATGTTCTCTCAGGCGTCAGCCCAAAGGGACAAAGTCCAAGGCTGAAAGGGTGGCTTTGTCCTTTCCCTACGTGGCTCCCAATTTGGGTTCCAGGTGGTCACTTTCAGTTCCCAGGTTTTAGGGAGGAGGAGAGGGATCAGGGAAGCTCATGCACATTCTTTGGAAGGCAATGACCCAGAAGCACATACATATCCCAGGAGCCAGAACCCAGCTGCTCAGCCTCACCCAGCTGCAAGGGAGGCTGGGAAATGTGGTCCCTAATTGGCTGGCCGTGGCCTCTGCTAAATCTCCAGGTTCTGTTATTAGAGGGAAGGATGGATGTTGGTGGGGACCTAGCAGTGTCTGCCGCAGTTGGCAGACTATTGGTTGAACCTGAACTTTGTTCTGTGGGTGATGAGGAACTGGCAAATGGGCTGTGAGTGGGGAAGGTAGGATTTTGTGCCTAGACTTGAGTTTTAGATCCCTCCAGCACTTGTTTGGAGAATAAAAGGGAAGGGGGGAAATAGGAAATTAAGTCTTGTGCCTGTCACTTTGTTTTGCTGTCTCTGAAGTCCCTGCTACAGGTAGGAGACAGTCCCTTGGGTTCTTGGGTGGTCAGTTGGAGGCTTTGCAGGCTCAGTGTGTGCTGGGGCGGAGCTGGAGTGGTCAGCTCTTATTCACTCCCTTGGTGACCGTTTGTCCCAGGGATCTAGCTCAGGTCCCAACAGGTGTGACGAATCCAGGGAGGCCCCTTTCCATCCTTGGTGAGTTCTCCAGTGACACTCGGCATAGCGTGGATCCTGGGCTTCCCACACTGACTGGCTTCTTTTGGTTGTTGTTTCTCTTGACCCTTAGGATCCCCGGAGCAAGCACAAGTTTAAGATCCACACCTACTCCAGCCCCACGTTTTGTGACCACTGTGGGTCCCTGCTGTACGGACTCATCCACCAGGGGATGAAATGTGACAGTAAGTACCTGCTCTCTCAGGCAGCCTCTATGACAGGCAGAGGCAGCGGGAAGGACTGCTTCCTCAAGGTTTGGGGGTCCAAGTCTATAGCACTGGGAGGGGCTGGTGCACCCAGAGACGGACAGACCTGCTCCCTGGCGCAGCTGAGGGTGCCAGGGGCACAGAGGAGCAGGGATCAGAGCCAAGGGAGATGCACAGATGCAGGGACAGAGGGACAGAGATGGCGCACGCAGACTCAGGGAGGGCTGCAGAGACACCCGTGGGACAGCTGGGACCCCCAGCGAGACGTAGGCGAAGCGGCCACCCTGGTGCGCTCTGCCCCAGGAGACATTCCTGACATCACCGCGCCCTGGACCCCCTGGACGTGGGGCTGATGCTCCCGGCAGGGTCCCGGGGCTCACTTCCTTCTCCCCCCACAACTGCCTTCCACGCTTGGCAACCTTCCCGCGGTGCCAGGGCTTGGGCTGGCTGGGAACGGGCTCCTCCGCACCTGCCGCTCCCTGGGGTCTCCCGAAATGTGGCCTGGGGCGACTCCGCCCCGCCCCAGAGGACACGGTCACCGTCCTGCAGCGGCCCCTGCTGCACAGATTTAGGGAACTCCCCTCACCACACCAGAGGTGACAGGGATGACACCGTGGAGGACGCGGAAGGGGACATTTGTGGGTCACAGGATGCATGAGATGGTGAGGGGCCACATTCAGCTTATCGGCGTGTTTCGTCCCTCTTCCTCTGGGTCTTCCTACTTTTCTGGTCGCGGTGGTCTACCTAGACGCCCTCTTCAGATCCCTCCTCCCCCACCCTGGGGAACCACCCAGGTGATGCCCTTCGGGGCAGTGGTGGTCACAGCGATGATTCACGGCCGTGCCAGGGTGGCCCGAAGGCCTGGCCCTCTGCCCTCAGTTTGGGACAACTCTGAAGGTGGGGACTGGGGAGAGGGTTGGAGAGGCCTTTGGATGCGATCTTGGCAGGGCCCGCTGGTCACTGCCTCCAAGGAAGAGGAGCAGGAAGGCCCAGCCTGCCCCCGAGGGAGGGGGCAGATGTCGGGGTCCCTGCCTGGGCCAGCCTGAGCCGTGCCCTGTCTCTCTGCCTTGGCAGCCTGCATGATGAATGTCCACAAGCGCTGCGTCATGAACGTCCCCAGCCTCTGTGGCACCGACCACACGGAGCGCCGTGGCCGCATCTACATCCAGGCCCACATTGACAGGGAGATCCTCATCGTCGTCGGTAGGTGGCCCTGGGGCTTCTGCAGAAGCTCCCCCCAACCCCGTCCTGGCCCAGCTTGACCTGGGTGTTTGAAGAGGGAGGATGGTGGGTGGTCGGGTGGTCAGAGGGGCGGAGGGTTGTGACGCCCCCTGTACCTGACAGCGGGTGTCCTTAGAAACTATAAGCCCTCAAAACTATGATGCAAGCCCCTCTGGGGCGGTGGGCTCAGAGGGGGCCACCTGAGCCCCCTGGACTTCTGATTTTATTTTTAAAACTTTTTAATTGACATATAATAACAGTGTGTATTCCTGGAATACAGTGTAATGTTTTGACACATGTGTACAATGTGTAATGATCAAATCAAAGCAATTAGCATATTCATCACCTGAAATTTTCTCTGTGTTGGGTACATTCCAGGGGCTTGTAGCTTTCACAGGATTCCCCAGTACCTTTCTTTCCCTCTTTCCCATTCTTTCTCTCAATACCTTAGAGTGCAATTCTATTTCCTTTATTCAGGTAGTAGAGAAGGGATGCTTGGTTCTTCCCCAAGCATTTCCAGCCCAGGGCGGCGGGGGGGGGGGGGGGGGGGAGGGGGACCATAGTCTTGAAGTTTGACACCAAATTTCAGAGAATGCTATGTCTTGGAGAGGAGGAGGTAGGAGGTGTGAAATCCAGGACGCACCCTGGGGCTTTCCATATAATTTAAATGTTTTTCTTTAACCCAGTGGAGGTCATCCTAGTGGTCACTGTTACACTATTCTGGGTACTTTTTGCCTGTTTAAAATACTTAATAGGAAAGAAGGAAATACAGTGTAGTGGAGAGGTCAGAGACCAGGTGAAGAAAAAGGGTTTTGTCTGTTGCTCACGAGGTCAGCCCTCAAGACAGACTTGGCTCATGCAAAATTGGAACTCCGCTGTGCTGGCCTGGCGGGTGCTCAGCCATAAGCCATGGTAAAACCAGAGCAGATGGAACTAAAACTTTGAAGGAATTCTGTCTTGTAGGCTTCTGACACAAACTGCTGTAGACTTTACATAACTAATTAATATAAACAAGATTTTATGAATCCGTAACTTAGAATATTAGTCATGGAAGACAGTGGTGTTTTGCAAAAACTGGTTTGTTTCTAAGGTCCCAGAATGGTTCTGTAGCTCTGATGTGCTGAGCCCAGGGTAGGGAAGGGCTTTACTTAAACCATATAAAAGTTGAAAAAATATCCTGGTAAAATACAACTCCTCTTTTAAATTGCAGTTTGTGAAGGCCAGTGAGCTTGTAGACAACACGCACTGCATCATGTGGGAGGAAGGAGAGACCCTTCTTGGCCTCCCAGGAGGATGCTATGGGGGCCCAGGGGAAAATCCTGCTTCTGCAGGACCCAAGAAAACAGCCCCCCCACCCCTTCACTGTCTAAACCACCTGGTACCCAAGGTTCAAAAAATGAAGCTCTTCTTCCCTCTAGTGTCAACATCTGGGAACTACAACAACTCAAAAATTTGCTGCAGGCAGCCACGTTGATAGAAAGGATTGGGTGCACAGTGCACAAATCCTTTTATGTTCTCTTTTCCAATCCCACAACAACGTTGAAAGATATCTCTCTACTCTGTCAACTTTATAAATAAAGCATCCGAGGCTCAGATAAGTTATACTGCCAAGAGCTCACACCATTGATGATAATAAAACAACAGCTAATGTTTATTAACGTGTCCATCATTAATGCAGAGCGCTTAGAGGCAGTGTCTTGTTTAAATTTTTCAGCAGCTCTAACGAGGAAAGCGTTTTTATTCTCCCCAGTAGGAGGTGGGCTTAGAGAGTCACATACGCTTTCTCGCCCAGGTCTCTCTGGCTCTTACCTACTATATTCTATACCAAGTTACTCTTCACCTCATTTTTGTTCCTTGAATCCCTTCCCTCCCCCATCTTATTGGTTCTCTTTGTGGTTTAGGTAGAGTACTCTGATGGACGGTCTTTGGGGAGTCTTTGTTCTGATATGGGGATTCAAGTTCTTTTCAAGTTCAAGGTCAGTGTCTGTCCCTTAATCATAGATATGCTCTGGCCCTTCCAGAGTCTTGGTGACAAGCCAGTGATTCTCAGGTAACCCCAGGACACACCTGGGAATGGGGTGGTATTCGTTTCCTAGGGCCACTGTGGCAAAGTAGCACATACCAGGTGGCATGAAGCAGGACGTTGGCTCTTTCAGGTTCTGGAGGCTGGAGATAAGAAATCAAGGGGCAGCAGGGCGGGCTCCTTTGGCGGGGCTCCGAGTGTGTCTCTTCCATGCCTGTCTCCTCACATCTGCCGCTGGCTGGTCGTCCGTGGAGTCCCTGGGCATCACTTGGGTCTCTGCCTCGTCCATCACATGCATTCTTACCTGGGATCTCTGGGGTCAGATATAGGGCCCACCCTGACCTACTATGACCTCATCTTAACTCGACTACATCTGCAGAGACCCTGTGTCCAAATAAGGCCACGTTCACAGGTACCAGGACGAGACCTTGCCTGTCTCTTTGTGGGAGACACAGTTCGACCCATAATAGAAGGCAAGAGAGTTGGGTGTCCCTTAAGAAGTGAGGGGTAGAATTTCTGCATGTGGAGGGCTCCGACAGGTGCAGCCGCCAGCCTTCTCCAGTTCTGGTGTGGTTTTCTAAGGGCTTTGTTATGGGGTGGCGTCATTGCCATCCTAAGAGAAACCGGGGACTTGACTCCCATCCCCGCAGAGCTGGGATGTGCGCCCGGGGCCCCGGGTCACGGTCCCCGTATGGCGCCTCCAGGAGGCCGTGTGCAGCCTGTACTCGGCATGTGGAGTGACTGATGACGGAAGAACCCGAGGCTCTGGCTACGTTCTCTGAACACAGCTGTTTTTGCTCCTGTGTTGTGTTGGGCTTCAGGAAAGGCCTGAGGGAAGCCTGGCGGGGCATGGGAAGGGGTCAGCGAGGGGGCAGCCTCTGTCAAGGACACGTGAACCTGGTCCCATGGGCTCCTCTGGACCAGGCCCTGTAGCACTGAGGAAGTCCTGCTTGGAGACAAGGGGACCGGTCTGTCACCCTCTAGGTCGGCAGTGCTATGAGATGACTGTGTCTCCAAAACCCACATATTGAAGCCCTGACCCCCCAGTGGGGTGGTATTTGGAGGTCATTAGGGAGCTAGTTAGAGTTAGATGAGGTCATGAGAGGGGAAGGGGAGAGGGAAGGGAGAGAGAGAGAGAGAGAGAGAGAGAGAGAGAGAGAGATAACTTGGGACTCTTCCTAGCACAGAGGTGGCCTTGTGGCGTGTGTTGAATTGAGCACCTCACCGGGACCCCAGGAGTAGGTGCTGTGTTGGGACTTCTCACTCACCACCGGCCCCCAGAATGTCCCTTGTGTTATCTTGGGAAATCCCAGCATCTCCAGGGGTTAAAGGGTTTCTAATCCCCTGGCTACTGAGACCCTGCTGGTAGGTCTGCCCCCGGGTTTCTCGCAGGTCACGATCGGAATGGAAGTGGTGTCGGATCCTCTTCTTTTAAACACCCGTCCGTGGCCTCCTACGGTCTTCAGGACAGACTGAGTCTGTCGTGATGGTCTTAGTCTCTCTCTTGAGGCCTTTCCATCCGTGCACCGTTCTCTCTCTCTTTCTCTCTCTCTCTCTGGCTCTCTCCTCCTCTCCCTGTATCTCTTCCTCTTCTTCTGGAGCTCAGCTCATTTGCAGGTATTCAGACCCACCTTGTGCTGGGAGTGGTTTTATGCTGGGTTCTGTCCCCAGCCACTTCCCCACAGAGCGCTGGCTCCATGCGGGTGGACGGAGTTTAGTTTCTTTGTCTCCCCCCTGATCCCCAGCACCCGCTGAGGTGGGCACCTCCAAACATCTGTGGGCTCAATTCAGCACTGTGACGGGGCAGATGGCTCAGAAAACCTACCAAGTCCATTTTGCCCGAGTTGGAGAGTGTTTATTTAGCTGGCCAGCTGGGAACGCTCCCCGCAGGACCCAGAACTGTCTGTGCAAGGAACAGCCCCGAGCCTGAGCACTTCAAGGTCTTTAAAGGCAGAAACCACATCCAGGTCGATGTAGCTCCAAGCAGGGGAACAGAAGCTGAATCGAGCAGTTAGCGAGACAATGCGACGGGTACATTGGCATTTCCCACGGGACGTTCCAGGTTGGCTTAGCGGCAAGCAAGCAGAAGGGAAGTGGGTCAAAATGACCCTAGCTGAGTGCAAGTTGGAGAATGGTTACCAACGTCTAGACAATCCATCTCTGCCAGGGTACACTGCCCCAGAAGAATGGGAACCAAAGAGAACAATTTTACATCATGTAAGAATTGCCCTTTGGTGCTGCCCAACATGCTACGCTAAGCAATTACTGATAGGTATGGAGGCAGGTGTTCCCATGGGAGAAGCCAGTCTCGTATGACAGGGAGTCTCAGGGTAGAGTGGAGTCTGGTTGGTCATTGCCCACATAGCCTGGCCCATAACAGTACCCTTCTGTTTTTATCAGCTTTTTTACTGCTGCTACTAAAAGGATCTCACCAGAACAATTTTAAAGAAGGAAAAGTTTATTTGAGGGCTACAAGGTTTCAGAGGTCTTAGTCCAAGGAAGGCCGCTCCATTGCTGGGCTCCAGGTGAGGCAGGACATCATGGCGGAAGAGAGAGGTGGAGGGAAGCAGCTCACATGGTGATCAGGAAGCAGAGAGACAGATTCCACTCTCCAGATACAAATATATACCCCACAGCCACGCCCCCAGTGAACCACTTCGTCTAGCCACACCCTACCCGCCTCCTGTCACCACCCAGTTAATGCCATCAGGGACTAATTCACTGATTAGGTTAAGGCTCTGACCCAATCATTTCTCCTCCAAACCCTCTTGCCTTGTCTCACATGTGAGCTTTGGGGGATACCTCACATCCACACCACAACACTTATCAACATAACAACAGCCACCCCTTTATTTATATTCCCATGTACATCACAACCATATTCTTAGCGGTCAAAAGTCATAGTCATGAATTCATATGCACCTTTGCCTCTATGATTATATCTCCCAAAGTTGGGGCTGATTCTTTTTTGGCAGAGAGGTACTGGGGTTTGAACCCAAGGGCATTTTCCCACTGAACTAGATCCTGAGTCCTTTTTATTTCAAGACAGGGTCTCACTAAGTTGCTGAGGGTCTTGCTAAATTGCTGAGGCTGGCCTCAAACTTGCAATCCTTTTGCCTCAGCCTCCTGAGTCGCTGGGGTGACAGATGTATACTAAAACCCCCAGCTGAGATGATTCTTAAAACAACAAAAGGAATTTTTTTGGATGTTTCTCTTTAGGATTCCAAATCAGTGTTCTGAGTATTGCACATTGTATTGTGATATACATAACTCCCAGGCAGACTTAGGCACTTCCAAAATGTGGTAGTTAAATCCATCCCAAGATCTGACATCCACACATCAAAAGAGGAACAGCATCAAAGAGGAGAAAATTCTTAACAGGTTATTGGAGAAAGTTGAAGGTCACATCCACCAACTCTCTAGATTCCAAAAGAGGCCTTAACAGCACTCTCAGGAAAAATGGATGTGGAAGTCTCATAGAAGCCATTATTATTATTATTATTATTATTATTATTATTTGGTACCAGGGATTGAACACAGGGCTGCTCAACTACTGAACCACATCCCCAGCCCTTTTTTATTTTTTATTTTGAGACAAGGGTCTTACTAAGTTGCTCAGGACCTCACTAAGTTGCTGAGGTTGGCTTTGAACCTGTGATCCTCCTGCCTCAACCTCCTGAGCCTCTAGGATGACAGGTGTGCACCACCATACCTGGCAAGACCCTCTTATTATTTAGAGAAGGTAAAGAAGTCCTTATGAGGATTCTAAGAAGGTAGGAAAAAGTACCAAAAGACCCATTGGAGGCCCTTCATCTGGGCGTTCCACCTGGGAATCTCACATCTGAAGCCAATATGGCAGGCCTGGAGCAGACCCAGTAGGGCAGGCCAGGGCATGCACTGACCCGATGGTGTGGTGGAGGCGAGGGTTGTGAGGAATGCTTAGGTGTTCACCATGCGAGGAGGGTGGTAGGAAGGTGAGGGGGGCTCTCTCTGTCATTCATTCAGGAAGGACCTGGGTACCAATGATGAGTGAAATCTGTCCTCTGCCTTCAAGTAGCTCACAGCACAGCAGGAGAGATGGACGTAGACAACATATTGCAATGTGGTAAATAGTGGGGCGGTGCCATGGGAGCTCACAGAGGGGAGCCTGAAGCTTCCAGAAGGAAACCACGGCTAAGCTGAGTTGGTAAAACATGTAGGAGCATCTAGATTGGGCAAGTTTTGTATCAGGGTAAATGAGAAAAATAATACTTAGCAGTGTTTATTGAGCACTTAGTACACGCCAGGTGCTTAACACAGACAGACTCATCTTCACAACACTCCTCTGTTATCAGTGTGGTTATGATCATTCCCATTTTGCATGGGAGGAAACTGAGGCAGTTTGTGAGTTGCACAACTTGCTGAAGTCACAGTGACTGATAGAGGGGGTTCACATTTGAGTGCAAGAGTCTGACTCCATGGATTTCAGTCTCTGATGTTGCATTCCTGGCTGAGAAAATAAGTTATGCAGATGTACCAGGGACCCGACCCAGCAGAGGGATGTGGGTCATTACCTGTGATTGGCTGTCCTAGGTTCTGGGATGTAACCTCCTCTAGAATTTCTTCATTCACTCATTCATGCATTCATCAGCAACATGTACCGGGTGTCTCCTGTTTTTCAAACATATCTTGGAGCCTTGGGGTACCACAGGAGACCAGATAAGCCTTCCCTGGCAGATGCCACATCCTGAGACCTTGCCAATTCCTTGGGGAATTTTCTGGAGTATTTTCTCATCCTTTCTTTTATAGGCCATGACACCTCTCCATCTTCTGGTCAGGTCAAAGTTCACTGTCACTCCTGGTTTTTCTCCCAAGACACTCTAGGTCCACAAATCCCTTTCTTTGGGTGATCTCTGTCAACCCTCTAAGGTGCCGGCATTTGGAACTCAAAGCCAGAGAGGACCTGAAGGTTATATTTACTTTTTGTCCTGCCATGTGTTTCCCCTGAGCCGCTCCCTGCTTGGGATGGAAAGAGAAGAAGGGGAAACGGAGTGAAGGAAACATCCAGGCAGAACTAATATCTCAAAATATGAGCTGATCACTCATCAGCTGGGAAGATAGAAAATGATCCGAAGCTAGGCCACTTGGGCCCACTAGAGGGCAGTCTGCGTCTTCAAAGCCACTTCTGAAAGGATCTCTGTAGAGTGAGGTCCCAATTCATAAGAGCACAGGTCCACCATGCCTTAATGGAAGGTGCTTCCGAGAAGAGTCCAGCTCACCCAGGCCCAGAGAAAGGCCACCCATGGAGCGGGAATAGGGACCTGTTCTGGGGATGCCCCCCCCACACACTTCCTTTTACATTACAGGGTTGAGTACACCTTATTCAGAGAGCTGGGTACCAGAAGTGTTTGGGATTTCAGATTTTTAAAGAATTTTTGGAATACTCATACATAGATAATGAGATATATCAGGGATGGGACCCAAGCCTAACCCAAAATCCGTTTATGTTTCATATACAATTTATACACGTAGCCTCAAGGCTGTGTATATACTATTTTAAAATAAATTTGTGCACAAAGCAAAATTTCACGGTGTAGAATTTTCCATTGCTGACACATGTCAGTGCTTTGAAAGCATTAGATTTGGGAGCATTTCGGATTTGGGATTTTCGGAATATGGATGCTCAACCTGTCCTGGTTGGTCACTCTTTCTCGACATTGTATTTGTTTGTTTGTTTATTTTTTGGTACCAAGGGTTGAACTCAGGGGTGCTTAACCACTGAGCCACATTAATAGCCCATTTTATTTTTTTATTTTGAGACAGGGTCTCACTAGATTGCTTTGGCCTTACTAAGTTGCTGAGGCTGGCTTTGAACTTGCAATCCTCCTGACTCAGCCTCTCCAGCCGCTGGAATAACAGGCATGTGCCACCGAGCCCAGCTCCTGCCTCAAAAATCTTTAAAAAGGCTGAGGATGTATCTGTGTCAGTGTAGAGCACTTGCCTAGCATGCGTGAGGCCCTGAGTTCAATCCTCAGTACCACAAAGAGAAAGGAAAACAGAAACAAAATAAAAAACCTTAGACTATATCATGCTTAATAGCTGTTCAATTTTTAAAGTGGTCCTAATATAGTAAAGCAGGTTTGTTGGAAACTCTTCATTGGGTCCTTATTGGAGAGCAAATTCCCTTAAACAAACTCTGCGAGACATCATTTCGAGGCCCTTTGCTTTCCTTCAGTGTGATTCTAACGAAGAATTGAGTCACATCACGTGTCCGTCTCCAGCATGCCACCGTCTTTTCTATACGTTATGGAGAGTTAGTTGTCTGCCCCCCTCCCCACATGAGGTCCTGGCAAAGGCCCCTTGTCCATCGTTCCTCTGAGGCCTACTGGCTTACGAATTTGTAGGTGTGTGTCTTTGACATTGAAATGGGGGATATTGGGCTTGAAACGGTGGGGGAAACGGGATGTCTTGTGACTCAGGTTTCCTTTTTTATCTTTCCTGAACAGTCTCATGAGAATAATCAAGGTCAGGCTACGTGTCTGAGGCCCCCAAGGCCCAGGAGGAGATTGCTACGCAGTCATTGTTCCTAAATGCCTGCAGAATGGCATTGAGGGAGGCATGCCAACACCTGCTGAGCTGTGACTGGTCACCGTCTTTGGGGAAAATGGCCCAATTGGGGATACAGCTCAGTTGGTAGAGTGCTTGACTCATATGCACAAGGAAGGCCCTGGATTCAATCCCCAGCAAAACACACACACACACACACACACACAAACATATACATATGCACATTTTGACTCTCATATCCTTTTTGGCAATGTGTCTCATTGAAATAAAACACCAGCATGCAATGAGATAAAGTCAGAGCAAGCATATTTAGAACCAACCTAATGAGGGTGTATCCACTCTATGGGCTGTTCTGTGGCTGCTGGCACAACGAATTAAAATAATCACGCAGGACTTCTATGGAGCTGGTCAGGTCCTGGTTTTTGAAATGGGAACTGGTTACCCAAGTGTATTCGCTTCTTGAAAATTCATCAGGCTGCCCAGTGATAAAGTGTACGATTTATGTATATTATAGTTTGTATTATATATCTCTATACGTATTTTTTTTTTTTTACTTACAAAACTTAAGTGATAAAAATTCTAAATAACTCAAACAAAACTCCAGTGGGTTAGAGCTACAGCTGCTTTGACCAGGAGCAGGAACTGGCATGATGGCTCGGGAGCCCACTAACCAACCTCCTGCCCGTTTTTAGACAGGGCGTCTTATTGGTGCACAGCCACACACGTTCACTTACACGTTGTCTGTGGGTGCTTCTGTCACACAGGGGCAGAGCTCGTGGGGTGTTGCAGTAGAGCCTGTGGAGTGTGCAAAACCTAGAATATCTACTCTCTGACCCCTTACTGAAGACATTTGCCAAGTCCTGCCCTGGGGAAATGTCTAGGGCATATTACTAAGAGGATAAGATTGCGTAACAGATATATTTAGTAAGATTTGAAATATGGAACCGCAGCAGACACTTCCTGTGCATGAAGTTATGTTTGCGTATTTTGGGGGGATGGATACTGGGGATTGAACTCAGGGGCACTCAACCACTGAGCCCCAGCCCCAGCCCTATTTTGTATTTTATTTAGAGACAGGGTCTCACTGAGTTGCTTAGCACCTCACTTTTGCTGAGGCTGGCTTTGAACTCATGATCCTCCTGCTTTAGCCTCCCAAGTGGCTGGGATAACAGGCATTCGCCACCGCACCCATCTGTGTTGTGTAGCATGATGGTTGTGTGTGTTGCCATTAATATCATTTTTGCTGAGTCTCACGTGGCTGGGCTCCACCTTCTCTTCCCTCCCTGGCAGGCCCACACAAATCCCCTCCCGCCCCCATCCCACCTCTATGCCTAAATTCTTTGACTTAAAGAAACTTCAGTGGCTCCGGTGCCTTCCAGTCCTGCTTCCTGTGCTGTGGCCACCCAGGGCTCAGAGCTTGGGGTGGGGGAGGCGTGTTTACTCATCACAAAACCGCTGTAGGCCCTGGTGGCTCTAAGTAGGATCTGTGGTCCAGCTAGAAGGGTATTACCAGGGAGCTTGTTAGAAATGCAAAACCTCAGGCTGCACTCCACGCTGGGGCTGCTGACTCACGATCTGCGTTTTACCAAAATTCCCAGGTGATTTGTAGGCACTCTATTCCGGCAGATGCTCAGGATGAAACAGGAAGAATACCTCTTGTCCACTAGGTGGCAGGCCTTACCTATGCTCTGCCCTTGCTCGCATGGGGCGGTCACAGGGTGTGTGTGTGTGCGCGCGCACGCCTCGCATGCTCCCACATGACGAGTTGAAATGTGTCCTCCAGGCCCTTCTTTTTTTTTAGAGGGGGGTGCCCTTGGATTGAACTCAGGGGCACTTGACCACTGAGCCCCATCCCCAGCCCTGTTTTGTACTTTATTTAGAGACAGGGTCTCACTGAGTTGCTCAGCGCCTCACCAGTGCTGAGGCTGGCTGTGAACTTGCGATCCTCCTGCCTCAGCCTCCTGAGCCGCTGGGATGACAGGCATGTGTCACTGTGCCCAGCCAGGCCCTTCTTGGTCACACCATTCCATCAGTTGTGAAGCTGGGGCAGGAATCCCCTGTCATTCACAACCTGCACCTGCCTGTCCTACCTGCACTGACTCCGAGCTTGAGGCTCTGCTGTCAAATCATCCCTGCTCTGCTTTTGTGTCCCACCACCCAGAGGGAGGGGCACTCCTGCAGGTGAGCTCAAGTCACTAGTCCCCACCTGGCTTTTCTTGTCTACTTGTGCAAGTCTATGCTAATTGCAGGCCACTACCAATGGTGGCCTCAGAGGCTGGGCCTGGGCTTCGGGTCAGATCTTTGGCTCCTTCACACTTTCAGCCAATTTCTGTTGGGGGCCTCCTGCCTGCCAGGTGCCACCTACCCCCTCAAGCAAGACAGAGAAGGCTCCTGCTTGGGGGGGGGGGGCTGCATTCTTCCTAACAATGGGATATAAACAGGAAGCAAGTAAATACTTTGAGAAAATGATAAAGGAGGGTGGTGTGACAGAGCGTGGCCAGGGCCCTGCATGTCATTAAGAGAGACAATGATGGACTTTATTTGACAAGCAGGATTGGGGCCAGCCTGCCGGAAATCCCCCAGGCAGAGGGAACAGCAGAGGCAGAGCCTGGAGGGAGGAGGATGGCAGGCACTGGTAGAAGGTGGGCGTGGCCGGGTCCTAGTGACAGGAGAGGAGAACAGCCTGGGGGAGACCTGCTTTCCTTTGGCTTGTCGCCTCAGTACTTGGGGGTCAGAATCCTCCTTGGAGTTGGAGTTTAGGTGAGGGAGGGAGCCATGGGCTGGAGGCATTGCAGGTAGTTCCCTGGGGCAGGCAGGACGGGAGCCAGATGGAAGAGAGGACAGCTAATCTTACTGTTCACCATGAGCAGACACGGTG
Organism: Spermophilus citellus; assembly: GCF_964194105.1. Classification (NCBI taxonomy): domain Eukaryota; kingdom Metazoa; phylum Chordata; class Mammalia; order Rodentia; family Sciuridae; genus Spermophilus; species Spermophilus citellus. The sequence continues at coordinate 17,147,378 of NC_138187.1, forward strand.
CTGGGCACCCTGGGGCAGAACAAGCTGTGGCTCCAGCTCTGGAGCAGCCTTTTGGTCTATTTGGGATTCTTCTACTCCTCCTCCTGCTAACAGAAGGAGAGCACAGGCCCGTAAGGGCCAGGCCCTGGGCTAAGCACTTTCCCCAATCACCTGTGTGTTCAGATCTGCAAAGGCCCCAGTGCACTGTTTTACCATCCCAAAAAAAGAATTTGGAGGACATCTCATTACTTATGCATTCCTCAGTGGCTGCAAGTAGGAGAATGTCCGGGCTAGGTTGCATGACCACTGCCCAGGCAGATTTCTTCAGATGTCTTTTGAGTACATTCCTTTACTTCAGAACACGCTGCTTTGATCCTCACCTAAAGATTGGCGACAAGGGAAGAGGCCAGTTTCCCTTTGTGTTTACTGCGTTATCATGTTCTTTAGAGTCCTTCTATCTCACTGCTGGGAACTACAAGCTTTCCCAAGCACCAACATTTCCATTGGTCCCAACATCGTGTGATCCTATCAACAATCCTTTGAGGTAGTTGCTAATACTACCCCTTTTTTTTGGATGAAGAAACACACACACACACACAGAGAGAGAGAGAGAGAGAGAGATAGCTTATGACTACAAAACTTGCCCATGTCACACAGCTAAGAAGAAGATGTGGAGCTGGGAGTGGAACCCAAGTATTTAGTTGAACCCAAGTATTGAGTTCCAGTTGATTATGCTCTTGAGCTCTGTCCGCCTGGCACTACAGGTATCAGGAAGAGTAGAAATGGTCCATGGTGTTGGTAGCAGCTACTTCTCCTAAAACCTTTCCTACGTCCCTGGTTTGCACTATGAAGTGCACACACACTCACAAGTCTTGCTGTTACTGCAGTCCTTCTCTGCATCCCATGGAAGGTTAACTTGATTCCTTTGTTACCACATCTTTAGAGTCCTCTTACCTCACCGCTGGAAACAACAAGCTTTCCCAGGCACAAATGATTGCCTGGCACCAACGGAGACTTTGCTTCATGGGGCTCCATTTTCCCTACTGCTCCCCGCTAGCCCATTTGGTGGATTTTGGAGTCTGTGAGCCAGTGTTTTTAAGACTGTGAGGCTGAAGATGATGCCTCTTCTTCGGTTCAGCCTGTCTTTCTGCAGAAAGACAATGTCATAGGCCAAGACCTGACCAAGAAGCAGGGTAAATTCCTAGGTCCTGAGAAACAGGCCGGTGGAGAAGGCCTTCTCTCTGAACCCCACGGAGGGAGCGCCAGGGAATGCATTATTTGATGCCGCCAACCTTCCCTTGCTTGGAAGATTAGAGAATACCCAGATAATCCAGGAGGATAAAATAAGGATAGTGAGAGTTCCCACCTCCCAGTGCTGTTGAGAGAATTCCATGGGTAGTGTATGCAAAGGTTTTAGGAAACCACCTGGTGTACATGAGGGGCACCATATGTATTTGCTATCATTTTGGTTGGCATGGTTTACCCAACTCTTTCTGAGTTTCCAGGCTGATTTTTGCCTGTCATCCAAATTTAGAGTTTCCTGTTCAGTGATCTTTTAATCTCTTCTTAAAGAGATCACGTCTATATGTGGTTGCCTGGGACCGAAATCCAGCATCCTGGACCCCCCTGCCTGTAACGGACAGGCAAAGACTTAGTCAGAGTCACGCCTTAGAGGTGTTAGCTCTTGTTTATTTCTGCAGTGCTCTCTTAGGCACTGTGTATGTTGGAAAACTTGCAAGAGCCAAGCCAAATAATGTGAGGCATTTGGGGACTGTCACACTGCTCTCCTTACAAGGGACTGAGAGGCAGGATATGCACAACTGAGAGGACCTGGTTTCTAAGCCTGTCACTTTAAGACACTGATCCAATTGTGCGTTCAGGCAACATTTACTAAGCATCTATTCTTTACCAGGTCCATGAAGGGAACCATCTCATGGAATTCTCGCCTCCAAATTTTGAGGTTGTAGCCAGGCTCTGTGGTACACTGTGCCTGTCATCCCAGCAGCTCAGGAGGATGAGGCAGGAAGATCCCAAGTTCAAAGCCAGCCTCAGGAAAAGCAGGCGCTAAGCAACTCAGTGAGACCCTGTGTCTAAATAAAATGCAAAAGAGGGCTGGGGATGGGGCTGGGTGGTGGAATGCCCCTGAGCTCAAAGCCTGGTGCTCCCCAAAGAGAGAATCCTTAGATGTCCCAGAATCTTTTAATTTCTAAGGGAGATGGCTCTGCCTCCTTCCCTCTGGCCATCTGCAATCTGACCCACAACCTTGAACATCCCTGGTCCAGCCACGCCTTCCGCATGGACAGCGACCCAAGGCCCTTCCCACCCAACACCCCAGTTGAGAGAAGCATGAAGCCCAGAACAAAGGGAAATCTGAGAAAGGAGGGATTGTCACGGATTCCCCGTGCTAGACCAGCCCTTTCAGACAGCAGCCCCGCCAGGCGACACGCGCTGAGCCAGGAAGCAGGCCGAACCCAAAAGCCAACCGTCATGCCATAATCCTCCCCTCTGCTGATGCCAGCTGGGCGCCCTTCCTTCTGTAGCCTTCTATTCTTTTCTATTTCCTCTAAGAAATCCTTTAAGGACAATGATCTCGACGCTCTAAATTGATCTTGCTAGCCACTGACAGGGGTGTCATGACCCACCATCGGAAAAGTAGTGTCCTCGGTGATATCGTTCTCTTTCTGCGTCCCGAGATGACATTTCTCTTTCAGAGGCGACTCAGGCTCAGGCCAGTCCCATCCTGACTGGCTCTTGATTTCTCCCGGGTTTATGGTCAGTGGAACTGCTCCTGCCTGTCCCCCCCCCACCCCCCCTTGCAGCCTGGAGCACATTTTATTTTTTTCCAGGCCCCAGATTGGACTCTGATATTGGTGGGTTTGTTCCGGGGCCTTACGGAGAGCTTTTTGGATCCCTTTCTTTCTGGTGCCAAGTGTCTTTTGGACTTTTTAAGGTCCCGGATGCCATTGTTCCTGCTTGGTCTGTGCCACCTGCCCCTGTTCTCTACCATATTCCTGTTTATTTAGGTTTTAAAAATGTGGAAGAAGAGGGGAGTGTGTCGCCCCCTACAGGGCCGCACGGGAAACACCAGGGTGTATCAGGATGCAGAGGGCATGGGCGGAACCCGTGGGCACGGCCAGGACCTTTGGTATGACTGCTGTAGAATGGCCTGATTGGGGCAGGGTGGGCAGGTTTAGGGTTGGCTGGTTGGAATGATTCCAGTAGACTCTGGGTATGGGGATTGTCTCATTGCCCCAAACCTGGCCCTGGGGTGATGGGTGGGGGGAGGCAGAACAGTGACCCTGTTTGGTGAGAGCCTGGTAAAGGAGTGGGTGTGGGCTTTGACTTGGTTGGTTTGCATATGAAAGGTGCATTTACCAGTGTGTCCTTAAGGTCTAGAAATTGGCAGGTCCCCGGGAGAGGTCAGCAAGGCCCCAAGATATCAAAGCATCAGAAATACAAAAACCAAAACGTATTAATATACATTTTAAACTATTCCTTTTTTTTTGGTGGGGGGGGGTAATGGGGCTTGAACTCTGGAGTACTCAGCCACTGAGCCCCATCCCCAGCCCTATTTTGGATTTTATTTAGAGACAGTCTCACTGAGTTGCTTAGGGCCTCTCTCAGTTGCTGAGGCTGGCTTGGAACTCAGCATCCTCTCGCCTCAGCCTCCCAAGCTGCTGGGATTATAAACTATTCTTCTTTAATTATTTTATCAAACTACTATAAGCATAGAGTTTAAAGACCAAAGTGCATTGAAGGGCTTGTGAGGAAAAGCAAAAATCCCTTGCCCCAACGCCACTCTTTAGAGGGGTCTTCTTGAACCTGAGCTTGCATCAGAATCACCCAGATGTCTGCCCCAGTTTCTGCTTCAGGAGGCCTGAGGGTGGGGGGACAGCTGAGCATCTGAATGCCAAGGTGCTGGGGTGCTGCCGTCCTTGTCCATGGGACCACATTCTGAGCACACTTGGAGGACCCTCTTCAACCCTCCTTCTGGCACTTGGACTGTATGTACATGTATGTGTGTATACACACACACACACACACACACACACACACACACACACATATGTGGTTGTGGACCGGGGATTGAACTCAGGGGCACTCGGCCACCGAGCCACATCCCAGCCCTATTTTGCATTCTATTTAGAGACAGGGTCTCACTGAGTTGCTTAGCACCTTACTGTGGCTGAGGCTGGCTGTGAATTCTTGATCCTCCTGCCTCAGCCTCCTGAGCTGCTGGGTTACAGGTGTGCACCATCACGTCCGTCTTGGACTGGGTGTTTAATGACAGGCTCTGTCTCTGTTTCATTTTCCTACTTCATGGCTCTGATTTCCTGGGGAGGGGGTTAGCTCTCTGACACCATGTCTGTGCTCTCCTTCCCCTCCTATCTACAGCATTTCTAATCTCACTCATTCAATAAAGACGTTCTGACTGAGCATCTTCCGTGTGTCAGGCACTGACCTAGTCCCTGATACCCACAGGGATCTTCTATTCCAGTGCAGGGCTTGACACACTTTTTTTTTTTTCTGTCAAGGTAAACTTGGAGCCATCTGGCAATTGTAGCAAATACCTCATCCTGTCTTGGGTAGCAGCAAAGGGGCCACGTTACAGTTTGCTGATGAGTGAGGGGCTGTGTTCTGATAAAACTTTATTTACCAAACCACTGGTGAGCTGGATTGGCTGCTGTTTGAAGACCCCTGATGCAGTGTGTGAGACAGATATTAAGACAGACAAGTAAAATGCAGTCAGCCTTCTGATATCCATAGGTGCCATATCCAGAGATCCAAACAACCTCGGTTTGAAAATATTTTGTTTTAAATTGCACCTGTACTGAATGTGCACATTTTCTACCTTGTGATCAGTTCCTAAACAGTGCACAGTACGACAGCTTTCGATGTAGCATTTACATTGTATTCAGCTTTATGAGAATTCTAGAGATGACTTAAACTGCACAGGAAGATGTACCTAGGTTATATGCAAAAACCGTGCCATTTTATACAAGGGGTTTGAGGATCCGTGGATTTGGGTAACTGTGTGTGTGTGTGGGGGGACCTAGAATCAATTCTGCTACAGATACTCAGGGACCTCAGATGGTAAGTTCTAGGAAGAAAAATAAAACAGAAAAAGAGGATGGGGAGGATTTGCAATTTAGATCTGATGGCAAGGAAGGAATCACTGGGGCATTTGAGTAAAAACTTGGGAAGAAGGTAAAGGAGGAAGCCAGGTAGCTCACTGGAAGAAGAGCATTCCAGGCAGAGGAACAGCCAGTGCAAAGGCCCTGGGGCACCAGAGTCCTCTTCATGCCTGGGGACACAGCAAGGAGGCTAGAGTGTCTGAATGGAGTTAGCCAAAGAGAGGGGAGAAGGAGACTGAAGTCGGAGGTAACAGGCTGTGGAAGACTTCCTAATGCATGTTAGGAACTGAGTAAAGTAAGAATCCAGTAGTTCTGATAGTTCCTGGGAGTTCTATATTTAAAACTCCATTTCTTTTTTCCTCATCCACAGGCAGGATCTCTGGACTTGCTATTTCATAAGAGGTACCAGACATTCAACATGAATGACATTATTTAGTCCCTATGAAAGATGTACTCATACTGTCCCAGTTCCACAGAGCAGGACACAGAAACTCCAGACGGGTTAAGGGCCTTGGCTAGACTCCTGTAGCTGGTGAAGGGCGGGAGCTGGAATGTGAAGGCAGCTTTGCCTTAATATAGACATCCTAGCACCTCATTATACGGAGGGACATTGCTGTAATTCTTTAGGGAGACGGGGGCAACCTGTGGCTTTGGGACAATCAAATTGAAAACCCTTTGCCAAGGCAGGGTGTGTGTGTGTGTGTGTGTGTGTGTGTGCGCGCGCGCGCGTCCATCAAGCAAAGTGAGGGCTATTCTGAGAGCGGGGAGGGAGGCTCTCTTCTGTGGGAACCCTGACCCTGCCGCTGACAGCTCATTTATGTGAAGCTGCTGCAGTTTGACATTCCTAGTACAAGACTTGCATGCAATTAGCCCCGACGGGTTCTCACGCGGACTCTTGGAATTTTCCCTCTGTCTGGCCTGGTGCATGATGTAACCAAGGCTTCATCTCTTGGTCATCTGTCCCCGGAATAGCGTGGTCTGATGAGGTCTCGTTTTCCTGGAGGGCAGAGACCACTGCGCATACCTGCTTTGCAGCGGCTCTTCCTCTGCAGGATCATTTGCTCAAACGCGCATGCGGCAGAGTCTCTTTGGTGCATGACAATGAATTCTCCAAAGTGTGAGCTGGAGTCTTGTTAAGTATGCGATGCAAATGAGATGCAAACCAGGGGCCCCGCCTGGGCAGGGGTCAGGAGGTCAGAACGCTGGGGGGGCTTCTGCACCCCCTCCCCATCCAGCTGGCTTATGGGCCTGACAGTTCCTTTTACAATCATCTTTTCTGCCCACCAAAGGGCTCTTAATGAGGGCAAGAGCTGACGGCTCCCGTAACCCCTTCAGACACCTGGTGATTGGAGCCGGAGAGACAGTGAGCCTCAGATGCGCTGTCAGACTCCGCTGAGTTATCATCAGCTGCCTGCCGGGCTCGGGAAGACGGCCGGGTAACTGGCTGCCATTTTCTGTACCCCCCCACCCCCCCAGTGAGCTTCGTGAGGCTGCCGGTGTGTATGACTGGATTTGGGCCCTGGCTGGGTGCCTGCCTCTACTCAGAGAATGGGTCTCCGCAGGGCCCCGCATGAAAACTGAGAGCCTGTTCCCTGGGTGGAGGATCAATGATCCTTTGATTTTTTTTTTCTTCTTGCAGCCTAACCCACTGCCTCTGCCTGTGTAGCTTGCAAACCCCAATCCAAGAGGCCTTTCAAATTGGGGCAAGAAAAGTGAACCAAACTGCAGGAAATTATGGGATGGTTAGTGAAGAAAGACAAGGAGGCCTCGTGACAAAGAGCCAGCGGCCCCCAGGATGCTCCTGCTCTGTCCCTCTGTCCCTTCTAACCCCCACCCCCTGCTCTCAATATAAAAGCCCAGCTCAACCGGAGCCTGCTAGCTGCCGGCTGCAGTCCTGAGCTCCTTACCCACCTGTAGGAGCACAGTTGGACCTCCACGGACCCGTGGACCCTAAGGTTCAGAGCGGTTAACAGCCATCCTGCTCAGGATGACTTGGCAGGAGTTTGAGCCCAGGTCTGTAGCCTCTAAAGCCCTGGCCCCTAGCCCCTGTGCCGAACTGAAGGCTCAGGAATTGAAGCGGTGATTCGAACTCAGGATGGGTGCCTTTCCTCAGCCTTGCAGTAAACGCACCACTAATCCTTCTTCCTGGCTTTGAACCTGCTGGCTTCCCCCTGCCCCGGGGTGGAGGTGGGGGGCTTCTCCTTGGCTCTGGACAATTTAAGGGACTTGTGGGTTATACAGGTTCCCCTGGAAAGGTGATAGGGAGGCACCTCCTGGGATTGACTCTTGTCTCGTCCCCAGGCTCCTTCAACAGGTGCATCGCTCTGTGGGTCTCCAGGGAGAGAGTTGTCCCTGGGGCAAGGGTCCAAAGGTTCATGCCAAAGGCCCGTTTTCCGTGGCCTTGGTATTGGTGAGACTCAGGTGTTGTGAGGGGCCCAGACCAGCCCTCGCCCCACCTGCCCATTCACTGTGCTGTTCCCTAACTGGTTATGGTGGAGAGAATCGGAGGGTGGTGGTTACCCTCAGGTCGTGGCCAGTGCTCCACTCGTGTTTGTTCAAAACGAAGACTTTAGCAAGACGGCAGGACGTTGTCCTTAAGTATGACACGGCCTGCTCCTTCCCCAGCCAGCACACTTTGGGGGAATGGGAAAATCACAGGAGCTTTCCTGGTCTCCTTTGAGCCTCAAAGTGACCTTATGAAATAATGCGTATATTTCCAATTTAACCGAAGAAGAAAATGCAAAAAAGTCAAGAGAGGTGAATTTACTTTCCCTGAGTCCCATTAAACTAGGGAGTGGCCTTGGCAGATACCCAAAGGATTTAACATCAGCGTACGATGGTGACACAGCCACGTCAAAGTTCAGAGCAGCTCCGTTCACGGTAGCTAAGCTATGGAGGCAACCCAGGTGCCCTTCAACCCATGCATGGATAAAGAAGCCGTGGTATATATACACGATGGACTATTACCCAGCTGTAAAGAAGAATGAAATAACGGCATTGGCCGGTAAATGGATGGAACTGGAGACCATCATGCCAAGTTAAAGAAGGCAATCCCCCCAAAACCCAGGGCCGAATGATAAGCAGATGCTAACTCACATTAAGTGGGGGAGCAGGGGGTGGGGAGAATAGAAGTTCACAGGATTAGACAAGGGGAGGGAGGGGGATGGGAATAGGAAAGACAGTAGAGTGAACCGGACATTGCTTTCCTGTGTTCATGTAGGAATACACAACCGGTGTGACTCCACACCACGTTCAACCACAAGGCTGGGACGTTACACTCCACGGATGTGTGATGTGTCCAAATGTGTTCTACCATCACGTATAACTAAAAAGAACAAAATCTTTTCAAGAACCCAGGGAGTGGTGGGGCACAGGTGAACACACAGATGCGATGGATTCTAAGCCTTGCTCTCCCGGGGAGCCCAGAGACCTCCCTCCCAGCTCCATTCACCCGTTGGCTCCGTGGTTCTCGGAGCATCCCCTGTGTGGGAGGCCATTTGCTAGACACGGCGCGGGCTCTTGGTATGAGTGTGACCCTTCCCTTTCCATCTCACGGCCCGTCCTGAGCGAGGGAGCACAATGAGAACTCACCATGAACCTGGGCGTCAGTGGAGGATAACGTGGAGCCAAGGGTGGTGGGAGGTGCCCAGGATGAGAGATGAACCCCCACGGGCAGGGTCAGGACGGGCTCCAAAGTCAAAGGCAGGGGACTGAGAATGGAGCCCGGGAAGGCCTTCCTCCTCCTGCAGGGATGCGGCCAGGTGCTTTGTCTCTTTTATGCTTTGAAAGATGAATGGAAACTTCCGTGGGCTTCGGGTCTCTGAAGTCCACTCTGCACACCCAGCCAGTGGGATCTGTCCAAGATGTAAAGCGGGACCCTCGACTTCCCCTGCTAAAAAAGGCCCCCAGGACTCCGTAGAGCTTCCCACCGCTCAACCCCGCTTCTCATGTCTGTCCCTCCATCTGGGTCTTGCTCTTGGCCTCGCTCTGACCTCGCGATGTTATCTGTCCTCTGACCACAATCGTGTCACCCTGGACAGTCCTTCTGCACGCGCTCTCCCCAGCCTGGTTGCTTTTAGAGCCCTGTGCCCGGGGCACTCAGCAGACGGGGGCAGGTGCTTGGAAAGAGTTTGCTGAATAAATAATTCCGTAGGTGGAGCAGGTGGGCTGTCGGGCAGCAGTGGCCCCCCGAGCGAAGCCCTGGGCTTGAAGGTGCCCTGCGTTTCCGGTCCCTCTGGACTTTAGAGTGTTAGCTGTGAAGATGGATCAGGGGCCCATCCCCCGGGAGCCTGCTCCACGTATCCCCCTGGGATTTTGGACATGATTCAGTAGTAGGTGAGACACCCCTCCCCCGCCCCAGGTGGCAATGACCTAATCTAGATACTACTGGTGACAATTAAAAAGAAGAATTGGAGATTCAGGGCACTGCGGCGTTGAGACCTATCGGGGAGCTATCGATCCCAGCAGGATGAATGAGACAAGGCACATGGAGTTAAGGAAGTGACAGCTGCAGGTCCAGGATCGACTGGGCTCTCTGGCTCAGGAAGATGTGTGGGCGGTGGACGTGATGGCCCCTCAGAGAGAGAAGCCCCGGGCGCTCGCTGGACAGGAAAGACAATAATCTTGCTTTGAAACGGTCTGAGACACGTTTGGGGTTTTCACGGGCGACTGTGTCCGGGAGGTGGATGGATGCGTATGTCCCGAGATCCGCTGTGGATACAGAGCCGAGGGCAGAGGTTCAGAAGTCACCCCCATTGCACAGGTCGGGCATCAGAGAGCGCAGGGTGGGAAGAGCCGTGTGCTTAGGGCCGTGGAGCTGCCTCGGGGGGTTCGTGGAGGAACAGGGGCCAGCAAAGGAGAGCAAACCCAAGCTCCCCAAGGTTGAGGGGAGCCAGAATCGCCAAGGCGCCCCGAGAGCTCAAGGGCGAGAGCTCAAGCAAGTAGATACGGCCAACCAGAATGGTAGAGAAGAGGCCGAGAGTGGACACAGAGTCACCAGATTTGGTCGTTTAACTCAGGGGTTTGGATAGGGCTTGCTCAGGGAGGTGGTGGGAGTTAAGAGCCAGGATGCAGCGGGAAGGAGGGGACCGGCAGAGGGGACGTGGAAAGAGAGGTGGGGACAATCCCTAAGGGAACCTGGACTGTGAATGGAAGGGCCTGGGGGACATCCGCAGGAGGGTCACTTACGGGAGGAGCTTGAGCAGGTCTATGGTGCGTGGAAGAGAGCGCTGTGAGCAAGGCTCTCGAGATGCCTGGGACAGGGGTCAGGAGGTAAGCAGGAGGGTTCCAGGCTCTGTCAGGTTCCAGCCCCTAAGAATCAGGTGCTCATTAGTTATTTGTGGGATCGGTGAGTGGACAGGTCTCCTAGCCACCATACAGGAGTGCCCTGGTGCATACAGGAGTGCCCTGGTGCATGCAGGTTTTCAGAGTTGTGAATTGCAGGAGCAGGTGACCTGAAAGCACCTTTCTGTGGATCTGGGTCCACCCGTCATGAAACCATCCCTAGCAATGGTTCCGTGTCTTCCATGAGCTATTTCCACGGTTCCACCCACAAATGGTGGCCGCAGTTTATAAAAGGTTCACGAGAACATTCGGGCTGCATTCTGCATCATTTTAGCAGAGAGAGCATGTTCCTTGGGGCCTTTAATTTTCTAGCTTTCATTATTGGGAGAGTAAAATGTATCACTTGCATTCCAAAATTGATTTTTATTTCCCAAAAGAAGCCCATAAAAATAAATAACTTCCCGGGAGGGAAAATAGAAAAGAACTCTTTACACTGGGCAATTTGTTAGAAAAGAAAGCCTGAAGGAGCAAAGCAATCTAAACATTTAGATTGTATCTCCTCTCTCTCTCTCTCTCTCTCTCTCTCTCTCTCTCTCTCTCTCTCTCTTTTTCTACACTTGAGGCGTACTTGACTTTAAAACCACCCACAGCTCACTTAGGACAGCTTCCTGGGACAAGTCACTGGAACATCATCTCATGGCTTCCCCCTCTGGTGTCCCAACCCACTGCTGCTATGAGGGAGATGTATTGCCCTATCTTGTTACTAATTGTATCAGTAAGTGTTTGCTGTGTAACAAATAACCCCAAAGGCAGTAGGCTTAAAACACACACATTCTTTTGATAGTGTGTCTGCTGGCAGGTTCTTATGCATGGGGCTGGGTTGTCTGGGGCTTTCTTGTTTGATGTTTGGTTCAGTGAAATTTGGATGGAGAGGGATGACTTGGACATTGCTTCCCACCACCCAACAGGCTGGTTCAAGCTGACCCACATGGTCTTGGGCGTGCCCAGGCAGTAAGGGAGAGGGAGCAAGTCTGTTCAAGCTCCAATTCCCAGGTGCTTTTAGAACTCTGTTTGCATCACATTGGCAAATGTCTCAGTAGCTAAGGCAAGTCACCTGTGTGACTGAGCCCAGGTGGAGGTAATGGAGAAATAGACTCTCTTCTTTTTATTGACATTTCACTTTCTTAGCTTTAAAAAAAAAAAAGGAGTACATAGGCAGGCAAGATACAAAGTAGTCTCCTTTTATAGCCAATAAACTAAGAATCAGAGAATTTGAGCAACTGGTATGAGGTCACACAGCAGGCCAAGAAGCCCCTGCATAGTGAACCCGTCCTGGGTGAGTTTACCACATTCTGTGTCCAGGAAGACAGCTGCCTATGGGGGCTATAGCTCCATCAGCTCCTTAGCTCCAGGAAGCTGCTTGTCTTTATCAGTTAGCATCCGCACTTCCTGCTGCTGTGCTGGTCGCCCACTGGTCACACCCCCCACCCTCATCCCCTCTCTGCTCTTCTCTGTGCCCTGGGAGGCTGCCCCGGGGAGGCCGTCACCTGGGCGTCCCATGCCATGGTAAGAAACTGTGGGCGAGATGAGTCATTTCCTCCTCAGTCCCTCTGCTTTGGGCTGTGTCCCTGGCAGGGTCAGAAGGCCCCTTCTCCACAGCTGCAGATGTCACCGGGCTCTGGTCACACTATTTCCTTCCCTTTGCCTCTGAGGGCCCAGGGCTGGCAGTGGCATGCCAGCACCGTGTTGCAGTGTCTGGATGTGTCACCGTTCACTGGTGACCCCTTTATCCTGGTCCTTGCATTTCCTTGTCATTAAATGCTCTTGAACCCTTGGATTTGGATTCTGTCTCCTGCTTGGGTTTTGCTCTCAGGAGGTTTCTGTTTTTTTGTAAGAGGAGGAAGAAGAGAGGGTGGCGCTTGCACTTTGGGCAGGGGTACCAGGCTGGGCTGGCTGTGAGGGACAGCCTGTAGCTGCAGGAAGGCCATCACCATGCCGTGTGGCAGGAAGGGTGTTGGAGGACTTAGCACTTGACGGTGAGATTTCCCAGCGTCCAGACTCTGAGCAGGGAACCCCCAGGCCTCTGGGGAGGACCTCTGAGGACCTTCATAGTTGGAAGCTAATCACCTCCAGAATGCCCATCGTTAGAGGAATCAACGTCTGCCTTGGTAGGTAGCAGTGCTATGTTCTAACAATTAAAAACCAAACCAAAACCAAACTCATAATGAGGTATTTCCAGACTGACTGACATGGGGAAGAGTACAGGATGACATTCAGGTTGGGAAAATTCATTTGTTTCCAGGTCTCTGCATAAAGAAAACAGGGGAATGGTAGATGCCAGGTGGCCAACATTATTAGCTGGGAATGGGCGGGGGTGGGGGGCAGAAAGGTAGGATGAGAAAGGAAAGGAGGAAGAGGGTCTGGGGGAAAGAACTGTAGCAAAATGGGAAAATATACATGGATTTAATTTGCTGGTTTTTGTTTCATAACTATTTGAGACAGATACTTAGCTGATTTTCAGCCGATCATCTCTCCTAACGCATGGGTTATGGCTATGCATTTCCCTTTAAGCACAGCTTTAGCTGACTTTCATCAATTTTGAATAGAACGTTCATAAGTTTTGAAACTGTAATCTCCATTATGATTTCTTCTTTTTCAGATGGGTTACTCAAAAGGGTATGCTTAATTATCAATCTTATCTTTTGGTTATTGATTTCTAGTTTGTTTCACCATGGCCAGAGAATACACATGATTTAATTCCTTTGAGGCATTGGTATATACTCCATGTGCACATGGAAAGAATATATGTAGTCTATGGTTGGTGCATGCAGGACTCCATGTCGGGAGATTGGTGGAGTTGGTTAATTGCATTGTTTATTTTCTTCATTAATTTTTTTTTTTTGAGAGAGAGAGAGAGAGAGAGAAGGGGGGAGGGAGGGAGGGAGGGGGAGAGAGAGAGAGAGGGAATTTTAATATTTATTTTTTGGTTTTCGGCGGACACAACATCTTTGTTTGTATGTGGTGCTGAGGATCCAACCCAGGCTGCACGCATGCCAGGCGAGCATGCTACCGCTTGAGCCACATCCCCAGCCCTTCTTCATTAATTTTTATTTTGTTTGTTTTCTCTCTCTGTGATTCAGAGTTGTATTTAAGTCTCCAACTATGATCTTGGATTTTTTTCCTTTCAGCTTTCTTCATATTTCTACTTATGTTATTTTGAAGCAATGCTATTGCTGTAAATTACAATTGTTAGATCTCCTTGGTGGATGGATCTTTTAATCCTTTTGAAATGTATCTCTTTATTTCAAATAATGCTTCTTGCCTTAAAGTCTATTTCGTCTGATAAAAGGATACCAGTCCTACCCTGTGTATTGTTTTTCACTTTTATTTCCAGTTGGAATCCCTTTTCTTTTGTTAATGTATGTATGTGTGTATGTGTGTGTGTGTGTGTGTGTGTGTGTGTGTATTTCTCTTTTCACTTAACACTTCTGTTGCTTTATATTTAGGGTGAATGTCTTATAAGCATAATCTAATTTTAACTCCAGTTTGACAATATTTGAGTTTTAATTTAAGCATTTAGACCATTTACCTTTAATGTGGTTGTTGGCATGCTTGGGTTTGAATCTGTGATCTTTGTATTTATTTCTGTTTGCTCTACGTGTTTTTACATTCATTGTTCTCTTTACTTTTGCTTTTTTGATGTTTTTCAAGTGTAGTTAATCATTTCATTTCCTCTTTATTGATAAATTACTCCTGCACTGTTTTAAATATTTTTCCCATTGACTTTAGAGATTTCAACATGCATCTTTGACTCTTTGGACTTCCTTATATTAGTACTTTTATCATTTTCAGTAATCCTGGGGTTCCTAAAAATTTTAGTTTCATTGACCCCCCCATCTCACCACATGCATTTTAATCTTGCATGTCATTTAAGATGTAATTATTATTGCTTCATATAATCAACACCCATATAGATTGACTAACATATTTACCTTTTCTATTGTTTTTTCATTCTGACATTTTCATATTTCCATTGGAATAATTCTTTTTTCTATCTAAAGAACTCTCAGTATTCAGTTTTGGTCTGCTGGAAACATATTTTAAAATATCATTATTTCCCATTTACTTTTGAAAAATGTTTTTGCTGGGCCCAGAATTCAATGTTAGGAGTCACCTTCTTCCAGCTCTTGAAAGGTGACCCATTGATCTCCCTTGGTTCCTGTGGCTCTATCCGTCTTATTGTTGCTCCTTTGAAGGTAATGTGTGTCTTTAAAATCTGCCTGGCTTTAAGAGTTTCTTTTTTATCTTTGGTTTTCAATATTTTGATGATATTCCTAGGTGGTGTGTGTGTGTGTGTGTGTGTGTGTGTGTGTGTTTCCTGTGTGGAGTTTGTGAAATTCTCGACTCTTTTTAGCTTGGTGTCTTTCACGGTATTGAATGATCCTGGTACATCCTCTGCCCTATTCCTCTTTTTTGTGGGGCGGGGGTGGGTACTGGGGATTGAACTCAGAGGCACTCGACCACTGAGCCACATCCCCAGGCCTATTTTGTATTTTAGAGACAGGGTCTCACTGAGTTGCTCAGCGCCTCGTTTTTGCTGAGGCTGGCTTTGAACTCCCAATCCTCCTGCCTCAGCCTCCTGAGCCCCTGGGATGACAGGCTTTCACCATCATGCCTGGCTTATTCCTCTTCTTTTTATGCAGGCTTTAATTGTGCTGATCTTAGACTATTCCCATGTCTGTCTGTCTCTGACACTCTCTTCTATTACCACCCCCCGCCCCATTATTTTTTGCATTGTGTGCTTTAGTCTGATGGTCTCCTGAACTGTTTTGCAACTCACGGCTTGATTTTTCCAGTTACTTGCAATCTGCTGCAAGACTCAAGCACTAAGTTCTTAATTGATTTATTTAAATAAACCTTTAAATTTAGAATACAGGAAGGTTGTAAAGAGCACAGCGTTCCCATATACCCTTCACCGGGTTTCCGATATTTATCTTACCAAGGCACATTTGTCAAAGCTAAGAAGTTCATGTGAATTGGTTTCGTTTACTGCTAGCTGAAGTCTGGGCTTTTATTTGAATTTACGGGTGTTTTTTCACTAATTCTTTAATGGATTCCAGAATCACATCCCATCTCCTCTGTCTCTCAAGAAATTGGAAATTGCCCGTGACCATTGTGCCTGCCGTCTTCTCTGTTTTGCACGATCTGGGCAGTTTTGAGAAGTACTGCTCAGGGGTTCTGTAGAATGTCCCTCAACTGGGAAATGGTTGTATTTTTAATTCTAAAGTTTTCATTCTTTTCTTTTCTTTAGCTTATATCATTGGTGAAACTTTCTATATTGACCTTTAAAAAAAACACATTTAAATCAGTTATTTTAAAGTTTATGTCTGGCCATTCCAGTGTCTGGGTCACCTGGGGACCTGTTTTAGTGTCTGGTTTTTCTTCTGATCCCAGTTCTGGCCACATTTGGAGATTTTTGTGTGCATCCCAGCTGTTTCCTGTGCTAAGTCAGAGAGCTGTGGACGAGGGCCTCTTCCTCCACAGAGGGTCCACCCTCCTGGCGGGGATCAGCTACCTCTGTGCTGGTGGACAGTCTCCTAGGCCTCGTTCCATGGCTGGTTCCACTTTCCAGGATATCCTGGCCCTGCAATTCCCTGAGAGTTCTACTTATTTATTTGTTTTGGTACCACGGAGCCACATCCCCAGCCCCTTTTATATTTTATTTTGAGACAGGGTCTCGCTAAGTTGCTTAGGGCCTCGCTAAGTTGCTGAGGCTGGCTTTGAACTCTCGATCCTCCTGCCTCAGCCTCCTGAGCAGCTGGGAGGACAGGCGTGTACCACCACGCCCACCCCTGAGCGCTCTTATTGCTGGCAGGGAGCTTGCCTGGAGTCCTCTCAGCTTCTTTGCTTCTTAGCCGCTGTCCGCAGCCTCGCTGCTCAGCCCCTCACCCTGTGCCTTCTCTGTTCCCAAGGACCTGGCTCATGCCCAAGCGGAAGGGTGGGCTGCTCACATTTCCAATTCCTTCGAAATTCCAGTTCCTCGAAAAAAATTTTTTTGTTGTTGGTTTGTTTATCTGGCTCTTCTAGTTGTTCTCAGTGGGAGTCCTGAGCTTCCGCAGTCTATTTCATTGTAGCCCCGGGAGATGCGGTGAAGATATAAAATAGGTCTCTGATTTTTTAATTTCATAATTGTTAAGATATTAATTGTACAAATTAATGGGGCTCACCGTGAAATTTCCATAGGTGCATATACCGTGCCCTGTGCATGCCCATGCTCCCGAAATCTGCCCTCTCCCTTCTTCTCCCCTGGCCCCTCTCCCGGCCCCTCAATATCCCTCATCTATCATGCATTGTTTTATAATTATAGAAAAATGGAATGTTAATGTGGATAAACTCCAGAAGGCGAACGTACAAATTAAAGCATTTATTCAATGGGGCGATTGGAGCTAAGGAAATATTCTCTCTTGAATTCTGTTACATCTGCAGTTAAGTTTAAAAAAAAAAAAGAAAGAAAAGAAACAAAACTATTATTATTATTATTGTTATTATTATTATTTTTAGAGAGAGGTGGTGGAGCATCAGGGACAGAAGGAAGAATGCTCATTTCATGGTGGGGAGTGAGCATGCCATTCATCCATTTATCCATTTATTGCTCAAAACTTTATTGACCACCTACTATGTGCCAGATACTAGAACTCTGGGGAGGGGAGACATTGAGATCAAGGACCCAGAGCTTCCTGCTGAGACGTTGTGGGGTACTGATGCAGAATAAGGTCCGATGACAAGATGCTCGAGCATGCTGGCTGTTCCCGATTCGCCCGGCTCTCTGTTAAGTCATTAATTATCACAAAACTCTTACAAGACAACACTCTTATCACAAGCCCCACTTTTTGGACCAGGAGTCCTGAGTTACTACGGAGGGTTTAGGTGACTTCCAGGTGCTTGGCTGGGGACGGGCACAGCTTCTGTCAAAACCCAGGATCTCTGGCTTTAGCTCCAGGGCTCTCACCACCACCACACGTCACTAACTTGGTAGAGAAAGTGGCTTTAGATCAGATAAGGCTGCTTGAAGTACAGGAGGTACCGGCTAGAGGACAGTTTGGTCCAGTCCCCACGTCCTGGGGCGGATGAGCAGATGGCCTCGGAACAGCCTGTTTTGGAGTCCCTAGGACACGGCCTTTTCTGAACATCACACTGGAGCTCACCTCCCAGGGGCAGGTGTGGAGGGTGGCCGTGAAGGGCAGGGTTCCCGGGAGGATTGACCACAGGGTAGAGGCCAAGGGCCTCATCAGTGCCTGGCGTACAGTCTGTGTCCAGTGAACGTTGTCATCGTCATCGTCACAGTGATCACTGTTATCAGAGGCCAGAGAAAATCGTAAAACCTGTGAGTTCTCTCTGGGTTCTGGCCTAGGATTCGCCTTCTCTGTTCCCAGAGGACACCTACAAGGCAGTGTGACCCATGGCCATTCATTCTCTCTGTCTGCGTGTGCCTGCGCTGGGCTGTGGGGCCCCCACTGTCCACATGACTAGGTCTTGGACACCTTGCAGTGAAGTGTTGTAGGTGCAAGTCCAGACACAGTGCATGGTGTCCCGGGGAACCAGAGAAGGGGTCTCAGCTCACACAAGGTTCTGTGACGTGTTAGGGCACGGGGGGGGGGGGGGGGAGCATGCCATTCATCCATTTATCCATTTATTGCTCAAAACTTTATTGGCCACCTACTATGTGCCAGATACTATGCTAGGGCTAGGAATACAACAAATGTGCTCACCATGGACACAGATCCTACTCTTACAATGCTTTTAATTTTGCAGGAAATCAGGGAATTTAATGAGAACCATCTTTTGAACATCTATAAAATAACATCGAAAAGACTCTCTTTAGGCACTTAATAGGACCGAATAATAATAATGGCTAGGAGTTGTTCAGTGTGTTGTAGGTTATAGTTAGTATCATGCGTTATAGCTCCTGAACCCTCTCAACAATGCTATGAGGTAGTACAATTGCTATTTTCCGACTACAGATGAGGTTCAGAGAGGTTGAGGAACTTTCCAAGGTCACAGAGCTAGAAAATAGTATCACTTTGACTCTATCTCAGACCTGTCTTTTCATTTTTTTTAACCTTTTTAAAAAAATGTATTTATTCTAATTTGTTATATATGACAGCAGAATGCATTTCAATTCATAGTACACAAGTGGAGCACAGTTTTTCATGTCTCTGGTTGTATACAAAGTAGAGTCACACCATTCGTGTCTTCATGCAGGGAACTAGGGTAATGATGTCCGTCTCATTCCCCCTTCTTTCCTACCCCCACCCCGTCCCTTCCTCTCCCTCCCCTTTGCCCTATCCAGAGTTCCTCCCTTCCTCCCATGGGCAACCCCCATTATGGATCAGTGTCCACTTATCAGAGAAAACACTCAGTCTTTAGTTTTGGGGGATTGGCTTACTTTGCTTAGCATGATATTCTCCAGCTCTATCCATTTACCTGCAAATGCCATAATTTTATTCTCTTTTACTGCTGAGTAATATTCCATTGTGCATATATACCACAGTTTCTTTATCCATTCATCTATTGAAGGGCATCTAGGTTGGCTCCACAGTTTAGCTATTGTGAATTGTGCTGCTATCAACATTGATGTGGCTGTGTCCCTATAGAATGCTGATTTTAAGTCCTTTGGGTATAGACTGAGGAGTGGGATAGCTGGGTCAAATGTGGTTTCATTCCAAGTTTTCCAAGGAATCTCCATACTGCTTTCCAGATTGGTTGCACCAATTTGCAGTCCCACCAACAGTGTACGAGTGTGCCTTTTCCCCTACATCCTTGCCAAAACTTGTACTGTTGTTTGTATTCTTTTATATATATTTATTTATTTTTTATTTTTTGGCGGACACAACATCTTTGTTGGTATGTGGTGCTGAGGATCGAACCCAGGCCACACGCATGCCAGGCGAGCGCGCTACCACTTGAGCCACATCCCCAGCCCTGATTATATTCTTGATGCCTGCCATTCTGACTGGCGTGAGATGAAATCTTAGAGTAGTTTTGATTCGCATTTCTCTAATTATTAGAGATGTTGAACTTTTTTTTTCATATATTTGTTGATCGATTGTATATCTTCCTCTGAGAAGTGTCTGTTCAGTTCCTTGGCCCATTGATTATTGATTGGGTTATTTGACTTTTTGGTGTGAAATTTTTTGAGTTCTTTATATACCCTAGAGATTAGTGCTCTATCCTTGGTTAAAAAAAAAAAAATTCTCTCCCATTCTATAGGCTCTCTCTTCACCTCACGGATTGCTCCTTTTTCTGAGAAGAAGCATTTTAGTTTGAATCCATCCCATTTATTGATTCTTGATTTTATTTCTTGTGCTTTAGGAGTCTTGTTAAGGAAGTCCTGGTCTGGCTCGTCTTTTCTTGAGGCTGAGTTTCTAGCCACTGTACAAGATGTCTCCCAGAAATAATAGCAAAATCACGGTCCTTTCCCTGGAGTAAATCTTTGAAAAAATATAATAGAAAAATGAGGCAAATAAAAATATCATACAGTATCCCGAGCTGCTGAAAATAAGAAAGGAACAAATCCAGTGGGGAGTCAGCAGAGCCTTTAGGGAAACGGTAGGATGAGATGTCACGGGAAGGAAGAGTGAGTGTTGAGCAAGGGACCGAGGGAGAGAACCTTCTGACCTCCACGGCGGACCTCGGAGCTCCTGGGCTCCTGGGGGATGCCGGTCAAGACCAAGGACTTGGGCGATGCTGGTGGGGCTTCCAGAGATGAAGGGGGAACCTCACCATGTCCTATCCTGGTGCACCAGAGCATCATCCTTTTGGGAGTTTCTGTACGAAGCACATCTGCCTCCAGACTTCTCAGAACTTCATGCGGCCAGTATCTCCTGGGCAGCAGCTTTGGGACACCCTTCTGCACACGAGGTCAGCCTTTCTCCTCCTGTGGAGGCAGGAGCTGGCAGGGGGAGGCCGGTAGCCAAGCACAGGAGCTCGGGAGACAAGTGGCAGGGAATCTTAGAAGTTACGGTGGAGACGGAGAAGGGGGTTGAATTGCAGTGACCTCGGCCAAGGCTCTGTGGAGCCCATGATGGCATCATTGTCACATTCTGGACAGGGCTTCGGCGTCTCTGAGCCCCGCTGCAGGGTCTTAGCCAGAGTGTTGTCACCATCACTGCCCTGGTCATCTCGTGGCTCTCTGCTGGACTGATAGCAATTTGGATGGAGCCGGACACACTCTTCTCTCTGTTCCTCTCTCCCTCCTTCCCCCCTGCCAGTTTCCTTTTTGGTATTGAGGTGACCTGCTCAGGACAGGAAGTTGACCATTTCAAAGTGAACAGTCCGGTGGCATCTGGTACATTCATAATGCTGTGCAACCAGCTCTGTCTGGTTACAGAACCTTCTCATCTCTAGCCAATGTGCTCCCTGCTCACGGAGCAGTCGCTCCCATTCCTGCCCACCCCAGCCCCTGGCCACCATCTTCTTGTTTTTAACCCTCTGTTTTAAAGACTGTTTGACCATGAAACGATCCAATGCCCCAAGTATGTTTTACGGTAGAGAAGTATCTCTGCAGTGCTCAGACATCTTGATCAGGGAGGGTCGGGAAATATCCAGATATTTCTATACCAGTTGGCAAACAGTCAATACCCCAAGTGCCATCTGCCCCCCTGACCGTGTTAGCCCCTGCTCCAGCCTCCTGGGTGTGATCTGGCCATGGGAAGGTCACTGTCTGACCCGGTGAGAGCCTGCACATCTTGTCCAGGGCTTCGGTATGTCCATTCTCATGAGTAAATTGCTCACGGAGTATCATTTGGCCCGGAGCCCTGTGATGCAGGTGGGGATTGGGATTCTGGCTGTCGCAGCCTCTTCTGAAAACTGCTCTCCCTTGCTTACCTGTTGTTTGGATCCCACCTGCCTTAAACATTTTTGCCATTTTAGAAATGTCTTACTCTAAAGTTCAACACCCGCTGCCCCCACCGCGTTTCTCACACCTTGATGAATGATATGCCAACGACTTTACCTAAAATACACCAAATATACCTTCTGAGTCGGAAAAAAATGCTATTTCGGGGATAAATATGTTGATCTTTCCCTGAACGAATTCCAGGACATCTGATGATAGTTTTTGCCTGTTCGCAGCCGAAGAGCAAGTGATGTTTAAGGCAGCCCTAGAAACAGTTGTCACAAAACGAGGGCCATCGTTTTGAATTAAATAAGAGGGGAAAATGACGAACCCCTGGTGGGTTTTCCAAAGCCATGTGACAACGCGGTGGTGTTTTAAGTGTGCCATCTGCATGGTCCAGAAAGACCGGGTTCAAATCCTACCGTAGCATTACCAGCTACTTGACCTCGGAAAGTCATTCAGCCCCCTCAGCTCTTAGTTTCCACATCCATAAAATGGGGGGGAAACAGCCCAAGTCACATCATGAGGTTCTGCTGGGGATTAAATGAGATAATCGGACTAGAGCCGTGAGGAATAGAGAGTTCTTGGCTCAGAGTGAGAACCCATTCACCATTAGCTGTGATTGTTTAGTCTTTTCCCTATCATGTTTTGAGATAAATCGTTTTTAGCTTTATAAGAAAAGAACAAAATGAACCTGGACTTTAAAAATCAGTCAGCAGTGGTGAGTCACTGAGGGTGTTTGCAAAGTAGGAATGACATGATAAGATCTGAGCACTGGGGAGATTGATTTGTCTGCAGCTCAGAGGCTGACCTGGAAGGAAGACAGGGTGACGGCGGGCGGGGGGACCTGTCAGGAGGCTGATGCAGTGGCTTAAACTGCTCTGTGCAATATGGCAGCCGCTAGGCACGTGTAGCTATGTACATTTAAATTTAAATTAAAAAAAATTAAATGAAATATGAAACTCAGTTCTTCCAATTCAATAGCTACCTTTCAAATTCTTAAAGGCTACATGTGTGGCTAGTGACTACTGTATCATCAGATGGCAAACATTTCCATTATTCTAGAAAGTTCTATTGGACAGCACTGGTCAAAAGGAGTGGTTCTCATACCTCAATATGAGCCAGAATAACGAGGAAGGAGGGTTGAAATACAGATTGCTGGGCTCCACCTTTGATTCAGGAAATCAGAGTGAGAATTGGCATTTGTAACACTTCCCAGGTGATGACCCATGCTGCTGGTCTGAGAGCCAGACTTTTTAGTTGGTTATTTGACATGAGAGAGGAAGAGAGTTGCTGTTTGGAGCGTGGTGAACATGGTGTGTGTCCCATTTGGGATGTGGACATCCTCTTTCCAGGACTGGCGGGCGGGGGCCATTCCTGAGGATCCTTTTCTGGAGGGAACACGCAGGAATTTGGGCTGTAGAAGGTGCACGATGAGGCTTCCTCCGAATCCGGAGCGCTGGGAGACAGATCAGGGAGCAAAGGAGGAAAGGTATGCTTCTTCCAGTGCACCCCCTGTCCTCAGAACTCGGCGGCAGAGGTCTGATGGAGAAGAAGATGGAGGCAGAAGTCTTCAGAACAGAGAAGTCAAGAATTTGCTGCCTCTGTTCCTCAGACACACCTTGACAACTTTCTCCCTGAGGCTGTGGATGACAAACGTCTAGTTGCACAGTCTGGGGGGCGGGAAGGGCCTCAGGGTACAGATGACAGAAGTCAATCAAGTACCAAGTGGGAGAGACACACCACTTAGAACCTCAACATGCTACCCTGCCGTGCTGTGCCTTACGCACCTCCTTGGATCTGCAGGTAGAAACTCCCTAGGGCTTGCTCTCTGTCAGCCAGAGTGCAGTATCTTCTGAGGCTCAGCATCTCCCGACTGTTCTCTTCCCTCCCAGCTGAGCGTGGATCTCAAACAGGCCTGGGTGCATCACATTGGCACTGGTGTCTGAGGACACTTAGACATCTTCTAGAACATTCCAGCAATATTTCCATACCAGCTAGCAAGTAGCAGCCACCCTGCTGAGGTGCCTGTCCTCACTGTCTCAGATGCTCTTCTAGGATCTTCTTGGATGTCCCCAACAGCTCAGCAACAGAAGTTAACACCCAGGCATAGCAGAAGTCCTCCCCGACACAGTTCCAACGGTGGGGACGGCATCTGTCGGTATTCACGCTGGTTAAGATCCGTCACGTTAATTTTCTGCCTATCCATCCATCCATCTACCCACCCACCCATTTAGGATAGAAAGGTCCAGCAGGAGAATCCTCCCTTTCTTCATGCTCCTGGGTGTTCGATAATACATAATGGGAAGATGGTTCTCTTCTGGGACTCCTTCTAACAGATGTGTCCTTCCCCCCATGGCCCCAAACAACAGTAGAAGAAGCAGAAAACTTATCTTCCAGTGACAGCCCTTTCCCCCGACCGCCTGGGGAGCATGATGTGCGAACGTGGCTGTCAGGTTTGCAGACGTCCTTTGAACGCTGCGACTCGGCGATGTGCTTAATGCAGATAGGGCTCTTCTGTCAAAGCAGGGACCCCATTGAAGAGATGAGAAAATATCTACTGTGGCTCTAGAGAAGGGAAGTCCGCCCGCCTTGCTGGGAGCCGGGGAGGCTTTGGTCCCAAGCCTCTTGGTTAAATTAAACCCATCACTTAAGCCACCGCAGCCAGCAGATTGTGGGGCTTCTGGCTTTTGCGGCTCAGGCTGTGCAAAGCTGCCTTCGGACAGTTTTGATGATTGAACGTCCAAATTAAGCTGCCAACTAGAAACTTCGCAGCTCCAGGGACCCCGTGTTAGTATTTATGTCACATCTTTAGAAATAATCACATTGCAAAGCTGCGCCCAGAGCCATGTCGGCAGCCACAACAGCAGAGGGACTGAATGCCACCCCGTCCTGGGCTTCTTGCTACATTGATTTGGCACTCAGACGAGGGTGGGGGGGTGCCTCAGGAGCAGCTCGTCCTGGTTCCTGTCCTGAGGGTGAGAGACCTCTGTCCTTGCTTTCACCGAGGACAGGCAGGAGGGAGGTGGTCTCCAAGCACGTGCTGGATGTCAGACTCCAAAACCATCTGTCCTCGGCTTCAGGAAAGACCCTCAGGGCCAGCCTGAGGGGAACAGATGTTCATGGGGTGCTGTTCAAGCATGCTGGTCTGCAGGGCGCCTCCTCTGTCTGCATCTGGTCCTGCGGGCTGTGCCCTGCATCATCCTCAGAGGGAGCTGGTGGGACGTTGTCCACACTAGATGAGAGTCCCGCATATTCAGAGACTGGGCCTTTGCAAACTCAAAGGGCACTAACCTCGATTGTCACTTGGGATGGGAGTGAGAACTTGTGGGGTGCGGTGATCTGGAGTCAGAGAAGGTGCAGAGCAGCCCTGGGCATGGCAGGACTTTGAATGACCAAGGTCACCTCTGTAGAGACTCCGTAGAAAATCACGGACACTAAATCAGTTTTTCTGAGTTGCAAAACAGCCCAGATTTCCAAGTTTCTGGTTCCAAAGAGAACCCGGTTACTGAGCACCACAGCTGCATGCTTTTGGCAGTGATATAGAGATTCAGGACTTAGAATCGGCTGGATGGAGTCTGGGGGAGCATCCAAGTTGTATCCAGTTCCAGTTCATTAAGAAAAATATGCACACGGCCAGCCTTCCAGTGGACGATGGTTTCTTTCTCGCTCAGATTTCCAGTAAGATGTTTTTTTCCTAAATGAAATAAGTAATTCATACTCAACCGAGACTATGTATCGAATGTCTCCTTCCAAATTCCTACTGAAATGACTGAGATTAAAAATGAAACGAAATTGATCAGGGCCAGGAAGTATAGAAAACGGTGCTAAACACATTCAAACCTTTGAGAATCCCCCTAAGAATACAGTCAGGCCAAACTAGTCATCTTTATGTCCTCTTCTCTGACATCTGAGCCTCTTATTCTTTTATGTGATTACATTTCGCTGGTTGTTCCAGAAGGCTGTCAACCGACAGCAGGAACGCTGGGCATTCTTCATTGGATTGTGGTCTTCATAGACACACGTCCCTTAGAATTTTACCAGCCAGCGTGATGAAAACTGCTGATATATTCATTATCTCAAGAAGAGCCTTCATCGAGTCCTGTTTTTTTTTTTTTTTTTCCTGAGCGTTAGAAGGCATCGTCCGTGCATCGCGTCAGCTGACTTTTTGATACTTATTTATTTATGTTGAGAAGGGGATGTCGTCTCCTTTGATCTAGTTTTGAGAGTGGATGCTCTGATTAATCGCCTTTCTCAAACTGTGCGATGTTTTCGTTTATCTGATCAGGTTTGAGTGTTTGAGAGCTCGCTGGGTTTGGGGTGAGGAGAAAAGGCTGTGTCAAGCAAGATTCGACACAGGGGACCTGCAGAGAGGGGTCTTGATTTCCCTGGGAGAGGAAAACGGAGGGCCCAGTCAGCAAAGAGAAAGAACCGCTAAGCTCAGAACCGGGCTTCCAGGGTAACTTAGTCATCCCAAGCCCCTGTGACACTGCTGTCGTTAAGGTGGTGGCCTGTGGACAAGGAGAGGGCTCAGGTATAGGAAATGATGAAGAGGGAGAAGGGTCAACCCAGAGACAGGTGGGACCCTGGGTGGGGCAGGGTGGTGTCCAGATCCTCACCTGGACACTTGGGTGGGTGGTTGAGTTGAGCACCCACTAAAACTAGCAATGAAAGAGGAGGAGCCGAGGTGGTGGGGGTGGGGGTGGGGGTGCGGGGAGATGAGGGAATTGCCGGACAGGTCGGATTGGGTGTACCTGCAGGACTTCCGTTACAAGATGTCCAGTAGCTAATTGCAGAAGGTTCTGGAGCCCGGGGAAGAGGGAGGTGGGAGCCGTCAGTATTTAGGCGTTGAAGGCAGGCAAGCAGGGCCCCTGGGAAAAGAGAGAAATTAAAAAAAAAAATAAACAACCAACTTCTAAATGGTGCGATTGCAAGAGAAAAATCTCAAGGCACTTTCTTGATCTTGAAAAATATCTCGAAGCGAGAGAAAATGAAAATACAATACAGCAAATGTTGTGAAATCCAGACGAACAGCTTGAAATGAAATATACGTTGGTGGATCCTACCAAACACATCAAGAAGAAACAACACCAGTTCTCCCCCCAAAAAAACAGAAGAGGAGGAAGTACTTCTCCATTTCTTTGATGATATCAAAATGGGGTGGAAACTATAAAGTATCCCGGAGGACCATAAAGACACAAAAAAATCTAAACAAAATATTAGCAAATCAAAGCTGAGATATATTAAAAAAAATAATACTACACCCCAACGGAATGAGTCTTACCCCAGGAATGCAAAGCCAGTTCAATAATCAAAAATCAATCAATGTGACCCACCGTGTTGATAATCTCAAGAAAGGAAAACCAGGGAGCATACATATTAATGCAGAAAAAGCATTTGATAAAATTCAATATCCATCTGTAGGCACACTAAACAAATACCTAAATAAACGGAGAAACATGTTTATGGATTGAAAGACTCAGCATAGGAAAGATGTCTAGTATTATTATTATTATTTTTATAATGCTGGGGATCCATCCCCTGCCCCAAGGTTTTGAGCATTCTAGGCAAACATTTGACCCCTGAGCCACATCCTCAGCCCAAGATGTCAATTCCTAAAAATTATTTCCTAGATCCCAATACAAATACCAGCAGGGTTTTTGGTTGATTGTGAACAAGGGGATTTTATAATTTGTATGGAAATTCAAAGCAATTAGAAAGGCCAAAATTTTTTAAGATGCAGAATCATGTTGGGGGCATCACAGTATTCAGTTTAAGAATCACTACATTAAAGAGGTGTGGTGTTGGTGGAATAATGAATACATAGACCAGTGAAACAGAACAGGGAATCCAGAAATAGACTCACACAAATATGGGGGGGGGATTGAACCCAGAGGTGTTTAACCACTGAGTCACATCTCCAGCCCTTGTTAATATTTTATTTAGAGACAGGCTCTTGCTGAATTGCTTAGGGCCTCACTAAGTTGCTGAGGCTGGCCTTGAACTCAAGATCCTCCTGCCTCAGCCTCCTGAGCCTCTGGGATTATAGGTGTGCACGACTGTGCCGAGGTTGGCTTATCGATTCTTGACAAAACTGGAGAAGGAGTTGTCTTTCAGCAAATGATGTTGGATGATTAGGCATCTTATGCAACTTTTTTTTTTTTTTGCAGTGCTCAGATTACACTCAGGATCTCACATATGCTAGGAAGGTTCCACTGAGTGACACCCCCAGCCCCTGATTAGACATCTATCTGCAAACAAAATTAACCCTGACCTCCTGCTCACACCTTATACAAGATTTCACTCAGAATGGGGCATAGGAGCTAAATGCAAAGTGTAAAGGTATAAAATTTTAGGAAAAAAAAAAAAAACAAGTACAGTCACCAGGGAAAATTTTTTGTGATCTAGTATTAGACAAAGAGTTCCTAGACATGACACTGAAAACATGATTCATGAAAGAAAAAAGATAAGCTGGACTTCATTAAAATTAAAAAGCTTGTGTTCTACAAAAGAAACCGCTGTCGAACGAAAAGACAAATTACACACTGGAAGGAAAATATGAGCGAACCTCGTGCCTTGCAAGGGCCTTGTGCGCAGAGTGGAGAACTCTCGGGGAACTCTCGGGGTCGTTAATACGCCAACAAACAACCCCACTAGAAACACAGGCTGAAAGCTCCACCAAAGACTTTACAAAAGACAACATGAAAATGGCAAAGGCATTTATGTAAAGGTATTCAGCATCATTAGCAATTAGGGAAGTGCAAATTAGCGCCATGTTGAGATGCCCCCAGGTACCTATTAGAATGGCTAAAACAATTATATTGATGATGATGATAAATACTGTCAATAAAATGGTTGGTGTAGATGCAGAACAAGGGATACCATCATTCATTGTCGGTGGGAATGGAAAATAGTACAGTCACCGGGAAATACTTTGTTGGTTTCTCGTGAAGTTAGCATATGCTTACCATAATGAGTCAATGATGCTGCACCTAGGAATTTATTTACCCCCAGAAAGATAAAGCCTTATGTTTACACAAGAAAACATTATTGGGCCGGGGTTGTGGCTCAGTGGTAGAGTGCTTGCCTAGCATGTGTGAGGTATTGGGTTTGATGTTTGGCACCACATAAAAATAAATAGAATACAGATATTGTGTCTATCTACAAGTTAAAAAAATTAAAAGAAAAAACAGTCTTATTAGAAAAAAACTACTAGTTATAACAGCTCTCTTTGCAATCATCAAAAATTGGACTATTTGCAGATGTCTTCAACAGGTGAATGGATACCCTCACTGTGGTACATCCATACAATGGAATACTAGGCAGCAATAAAAAGGAATTAGCTGTCCATGCATGCAACTTGGATGACTCTCAGTGGCATTTTGCTGAGCAAGAGAAGTCAATTTCAAAAGTCTTCATACTTCATTCTTCCATTTTATCGGCTTCTTGGAAAAACAAAGCCGCAGTTATGGGAAATTGATCAGTTGGTCCCCAGGGCTGGGGGTGGGAGGGTGGGGATATGAATCTAGAGGAGAAGCATGAGGAATTTTCCTGGTGTGACTGAACTGTGCTGTGTTTTGGTTTGTGGCAGTTACAGAGATCTATACATGTGTTAAAATTCACCCCACTGTATCCTCAGAGAAAAAGCCAATTTTGCTGCATGCTAATTTACAACATAAGATGCATGTTATAGGCACAAAATAAAGGGATAAAACTCACACACATGTACAGAGAGACAGAGAAGCAGTAGTGTGTGATGGAAAAGGAGTTGGCTAAGAGGCCAGAAGGATATTAGGTTATGTTACCAAAAAAGTAATTTAAAACAGTAAGTTAAAATTCAGAGAAGCAGAAAAAAAGAAGAATTTCTACTGCAGCAAACGTTATAAGTAATATGGGAACATGCTTCAGGCATGCTCCCAGATGACAGGGGACAGGGGCAAATAAATGAACAGAATCGTGAAAAAAAAATTGATATAGCAAACCAAAGGTATTGATTTGTGGGTGAATGGATATAGCAGACGTTCCTGGAGAAGAGACCAGGACTGTTGGAAAGACACCTCGATCCAACGTGGAGCTCAAGATAAAGAAGTCATGCAGTGTGCAGAGAATGTTTGATTACCAGGAGTCAAATTCAAGAATGAAACCAAGTCATCACCTAGCGTGGAAATGGGTAGAGGAAAAACTACTAAGGAGGGAAGGAAATTTCCCAGAATTCCCTAACAGGAGGGTTCTGCAAACCTGCTGGGTCCATCTTTGACAGATAAAGCAAGGTAAGATACGAAAGCAGATAAATTATATAATGAAAGTAAATATCGGATGCCTCGACCTTGAGCCCTGAACCCTTCTATAGGGGAACTGCGCTCTTTTCTAATATCCAGGGGCTTGGTGAGGTGCTGACTCACTTGCTAGGGAGACCTTGTTCAATGATCCCCAAATTGCTTGGCACACATCCTCCCTCTCTCTCTCTCTCTCTCTCTCTCTCTCTCTCTCTCTCTCTCTCTCTCTCTCTCACACACACACACACACACACACACACACACAAATGGAAGATAATGTCAAAGACGTAATGTGGAAGATCTTCAGATGAATGAGAAGATCTAGGAGTCCAGTGGAGCCTTGGGAATGGAAATCTTGAAATTGCTTCTGTGTGTGGGGGGGATAGGAAAGGGAGTGGACTAGGGACCCCCCACCACCAGGAGGGTCCCAAGCAGTGTGGAGGGCCAGGCTGTGGCCAGAGAGCATCAGGATGGGGACATCAAACTTTGACACGTGACATTTCCTAGAGGGACCCCCTCAAAGGCGGGATCTCTGACAGCTGCGGAGAGGACCCTGTGGGAGAGAAGAGAAGGTAAAGACGTTTTTGCTCCTGGTCAGAAGTGACTGCGGGGCTGCTCCCTGTGGGCAGGGGTGGGAAAGAAGGCAATCCACAGCCATCCGCTGGCGGACCAAGGAGGAGAAACAGAAGAGCTGGTGGGGAGGGATGGAGCTTTAAAAAAAGATGGAAAGGAAGATAAACTAATCCAAAGTAGCTCAGATAGAGGATTATGAATGTTCTCACGGCAAAAGAAATGATTCACATTTGAGATGGTGAATAACTTGAGAACCTTGAGTGAACCCGTGCATTCGTATAAATACACCAAAACATCATACCGAGGCCCACAGAATGAACACTTGTTATCTCTCAATTAAAAATCATTTTAACAATGACCCGAGAGTTCAGAGTGGGTGCCGTTCCAGGTACAGTGGCAGTAGCTAATCTAGACGCTCCTAAGACTAAGAGCCGGATTTATTATATTCAGCTTCTGAGCATCTATCATCCGACACTACCTGCTCCAAGACTCATTTGTATGAAAATCACATTAAAGGGATACGCTTTTAGCCCTGAAATTTATCTTGATGGTTTATCAATTTTCCTTAACATGATTCGGTCTAAATTCTCTCAAAGGAGAAAAGAAATCTACCTGGTTGGACTTGCGCCCTGTGCTTTACGTCTTCCTTCAACGTCATCGTCCTCTATCATTAGGGAAGTCATAGAATTTATTGCCCCAACTCGGGCTCCTTTGGGAGGGGGAAGGACAACAGGTGGAATCGGAGCCTGCCTTGGGCCAGCTGAGCTCTGATCTAGGAGCCCATTTGATTTGGCTGGAGTTTTTATCAGAACAGACAGAAACTGAGGTTCAGAGAAGCCCTCTGGCTGAGAACCCCTGGTTGGTGAGACTCAGTTCAGGGCTGAAACCCAGGTCTGTGTGACTTCAAGACCCCCTCCCCGCCCCCCCCCCGCCATTCCTCTGCACCAGCTCTCCCACCCTGGTTTTGCTCGCTCTGGCTTGACAGGCACGCTTCTCGACAGACACCGTGATGGTCCCCAGCTGGAAGTCTGTCTGGGCACGGATAATTAGATGTGTGATAGCTGCACCTCGGCCAGGAGTGACGGGGATCCAGCTGTGCCGGAGCCTCTGGGGCCTCCAAGTGCCTCCAATCATCATTTGGCTGGTGCGCGTGGGCTGCCTGGAGACCACAGATGGATGACACTGTTTGGGATGAGCAGTTAAGGAGATGGGGAAGGAGACCCCGGAGGGGTCACAGCCCTCACAAACTCGGGGTGAGAAACCCTGAAGATTAGAAATAACAAGTAAATAAGAATCAAAGGGACACTAACCTAGATTCTAGAGCAAAGGGGTCAAGAAGCTTCCGGTGTGAGGTGGGGCAGAAGGATGGGCTTGGCCAAAGGCCCAGGTGAGCTGTGCCCGCCAGGAGGTCACTGGAATTGGAGAGGGCCAGGGCTATTAGTGGACATAGCTCATGGCTCTGAAATGTTTCACCTGTTCCGCGTCCCTCCCTCCCACCTGGTTGACCCTGGCTGTGGCGTGTCCTGAGGTTCCACGGGTCTCCAGGAAGGCAGTTCTGGGTCTCTGTGTTATTTGGTGTGAGGCCCCTTTCGTGGGTTCTGGGATCCAAACCACAACGTTTAAGGCTTCACTCTGCAGATCCCGTCGCTCTCGGGGAGAACGGGGATAAGGTCCCCGGAGGCAGTGGGTTCGTGGAAGCTGTCGATGTACAGTTGAATCATTTATTAAGTTTTAATAACAATTAACACAAGAATGCATTCTCCGGGTAAGAAATTCAGTGTCTGACACATTAAGCAAAAGTCCTCCCACCCACACCCCTGACCTTGTCCCCAGATGGAAACATGATTCACAATCAATTGGGGCCTGTCCCTCCGGATCCTTTTCTATACGTGTCCATTCACGTATGACCTTGCAGACATGTGTTTTATGTACCATTCTTTGGAAGATTGGAGACACTAAAAAAAATAAATAAATAAAATAAAATAATAATTTTCACGGAGCCTCAAAATTACAGAAAAATGGCAAGAATAGGGCAAAGAACTTGGGGACACTTTACCTGATTGACTGATTATTCATATTATGTCCCATTTGGTCTGTCATCCTCTCTATTAAGTATTTTTAGGTACGTGCACTTTTTTTTCCCTGAACCATCAGAGACTAAGTTGGGGTCATGGTTCCCATTAACCCCCAAATACTCTAGTGTGTAATTCCCAAAGACAAGGACGTATGTGGAGTACAGTTATCCCAGGGTGAAAATACAACATTGACCCCACGCTATTCTCTAATAGTTTCAATCCAGATTTCACCCACCCAGCCTCTCAGAACTTCCTCTGAAACAAAGAGGCACCCTACTGTCATCCTCTGTCTTTTTCTTGCTTTTTTTTTCCCCATCAAAACACTAGTTCCTGCAGAGGGTTGGGGTTTTGTCATGCACAGTAGTAGTTCACAGTGTGAACAGGTGCTGTGCGTTGTTGACATCCCCCCTAGATGGACACCCAGGTTAGTTCACCACAGACCTCCTCAAACTGAATGCTCGTGGGTGTGGCTTTGAGCTGTAGGTCTCAGGACTCACACTTAGGAAAGTTCCACCAAACAGAGCTTTAATATAGAGACGCACTTGACTTATAGAGTGCGGGGCCAAGGCCGTAAAAAACACCACGATTATTCAGATTTTTCCAAGACTTTTTGGGGAGAAGAAAAAAAAATATTGGGAAAATGTTGATGAAGAGTATTTCCTAAGAGGATTCCGCCCTGTCCTAGGTCACTTTCACTGGAATGCGGAGTTCTTTGCTCTGATTGAGGGAAGGAGCTGGGTTCTGTCCTCCACCCTGCTCCCGTGGTCCCCAGAACAGCCTGCTCTCTGTCCCCAGGGTATCCTTCGCCTGTGCCTCTAGCAGACTTCCACCAGGGGGTGGGGGAAGCTTGCTATTTCTGCTTTGTGTGAAGCGTTTCTCGGGGACCATCTGGGCTGGCCGGACTTCAGGAAAGATAGTAAAGCAATGTTTATCAAGAAACATCCAAGTGAGTCTAGAGATTGGCTTCCTCCAAACGAACACAGAGCAGCCCTCTCGCCGCTGCTGGGGGGCGGGGGGTGGGGGGACAGGAACCGACTTTGAAGAGCTTCAGGAGGGGACAGGCCTTGGGATGGGAGGCTGCAGCCACTGTCCACTGCTCAGGACACAGCGGTTTCAGTAGCCAAAACTCTTAGAGAGGTGGATGCCACCAGTTTCAGATTTCCTTCCCCTGGCAGTTTTAACCCCTTTGGTAGATGGTAGAATCAGGTGGACTGAAGAAGGGCCTAGAAGGGAGGGAGGGGGAGGGCGAGGGGGAGGGGGAGGGGGAGGGTCCCTCCCGAGGCCGGTTGACTTCAGCAGAAATCTAAAGGCATCAGCCTTGACATTGACAGCTCCAGTCTAGGGCCCCCGTATGGTCCTGGCAGAAAGCCCTCGGAAACTGCTGGAAAGCCCTGACCTTACAATAGAAGGTATTTTCCCAGTGATTGTCTTTCTGGCGCCAGTCCGTAAGACAAGGTGGGTGTGGGTTGGGGTGGGGGGTGGCCTGACGGGAAAGAGGACAGAGGAGCTGTCTCCACCTGCCCGAGGGTTGCCAGTCGAGCCGACAGACAGGTTTCTGGCCCTGTCCGTGTCTCAGATCCGGTTTTCATGCAGCTCCCTGGGGTGGGGGGGTGGGATAGAAGTGTCATTCCCAGACTAGAAACTGGCACCTGCTCTTTTCCCTGGAAGGATCAAGACTGGAGAGAAAATAACAGTTGGGGGGCTGTTCCGTCGGGGGAGACGCGCTGGGATCTTGAATCTCACGCTCCAGAGCCACCGCGTTGCTCCATGTGGGTGCTCTGTGGACCCGCAGCGTCAGCCTCGCAGGAGACCTGTCAGGAAGGCACAGGAGCAGATCCCACCTCCGGAGGCTGCGGGTATCTGTGGGGGTGGGTCCTTTGGGGACCCTGAGGCAGGCTGAGGTTTGAGATGGACTCTTCTGGAAGGGTACCAATGGGGAGGTCAGAGCCGTTGGTTGTTCTTAAGAAGGAAAAACACAGACGATTCTGTTTGGTACCCATCCATTTGGAAATGGGTCAGTCTTCACAATAAAAATAGAGAAATGGAGTAAAATGATAATAGCTACATGAAATAGCAGTATGGACAGGCTGGTATGGGGACCTTCCGGGCTCCAGGCTCTGGGCTAAACATGTATATTCTTTTTTTT
Source organism: Spermophilus citellus (assembly GCF_964194105.1). Taxonomy (NCBI): domain Eukaryota; kingdom Metazoa; phylum Chordata; class Mammalia; order Rodentia; family Sciuridae; genus Spermophilus; species Spermophilus citellus. The sequence goes on from NC_138187.1 coordinate 17,181,742, forward strand.
TCCTTTTTAATTTGTTTTAATTAGTTCTACATGACAGTAGAATGCATTTATGCACTTGGATATATCATACCTAGATGGGATATAATTTCATTTTTCTGAGTGCACATGTTGCAGAATCCTATTGGTCATGCAATCACATATATGTATACAGTAATAGTGTCTGTTTCCTTCTATCATCTTTCCTACCCCCACATCCCCTCCCCTCCCCTCCCTCTACCTAACCTAAGGTAACGCTATTCTTCCCTAGCACACCCCCCACCCGCCTTATTGTGAATTAGCATCTGCATATTAGAGAAATACATTCAGCCTTTGGTTTTGTGGGATTGGCTTATTTTGCTTAGCATGATATTCTCCAACTCCAACCATTTACTGGCAAATGCCATTAATTTCACTCTTCTTTAAAACTGAGTAATATTCCATTGAGTATCTAGACCCCATTTTCCTTATCCATCCACCTATTGAGGGACACCTAGGTTGGTTCCATAGTCTTTCTATTGTGAATTGAGCTGCTATAGACACTGGTCACACGTGAAACTCTAGCCGGAGCAGTTAGACAAAAGAAAGAAATTAAAGGGATACAAATAGGTAAAGAAGAACTCAAACTATCACAATTTGCTGATAACATGATTCTATATCTAGAAGATCCAAAAAAAAAAATCCACCAGAAGACTTCTAGAACTCATGAATGAATCCAGCAAAGTAGCAGGGTATAAAATCAACACCCATAAATCAAACGCATCCCTATACATCAGCGATAAATCCACTGGAAAAGAAATTAGGAAAATTACTCTGTTCACAATAGCCTCAAAAATAAAATAAAATACCTGGGAATCAATCTAACAGAAGAGGTGAAAGACCTCTACAATGAAAACTACGGATCACTAAAGAAAGGAATTGAAGAAAACCTCAGAAGATGGAGAGATCTCCCGTGCTCCTGGGTAGGCAGAATTAATATTGCCTCCTTCATAGAAATAGAAAAAGCAGTCGTGAAATTTATCTGGAAAAATAAGAGACCCAGAATAGCTAAAGCAATCCTTAGCAAGAAAAGTGAAGCAGGAAGCATCCCAATACCCGACCTTAAACTACACTACAGAGCTATAGTAACAAAAAAAAGTACACCGTATTGGCACCAAAGTAGACTTGCGGACCAGTATATATTCTTTATCCCACTCTACTCTTACGGGAACCCATTTGATTGATCAAGAAACTGAGGTTTAAATACAAGACGCCTACCCTGGCATTTTATAGCCCTGTATCCCTAACTCTGGGTGGCTGGGCTACTGTCTCATTAGAAGTCAACTATACTTTTAAATCAACTTGGTTTCATCTGTTCCTTGTGGATGGGATCAACCTCTTAGATGGTCCCCTGCATCCCCAGTGCTGAGCAGAGTGCTGAGCTGGTACTAAGGAGCTGATGGTGGGTGAGGGGTGGGAGAGACACGTTTCGGGGGAGCGTTTGCGTTAAAGAACCAGAGAAAGCAGGAAGAAAAGTGTAAGATGTTGGGGTCCCTGAGGTATCATTTCTAGGGGAGCTGTGGGAAGGACCAGGGAAGGAGATAACCATGGTTGGAACGGATTCTGTCTTTGAACCCGTTTTTCTTGTCATCTTGAACTTGCGGAACTCCTGTTTTGATTTTCTTATTGCACTCGTGGGACACTTAGAATAAGGTGGTGAGTTCGAGGCGCTGGGCACCTTCATCTTCTTCCTGACCATAGTAGGACTGCATTGATCATGAGCCTTGGTGCTGTTACTCCGGGTGGCCCTTCTCCTTTTAAGACATCTCCCTGCTATTTCCAGATAACGGCAATGATCTTATTGTTTTCTCCTTTTGCCTCTAAATTGTTGAATCCATAAAACAGATTTCCTGAGATTGAACCATCTCTGCATTGATGGAAGGTGCCATTCTATATTTAACTTCTACTGGATGGTTTGACTCATTGTGGATCGAGTACAGTACCTTGGATTTTTCTACCACAAGGGAGATGGTCAGCACTCTATCTTTAGGTTCTGTGTGACTCTTATTTTCTAATCCTCTTCCCTTGGCTACCTACGTTAGTGGCTTTTGAACTGGCTCCTAACTAACTTCTTCCTGTTTCTCTAGGCTGATGTTTTATTCTGCTTCATTTTTTTCTGTGGCCTGTAGTATCCTGAATGCTAATGCTTTCCCTTCCCTAAGTTGGTCCTATAAACTTTCTGTACCTGGAATGTTCCTGACCAGGGTGATGCTGTTCTTGATTGCTGTCATGTTGCTGATATTCTCCTTCTTCCCTCCTCCTCATCCTCCTGCTTTTCCTTCTTCTTTTGAGGTACTGGAGTTTGAACCCATGGATGCTCTACCACTGAGCTACACCCCCCCCCCCCCGACTCTTTATTTTTTATTTTGAGACACATTTCACTAAGTTGCAGAGGCTGGCCTTGAACGTGTGGTCCTCCTGCCTCAGCCTCCCAAGTAGCTGGTAGTTGGGGTGTGTGCCATTACCTAGGTGCTGGTCATGCACCTGGATAAGAGGTGCACCTTGGTTTAGATGGCACCTCTGATTCTTTCAGCTCTTTCCTTTCTAATTCAGGTAAAATTCATATAAACAGGACTAACCTTTACCTATCTTAAAGTAGAGCATTCAGTGGCATCTACTACATTCTCTGATTATATAATCATCATCTATTTCTAGTTCCAATAACTTTTCATCACCCCTAAAAAAGTACTTGTGAAGCAGTAAACCCCCTCTCTCCCTCCCACTGGCTGATGGCTAGTACTAGTCTACTCCTCATCTGTGGATTTATTTCCTTAGGATATTTTATATAAATGGAATTTTATATAAATATATGACCTTTTAAATCTGGGTACGCACACGTCCATAGCAGCACTGTTCCCAATAGTCAAAAAGTAGAAATGACCAAAATGTTCATCAACTGACAAATAGATTTTGAAAATGTGGTCTCTCTATACTGAGGAATATTATTCAGCCTTGAAAACATGAAGCTCAATTAAAGGAGCCTGTTTTTCCTGTGGGCTTCGTGGAAGTTCGCTTAGAAAACTTGTGGTTCATCTTGGAAGCAGTCCAGGGATTGCAACCTAAAAGTCAGAAGTCAATTTTTCCCCAACATAGAACCAAATCTCCCTCTGACTCGCTTATTTCGCTGTGGGGGACTCTGAGCTGTAGATGTCAATCTCAGTAACATTCTGATCCAGCAAGTGCCGTGCCAGCCGCTTCACTGGTTCTACCCACACGGCTGTTTGTTGCTTACACACGTTGGACGCGATTAACATGGAAACCGCTTTTTTCTTTTCTAGTAAGAGATGCTAAAAACCTTGTACCTATGGACCCCAACGGCTTGTCAGATCCCTACGTGAAGCTGAAACTGATCCCTGATCCCAAGAGCGAGAGCAAGCAGAAGACCAAGACTATCAAGTGCTCTCTGAACCCCGAGTGGAACGAGACGTTCAGATTGTGAGTTGAAACCCCGAAGCTTGGCGTGGGGGGCAGAGGCTGGGTCCCGGGCACCTGGGCCGGGGGGGGGGGTCCTCTCTTCAACTTGAGTTTTCTTCCCCCCTCCCCTCTCCATCTTGACTCCTCCCTCTTCCTTCCTTTCCACCTTTCCTTTTTTTGCACCTGAATTTTTGGAGTGTGAGCTGAGTAAAAAAATGAGAACTGATTTTTCAGTAGCGTTCCGAGTGCCCGTGGCACAGGGGGCGCGGTTGTTAGGGAAGGTGGGTTGTGGGGGAAGCCACAGTGGGATGCCACCTGTAGCACGCGGTGACAGGCTCTCTGGGGCTGAGTTTAGGATGATGCTGGCTGGGTCTGCATCCGACTGGGCAGCCTCCCCTGACTTCCACGGAGCCTCTTCCCTGGCCAATGCTCCAAGAATCTGGGAGATCCCTTTCTCCATGCATCTGTGCCTGCAGGTTTTCATGACAACAGCCAGCATTTATTGAGCACATACTATATGTACTAAATGAGTTACATGATCCAACTTCACGGGCTCATTTTATTCCCCCTTTTTTTTTTTATCAGATGGGGCTTATAGACGTTACCGAAAATGGTCCATAGGAAATATAAGCCACAGGCTGAATGCCTGGTTCCTTGGGGGTGGGGGTGGGTGTCCCGTCTCCTCTTCCCCTTCTCAGGATAAAACTAGGGATCATCTCTAGTCTCAATCAAGGCTGTGCCTGAGAATGGGCAGTTTCCCCCAAAGACACCTCCAGAGACTCTTTTCTCTGTCTCCTCCTCGACCCACGTGTGTGCAAACACACACACACACACACACACACACAGACTCGCCGGGTGCTGGAATCCATGTGTGTGTTTCTCACCGTGACTGTCGGTAGGATCTGCCAAACACCAGGAATATGATTAAGATATGAACCAGCAGAAGCCGGTGAAGCCGCTCCCGTAGGAGCTGACCCGGGTCTTGCTCCAGTTCAGCCCACAGGCTGTCACACAGGAAAAGCCCCCCACCCCGCGCCCTGGGGAACGGAGGCTGAGCATGTTTCTTGGCTTGTAAGGCTGAAAGATCTCTGCCTCCAGGTCTTGTCCTTTTGTTCCCACGCCTCCCTCACTGGAGAGCTCACAGTAGGCCCCTCTGACGTCTCTGTCTTCTCTTTGCAGTCAGCTGAAAGAGTCCGACAAAGACAGGAGGCTCTCGGTAGAGATCTGGGATTGGGATCTGACCAGCCGGAATGACTTCATGGGGTCCTTGTCCTTCGGGATTTCTGAACTGCAGAAAGCTGGCGTCGATGGCTGGTAAGAAGGATTTTGCTCTGAACATCACGGGATACTCCAGCCCCGCAAAGGTGCCATCGCAGAGGTTTTCCTTTGTTGTCCTGAAAGTGCAGTGGCGCACGCCTGTCATCTCAGCGTCTCTGGAGGCTGAGGCAGGAGGATCGCATGTTCAAAGCCAGCCTCGGCAGCTTAGTGAGGCCCTAAGCAACTCAGTGAGACCCTGTCTCTAAATAAACTCCAACACAGGGCTGCGGATGTGGCTCAGTGGTTAAGCACCCACGGGTTCAATCCCTGGTACCAAAAAAAAAAAAAAAAAAAAAAAGTGCAACATAAAATCAGAGGCCCCAGGTGCGGGCTGGTAGCTTAGATCAGTCTCACAAATATGTCTTGTTTGGTCCTCATCTGAAGAAAGGATCAGTAGCCAGTATTTTTTAAAAAAATATGGGGCTACAGGGAAGCCCTTAGAGTAGTTGAACAGCCAGTGCACCCTTTAGATAAGGCGCAGGTTTCTCTTGGCCACAGACCTCACCACTCCCTATTGTCACATCTGCCCCTCTTGATGCTGTTACATGACTTGGCCAGATCCAGGGGCTCTGAGCACGGAGCTGCGTTGTCACTGAGTGTCCTTACCCCATCTGGCCATGACCAGCAGTGTGTCCTTTCCTCTGGAATTTTTGCTTTGTTCTCTTTTTTATGTAAAAAAAAAATCCTTATTCAGTATTTTCATGAGAGGAGCTGGGTCCACCCCCTGGGCCCCTCCCAGTTATCTGATGATACGAGTCCGAATCGAGAGCCCAACCTTGCACCGTCACTTTGGGAAGAGTGGTGACCGGGGCTGCTCTCGTTTCTTTGAGATAAATTGTCCCACTTCTGAACCGTCTCCCCTGGGACTTTTTCGGTTCCAAGTGAAAGAAAATGAAAAGCATCCAACGTTGGGAGCGAGAAGGACTGCGCTCCTGCTGGCCCTCCGCCTCCATCCTTGGCCTCGTTCAGCTCACGACCTCCTTGACCCCGATCCATTTGTATCACAGGCTTTCATTCAAGTGGCCCGAGTGTCTCCCAGGTCCTGGTTGCTAGGGGTGCTTCCAGGAATAGGCCAGACACATGCTCACGGAGCCTGGCTTGGGACAGGGTGGGGGTAAAGGACACCGGTAAAAATTCATGACAGCGTGATGCTGAGTCTGAAGAGCCCCGGAGCTCAGGGTGCCCGGAGAAGAAGAAACGGAATCAGGTGCATTCCAGGAAGCGCAGTTCCCAGCGGTCAAGAGCATCATCTTCTTGATGGACGTTTGTCAAGTTTTTCCTTAGCTCAGTAATGAGGAAGCGGGCGGGGACAAACGGCGGAGTCCACAGAGGTCCTGAGAAGCTGAGATTTGGATAATCTGCAGCAAAAGGAAGGCCGAAGTCACCTAAGTCACATAGAAAACTGTCTCACCAACAGGGACCATCGTGAGCTTAGTTACCAGGCCCGGGGCGGGGGGGGGGGATGATCCCACCTGTTTTTGTAAAGTTAACATCTCTCTTTGCAGACGAGCGAGGCCATCTGCACCCGACTCAGTTGTGAATAATAAGTTAAACAAAGTAATATTACAGTGAGGAAGGAGGTACCTAATTAGAAAATGCTTTCGCATGACATTCAAAGGTCACACAACCATCTTTTTTTTTTTTTCTCTCCCAAGTTTCGGATTTTTTTTTTTTTTTTTTTAACATATGGGTGATTTGACTTTGCCGAGTTCCACTTCTGCTGACTCACCCGAGGGGTGTTTCTCCCTCTAGAAGTCAAGTGGCAAGAGGTGAAAGAGAAGGAGCGCCGGATCCCCGGGGGTAGAAGTGAGGGGGGAGAGGACATCCTCACAGTGATCAGTATAACAGCCACAGCTCCCAGGAATGGGCTCTGACCAGATGCCAGACTGTCACAGTGGCCGAGTTTGAGAAGGCTCCTTGGGTCCCACGCTGGGCCAGGGGCCTCCCTGTCATGGGGTGGCTGTTCCTGAGCCAGGGACCCCTGAGGTAGGACTGGTCCCACCTGGCTTTGGAGCATCAGGCTGGATCCGTGGTGGAGCCCAGGACTGGCCTGTGGACTCCCATTTTGAGGTCCCTTCACACAGTGCCCCCTGGGTCTCAGCCCCAGGTCATCACCAGGCCCCATTATTTTGTTGGGGGGGGCACCAGGGATTGAACTCAGGGGCACTCGACCCCTGAGCCCCCTCCCCAGCCCTGTTTTGTACTTGATTTAGAGACAGGGTCTCACTGAGTTGCTCAGCGCCTCACCATTGCTGAGGCTGGCTGTGCACTCGCGATCCTCCTGCCTTGGCCTCCCCAGCCACTGGGATGGCAGGTGTGCCCCAGGGCGCCCAGCACCAGGCCCAATTTGTCAGCCCTTCTGGGACCCCTCATTCCTGTGTGTCCTTCATGGAGGGCTGGGGGCACTGCCCCAGAGACCTGCGTCTCTCCCTTCCTGGCCTGCTGCTGCCATGACTTTGTCCCCTGCGAGGGTAGGACCGTGGTCGGGCTCCACTCTTCGGTCACCACCTCCTTGCCCTTCTCCTTCCCTGGTCCCCCAGGTCCAGAATATGCACTCCTCGGCCTCCAAGCGCGGCCAGGTAGCAAGAAAGCAATTTAAAATAATAATCGTTCACTTGAAACCATGGTCTACTTGGAGCGGTTTTGCTGCGGGAACCTTCACACGCTGCACATTTAGTTGAGCAAACGAAAGGAAGACATAAAGGACATTATAATAAAGTGGCATTATTACGCAAAGACTGCAGGGACGGGGAGGGGAAATAAATGGCTTAATGACAGGGGCCAGCGCCCCAGGGACAGCTCCAGAGCTTAACACATGGACACTTAGGTCCTCCGTTCATTCTCCTAAAGATTCCAGGGAGCGAGCGCATCATTCCCCCAAATCAGAGTTGTTAGGGACGCCGAGCTCCTAAGGGACAGTGGTGGAGTCTGGTCTGTGATGCCGCAGCCTATGTCTAGGAGACTCCTATTCTGTCTCCTGACACAGAGGTAGGCAGAGGGCCGGGGGTAGACAGCCAGGGGTTGACCTTGGCTCTCTTAACTGGATGGATGCTTTGTGACCTCCGGCAAGTCACCTCCCCTCTCTGTGCTACAGCCGTCTCAGCAGGAATTTACTCATCAGATTGATCATAAGGCTCCCTCTGCACCCCGTAGGATGGTTGTCAAGTTGATGAAATAATCGGGAAGAAACTTTGACAAAATAAATGCCCTCTTCCAGATTTTGCTGATTAAAAAAAAAAAAATAAAGTCCTCTTTAGAGTTAGGGCCGAGGACTCTACGATGCTGCCTTGGCTCTGAAGGTCCTACGAGTTCTTTGAACTCTGTGTGATCTTGGGTAAGACACAGGCCCTCTCTGAGACTCTGTTTCCCCACCTGGAAGGGAAGGGGCTCCTCTATTTTGTTGTGTGATATTGAGCGGGTTTGCTCCACAAAGGCCTTGGACTTCTAAGATCAGGATGGAGGTCAAACGTTCCTGTTTCCTGGAGATCTCAGCTGCCTGCAGGGCGGGGACATGCTCTGTTGATGCGTAGCCCAGGAGCCATGGACTAGACGGAGTGGCCCAGGAGTGCCGCAGGCTGGACTGTCTAGGTTTGTGTGCGTGCCCTCTACGATGCGACGCGCAGGGAGGTCCAGTGACCTCAGGGAGGTCCTCAGGACCTCAGGACGCATCCTGGTGGTTAAGTCAGACGTGACTATAACGTGGCAATAACAGCAGAAGCAGCTAAGGCTGCTCCCAGGGGTGGTGCCCCTGCCTCAGGCCCCTCCTCTTTCCCAGTCTCCGCCTTTTCCCCAGTCCCTCCTCTGCCCCAGTCCCTCCTCCTCTGCCCCAGCCCCTCACCTACCCCAGGCCCCTCACCTACCCCAGGCTCCTCACCTGCTCCAGGCTCCTCACCTTCTCTAGGCCCCTCCTCTGCCCCAGGCCCCTCCCCCTGTCCCAGCCCCTCCCCTGCCCCAGGCCCCTCCCCTGCCCCAGGCCCCTCCTCTTTCCCAGTCTCCGCCTTTTCCCCAGTCCCTCCTCTGCCCCAGTCCCTCCTCCTCTGCCCCAACCCCTCACCTACCCCAGGCCCCTCACCTACCCTAGGCTCCTCACCTACCCCAGGCCCCTCACCTACCCCAGGCTCCTCACCTTCTCTAGGCCCCTCCTCTGCCCCAGGCCCCTCCCCCTGTCCCAGCCCCTCCCCTGCCCCAGGCCCCTCCCCTGTCCCAGGCCCCTCCTCTGTCCCAGCCCCTCCCCTGCCCCAGGCCCCTCCTCTGTCTTAGCCCCTCCCCTGCCCCAGACCTCTCCTCTGCCCCAGCCCCTTCTCTGCTCCAGGCCCCTCCCCTGCCCCAGGCCCCTCCTCTGTCTCAGCCCCTCCCCTGTCCCAGCCCTTCACCTGCCTCAGGCCCCTCCCCTGTCCCAGGCCCCTCCTCTGTCTCAGCCCCTCCCCTGCCCCAGGCCCCTCCCTTGCCCCAGGCCCCTCCCCTGTCCCAGGCCCCTCCTCTGCCCCAGTCCCTCCTCCTCTGCCCCAACCCCTCACCTATCCCAGGCCCCTTACCTACCCCAGGCTCCTCACCTACCCCAGGCCCCTCACCTACCCCAGGCTTCTCACCTTCTCTAGGCCCCTCCTCTGCCCCAGGCCCCTCCCCCTGTCCCAGCCCCTCCCCTGCCCCAGGCCCCTCCCCTGCCCCAGGCCCCTCCTCTGTCCCAGCCCCTCCCCTGCCCCAGGCCCCTCCCCTGCCCCATCCCTTCACCTGCCCCAGGCCCCTCCCCTGCCCCAGGCCCCTCCTCTGTCTCAGCCCCTCCCCTGTCCCAGCCCTTCACCTGCCTCAGGCCCCTCCCCTGTCCCAGGCCCCTCCTCTGTTTCAGCCCCTCCCCTGCCCCAGGCCCCTCCCTTGCCCCAGGCCCCTCCCTTGCCCAGCCCCTCCCTTGCCCAGCCCCTCCCCTGTCCCAGCCCTTCACCTGCCTCAGGCCCCTCCCCTGTCCCAGGCCCCTCCTCTGTCTCAGCCCCTCCCCTGCCCCAGGCCCCTCCCTTGCCCCAGGCCCCTCCCTTGCCCCAGCCCCTCCCCTGTCCCAGGCCCCTCCCCTGCCCCAGGCCCCGCCCCTCCCCTGCCCCAGGCCCCTCCTCTGTCTCTTTGTCGCTGGCGGCTCCGGCACCTGCTGTCAAATCCTCTTCTTTGTTTCTAATTTCATTTATTTGCGCTGTCTTTCCCCTCCATGTGCCAAAGCTTCACTTGTTTTATTTATTTCTTATTTTCCCCCCAAGGAATTAGCTGTGGGATTTGTGTATCAACCTGTCTGTTTTCTCCTCGTTTCTAGAAGTTTATCTTGTGGTTAAATGAATTTCAGATGAATATTTTGCTTTTTTTTTTTTCTCTCTGCCCTTTAAAAGCAGCGAACAGTGTTTGAGAGAACAGATCATTCCTCCAGGCTTTGAGATGTCCTTTTGAGATGTCCTGTGGCCTTTGTCTTAAAGTCTGTGGGGTGTGTGTGTGTGTGTGTGTGTGTGTAACATATTTTTTAGTTGTAGATGGACATAATATCTTTATTTTATCTATTTACTTTTATGTGGTGCTGAGGATCAAACCCAGGGCCTCCCCCGTGCTCCACCCCTGAGCCCTGGCCCCAGCTCCCGTGATTGTGGTTTTTAATCTCTGTTTTTACGGGCTTTCCCATTGTCATGCTGTGTAACATCTACAATTAGTTTTTTTATTGCTAAATCACAGTGTTGTGGAGTCAGGGAACAGGGCCTGTGGAACTTTCTTTCTGTCTCTTCTTTTTTCTCCTACTTCCTTTCTTTCCCCATAGTTTGGTCTCTGTGAAGTGTTGCCCTGGGGTCTGTGGACATTTCAGAAGGGAAGGCTGTCTTTGCCATCTGCAGGGCGTCTTGTTGATCCTGCCTACTGTGCGCCTCTGCTCTTTCACACCTCGTTATTTTTGCTCTGTTTGCTTGAGCTAAATGGATCGTGGCACTTGTTATGATTTCCCAATAACATTGTGTGTTTTCTCATTTCTGATTTTTGTTTGGTCTTGTGTATGTGGCAACGTGATTATCCACCTGATTCTTCAAGACTCATTACACTGACACAGAGTTTTCTTGGAAAGGACTCACAGAAAAGAGGACATTTAGCAAAGACCCCAAGGGAGTGGGGGAGCCAGCCGTGTAGACATCCAGGGAGAGACTGTCTAGACAGAACAGCAAGTGCCAAGGCCCTGGGGCAGGAGTGTGCCTGGAGAGTTTGAGGAACAGTGAAGGGGCAGCATAGGAGTAGAGGACAGGGTGTGGGATGGTCATACTGCAGGGGGCTTTGCAAGGGATTTGTCGTCTGCTGTGAGTCAGATGATGGGTTAGTCAGCTTTTCATGGCTCTGATCAAGAACAACTTAGAGGAGGAGAGATTGCATCTGGCCCGTGGTTTCCAAGGTTCAGTCCGTGGTTGGCTGGCTCCAAGACACCAGGGATGGAGGACGTGGTGGAGAGAAGCAGCTCAAGAAGGGCCAGGGATAGTCCAGTCCCCAGGGCGCACCCCAGTGCCACCCTCCCACGAGGTCCAGCCTCCCAGCAGCCATTCTGCAGCACAGAGGAATCCACATGCAGATCCAGACCCTGATGGATGGGGAGCCACGGGGCTAACGACATCTGTGTCCTCTCTGAGTGTCCACTGTGGCACCGAGCAGGGGAGGGGCAGGTCCTTTTGCCTAGATTTTTCCAAATTTTTCATGCTTTCTGATTCCTTTGATCATGTGTAACAAGTGGCACATTGTAGGATGTTTATAAAAAAATTAAAAAATAAAGTAGCGGAACCGAAAGTCCTTTCTGTAGCAACAAAGTGTTCACCTGGTCTTGCTGTTGTCTCGATGTTTCCAAGATTGTTTTTCTCTCCTTTTTCACTCTCTATTTTCCTCTCCTTCTGATCAGAACTATTCTCTTAAATCCTTGTTACCTTAAAATGCTGTTTCTTGAAACTTCATTTTATTATTTCTAATAATGACTTCTTTCTCCAGTTACAAGTAATCATATTAAAGCTTTGGGATCCGACTTCCTGGGCTAGAATTTCTGATCCATCATTTCGTAGCTGTGTGCCCTGGGCGAGTTGCTGAGCCTCTCTGTGCCCCCTTTTCTCCTTTGGAGATAATAGTGGTGATTGTGTTCACGGAATCCTGGAGATGTTAAATAAGTAATATAAGTGAGGTGCCCAGTGTCTGGTAAAGAGTGGGCACTCAATAAGTGTCAGTCATTTTTATTACCAATTGAACAAGTATTGGAAAAAATATAAATAAGCAAACTATATATTATCCAGAATGTCATTGCCCAGAGATAGTGGCAATGATACTCTTTAGAGTGTGTGAGTGTATAAGTGTGTGTGTAGGAAACAAAAGTGAAATTTTGTAGCAACAGTATTTGGTAGCCTGCAATTTTCTCCTAATGATCTACATTGAAACTTTTCCTCTGTTGTTTAATAATCTTGGGCAACATAAGTTTTAATAGCTTCATGCAATGCATTCTGTGGATCTGCCTCATTATATCACCATATTCTTATTATAAGGCATACAAGGCTTATTTTCAAAAATAGTTCTGCAGTAAACACACTTGTGATGAAATCTTTGTGTGCATACCTTTAATTATTTCTGAATAAATCTCTTGGTCTGGGATTGATGGCTTTGAGGATAGATGCATTACTAAAGTATCCCCAACCCAGCCTATATTTTTTAAAAAATCACCTTATATCTGAATAATGTTGTTTAATTTTTTTTATTTTACTCACACCTGTCAGCATCTGCTATCCCAAATTTCAAACACCAGGTACAAAGATGATACGCATTTTAATTATTAATTGTGCTGAGCATTTTCATTTGAATATCGCCACTCACTTATATCGGTAAATGATTATGTCTTATCTTTTGCCTCTTCTTTTTGATTTTATAAGAACGTTTTTTTATAAGAAAGTTGTTAATATTGTCTTTGCTGACATTTATGTTGCAAACATTCTTCCTTCTCATGTTGCAAATTAATTTGGGTAATATGCACTTTTTTTTAAAAGTGGAATAGAGAGCATCTGGTTTAACTCTAACATGATCCACCAGGAAAATCTCTCAAGTTTGTCTTCTGTCCACCAATTGTTATCTGAGTTCTCCATCCTTGGTTCATTGTCTGATTTTTCAATCCAGTGATTGAGATTTTTCTTCTGCAAGTGAACTTTCCAAATTTCAGACTTTTCCCTTTTCATAGACACAGGAATCTCTTGACTATCTCTGAGGATAGGAGTTACACATTTAGCAGAACTTCCGGTGACAGTAGCTCTCTTTCACAGGAGGTCCTGATGGGATTCCTCATTGCTTCTTTCTGTTTGAATGACTGGAGTTTTTCCTGTGCCCTGTGCCCTTTCTCTATTTACCCGTCCTTATAGCAGGAAAAGTACAGAATGACGCCTGTCCCTGTCCTGACCTTTCTGATCTAGGTGAAAGGCCACAGGAGTCTTGCTGTTTGGGGAAGTCCATTTTTGTCCTATGGGGTGTCCTGTTCCCCGGGTGCATTCGAGAGTGGACTACAGCTAGAGAGAGCTGGGTAACGAGCAGCCCCACATCTTCCCCACGTTGGTCCTGACTGTCTCGAAGCTGGAGAGAGCGCTGTTCTTCTCTCCTCATGGTGCAGTAGCCTTATTTGGAGCTTGTAAGAGCTCTGTTACTCTGCATTCCCTCCTGCTGTGCTATAGCCAGAGGCACACACTTCAGGCTCCAGGTGCTGATACCCCGTGGCACCTGCTGAGAAGGGGTGGCAATGGAGACCCTCATCCACTGCCTGGTGGTCTGACCTAGGGCTATTGGTTAGGGTCTCTTGGGGTCCCTTTACCAATGACAGCTGGCCAGTCCCCCTCTATCTGTGTTTTCCAGAGTGCCAGACTTTGGCTAGTACAGGGTTGGAGTGGATGGTACCCCAGAAATCTCTCCTTCTGCCTGTGCCCCTTCTGTCCTTAATCTGACTGGGAAGAGAAGGCCCCTGAGCATTCCGCTGTGTCCCCAGCCCTCTTTGACACTTGGCTCTTTGCTGAGGCCCTATGTTAAAATGGTGGGGGCAGGTGTTAGGCTCAGGGCTTTGGGTGAATGATACCTTCTCCCAGAACTTGAGTAACATTGGTTTGCATTGATCTATCTCTTATTTAAAAATAGCTACTTTCTTTTTAAACATTTTTTATTTGTTTTAATTAGTTACACATGACAGTAGAATGCGTTTATGCACTTTATATATCATACATAGATGGGATATAATTTCTCATTTTTCTGAGTGTACATGTTGCAGAATCGTATTGGTCATGCAGTCACATATATGCATACAGTAGTAATATCTGTTTCCTTCTACTATCCTTCCTGTCCCCACATCCCCTCCCCTCCCCTCCCATCACTTCCCTTTATCTAATCTAAGGTAAAGCTATTCTTCCCTAGTGCCCACCCCCCCTTATTGGGAATCAGCATCCGCATATTAGAGAAAACATTCAGCCTTTGGTTTTGTGGGATTGACTTACTTTGTTTAGCACGATGTTCTCCAACTCCAACCATTTACTGGCAAATGCCATATTTTCACTCTTCTTTAAAGCTGAGTAATATTCCATTGAACATCTAGACCACATTTCCTTTATCCGTCCATCTACTGAAGGGCATCTAGGTTGGTTCCACAATTTAGCTATTGTGAATTGAGCTGCTATAAACACTGATGTGGCTGTGTCCCTGTTGTATGCTAATTTTAAGTCCTTTGGGTATAGACCGAGGAGTGGGATAGGTGGGTCAAATGGTGGTTCCATTCCCAGTTTTCTGAGGAATCTCCAGACTGCTTTCCAGATTGGTTGCACCAATTTGCAGTCCCACCAGCAGTCCCACTTGTTGTTGCCTGTAACAGTTACTTTCTATTTGTAAGAAGTGACATAGACTTTCTTTTCAAGCAAGAGATACAAAAGAATTTGATTTTTTTTTCAAATTTATTGAATTTGGGTGCTGGGGATGGGACGCAGGGCCTCACACATTGTAAGCACACCCTCTGCTATTGAACACCCCAAAGCCAGAGAGTGTCCTCTAAAAGAGAATTTAAATTAAGATTTTTATGTTTTATCAAGGAGCATTATGTAAAACAACACACAGATCTAACAAATCCCACCCCGGTGTCCTCTCTCCTTTACTTAAGTTTGTGGAAGTTTCTGGAAGCCCCTGCTGCGTGCATTGCCCCCGTCCTGGTTTCCAGACGTTCCTTGGCTTTTCTGTTTGTTTTGGTGACTTCAGTGGAAACTAGGAGGACGAGAGCCAGACACCCAACGTGGAGGCTTGTCCTCTCCGCTCTCGGTCACCTCTGTCCCCTATTTTTGGAAGCTGCCTAAGAAGATTTGTGAATGGAGCAAAAGAACTGTGACAGACGCTACCCATTCCGGTGACGTAGGACCTTGGGGGGTGAGGAGTTTGGGGAACCTCCTTCCTCCTCCCTCAGACGCCTCGGGAATGTCCCTTGCCTGTCCTCGTTCTTACCGCCTGTCTGATTGGAAACACACGGAAGCCACCATGCTGTGACAAGAGCGTTAGCCCCAGTTACGCCGACAGTGCCACGTGCTGAACGCCCGGAAGGTCACCTGTCTCGCTGGGCGCTTTCCGCGTATCATCAGCTGTCAATCACGAGTCTGCAGAAAGGGACCTTGTTCCACCTTGTAGATGTGAAACGCCAAGGCCCAGAGCCCAGCCACGTACCTAGGCCACCCAAGGAGGCAAGGACGGAGGTGGGGTTGGACTGGGCATCTTTGACACCAGGGCCTTAGAGGCACAGGGTTTCTTCGGAGCAGCCACCCACATAAAGTGGACGGAACAGAAACACTGGCGAGGATGAGGGGGACACTGTACAGCGGGGGATCCCCATGGCCCCACCTGGAATCAGAATGAACCTAGTGGACAGAAAGATTAAAAAAAATAATGATTGAGCCATGTGACTAAGAAAGTGTGTGTGTGTGTAAGTGAGTGTGAGTGTGGTGTGTGCAGAGAGAACTTCATGTCCTCTATAAACACAGGATGTACCTTTTCCCCTGATGTCCAGGGAATACAGGTCACGTGTCCCCATGCAGGGGACTAGAAGTGTTTTGGACTCTGGACTCTGATTTTGGACTGTTGGCACATTCATAATGACATATCTTGGGGAAGGGACTCAGTCTCACACAGTATTTCACATACACCTTGCACACATAGGTGGCAGGTAACTAACTGCATGCACCATTTTTAGTGAATTTGTGCATGAGGTGAAGTGTCACAGTTGTGGAATTCTCCACCTACATTATCATGTCGGTGATCCAACAGGTTTGAATGTTGGAGCGTTTGAGATTTTGAGTTTTTGGATTAGGGATGTACAACTTGTACTTACAAAAATATTTGGTGTCCTGGGCTACAAGCTCACACACACACACACACGCACACACACACACACACACACACACCAGAGACCCAAACCCAACAAAACAAAAGACTGCTATTGTACCAGGGATTGAACTCAAGGTGCTTAACCCCTGAGCCCCATCCCAGCCCTATTTTGCATTTTATTTAGAGACAGGGTCTCACTGAGTTGCTTAGGGCCTCCCTTTTGCCGAGGCTGGTTTTGAACTTGCGATCTTCCTGCCTCAGCCTCCCTGAGCTGCTGGGATGACAGGCGTGCGCCTGGCTCATCATGGTTTTTCAAAGGAGAGCTTTTTATGGGCCCCCTTCTCAGGGCCACTCCACGAAACAGCACCAGACAGCACGTCGGGGACTCTCACCTGACCCTTGTCTCCCTTTAGGTTTAAGCTGCTGAGCCAGGAGGAGGGCGAGTACTTCAACGTGCCTGTGCCGCCCGAGGGCAGTGAGGGTAATGAAGAACTGCGGCAGAAATTTGAGGTGAGGCTCCTTGCTTTCTGCGTCGAGGGGAACCAGGGTCTGCCATGTGCCATTTCCCGTCCTGAGTGTGGTCCGTAGCAAGACCCGTTAGGACTCAGCCTTTGCAATCTGTTCCCAGAGAACTCTGGGCCGACTTCAAGACCCCGGGGCAGTGTCTCCTGACCTGTGACAGCATCCCTGCCTCCTGTCCTCATTCGGATGAGACATTTCCTTGACGTGGGCTCATTCACTTCCCAGGTTATTTTGAGGGTGATTTGGACTAACTGCGTGGGAAAAGGGGACAGAGTGGTGATGTATTTTGGAGGCCCGGCCAATGAGGCTTGTGGATGGGGGATCTGGACTTGAATCCATCGTCGGGACGGTGCCAGACAGGGGGGTGGATGGGACCGGGGACCTCAGGAGATGCCCCTGGACTCTGACCGTGGGCTATACAGCTGCTCTGCTCCGACCTCAGAGAAGCCCCTTCATTCCCTGGGGACACGTGAACCCCGTGGTTAGTTAGGAGCAGCGTGTGCAGGACACATCCCAGTTTCAAAAGAAGATGTTCTGAAGCCGGGCGAGGTGGTGCCCGCCTGTCATCCCAGCGGCTGGGGAGGCTGAGGCAGGAGGATCGTGAGTTCAAAGCCAGCCTCAGCCAAAGTGAGGCGCTGAGCAGCTCAGGGAGACCCTGTCTCTAAATAAAATACAGAATAGGGCTGGGGATGGGGCTCAGTGGTCGAGTGCCCCTGAGTTCAATCCCCAGTACAAAAAGAAAAAAAAAGAAAGAAAGAAAATGTTTTGGGGAAGATGGATTTGAGTCTATATATGATAGTTCCACAGGGAAAACACAGAAATTGTGCATATAAATTTAACGCACAGAATCTTTTGGGAAACCATCAATTTTGGATAAACCACGATGACCTGCTAATTCCAGAAAAATGTATAAAAGAGAAGATCTAAAATGAGATGAATGATTGTTATTTATTAAATAGTCACTCAAGAAAATTGAAAAATTAGTTGGATGTGGTGATACCCGCCTGTAATCCCTGTGATGCAGGAGGATCGCAAGTTTGAGGCCAGCCTTGGCAACTTAGTAGGGACCCTGTCTTAAAATAAAAAAATAGAAGGGGCTGGGGTATAATTCATTGGTAAAGCATCTTTGGGTTTCATCCTAACTATTGTAAGAAGAAGGAAGGAAGGAAGGAAGGAAGGAAGGAAGGAAGGAAGGAAGGAAGGAAGGAAGGAAGGAGAAAAGAAAAGAAGGAGGTAATTGAAAAATTATGGCCAGGTAAAGTTCCGTTGGAAAGCGTTCAGGTATTTTGAGAACACAAAAGGAGTACAGCCTTGTCTGAGAAGACAGGGGGAAGTGTCCTGGAGAAACTGAAATGGAAGTTAACCAAGTAAAGAGAGGGGAAAGAGCATTCTGTGCAGAGAGAACAGCATGCGCAAAGGTCCTGTGGTGGGGTATTACAGAGAAACTATGTGAGGATGAATGAAGGCTAGTGGGAGCAGAGCAGAGCTAGTCAAGGGTGGGTGCGTCCAAGGTCATGCCGAGGAAATGTGTGGGGACCGACTTGCAGGACTGAGCTGGCCTTGGCAAGGATTCTGGGTTTCATCCCAAGAATCATGTTGATTTTTTTTTTCAACTTGACAGAAATAACATGTGAGTATCTCTGGGTCCCTGGTCTTGAGCTGTGCCCTCCAAGTGGCTCTGATGATGGCGATGGTTCTGAACAGAGTGGGGTCTCCTTTCCTGAAAACGAAGTGAAATAAACAGGCTTAACCTTGGGCTTATCGGTCCTTCTCCAGTGACCTTGATGTCTGAAGGTCATTCCCGTGGAACCTGCTCAAAGCCAGATGAATTCATAAAAGCATCTTCCCGCCGTGCAGACAGAAAGGCGGGCCTTCCAGAGACGTCCTTTTGTCTCTTGTGCGCCCCCATCTCCCTGATGAGGTGGGATCCATTTGCTGCTGTGTTAAAATGGCAAGATTGTGGGTGAAAGAGAGGAAAAAAAACAAAACAAAAACAAAAACCAAAAAAACCCAACAAAAACCCAGGCTGCTATTTTCTTGTATAAAATGAAGTCTCAGTTTTGTAAAATGATTTCTTCTGTCCTGGGGCAGCTGGGGTGACATTCCAGAACACCGCGGAAAACATTTTCTACACAAATAGAGCATTCGTCTGGGCCAGTAATTGGCTTGAAGTGAGGGACTATTTTAAACCGAATGCTGCAAAAATATGTCCCTTTATTCCTAAGCAGGAGCCTGCGGACGCTTGTTTATGCCTGAATTAGAATCGCTCCGTCCCATAGTTGTTGATTAAAAACAAACAAAAAGAGTGTTTCCAGCCGACCGGAAATTGTTCTCAGGCACGCAGAGGGATTTCAGTTGACCTTGAACGTGAGAGATGTAATCCCTGCGCAGTAACCAATGAGCACCCAGAAGGACTCAGAAATTACTCTCAAGCCTCTTATCTGGAGAATTCTGAGGGGCTGTGAAATGGACCTGCTGGGATTGGGGTAATGGAGTCATGGTAGGGTGAGCCTAGTGTGGTTCACACCTCATCAGGTGGTGTATTTCGGAATGGCAGACCTGGCTCTGGGAGGCCTGCAGTACCTGACCGTGGCCTTGCCGAAGGGGCCAGGGAGCGGGGAGACTCTTGGGGGGAGTTTCCAAATGGGGATTTCTCACAGCTTTGAATTTTTTAAAAATTTAACTGAGTGCTTATTATGTGCCGTTCATTATGCCGAGTGCTTTACAAATATGAACTCGTCTTAACTCACCTCCTCGACGACCCTGAACAGTAGGTGCTGTTATCATCGTTCCTGTTTTTCTTTTGCAGAAAAGGAGACTGAGGTTCAGGGAAGTCGTTTTCCAAGGTCCCCAAACTGGTCATGGTCCCCGGGTTTGAGTTTCCCCCTGAAACAGACCATAATGAGGATTCCGATGCCAGTGGTTTATTTGGGACTTGATCCCTGGAAGCGCTGCTTCTAAGGAGGATGAGGAAGGGAAAAGAGAAGGAAATAAGCAAATACCAAGTGTCAGGGAAGTTCTAGAACGTTCTGGGAACACCCTTTCTGGGTCACAACCTCTGGGCAAGCCGACTTGCCTGGCCTGGAGTGGTTGGGCGTTTGCATCTAGCCTGGGCCTGTTTCCCCCCCAGTACGTTGCAGTTTCTGGGTGACTTACGCTCCCTGATACGGTGTGACTGCTGTGTAAATAGCTGCTGGGCGGTGCTGTCTGGGGAGCGGTGGCGAGGGGAAAAGTCGGCACATGTTTAATATGGAGATGATTTTTTCATTTTTTTTCTGGGTAGTTTGGATCTGCAGAAGGTCGGATCCACGGAGGCGGAATGGCTGAGACCCAGGGCCCGCTGTATTAGCCAGCACGGCGGCACCGCTGTGGGCTCCTGGAGTAGAATCCCGCCCAGAACGCGTGCTTGAAGGTGGTTCTGTTTGGGGCGGGGACAATCTCTAGGGACTCCCAGCACACAGGAGTCTTTGCCTCTGCTGCTGCACAGCAGGGAGACCTGGGGTCGCTTCCTGTAGGAACTGGATGATCTCCGTCAGAGCCCAGGAGCCTGGCCGCTGAGGGTCCTTGGTTGTCCCCTGGAACTTTCTGGAAGCAGCATGGCCATCTGCTCAGAAGTGCTCTTCATCTGCTTCCTCTTTGAGCACTGAGTTCTAGGGCTCTCAATTACGGACCTGAAAGGCCACCCCAGGGGATTCCTGTTTCTGAAGGGCTAGCCTAGCCACCAAGAGGAAGGACGGTTTTCACTTGGGCTCAATTTTGCAGAGTCCCCTCTTTGATGGAATATCTGCTAGGCACAAGGCTATTTGGAACCGTGAGATGTTTAGAAGGACCCATGACAAGTTCTTGTTCTCCTGAAGCTCATTGTGTGGGGGTCACAAGCCCAGATGTTTCAGGAGCCTGGCGGATACCAAGAAAGGGGAAAGGCTACTCCAGCCAGATCCACTGTTTCCAAAGAAGCCTGACAACTGGTTTTTATAAAACATCTCCTGCCTTTCAACAGTTGGCATCTGATTTAAATATTAAAACAAGAGCCAACACTGAGCAGAACAGACCAGCGGCATTGTTAGGCTTCTGACCTAGATTCTAGAAGTCACAGTGACGTGCTGGGTGCCTTCATCTTCTGTTGCTGTAACAAAATACCTGAGGCCACATGCTTCAGAAAGAAAAGAGGGCGTCTGGGCTCCCCATTTTTGAGACTGTAAGTCCGACCTCAGACAGTGCCATCTCTAAGGAGTGCCACCTTGCCTGGGTCACAACATGGTGGAGAAACAGAAAGGGGACAAGGGACCTGGGTGAATGCAGAAGGGGTCATGCACATGGGGTGGCTTTCCTGGTAGCAACCTGCTATTGAGGGGACTAACTCCATGAGACCAGCATTACTGCCTTCGGGGGGCAGCACCCCAGCCACCTACCCACCTTCCACCAGGACCCACTGTTCGGGGTCCCCCCTCTTGTCACATCATCCAGCACAGAAGCCTTTGGGGCACCCACCCAAACCCTGTACAGACCAAGCACGAGCCCTGAGCAGAGTCAGGAGAGAGACCCAGATGGCGAGAGGGAAGGGGGCTGGCAGGGCTGGGTTCAGGGGAGAGAAGGGAACTCGGGGGCCTCCAGGAGGAGGCTGCTGGCTACTCCCCACCCCCCACGAAGCAGAGCAGAGCCGAGCAAAACCCCTCTCGGCTGGACGGGCCCTGGGACCTCGGGTGGACGGGCCCACACTAAAGAGAGGGACGGGATCTGGGAACCCAGGGCGGGCAGGGCTGGGGTCTCCCCAGGTCGGTCGGGGAACCTAGCGGGCGGATCTGAGGGTCCTAAGTCAGGACTGGAAGGTGGGAGACAGGAGCCAACGAGGCCGTGGGAAGGGGGCAGGGGGAGGGAATGCGTTAGGGTCCAGCCAGACTGGACAAAACCCTGGGGTCTGGACAGGGAGGAGTTGGGGTGCTACAAGGACACGGTCCAACCACGCAGCTTCTTCCCTGGGTTTTTTTTCTTTTATACCATCTCCTTGCAAATCAGATGATACCCTGGTTTTAATGGCCTCCTCTTTGCCTGTTACCCCTGCATCACTGTCTGTAGTTCACCTACCTTTTTTGTTGGGGGGGGGATGGATACTGGGGACTGAACTCAGGGGCACTCGACCCCTGAGCCCCATCCCCAGCCCTATTTTGTATTTTATTTAGAGACAGGGTCTCCCTGAGTTGCTTAGGGCCTCACCATGGCTGAGGCTGGATTTGAACTTGCGATCCTCCTGCCTCAGCCTCCTGAGCCGCTGGGATTGCAGGCGTGCGCCACCGTGCCTGGGTGTAGCTCCCCTTTCTTAACCCGAGACCCACCAGTCCAGCGGCTACTGATGATTTACCCTCGGCATCCCCGAGACACTTAAGCGTCAACACGGTCTTACTACGAAGTAATCGATCAAGTGTTTTCACAGGGGTTTTGCTGGGAGCCCCGGAGTAGAAACAGACGCGGCCCCTCAGCAGGAGGACGAAACCCTCAACCTTGGGTGGCGATGGCCATGCAGCGAGGCAGGGCCCGGGTTCAGGCATCAAAGTGGACGGACGCGTCCAGAGCCCTTTGCCAAGTGCAAGAAGCCAGCCGTGAGCAAGTCCAGCCTCTTTGGTTCCATTTAGATGAGATTCAAGAGCCACCAGAGCTGACCACGGGGGACAGAAATCAGCAGACGAGGGCCTTGGTAGTTTGGAAGGGGGCATCTTCGGGGGCCACTCTGCGAGGGATGGAGACCTCCCGGGTCTCGTTTGGGGGGTGAGTTGCCAGAACTCACACCTCGACTTTTAAAAGTCCACTCTTCCTTTTAGTCAGCTCTTGTGCTGCAGTGACTAAAGGACGCGGCCAGCGCCGCTGTAGAGGAGGAGGGGTTATCTGGGGACTCACGGTTCCAGGGATCCGTTCCTCAGGGCCCGAGGTGAGGCAGGACATCATGGTGGGAGAGTGTGACCGAGGGAGGCAGCTCCCAGGGTGGTGGGGAAGCAGAGAGGGACTCCACTTGGCAGGGACAAATATAGACCCAGAGCCACACCCGGGTCACCTCCTGGAGGGCCACCTCCTCCAGCCACAACCCCCGCCTCCGGTCACCCCTCAGTCAGTCCCACCAGGGATGAATCCACCGATGGGGTCAAGGCTGTCACAACCCTGTCATTTGTCCTCTGAACCGTCTCACAGTGTCTCATGCGTGAGCTTTTGGGGGACCCCTCACCTCCAAACCATAACAGTCACACAAAGAGATAATGTGACGGCTGTGTCCTTGGCCACCGTCCCTGGATGTAGCACACGGGAAGATGAACCTTGTGGTTTTTAAGCCGTTATGGGAGAAGAGGGACCTCGGCATGTCAGACAGGTCCTGCCTTCCCACCCTCCTGTCTGCCCTTCCCAGCGAGACCCTGCCTCAGAACACAAGCTGGGGACTGGTGCTCCTGTCCAGGGGGCCCTGCTCCCCCCACAGCCCTCCCCCAAGATTTCTCAAATGCACCCACTTCATTCCGTCCACACTTTGACCCTCGAATTCAGGCCCGTCACTTCCCACCCTGAAAGCTGCGGTCCCTTCCTGATGGTCTCCCAACTCCTGTCCTCCAGTGGAGCCCTGCCCGCCCCTCGGAGGGACCTTCTGAATGTCACTGGGTGGCACCGAGGCCCTGCCGGAAACCTTCAGCAGCTGCAGGTCACGCTCAGGGTCCACCCGAGATCCTTCCTGTGTCTGCGGCCTGGGGTGCTCCAGCCTGGCGCACGGCTCCGGCCTCCGGTTCCTTACTGGGTCTTGCTCTTTGGTCCAGGCGTACTGTCCCTGATGCCTACACCAGTGTCCTCTTTCTCGGCAGGAGCAGGTACCAGGGATTGAACTCAGGGGCCCTCGACCACTGAGCCCCGTCCCCAGCCCTATTTTGTATTTTATTTAGAGACAGGGTCTCACTAAGTGGCTTAGGGCTTCACTTTTGCTGGGGCTGGCTTTGAACTCGAGATCCTCCTGCCTCAGCCTCCCAAGCCTCTGGGATGACAGACGTGCACCACGGCGCCCAGCTCAGACCTGTCTTTTGGACCCACCGTGGAGGGCCTCGACCTGGCTAGAATGCACGTGGGGATCTGCTGTGCCCTGATCAGTCCTCAGCACCCCCCGGGCTCTCCCTCCGTCAGTGGGCCTGGACTGGATGAGTCATCTTCTCCCCTGGCCTTCCAAACCCCAGAAAGGCTTCCGTTGCCTCTTTGTCTCTGAAAGGCGACTGAGTTACGTGACAGTAGTCACAGTTGGTTGAGCGTCTACTATGTGCCGGGCACGTGCAAAGGGCTTAATGAACCTCCTGTTGTTATCTCCATTTTCTGGAAAAGGAGGCTGAGGTCTAACTGGTTCATTCACCGAGTGCGTATCAGGTGCCAGGCTGTGCGCCAGGCCCCAGGGAGACACTGGAAAAGAAACGAATAAACCCCATGCCCCCGGGGAGCTCATGTTCTGGTGCGAAAGGACAAGTGAATCCATGGTTTGGAAGGTGGCAGCAGATGGTACGGAGAAAACTAAGCAAGGGGGATGGGGGTTGCCCAGAGGGTTTTACGGAGCTCTCCCAGGAGAGGTAAGACGGTTCTGGGAACGCGTGCTGCCAGTGGGTGCAAAGGCTCTGGGGCAGGAACGTATTCAGTGTATTCAGAAGTCAGCAAGAAGCCCACGTGGAGGCAATAATGGAGCGGCCGAAAGCCGGGTGCAGAAATTGGAAGACAGGGGGGTTTGGGCAGGGGGTGACGTGAGCCGCTCATCTGCTCAGGGTCCCACAGCGGCTGATCCAGGCTGGAGTCAGGTTCTGACTCGAGCTCTCAGCTCCATGGTTTTCTGCCTCCCAGAAGCAGATCCTGTAGCAAAGTCCTCGTGGTGGAAGGTCTGTCACTGTCCTCCTGTCCTGTCCTCCCTCTAAGACGTTGGCTGCTGTGCTGATACCTGCAGCAGGGGGCTCCTCCCCCCACGGCCCTGGGGACAAGCAAGGACCTCGTTCGCCCGTACATTGAACAAATATTTAGCTGGGGACCGTACTAGTTGTCAGGTCACAGAGAGTGAGACAGACCCCCGGCCGTCACGGCTCCCAGGGTCTTAGAGGGGAGCAAGCAATCGGGCAGTTACCATCCAGTATTAATGGGAAGTGAAGGGGACAGAAGGGGCCAATGGCAGGGGGACCTAGTGCAGATGGAGAGAATCGAGGAAGGCTTCCTCGAGGACGTGAAAACGGGAAGCAGTGGGTAGCTTGGTTGGTTAAGGGAAGGCAACAGCCATCCATAGGGCAGCAGCAGCAGCAGGTGCAAAGGCCCTGAGGGATGAGGGATCTGTATTCATCAGCTTTCTGTTACTGTAACAAATTCTTGAGATAAATCAACTTAAAAGGAGGAAAGATTTATTTGACTCACGGTTTCATTCGAGGTCAGTGTGCCTTTGTGTGTGTGGTGGAGGCGGGGGTGAGGTGTCATATCCTGGTGGCAGAACATGGCAGAGGAAGCCCTCCCTTCATGGCCGCCAGAAAGCAGAAAGAAAGAGCAAGAGGACAGTGTCCCATCATCCCCTGGTGGTGCACCCCCGGTGACCTAGAACCTCCTACTGGGCCTCAGCTCTTAAAGGCTCTCCCAGTGGGGCCCAGCTGAGGACCATTGGGGGACAATCCACACTACAGCAACCTTCAAGGGTATGAAAAGTGAGCAGAGCTGGGTGACAGGGGAGAAGGCACCAGAAGGGAAGGGGCTGGAGTGACAAGCGACCCGGCAGCTGCTGGCACTGTAACGAAACACCTGAGGCAGTTGACGTATAAAAAGGTTCATCTTGGCTGATGGTGTTGGAGCTTCCAAGATGGGGCAGACCAAGGCTTTGGGCCCCTTGGGTGCGTGGGAGGGTCAAGGTGAGAGAGAAAACCGTTCGCCTCATAGCCAGGGAGTGAAAAGAAAGAGGAGGGGACCGGGGTCTTGCAAGCCCCGTCGAGGATGTGCCCCACAAAGACCTAAGGACCTCCCGCAAGGCCCTGCCTCCCGCAGGTCCCACCACCCCTGAGAGCGCCCCCCTGAGGACCAGGCAGTCCACACACTGGCCTACCACCCGCAGCCTCCCGGGACGGCAGAGTGACCTCTGTCCTGCTGAAGCGTTTGGAGCAGGAGGTGGCCTGGCTGGGTGGGGCGTTCACTCTGGCCGTGTGTGACATCAAGGGTGGAAGGAGCCCGCACAGGTCCCCAGGAGGGGGAAAGAAGCCGGGGATCTAGACCCAGCAGGGAGCGGGGTACACGGAGGTTCCTGGTGACCACCGAGACCCTGAGGGACCAAGGAGAGATGGAGGTGCCCAGGGTGGCCTCCAGGTGTTGGGCTCGCGGGTGGCCCGGCGTGTCAAAGGTTGGGGCACGTGGGTGGCAGGACACAGCTGCAGGTACCTGTGAATTCCTACCAGGTGTCCCCGGGCTCTGATCCTGTGTCCTGTGTGCTTCTCCCTGCAGAGGGCCAAGATCGGCCAGGGGACCAAGGCTCCCGAGGAGAAGACCACCAACACCATTTCCAAATTCGACAACAATGGCAACAGGGACCGGATGAAACTGACCGACTTCAACTTCCTGATGGTGCTGGGGAAGGGCAGCTTTGGCAAGGTACAGTGGGACACGGTGGCTGCGTCCCCTGCGCAGGGCGCACCTGGTCCTGGGGGGGAGAGGGGGCGTGGGGCTGGCCTTCTAGTTGGGGGGAAAGAGGAGAAAGTCAGCAGATCCACCCAGCTGTTGGCAAGGAGTCTTCAGAAATAAATCAAAGGCTGTGTCACAGAGAGCAGATGCGCTCCAGGTGACCAGGATGTGAGCTGAAGGAGGACCGTGAACCAGCCACGCCTGCAAAGAGCTGGGAAGGAATGGGCCCAGCAGAGAGGACAGCCTGTGCAAAGGTAGCCTAGGGCTTGGTGCATTGTAGTTGCCATCAGAAGGTGTCGGCACCAAGAGGACAGGAGCGGGAGGGGTTAGGACAATGATTTCACAGAGGGGAACAGGAGCCTTCTGAGCCATACAGACGGACAGGGCTGGTGTCACTCACAGCACCGTGGGGAGCCACCGTCTAAAGTCCTCAGGTGACTTCCTGTCACCATAGAACGGATCCTTCACTGCGTTGCGTTCCTGGCTGAGGACACGCTGGATGACCTGGTCCTTTGTTCTCTGCTTGACTTTGTCCTCTCGCTTTTCTTCCTGCCACTGCCTGTCACAGTGGTGGCCCTGAGTTCCTGGAACGCACCCGTCTCTGTTGTCCCTTCTGGCTTTTGTGATGCTACGGACTCCCCTGGAGCTTTGTGCGCCTGGCCCCTTCTCGTGATTCACATCTCAACGCAGACGTCCCTTCTGAGAGGGCGTCCTGAGGGCCACCATCCGGTCCCCGTCCTGTCTGTTCCTCTCATGGTGTCCATCGCCCGTGATGCTTGGATTTCTTGACGGGTCTGTCCCTCTCCTCTTGCTAAGATCTAAGGTCTCCAGGAGGGGGATCTTCTCTGGGGCGGGCACCATCGCGTTTCCAGGACTCCCGGGGGACCCAGCTGAATGCACACATTTTTCTCTGCCTGTGGCCCGGCCGGAGAGGTCATTCTGCTAAGATGAACCAAAGGCTCTGAATCCATGACCCAAGGCTTGGAGAGTCTTGGCACAGAGTGGGATCAGAGAGTCAGGAAACCCTGTGAGATGGCCTCACCGTCCTGTGGTCCTCTTGGCGACAGGACCGGGGCTTGGAGCTGGCCCACACCACAGTGCGATGTTTCCCTGCAGCTCTGAGGAGCCTGGAGGCGGGGAGGGATGGGGAAGCAGGTGGCGAATGGGGAAGCAGGTGGCGAACTTGAACTCAGCTTGGGGATCCGCAGACTCGGAGAACCAAGAGGTTGTGGGAGTAAGAGAGTTTGGGATCCCAGGAAGAGAGAGGCCATTGCCAGTCTACAGAGCGGGGTGTGTAGCAGGTGCTCAGTAAAATAGTATGAAATAAGTGAATGAAAACGGTGTCGAGCCCGGGCAGGGAACAGAGGCGACCGGGGGACCAGGAATAGAAAATAGACGGGTGAGTCAAGAGAGGTAGCCCCACGGCGGAGCCTTGGTCCAGCATGGGCAAGGCCCTGGGCTCCATCCCCAGTAACGCAAAACTGAACCAAAAAAGATAATTAAAATGTGAAGAAGGAGGGACACACTTAGATTTCAAAGATGGGGTCATTTTTCTGATGACAAGGAAATAAATGGCCTAAATGAAGGAGAGGTTCTAAGAAGCTGAGTCCACTGGGAGGTTTTGGTCTTTGTTTTTGGCACCGGGGATTGAGCTCGGGGGCACTCGACCACTGAGCCCCATCCCCAGCCCTATTTTGTACTTTATTTAGAGACAGGGTCTCACTGAGTTGCTTAGGGCCTCACTGTTGCTGAGGCTGGCTTTGAACTCTCGATCCTCTTGCCTCAGCCTCCCAAGCCGCTGGGATGACAGGTTGTGCACGGGCCACAGCACCCGGCCGTTGGGGGAGTTTTTAAAGATTCAGTTTTAAGCTGGCTGCCATGGCGACACCTGTAGTCCCAGCTAC
This sequence comes from Spermophilus citellus, assembly GCF_964194105.1. Taxonomy (NCBI): domain Eukaryota; kingdom Metazoa; phylum Chordata; class Mammalia; order Rodentia; family Sciuridae; genus Spermophilus; species Spermophilus citellus. The sequence continues at coordinate 17,209,911 of NC_138187.1, forward strand.
TCAGGAGGCTGAAGCAGGACCGGGATTTGAACCCAGGAGTTTGAGGTTAATCCGGGCAACATAGTGAGACCCAGGCTCAAAGAAAAACAATCCAATTTTATATATATATAAAATGATTCATCATTAAAATCGCATCAGAAGGATAAACGTGGAGAAGTCTTGTTCCCACCCAGGAGCGCATCTTGCCGTGATCCCCCTGTCCCCCAACGGCCGCCGCTACCCGCGTGAACCTGGGTTGATTTCCCTGCAACTCTGCTCTGTCCCTGTCCTCATCTAACACTCTGGTTCTTGTCCACGTTCGTGCCAAAGTCAGTGTGCCGCGTCCACGTATTTGATCACTGAACAATACAGGTCGGAGAATTGTCTTGGGGAAATGAAAGTTCTAAGTGGGGCCTCATGGAGAGGGCTGGGGTTGGGGGGCCAGGTAGTCGCGGGACGATGGATCATTGGAGACAGCGAGGAATCAGAGGATGGACCATCTGTTTCCATGGTGACTGTCGTCCTAATTGAGATCATACTATAATGTACTAATGGTGCTAATCCAGGCTGGGGATGGAGATCTAGTAAGTCACGAAGCAACAGCCATGTCACCAAAAGCAACACAGAATAGCACACACGACTGCGATCCTCGGACTCACAGAGCTGGGCGACTCTGGCTTTGCCACCTGCGGTTGTAAGTGAAGGCGGTTTTAGAGCTGAATGCTGGCCCTGAACATGTCACATGGGCCAGGCAGGTATGAGTGCGGTGACCCCGGCCTGGGAAGGAATGTGTCCAGCAGAGAGAACAGCAAGTGCTAAGGTCCTGTGGTAGGTCCTGTGCCTCTCAGGGTTCCCACCTCCCCTCCCCCAGGCTCCCGGTGTCACATCTGTCCCAGAAAAACATGCTCTCAAGCACTGCCATCACCTATGAAGGCCAAGAGGGGATGACATGGGCATCTCACCCCGACCTGCGGAGATGCATCGAGAGAGACTCAGCGTGAAGCGTGAGAAGGCCACTGGATCCCAAATGTGCCACCCGCTTCCAAACTTTCAAAGGGAGGGCAGTAGGGAGTGAGCTGTCCGGTGGGTCGGGGCCGGTCTCCCTGGGCTCCTCGGCATCTCCAGCCGACCTAGACAGAGAGGCTTTCTAGAACTTTTACAACAGAGCCTCCAAGTATACTGTTCATTTATTATTTAATGTCGCGTTTTGTAGTTTGATCCTTACACTCCTATTGGGGATTCCTTGAAGCTGTCGCTTCGCTTTGTCCACGTCTAGACCTTTCCGGAGTCTGACCTCTGAGGTTGTCAATCAAGGCTGGGTTATGGCTAGACATCCGTCGGGCCGGGGTGCACCGTCCAGGTGGGTTTCAGAGTTTGCCTTGGGAAGTGACCGCAGCCAGAGCCTCGGACAACAGACGCCCAGCAGAACCCAGCCCTCTCTACCTTACCGAGTCACGCCTCTCCCTGTCATCCACTGACCTGACCAACCTCTACTCCATATTTAACTCATGCTCATATATCACTGGTCTTCTGAGACTTCAGATTTGCTCAGGGTAATGTTTTGTCTGATCTAAATCTGTTAAACAAAAAATATCCTGGGATATATCCCAGTGGCTCTGGAGGCTGAGGCAGGAGGATCGCGAATTCAAAGCTAGCCTCAGCCAAAGCGAGGCCCTAAGCAACTCAGTGAGACCCTGTCTCTGAATAAAATACAAAATAGGGCTGGGGATGGGGCTCAGTGGTCGAGTACCCCTGAGTTCAATCCCTGGTACCAAAAAAAAAAAAAAACCAAAAAACCAAACATTCAAGAGTAAAGTCCCCTCCCACACACATCCCACACACCTATGTCTGTCATCATGGAAAGACATAATTACAAGAAAAAATAAGACCAAACCATGCTGGGTATAAACTAAATGTCTTTGTGCATAATGCTCACGATTCCTACACTTGTTGAACTTTTCCTCCAACCTTTTGTTTTGAAAAAATATAAAATAAGTACAGAAAAAATGAAAGAATCGCACAAGGAGCCTGATACCTACCTCCCAGGGTCTACTCCTAACATTTGACTGTGTTTGCTTTATCACGTGTCGGTCTACCCTTGCATCTACCGACTTTTTTTTTTTTCTTTTTTTTGGAGCCAGGGATTGAACCCAGGGACGCTGAACCATTGAGCCCCATCCCCAGCCCTTTTTATTATTATTTTTTTTTTATTTTGAGACAGGGTTTCCCTGAGTTGCTTGGGAGCCTCATGAGTGGCTGAGGCTGAGTTTGAACTTGCAGTCCTCCTGTCTCAGCCTCCCCAGCAGCTGGGATGACAGGGTGTTCTGCTCGGCGGCAGGGCTCAGCCTGCTTTTTAATGCGTTTCCCAGCTAATTGTAGACCTGAGTCCACTTTACATCCAAACTCCTCAGCCTGCAAATCATTGAACTAAGACTCAAATCTTTTTGATGATCATCTTAAGGTGAAATTTACATGCGAGCAAATGCACATATCTTCATCGTATCATTCAGTGAGTTTTGGAAGATGCATACTTTAAAACACAGCAAGGATAAAAACAGTAATCAAAAAAAAATCACACTGGCAGATGTTAAAACGCAGCTGCTGTGTCCCCGCCATGGGAGCCCCGGGGGAGCAGGATTTGCCCTGGTTCAGGTCCACAAAGGCTTCCACAAGTGACTCAGACCGAATCAAGAGGAGGCGTTAACTAGGCAGAGAGAGTAAGTGAAAATCTTGCAAGGTTCCCTTCTTCCCGCCGCAGCATCCTCTTGATGAATCTGCCTAGAAGTTAGGGCACCTAAGCTTCTATGAGGGTGAATTCTGCTGCTGTAACAACTAGACCCCCCAATGTACCCCGGCTCAGATGCAATGGAAGTTTGGTTCTCATCCTCCTGACAGCCTAAGGCGGGTGTTCCTGGCCCCGCCCACTCTCTCCATATGGCCATGAAGAGACGAGGTTCCTTCCCTCTTCTAGGGCTCCATTAATCTCTCGGGGGCTTTGTTTTTCTCTGCATTCAGAGGGTGGAGGGGGAAAGGGAGTAGCGAGGAGGTGCAAGCTGCTTCTTACAGCCTTGGTTTTGGAAGTGGCCCTCCTCACTTCTGCCCACACACTATTAGAGAGGCTCAGTCACATGGCCACCCGCAGCACGAGGACGGAGAACATTGTGGTGGATCACAAGTGGCCTCCGCCCTACTCCCTGCTTCTCAGTTCTGGTTGAATTTTTTTTTTAAATTTTTTACAGTGACACAAAAGAACTTCTGACTTCTCCCTTTCGAACTCCCCCAATGTGTCACCCCCCTTCCCCAAAACGAAAAACTCCCCAGTGCCTCTTCTGGGTGACATTTCCTTGTGTGCAAATCATGGGACATGGCAGGTGTTGGTGCTGCTTTTTTTCCTGAAACATTGCACAAGCCAGGAATAAATCAAGAAGAAAGAACTCAGCAGCTTGTGAAGGCAAAAGGGAGAAGTCGAGAGCCCTTGGAAACCGGGTGCTCAGGTGTTCCACTACCTCTAGAAAACCCACCCTGTGCCGCGGCTGCACCTGAGCTGCAGAGACTCGGGAGAGAAACCATCCAGGGCTTCACTGGGCTGCAGTAACGCCCAAGAGCTGAGGATGTCCAGTGCCCACATGTCCCCAAGGAAGCCACCCAGGGTTGGGTACCGGCTTCTAAAACCAAGTGTTCCTAGAGGTCTAGCATTTGGTTTAGCATCTCTAGGATGCTGACCCCGGCGTCTCTAGCTCAAAATTCAGATTGTACAGCGAGGTTGGTGAGAGCCTTGGCCACGTTTCCCAAATATTGGTAATTCATGCACCTGTTTAATTTTTGCCATGCATGTGCCTCCTTTTAAGGAAAACATTTTTCTTTAATTTGGCTTTATCTTCCTCCTCCTCCTCCTCCTCTTTTCAGTACTGGGGTTTGGATCCATGGGCGTTCTGCCACTGAGCCACATCCTCAGCCCTTTTTATTTGTCGTTTTGAAACAGAGCCTCGCTAAGTTGCTTGGGGCCTCACTAAGTTGCCCAGGCTGACCTTGAACTTTCGATCCTCCTACCTCAGCCTCCTGAGTCAGTGGAATTACAGGCGTGCACTACCGCACCTGGCCTTTTCTTCTTCTTGGCACAACTCTAAGCAATCCTATAAGTCAGAGCACAGGTTTGACGGACCGACCAAATGTTGATTTTAACGGGCTTCAGGAGAGCTTATTAAAAGAAAGGCAGTTCTGTCCGTGTTCTGCTGATGGTACTAGAACCCCATTTTGTGGGAAAACGTCTTGAAGTCTCAGGCTCCTGGGATGATTCAGCACCTTGATGACCACCGTGTTTCTAAGAGCGTGAAGTCTCTGCTGTGGTTGTCGTGCACACTTGGAAGGCATAAGTTGTCTATGGTTCCCCCCCCCCCAAACTATATCCTTTAGATGAGGACCACGCTTCCTATTTCCTGCATCTTTGAAAGTGATCTTGGTCTCCCTCCTCTGTCCTCTACTCTGAATAGATCCAGAGAACCCATCTGCTTTCTGAAATCGGATGCCTCCCCCATCCACTCCTTCCTCATCCTTTGACATGATGAATTCTCGCCTCAGCAACTTTCTGAAACACCTGTTAGTGATCTCTTGACTTTTCGCCATCCACATCTGGACACAAAACTGGGCGGCTTGTCTATGAAAGCAGAAGGCGGGGAAGAGGGGGATTGGGACTAAGATTGGACTCTGTCGGCCATACTGGAGAGAAGTGTCACTTCTGTAATAACTGCTCACTACGGGCATCCTAATTCATTCACCTGAGAAGTACTTACTGAGCATCTACTATATCTTAGGCACTCTTCTAGGTACAGAGGAAATGGCCCTGTACCAAACAAAAGTGTCTGCCCTCCTGGACTTACGTTCTGTTGTTGTTGTTGCTGTTGGTGGTGGTACTATGTGTCAGCTCAATTCTAACTGCTCTACAATGTTGCTACTTTATAATCTCATTGCTCTATAATGTTGGGACTGTTATTCCCATCCTATCGGTGAGGAGAATGAGATGCAGAAAGTCAAAGTTAACTTGACCCCAATCACAAGCTAATCGATGCCATTTAGTGGATGGGGTTTGACTTAAGAGATGATGAGTCGGGCTCTGGATCGCTTGATACCCAACACAGAGGTCACCTAGGATGTCACCAGCATGTTCTAGGCTATTTCTTTCTTTTTTCTCACCTTTCCCCCCAAAGTGCCTCACAGAGTTGGCACACCTTGTTTCCATTGTAAGCTGCTACCTCAGACAGATTGCAAGCCCACGGTGATGGAGGGGGTGATGGAGGGGGTGACAGGGGGGTGACAGAGGGCTGCCGTGCATTCTCTCTCGTCACCGTGCTGGCCAGGAACCCATCCGGGGGCAAATGCCCGCTGGAAGTGGGAGTCATCTGCAGGGATTCTGGAGAGGGCCACTGCCCTTCTGTACGGTGCGGGCGTCCACCCCCTGGGATCCTCCAAGTCCTGCAGGCTACTCTAGGATTGGCACTTGCTCCTCAACGGGCTCTTCTGCAACTGTCAACCTGCACTCTGACCCTTACCGCCCACCCCCACCATCCTGATGCCACACACACCCTCCTTCTCGCCCTGGCATTTACTGAACTCATGCGGATCGGCGGGGACCGTGCTGTGACTTCACCCGAGTCACATCATAGTGATTCTCAGGACTCTGCAGGACAGCTTCGATAACAACCCTGTTACATCATAACGCAGACAGTAAGAGAGGTTGAGTGACTTCTCCAAGATCACACAGCTGTGAGGAAGCGAGACCTGGACGTGATGAACCCAGTAGCCTCTTTCCATCTCCAACAGCACTCTTCACCTCGGCGTCCACGTGTCTCCCAGACACTAGTCTTTTTATCCTTCACCTCCCTCCCCCTCCCCCTTCCCCTCCCCCTAGGAAGCAACTTTTTAGAAACTGCTACAAGATCTTTGTGATATCAGTAGGTTCCTCTTTCCTCCACAAATAAGAATCCAGTATGTTATCTTGTGATTTCAGTGATATAAAGACAAATATATTAATATCATATATCAAAACACTTCAACCTTAAAGTTTATTTTTCCATTTGTTTTTTTTTTGGGGGGGGGTACCAGGGATTGAACTCAGGGGCACTTCACCACGGGGCCCCATCCCCAGCCCTGTTTTGTATTTTATTTAGAGACAGGGTCTCACTGAGCTGCTTAGTGCCTCACCGTTGCTGAGGCTGGCTTTGAACTCGCGATCCTCCTGCCTCAGCCTCCAGGGGCGCTGAGAATACAGGCGTGCGCCACCGCACCCGGCTCCCTTTGATTTTTTAAAAGAAATTAAAGTGCCTTCATGAGCTCCTGCAAAGACAGCGACCCCAGCCCTGCCTGTTCCACTCCTATTCTCCACACCAGCATCCCCACCCCGTACCCCTCGGCAGCCTCCTCCCCAGGCTGAAGTCCCCGGAATCCAGGTGCTTCTCTGGCCAGCTCTGTGGTCACAGGAGAGCAATCCAGAGCTCCGAGCCCCAGACTGTAGCATGTTCTACCAGAGCCAAGTGCAGCCCTGGATTTCCACAGGGGGAAAAAAATGCCTGAGGAGATTAAAAGGCAGTTTAGTGGGTAGCAGTAACTAAGGCCTTCTCTAAAGCTTTGAACTCCAGTTGTGGGAGTCTATCCTAATTTTAATCTCATTAGCCGTATGTCTCCACACACACATGCACACACACACACACATGCACACACGTTAGGCATGGTTATGTAACCTACAGACAAAAGCACTTCCCGGCTCCTCAGTCGTTTTGCTCTCTATCTTCCTGCACCATATGGCGGACTCCTTTATCTTGTGGCTCACAGGGAGCTCAACTTGCTGCTACCTGTTCCCTTAATCCTCTTGCAGAGAACCTTTCGACATTTGCTGTCTGATCTTGGATCCCTGCCTGCTCTTTGGTTCTCTCCCACCTTCCCGTGGCCCCCAGACCGCCATGTGCAATCCTGACAGCTGGACGGTTTCATCTTCCCCAATTCCTCTCTCCCCGGTTCCCAGGTCTCTCCTCTGGGGAGTGGCTGGCTGCTCCTTCTGACCCCGCTCCTCAGAAGACGGTGAATCACAGAGTGAGATGAGGTCCCTGGTTCTCAACACGATGGATTGGATCAGGGCAAAGAAAACATTGGGGACTTACGTCTTGCACCCCTCTGTCTGCTCCAGACAGATCGTGGGGCCGGAGTGGGTGAAGGGGGTGCTTATGGGAGAGGTTGGAATGCTCCTGTGTGTCTCGCGATGCCCCCGGGGGTGGTCAAATATATTAATATGAAGCCCCAGCAGGATAAGCAACCCATGTCTCTGGGGTCCCCAACCTGTCACCACCGTCCGTCTCTATGGTCACATGACACCCTTTTCCCTTCTGAAGTCTCTGTGTCTGATTCCCAAATCTAGACTCTCCTAGAAACCTAAAATCCCAGGAAGGAGACACTGCTGGGCCCCTGAGACTTCGGGATCCATGTGGTCCCGTTAGCTGTCCCCAAGAGGAGGGTCACAGGAAGCAGGAGGGGAGCCCACCCTGGGGAAAGCACCCCTCCTCCTTCCTGCTTCCACAGATGTAGGTGGTTCCCAGGGGGACAGGTGCCAGGGTTTGTCACATTGTGCCCTGGCCTCGTTGAGGAGATACTGGGAGCTCATCTGAGTGTCTATAGGGTGCTGCTTATTTCACCTCGACGGAGGTCTTATGAGGTAGGCTCTGCGACCCTCTCCACTGAACAGATGAGGAGACAGAGGCAGCTGTACAGACGGAGCACCCGATTCACACCCCAGGGAGGTACACAGCCTGCCCGGTACCCAACACCATCCATTTCTGCCTGGAGAAACCCGTTCTCCATTAGCAGCGTCTGCGACTTCAACTGCAGAGAGAGGCTGCGGCTCCCAGGGCTGATCGGACGCGGGGAGACGAGGGGCTTCCTTTGTGCAGCCTAATTGTCCCCATGAATGACAGACTCAGAAGGGTTTCCTTGCATTGTCTGTGGTAAAAGGCACCCATTGCTGGCTTGTTTTCCCAGGAACCGTCTAGAAAACAGTCACATTAAATCGGCTTTTATTTTAACCATCTGGCTTTGTCAAACACAACTCAAAGAAATTGCACTGAGCCATGCATGTCACCAAGGTTTATTCTGTTTTATTTATTTTTTTTTAGGCATTCCCCCCTCCCTACTTTTTTTTTTTACCCCTTGATTTTATTTTTCTTTTGTAGTGAGAACACTAAGGATCTGCCTCAGCATAGTTCAGCGACACAATACAACCTTATTAAGGCTACTTACCCTGCCACACAGAGATTCTCCAGTTCTAATTAATCTTACAGTGGAAACTCTATCCGACCTCTGCCCCAACCCCACCCCACCCCACCCCACCCCCAGTCGCTGTCCACTACCTTTCTACTTTGTTTTTTTCTGACTATTTTAGATTTTTGCAGGGAAGATCCCCTGGCCCTTGTGTTTCTGCGCCTCGCTTCTTTCCCACTTAGCAGCAGGTCCTCCAAGTTCACCAGGGTTTGATTTTAGCCCAGAAGAACCCTTCGATACCTAGGAATGGATAAATATCAACTCTATCCAGGTCACTAATCAGAGCTGATCGATAACATCCCAGAGTGTCGAAATCATCATTCTTGGGGCGTTTTCTTATTACAAGCCAGTGAAACATTTCTCCTTTAAAAGATATTTTTATGAGTGTGTGGATCTGTGCTCTTATTAACCTGTGGTTCTGACGCGGTCGTGAGCCTGTCTCGATCATCCATGCATGGAATGTCATGGGCCCATTGTAGTCTGGCAACTCCCTCTTTCCCTTCCCCCGCTCCCCTAGTCACTCTTCCTTCTATTTGTTGACTGATTTTTTTCTGAATCAGTGTTCTAGAGGCAGACATCAAGGTGGAACTCGCTGTGCCATATTCCAACTGTCCAGGGTATACTTGGGTTCATTCATTCTGTAGCTCCTCTCTTCTCCCATCCCTCCTCCCCTCTGTCCTCCTCCTCTATTCCACTAGAAGTTAGAACAAGATAAAGAAAAAGGTAATAATAATAATAAGGGGAGTTGGAGGAATCCCAGGAGAATAAGCCTTTCTTATTAGACCTGACCCGATCTTCCTTGAGAACACCTGAGCAGCAGGCAGGGCTGCTCCGGTCTAAATCTCCACTCCCCCTCCTCCCTTCCCAGTACTGGGGTGAGTCACTGTTACGCCAGATTCGTGGGACCCCAGGAGACCTCCAGGAGCCGAATCCGATGCAATCACACAAGAGTCTTTATTGCAAGCTCGAGCCTGGACTCACAACCGTTCCCGATGCAGCGGTCCCAGGGAGTGAGTCCCGGTCGGTCCTTTGTTCAGTGAGATTTTATAGGATTTGGGGGGATACTCTATGCGTCCCAACATCACACAGCAAATCATTCCATACCAAGGGAAAATCAAACAACAGCTCTTAACATTGAGTAGCACATTCACTGGCGGGAACAAGTTGGGTAGGGGTGATTGGTTAGTACAAGAGGGGGATTCCTTTGAACTGATTGGTTTAGGCCACGAGGGGTGTCCGTGCTGAACTACATGGTTTCCCAACATGTTACCAACCACCATAAACTCCTGGGGGGTCATCTGCATCCCAGGTATTCTCCCTGTCTCATGCTGATTGGTGGTTGCTAGGGGGTTGCTATGGGTCCTCACCTACCCTAACTGAGTCAGGGACACCTGGCGCCTCAGACCTCTCCTGTTATTTACAGACAAACAACTCAGCAGGGTGGGTATGTGCTTAGGAGTGCTCGGTGGGTTTTTCCAAGGACAAGGGTCACACCCCCTTCCTTAGGACAGGCCTTGAGGTAGAAGCTGCTGTTATTTATTAATTTTAAAAAATGGAGTCACATCAGTTTCTCATCACACACCTCCCTTCTAAACCTCCTTTTACACTTCCCTGACTTTGACTGCTCCCGGGCAAAGAACTCAACCTGATTAAATCTCAGGTGTGACGTGGCTTCATTTCCAAATGCAACCTGCCACCCTGACCGACCGCTGAAACGGAAGACTGGGGTGTCCCTCACACAGCGAGTCCCTGTTCAATCCGGAAGGCCTTTCATAATACTAAATCATGGAAGGACCCAATGACAGCCAGCGTCTGAGTGGATTCTGCATGGCGGAGACAGATCGCTGTTCTTCTTTTCATCTAGTGAAAGGGAACATTCTTTCCAAGATGTGATTCGGTCCCCTACGGATCTACGCTATTAACTCCCAAGGAGCATTGTTCTCCCCCATTATATCACTTTTCAATTTTTCCTGAAGTATGTCTTCAATAAGCAAAAGTCTGTTCGGTTTGCTTTCTGCAAAACAAGCTATTAGAAGCCCCAAATCATTTCTAGACTGTGAACTTCTCCTTGCAGCAGGAGGCAAAGGGATGGACCAGTTGCATGACTTAAACAGGTGTGGCCATCAACAGGTGGCCATCACATTTGAATATATGTGTGGGTGGACTTATATGCTTAGAAAATTTAATTCAAAGTTTGAGCCATAGAAATAGGCTTGGTAGAATCAGAGCCTTCAAGATGACCTAGAACATGGTGGGATATCATCTCCAAAGTCAAGGCGAAGCCACACACAACATGGTGGACACCATCTGCTGAGTTCTTACTGGTACCTTATGTTCTTAACACGAGTTTGACCAGGGAATCCTCATCCTGGTCCTAGAATTGATGGGCTCCTGTCCGTGTTCCATCCCCACATCCAACAGGCTGTAAGAGCTCTAGTTGGAATAGCTTTCCCTCTTACCCCAGGTCTCTGGTCATCAAGGGCAGGTTACTGAAGCCCAGAAGCTCCTCATCTTTGACCCAGTCTGCAGGGGGGCTCTGGCCAATCTGCAAGTCGGCCAAGATGAGTTGGGGAGTGTCTGAAAACCAAAGCTCACCTTCCTTTTCTCCCCCTTGCCATTTTTAGAAGTTGGTAGGTTTTCTGTTGATTCCCCAGAAAAGTCCTGTCTGCTACTGAGCCTGCATATCCCCTGTGGGAGGAGCCTCTTCCCAATGATGTGGACAAAGAGTCCTTCAGTCAGGACTGAGGGCAGGGACCCTGAGTGACGGAATTTTGTCCTAAGGGCAGTAGGAAGACAGGTGAAGGTCCTCAGAAGGTGGGGTGACATGAACTCATTTGAGTTTTTAGAAAAAAAAATGTTCTTTTTAGTTATACACGATAGTAGAGTATATTTTGACATATTTCTGCTAACATGGGGTACCTCTTATTCTAATCAGGACCCCAGTCTTGTGATTATACCTCATGTGGAGTGACACTGGTGGTGTATTTGTACATGAACATAGAAAAGTTAAGGCAGATTCATTCCACTGTCTTTCCTAGTCCCATCACACCCCCCCGCCCCCATTCCCTTCATTCCCCTTTGTCTAATCCACTGACCTTCTATTCTTCCCTTCCGCCTTGTTGTGAGTTAGCATCCCCACATCAAGGGGAACATTGGAACTTTGATTTTTGGGGATTGGCTGATTTCACGTGGTAGTCTCCAGTTCCATCCATTTACTGGCAAAGGTCATAAAGTCATTTTTTATGGCTGAGTAATATTCCATTCCATTTTCTCTCTCCATTTATCTGCGGAAGGGCACCTAGTTTGGTTCCATAGTTTAGCTATTGTGAATCGAGCTGCTATAAACATTGATGTGGCTGTATCAGTGTGGTATGCTGATTTTTAAATCCTCTGGGTATATGCCAAGGAGTGGGATAGCTGGGTCAAATGGTGGTTCCATTCCAGGTTTACTGGGGAATCTCCATACTGCTTTCCAGAGTGGTTGTACCAATTTGCAATCCCACCAGCAATGTATGAGTGAACCTTTCCCCCCACATCCTCACCGACATTTATTTGTTACTTGTATCCTTGATAATTGCCCTTCTTGATTGAAGTGAGATGAAATCTTAGAGTAGTTTTAGTTTGCATTTCTCAAGTTGCTAGAGATGTTGAACATTTTCTCATATATTTGTTGACCATTCATATTTCTTCTTCCGTGAAGTGTCTGTTCAGTTCCTTTGCCCACACATTGATTGGGTTATTTGGTTTTTTGGTGGTGGTAAGTTTCTTGAGTTCTTTTTATATCCTGGAGATTCATGCCTTATCTGAGATGCAGGTGGCAACGATTTTCTCCCATTCTGAAGACTCTCTCTTCACACTCTTGATTGTTTCCTTTGCGGGGAAGAAGCTTTTTTAGTTTGATATCATCCCATTTATTGATTCTTGATTACATTGGAGGAAAGATAGCCTCTTCAACAGATGGTGCTGGGAGAACTAGAAATGCATATGTAGCAGAATGAAATTGAACACCCCCCCACCTCTCTCACCCTGCACAAAACTCAACTCGAAGTGGATCAAGGACCTAGGCATTAGATCAGAGACCCTGCGTCTACTAGAAGAAAATGTAAGCCCAAATCTCCATCATGTCGGCTTAGGGACAGACTTCCTCGACAAGACTCCTAAAGCTGCAAGAAGTAAAATCATTGGAGTTTTGAAAGCAGCATCCTTCTACTCTGTGTGCAGGGTAGAAGGATCACGCAGGCTGGGAGCAGAAACAGTGGCTGCAGAGAAGCAATTAGAGGCAGTTGCAGGAAACCAGGCTGAGGATCCCTGTGGCTCTGATTAGCTGGGAGTTTGGATTGGGCATATATATATATATATATATATATATATATATATATATATATTTCGAATATAGAGCTAGTAACACCTAATGCATTAGCAGAGAAGTGTAAGAGAGGCATTGAGAGTAACTCAGCAGGACCTGGGACTTTTTGATCGAGTGTCTGTGAATGTTGGGGTGATGTGGGGAGCAGAGCGTTTGCCCTTCACGGTCTCTGCCTTGTTACTTTAGTGAGCAAATATGGACCCCCCAGTTCCCTTAGGACAAAATTCCTCAGCCAGTTGAAAACTGGACATTTGTGCTTTGTTCAAGGGTCACCTCTTGCTCCTTCTCTGGAAAGATGATACTGAGGTTAATCACCATGGGTGGGAGTAGAATTGTGTCCCCCCCCCTCCAAAAATAAGATGCATGTTCAAGTCCTAACCATTGATCTCTATGAATGTGACCTTCCTTGGACAAAAGGTGTTTGCAGATGGAATTAAGATGAGGTCATTCTGGATCAGAGTGGGCCCTACTCCAATGGCTGGTGTCCTTACAAGAAGAGGGACATTTGGACACAGACACAGAGAGGAAATACCATGTGGAGACAGAGGCAGAAACTGAAGTGACGTATCTATTAGCCAAGGATCTCTGGCAGCCACCGGAAGCCAGGACCCATGGAACCCAGTCTCCCTCAACGTCTTCAGAAGGAACCAGCCAACACCTGGATTTTGGACCTGACCTTCAGAACTCTTGAGTGGGTGAAGCCACTCGGGTTCTTCTTCCTTGTTAGGACCATTCTAGGACACGAGTCCAACCCCCCCGGTGTGAGGGGTCCATCCTGCCAGGATGAGTGCAGGGCCGTGGTCTGCACACATGATCCCCCAGAGCTCCCTGGGCACCACCCAGAGCGACGTCTTGTTGCCATCCCCCATTTTTACAGATGAGGAAACGGAGGCTCACAAGAGTTAAGGGGACCGCCCCAGGTTCAACTGCTGAGGCTGTGGGAGAACTCGGGACCCACCTCTAACACCCACCCAAGTCCATGCCCTAACCACTGTGGGGCACTCCCCCCTCCGACCACAGTCAGGGACAAAGAATTCCAGGCACGCACTTTGCCACCTGGGGGATTCGCTGGCAAAGTTCATCACGACCCACTTCTTTCCAGCCAGGACTCCCTGGGCTACTTTTCCTCTGTTTTATCTGCTGAGTTCTGGTATTTATCACGTCTCTCCCCGAAGGCCTCTTGGGAAACAGATGTGGCTGGGAATTTGATAAGAACATCGGCTTCAACACATCCTCCCAATCTGTTTGGAATCCTGGCCCTGGAGATGGCGGGACAGCTGAGCAGCCAGCCCACGCCCTCTGTGTTGGTATTCAAGTTTCTGGGAGCTCTCGAAAGACCGGGCGAGACAATTAATAAAAGATGATTTCCACTTAGAGGAACATTTTAAGATGTGGTCACCGGCATGGTTCCTCTCCTGTGTCAACGTGAATGAAGTGTCTAGCATGGGCCAAGCATGCAGTTCGATTTTTTTTTTTTTAATGCTAAGCAATAGTTTTAGGGGGTGGAGAAAATGTTAAAAAAAAAAAAAAAAGCTCAGGAATGATTGATGTTGGGAAAAAGTCTGTGCTAAAATCAGCCACATAGACATGAAGCAATCCCAAGGCCTGGGGTGGGAGTGGCTGATTGGGTCTCCGTGGATCATCAAGGTTATGGAAGGAGGTAACGTCGGAGCTGAATCTCGGATTTTTCTAGTCAGAGGAAGAGCATAGAAGAGGTGTGGCAGGCCCTGGGAAATGAATGTCCAAAGAAAAGACAAGAACAAGCCATGGTCCAGGCGTGGTTTGGCCTCGGGGAGCCCGGAGGACGCTGAGCACGCACGACCCAGTCTGGGTTCTGATGTTGGCTTAAGTGGCTTAAATCTCCCGGAGACTCCGTCTGTTTGCCTGTAGAATGGGCATGTTGGAAACAGAAGTAGAAAGTCTCCCCTGGTCCCCGGAGGCAGGGGGACATTCTCAGCCGTTCTGTCCCATCTCCCTTCCATGCAGAAGGTGACGATGGTCTGTCGTGACTGCACGGTCCCCAGGACCCTCTCCTCTGAGCCTGGTGGAGGAGCAGGGGGTTCAGGGTGGTGGTGGGTCACGGGGGATATCTGCACTGAGTCACCTCAGCACCGAGCCCCGAGCCCCCGACCAGGGTCCTCCAGGGTCCCCTCAACAAAAGGCTCTTCATCCCCCATCTCCAGTGTCTCTCCCTGGGCTCATTCGCATTCTGGCCAAGTCACCCCCCTGCCTCCTCCCTGCCCGTGTGACAGCCCCCGTCTTTAGTATCAGGCAGCAGAAAATCCTCCATCTGCATCGGATTCTTTACATCTCAGGACGGTGGCTTCCTCCTGTTGTTCCTGCTTTGGTGACAACAGCCCTTGGGTACCAGGGAGAGACGGGAGGGGATGGGAATCACAATCCGACACTGTGCTCGCTGCCTGGTCCCCTGAGCCTGTGGGTCTGTCCTGAGGATGGAATGGAGGCCTGGCAGCCGACGCCCGTCAGACGGGCAGAGTTTACATTTTCTCGTGCTGCTGGGGAGACAGAGGCTGAGACAGAGGCTCCTGGCACACGAGCTCCGACTTCACCTTCAGGACGGCAGCAGAGCGCGGTGGCTGGGCTGGGCAGAGCGGCTGCCCTTTCCTCTCGTCTCCTTCTGCGAGTCTCTCTCTCTCTGGCCCCAGTTCCCTGTCGCATCCTGGGGTCCTCCAGCTAGGCATGAGCACTGTCTTTCCTTAACCTCCTGAGCTCCTAGAGGGCTCTTTTTGCAACTCAGGAAACACAGTCAGACAGTCCTGGGTTCAAATCCTGGCCCTGTGCCTAACTGAATCATGGTGCGGCAGGTGACCTGCTCGACGATGCCTCAGAGTCCTGTAAAATGAGACTCATTCATAACGGCTCCGACTTCCTAGAGCCTTGGGCAGAGCAGATGATAAATGACAAATGAAACCCAGTGGTTGTCTCGTGTATTGATAAAGCCCAAAGACTCGGCGGGGATTAATATTGCATACTAAATATCTGACGCGGGGCATGTTGGAAATACTTTGATTGGATTGTTCCTTCCTCCAGGAAGCCTTCCCAGAAGCTCCCAGACCAGATTAGTTCTCTCCGAAACAGGGTCCTGCCCTGAGCTTCCAAAGTAGCCTCTTGAGAATACCACCTGGTGCTCATTGTCCCCGTGGGCATGGACACAGCCAATGAAAACAATATCGTGTCTATGAGCCACAGCCCTCATGGTGACCTCATGGTGACCCTCATAGAAGGCAGCCCCAAGACAACAGGAAAGGCTGTGAAAATGTCACCTTGATCATCCCTGTAATTCATGGTTCCAAGTGTTCCTTCCTATCTGGGGCTCAGGGTTGGGGAACATGGAGGCTTGTTTCTTGCTACCTCCCCAGCGCTTAGTAGGCGGTTAAAGAATGTGGTGCAATTGGATAAATAAGGGGACAAGTGTCCCGAATTCAGTTTTATCAGGCATCCACTCATTCTCTCATTCAATAAGTATTTATTGAACAGCTACTATGTGCCAGGTACCGTGGTGGGCTCTTGGGCTCTTCCTCTGTTCGTGTTGGCTGGTCACTGATACAGATCTCATGGCTCCTGGAACCATCCTTATTGGTTTGGTCCAGCCATTGAGGTGGGTGGGAAGGGTCACCCACCGTCTCTCGTCTACAGAGAGCCCCCGGGTAAAGCTGGGAGAGGATGTGGATGGACACCAGCCACCCCCAGGTGTCGCGGGGTCCCCTTCTCACCTCCCTGATGTGCTGGCTCTCTCCGCAGGTCATGCTTTCGGAGCGGAAGGGCACAGACGAGCTGTACGCCGTGAAGATCCTCAAGAAGGACGTGGTGATCCAAGACGACGACGTGGAGTGCACCATGGTGGAGAAGCGGGTGCTGGCCCTGCCCGGGAAGCCGCCCTTCCTGACCCAGCTCCACTCCTGCTTCCAGACCATGGTAACTTGTCCTGTGGCCCTGGGCAGCCTCCCCAAGGCTTTGGCCAAAAAGCCACCTCAGGGACCCCCCTCCCCATTAAATGCCATAGCTGGGTCCTTCACATTCTAGAAGCCTGCAGCTGTGGGCCCAGGGGAGTCGGCTGCGGATTCCCTGCCGTGGTCACTGGGAAGCTGCACGCTCCCCCGAGCCAGACGCTGTCCAGGTCAGATAAAGGCACACAGGCAATTGGTTTTATAATCGACAGAGCAGGGCCTTTTCCTAACAGCAAGGGGTGACTTGAGGACAGGGGACAAGGTCCACACACACCTCTAGATGTTGCCTTGGGCCCTCCAGACCCTTTGGAAACATGCACAAGAGCATCTCAGAGGGTTGCCTGGGACCTTTGCATGAGGGTGGGGCGGGGGCTTGCCTGAGACCACAAAGCAGAGAAGACAATAGAGGGACTGGACACAGTGTCCCAGGCAGAGGCCATGAGATCACAGCCATGGCTGCCGAGTCACGGAGACATCCCCACAGTCCCCGCCAGGCCCTGCAATTCCAACCCCACCCCAGATCCTCACCCGGTCTCGGTTCCCATTCGACTGTGGTCTCGCAGCCAAGAAAGAAGCGCCCAGAGCCCCGGTGCGAAGAAATGTGAAGTTCATCCTTACAGCCGCGGCTTCTCAAGGCCAGTGGCCTGTGACCCAAAGATGCTCTAAGGGATTCTTCAAGATGAATTCTGACTCTCTCCTGTTCTCCACCTCTGCTGATTCCAGAGCCCTCGCGCCCTGTGAGACGGGATGCTTTTGTATCGTGCCTCTAATTTAAATCTCTCACCTAATGATTCTCCCCCAATCCCTTCTATTCTTTGATCTGCGGAAGGTCCTGCTGTTTCAGAGGTAGCATTTCACTCTCTGGGTTTTCATCTTGAAACACCTTTGCGTGCTTGGTCTGTGCTTTGAGTTTCCTGCAGAGAGGCAGCTGGGGCTAGTGACTCGGCCGGCCAGCCATTGGCCCTCAGTACCCAGGTCTATTCATTCATCAGGTCTGCAAGGTGGGGATCCCCTGATTCTACCCTTTCTTTTATTGACTAATTGGAATGCTTTTTATAAAGAGAGGCTCCCCCTCGCTGATTCCTGGGAGGCCCTGTTCACACAGGAAGGGCTGGTGCTTCATCCTTTCCCTTTGTTGAACGGTTTTCAAGATAAGGAACTGGTTCACTATTGTGCTCCAAGGGGGAACGAAAGTTTGCTTCTAAAATAAATTTTTTGAGTAAAAGAGGTGGGGAGTCCCTGTAAGCAAAAACCTTCAGTGAATGTCTTGTCAAATACCAAGGGAGAAAGGTCACCTGGCTATATAGTCCACACCTCCAGCTTTACCTTGGAGAAAGAAGGCCTGCAGATGTTCAGGTGGTAATCAGCAGGACTTGAGCCCCTTAGGATGGAAACCTCCGGACTCTCTCTCTGCTCCGTCTCTTTTCCCCAAATTGACTTGGACATCAATCAGCAGATGACGGACAGTCCCGACCTGGTAAATGGGGTAAGAAGGAGACCTTCTCAGAGGAGAGGCCAAGAGTACTTGGAGATGCAGCTTTCGATTTCCATTGGCTGGGCTGAGAGGGGAAGGAATCAGTCATTGGTGACTAATATTCACTCGAACATAGCCTCTTCCTTTGTAACTGACTATTTGGAAAACAGTCACAGAGAGTGTCCTGAAGGTCTTTCTTTGAGCCTGGTGCTGCTTTTTGGCGTTGACGAGGTAGGCCTGGGTTTTCATGGGAATTGTGTGGGCCCGGACTCCTTCTCAAGGAATTTTGTCACCAATTGCCAGTAGCAAGTAGCCCCAGGAGCTGAGGGAGCCTGGCTGAGGGAAGGACGGGTACCCTCTCCATGTCCACCTCACCTGAATTCTGCACATATGCTCACGGAGTGAAATACCCCAAATTAAATTATTTTTTCTCACTTTTTTATTTTGGCTAAGCACATGTATTTTAATTTTGCATACATTACTTTCATTTTCAAGGATTTATAATAGTGCCTACTCTATATGTGAGGCACAGGGCTGAGCCACACGTCGACTCTCAGATGGATTCTGTTATCATCTGCATTTCGTAGAACAAGGTCCTGAGGTCACTCAGGTAGTAAGTAGTTCATGTGCGGGGGGGGGGGGGGGGGGCTGCGATTTGAACCCAGGCAGTCTGGCCTAAGGGGCCTTGCTCTAAACTGTCACACGATGAAGTCGTGTAAGTGTAGGTCACCTGGCTCCTATTGTACCTGACACACCTGGGGTGGCTTCCCCAACAGACTGCTTGCCTCTGGGCCCCACCCTGAGCTCTAACCGAGACTTGCTTGCCTCTCACCTGCTCAGTGAAGTTGCACTGTGCCTCTGCACCTTGGTTTTTCCATTTCCGGAGTAGAACTGACTTTCTGTGTTGAGCATCTAGCATGTGTAGGTCTTAAAAAAAAAAAAATGCTTCCTTCCAGCCACCCGGGAATCTTGAAGTGGAAGGGATTAACCAGGATCCAATTTTGCATATAAAAGGCTCAGGGGTGCCCAGCCCTGGCTCACCAGCCCATTGTACTCAGCACCCACGCTTTGGTGAGCGTAGCAGGTTGCATCACCGCCAAGTGACAATGCTTAATAGTGACAGTGCTACAAACCAGACCCAAAGCAGCAGCAAACAGCGATGATGAGCTCTCCAGGGTGTGCCATGCTAAACCTCTGTGTCGGATCACATTTCACTCTCCCAGCGTCTCTGTTGGAGAGGTCCCCTTACTAACCCCGACTCACAGATAGGAATGCTGACAGTCAGAGAAATTAAGTCACTTAGGCACTGTCCAACAGTCGGTCAGTGGTGCAGCAAGACTCCAGGACCCAATCCCGGAAGCCTCTGCTGTCCTTCCTGTGAGGTATCTGCCCTCTGCGGTCTCACAAAATATTTCCACTTTCACGATCACATCTAATCTTTGCAAGGACGTTCTACGTTACCGTCCACATTTCGGTCCAAAGGAAAACCAACCAAAGTGGCTCAGCTTTTAGTGTTGGTAAGTGGGAACCCAGAACTTGAGCCAGCTTCCTAATGGCCCTTAGGAAGCTGTCACTCCCTGCTCCCACATCCTACTGGGAAATTGCAAGAATCAGGTGAAGCATTTCCTCCCTGGGAGTGATTTTGAGCTCCGGGGGTGCTGCAGACACGTGAGGCAAACCTGTGGCTCCCAGGAAGTAGGAAGGCCCATGAACATGGCCCCGTGGGTCACCTGCGGACAGTCCCAGCAGAGGGAGGCGTGAGTGTGAAGGCCCGAGGCAGGAGCAGGCTCTGTGCGTTTGAAGAGCATGAGCCAAGGCCGGTGTAGCCAGAGAGATTGTCATTTTGTATTCTGTGACCCAGAATTCCTATATGAATCAGCTACCTCTAAGAGAATGACAAATCTAGTAGACATGCTGCAAGTTTGATATGTGGTTTTTTTTTTTTTTTTAAATTTTCGCTGGAGACTTAGTATTCTGAAGATTAAAATAGATAAAAGTGAGACATCCAGCAATGCACGAAGTGGATTTTTTTTTTTTTGCCATTCTTAAAATGATGTGAATTGAGTGATTTAAAAAGTTGCTTAGAAGAACAGTGTTACGTCAGAAATGTCCTTATGTGGGAATGAGAAAGGTCTTTCCGAAACGGACATGGGAGAGTATTAATAGAAAGAATGGAGTCGATTGCACGCGATTTAATATATTATTCCAAATGTGTTCAGATTGAATATGCACATGGGAAAGAACCAGAAGGGAGCCTGTGTAAACCAAAATATTGATTTGATTTAGAGAGGGGTTTGTGGGTGATTGTTTTCTCTGTGAATTTAAATTATTTCAAAAGTTTCTATAATAAAGCACATTTTTTTCTTTTTCTTTTTTTTTTTTTTTTTTGGTACTGGGGATTGAACCACTGAGCCCCATCCCCAGCCCTATTTTGTATTTTATTTAGAGACAGGGTCTCACTGAGTTGCTTAGCACCTCACCATTGCTGAGGCTGGCTTTGAACTCGAGATCCTCCTGCCTCAGCCTCCCGAACTGCTGAGATTACAGGTGTGTGCCACCACACCTGACTCTATAATAAAGCACTTAAGAAAATTTTTTTAATGTGCCAGAAGCTGGCAGAGTTAATACCTAAGTATGTGCAAGAGACTTCAGAAGGGAGTTGGATTTTTTAGAGAATTGTTGATTACCTGATTTTTAGCCAAACAGGCTTAGGCAAGTGGCCTTGGAAGCACACAGGGTAAATAAGTGCTCTTAGTTAGATGAAGCTGGTCCGTGATTACCGGCTGCAAGACCTTTAAAAAGCCACTAAACAGTTGCAAATATTGGTTTCATCATCTTTAAAGTGAGCATAATAAGTGAGGACTCAAAGACACTGTGGATAACATATAATAACCATTAAATGGAGGTTGCTTCCATTATTGGAGTTGGGCTGGGGGCACTCTGCTGTACAGGCACAAAAAAAAAAATGTTGTTCCCTGCAATTTTTCTGCAGTTTTTTCTCAGGGACAATGTCAACCAGGCACATTCATGCAATTTCCCAACTGCCAGTAGGCACAGGCAGTTAAGTTTCTTCAGCAAAACATCTATTTTAACTGTTTTCTTTTTCAATTGAACATATGCACCTCTCTTTTTTTTTTTAAATAGAATTAGATTTTATGAGTCATTGAAGGACAGAAGTTACTTCCTCCCCATATTTTGCTGCTGCCATGGGCCCAGCCATAACTCAGCTGCAAGGCATGCTGGGAGAAGCATCCACCCAGAATGCGGGAGAGGACAGGGAAAGGGAGGAGGAGGAGGTCCACGGGTAGAACGGGCCCCTGCTGGTGTGTCCCTTGAACCCCAAGAGCACCTCCCCCACCAAACTAGCTCATGCCAAATAAATAAAATAAAAAGGAAGCATCTCACCAGAGAAAAAGCAATGCAAAGGCCAAAGTGTGCCTGAGCCCCATGAGAATTAGAACTTGTAACTCTAAAGCTGTCTAGAACAGATTTACAGTTCTTTCTTCTTGCTTTCTTTCTTCTTTGCTGTTCACTGCTTAACATGACTCCCCTCGCCCCTTGCTAATCCACCAAACCCCCTGAGTTTCAGCTCACACTCATAGGAAGAGCATCGGATTGGTTCTCCCTGGGTCAGGTGTTTTTTTCATGCCCAATCTGCTGCTGATTGGCTGGCTCCAGCTATCTCAGTAGGAACCTTGTAAAAGGAATACTTGGTGCTCATGTCAGCAGGGGGTACCACCTCTTTTTTTTTTATACTAGGGATTGAATCCAGGGGTGCTTGACCACTGAGCCACATCCCCAGCCCTTTTTATTTTACTTTATCTTATTTTTTTAAATTTTGAGACAGGGTCTTGCTGAGTTGCTTAGGGCCTCACTAAGTTGCTGAGACTGGTCTTGAACTTGTGATCTCCCGTCTCAGCCCACTGAGTCACTAGGATTACAGATATGCACCCCCGTGCCTGGCTAACCCTCTTGAATCCAAGGGGACGAACAGGGTTGAAGTTGGACAGAGACTAGGGGTACAAATGTGGCATTTCAGTGCCTTTAAGGAGGGGAAACTGGGAAGAACTTGGCAGGTCTTGGGGGCTTTAGTCAGCTAGAGCCACTCAAGGATCTTAAGCAAAGGAAAGAAACCAGGGATGCAACCCCGGCCTAGATGGCGGGGGCAGGTAGGAATAGATACACCTTGGTTCTCTCTGTTTTGCATATTTATTTAATAATCAAAGGTTTGCAAGAAGTTCAAGGAAGAAGAGAGGTCATCCTAGCCCTTGAGAACTTTGGTCTCCATGTGGAAAGGCGAGCATGGATTGCTTGATTCTACCAATGCTTCTATGGCTATAAAATACAGCGAAAGGAAGGTTCAGTCTGAATCCGGGTCCTTGACCACACACTGACTTCAGCAAAGCTCTGGGAATTTGCATGAACTTGACGCACATCATTGGATAGATCTTGGAAACACCCCACATGGAGGAGAAGCTGTTATTAGCCTACCCGCTTTAGGAAGGCAGGGAAAGTTTACATAACCAATCCGAGGTTTCAGAGTAAGTGACTCGAACTCAGGACTCCCTGATGCCAAAGCCAGGGAGTCTTATCTACAGCATGACACCATTTCTCTGGAGAAAATTAGATGGCTTTCCGCAATAAAGGGAGCAACTTGAAGACTGGATGAGTTCACTGCCGAGCTTGGTACATCATTCACGATCATTAACTAGACATCTCACTGCCATTTACCTTAGCGCGTGGTGCACAGAAGTTCCCACGTGGTTCCTGTTCCCTGCCCGTGGTATCTTATTAAAAGTGGCAGGTATAGCTTGGCATTGTGTCACGTGGGCATTGTGTCACACTCCACTTGAAGCTGTCTTGGGGCCAACTTTCCTTACCCCCTCTGGGGGCTTCAGATGACCTCTGCACATGATATCCCATCATTTGAAACCAAACCTCCCGCTCAGGTTCCCAGTTTGGGGAGATTCTGTCTCTTTGGCACGATGAGGCGGTGGCCAGACATTTTAATTTTGTTCATTTACTGATGGGCTATTAGAGATAAAGAAGAAAGAGGGACTTTAAATGCATTGAAGTTGCTTCGCGCTTAGAGGACAAGAAGGGTAAGCACCGTAGCGAAGAATCCCAGGGACATAAAAGCAGTTCGGAAGGAAGAAGCCCTTTAAGGCTGAGCAGACTGGCTAGTTTAAAGAGAAAGCTGGTGAGTTTGCCTTTCTGAGCTTTTCATTGGAGATGACACAGGAACACCCACGTAGATACGTCCTGGAGCCAGCTGGAGCCGACCAGAGCTCGGCAGAGAGGGAGAGGAGAGAAATATAAGTCAGGACTCATCAGCCCCAAGAGAGGAGGGAGGAAGCCCCAAGCTGGGTCGAGTCTCCTTTAGAAAACCAAACGCATGGGAGGGAGCCAAGCCGGACCTCAAGTTAATACTCAACCAATGCTTCTTGGTTCTTCATTTTTTATTTTATTTATTCTAATTTGTTGCACATGACAGCAGAATGCGATTCCACTCATAGTACACATATAGAGCACAATTTTTCATGTCTCTGGTTGTACACAAAGTAGAGTCCCATATTCGTGTCTTCATACAGGTACTTGGGGTAATGATGTCTGTCTCATTCCACCTTCTTTCCTATCCCCCTCCTATTCTCTCCCTCCAATTCGCCCTTTCTAAAGTTCCCCCATCCCCTCCCTTGCTTCCCACCCCATCCCCATTATGGATCAGCCTCCTCCTATCAGAAAAAAGAATTCGGCCTTTGGTTTTTGGGACTGGCGTACTTCGCTGAGCATGATATTCTCCAGCTCCATCCGTTCACCTGCAAATGCCATGATTTTATTCTCTTTGGATGCTGAGTAATATTCCACTGTGCATATATATATTTTCCCCTATTTACTCTTCCACTGCAGGGCATCTAGTTTGGCTCCACAGTTCAGCTATGGTGAATTGTGCTGCTATCAACATTGACGTGGCTGTGTCCCTGTAGAATGCTGTTTTTAAGTCCTTTGGGTATAGTCCGAGGAGAGGGATAGCTGGGTCCAACGGTGGTTCCGTTCCCAGTTTTCTAAGGAATCTCCATACTGCTTTCCGTATTGGTTGCTTTTTGATTTTTAACATGGTTGAATCCAGTGAAAAAAAAAGAACCTCATCCAAAACCACGGGGTGTGATGGTGAGAAAGATCCTCTGAAGCCCTGCAATGATTTTCCAGGACGAGTGGAAAACAAAGCCAACCGGGAGATGAAGGAGGCCTTGGAGGCCGTGGGGAGAGGCCATGTGGTCACCGGAAGCCCCCGTGGTTCCCTGCTCGTATCTCTTGTGCAATTGCTTTTATCACAGACTAGCCTGGATCCTGGTTCCCATTCCTTATGCGTTTGTTTCAACCAAGATTGTAAACACCCCGAGGGTGGGACACCAAAGAACCATGACTTGCAAACATAAATGCTCCATGAACTTCTAGAACGCACCTCTCTACTGGAGATGGGCCCTAGGTAACTTGGTAGAGGGCTGGACATCAGTTGAGAGATGACTGAAATTCCCATTTCTCCTTTATCTCTCATTCTCTCTCTCTCTCTCCTCTCTCTCTCTCTCTCTCTCCCAGGGATGGAACCCAGGGACACTTAACCACTGAGCCACATCCCCAGACCTTCTTAAATATTTTATTAGACACAGGGTCTCACTGAGTTGTTTAGGGCCTCGCTTAGATGCTGAGGCTGCCTTTGAACTCACGATCCTCCTGCCTCAGCCTCCCGAGTGGCTGGGATGGCAGGAGTGCGCCACCACACCTTGGCCTGATCTCTCACCTTTTCATCTCTCACACACTCCGCCTGGTCCACCTGACCCTGGTTCCTTCTCTTCTGGAACGCCATGCCACCAGGGGCTCAGCCTGCTCAGTCGTATTTCTCACGCAACCCATGAAAACACCCAAATTACCAAGGTAAAAAATCCGACGGCGTCCATCGGTACCTAAAATTGTCTCCTGTGCCATTTTGGGAAACACTGCCATTTGGAAATGTTTCTGGTCTCCCCCGCTCCTCTGGGGGAATCCTTACCACTGGGCACCATGGATTATTCACAGTGGCATCTCTGGCAGTGGACTGGTGCCTGGCAGAGAGTGGGCATCATTAAATGTTGGTTCAGAAATGAAAGGGCGGTGAGGTGCCAGCCAGAAGCGCCCGAGGGCCAAAGCCCAGCCTGGGTGCAGGTCAGAGCTGATGGCCTCAGGATCTGCTCACTTACGGGGAGTGGTCCAAGCAGACCAGTGGTCCAAACAGACCCTACCCATGCTAGCCCCCGATGTTGGCATCCCAACTAGTGAGTTTCAGGGGGCAAGTTGAGTTAATCCAAGCAGAAATCAAGCAAGTCAAACCTCTCCCTCTCTCTCCTCTCTCTCTCTCTCTCTCTCTCTCTCTCTGGCCGATGCCATCTGCTAGTTTTAAAAATAATTTTTAAAAGCAAGTGTTGTGGTTCTCTTCAATGTGCATCAAAGACAGGCGCTATTTTTAGGCTTGTTTTCTATCAGCACCCCCCACCTCCCCGACCATAGAACCAGGGGCTGGGTGTCGGCAATTCTGGCTTCCCTGTCTTCATTCTGCCACCAACTTGTATGTGACCTTTTTGCAAATTTCATATGCTCTGGACTCTGAGAACAGGAGGGATTATTCCACCTCCGTCTTTACCTCTCATGAGGGATGTGGAGAGGGTGAAGTTGTACTGTGAGAGAGAGAGAGAAAATCACTTGAAAAAAACCAGTTAGCTCAGGGCTTGTCCTTGTCACCTGTCAGCTCTGTCTCGATGTGTGGAATAGGAGTGATCACGACGGCGGGTGGTAGAGTTCTCACCTGGCATGCACGGGGTCCCGGGTTCTGAAGCAGACACAATCTTCCCCTTCTGCATTATGGATCAGCCTCCACTGACCATAAGAGAGGACTCCTGTTCGGCCTTTGTTTTTTGGGGGATTGGCTAATGTGGCTTAGCGTGACATTCTGCTGTCATAGAGACCTAATTAAAATACATACATAAATAAATTTAATTTTTTGAAAAAAGCAAACACAAATTTGAAATAGAAGTGATCTGCGTCTCCTGCACCACGGGGAATTCTTTTGTGAAAGGGTGACACTGATGGGTGGGTGTGGCTGGGTCATGATGTGGAAGGTGGTTTGCTATCAAAACGGCAAAGCTCTTGTGAGGAGCTATAAAACCTGAAGAGCTGGCGGGGGAGGAAGTGGGGTGTGTGTGTAAGATGAACTCACGGGGGGAAGTCCAGGGAGAGGTTGTGAGTGGAGATTCTGAATCCAAACTGCATGGGTTCAAATCCTGGCTGTGCAACTTACCAGATACACGACCTCTGGTAAGCCCCTTACCCCTTCTGAGTTTCAAATTCCATCTCCTTTTTGGAGGGGAGGAATGAGGGGGGTTCCAGGGATGGAACTCGGGGGCACTCAACCACGGAGCCCCACCCCAGCCCTATTCTGTATTTTATTCAGAGACAGGGTCTCACTGAGTTGCTTAGGGACTCACTTTGGCTGAGGCTGGCTTTGAATTCGTGATCCTCCTGCCTCAGCCTCCCGAGCGGCTGGGATGACAGGCCTTCATTCCCATCTCTTAAATTAGGAAGAATGATAATAATACTGGTCACTCTGGGTTGTTTAGAAATGAGTGAGACAAAAATATATGAAGCACCTAGTCACCTATGGCGTGCCCTCAAGATGGTAGATATATTTCACCATGTGGTCATTATAATTAGGCACTCCCCACACGTTTGACAAACTGCTCATACGCTGGCTTATGAGTCTATAAAATAGAGCTCTGTGCACCTCAAAGATTATTTTAAGTGGTAGATGGAACATTTATTATATGGCCAACATCGTGCTAGACACTTTCCAAATGCCATGTTATTTATTTCGCTCTGGGGCAGGGGAAGAAGGTGGAGTTTCCAGGTGAGGAGGGAGCCGGGCGGGGTGCACAGTTAGCAGAGGCATGGGGCTTCAGATCCCATAGCGATTTCCAGGGTGGAATCTTTACCATACATCCCACTTCCTCCCCCCGCCAGCTCTTCGGGTTTTATAGCTCCTCACAAGAGCTTCGCCGTTTTGATAGCAAACCACCTTCCACATCATGACCCAGCCACACCCACCCATCAGTCCACCCGAACCCGCCTTTCACAAAAGAATTCTTCAGGGTGCGGGAGACGCAGATCATTTCTATTCCATTTTCTTTCTTTCCTTCCTTCCTCCTCCTTTCTTTTTTTCTTTCTTTCTTAGTGACCCCACCAAATGGGTCTAATGATCAGTTAAGGTGCAACACAACTCGAGTTTGCTCAGCACTGATCTGGCTTCGATAACTCGGGCATCTTATCTGTGTCTCATTGATAGTTTGCAGCCGGGGGCGGGGGGGGGGGAGGGCATGGTTGATCTGAGCCCCTCACTGACTCTGTTAGGGATGGGTGCTGATATCATCCTCTTCTTACAAGTGAAGTGATCAAAGCTCAGGGAAAGAAAGGGATCTTCCCAAGCCCGCCCCACTAGAAACTGGTGCCAGACTGCGGCCCTCCCATTTAGAGGCCCACTAGCTTCTGTTCATTTGCCCAGGTCATGTACACTGATGGCTTGCTTTGGCCAGGTGTGGTGCTGGCTACTTGGTACACAGTGATGAATAAATTTGACATGTCCCTGGCTTTGTGGAACTTTAGACAATTTTTTTTTTTTTTTTTGGACAGTGAAAAAGCAAAACCTTGCATTAAGATCCTTAAGCCTTACGTGATCTGAGTCCCTCGTAGCCTCTCCGGCCTCCTCTCCCATCTTGTCTCCTCTCTTCTCTAATCACACAGTTCCCTATGGATCCTAAAGCCCATCAGGTGCATGCTAGCCTCAGGGCCTTTGCATCGGCTGTTTCCACCACCCCGATAGGCTCTTGCTCTTGATTTCTGCATAGCTGTTTCTATCACCTCCTCCAAATCTTTGCTGAAATATCTTCTCAGTAAGTTTTATCCTGAGCCCTTGATGGAATCTGGAAGTCTTTCCTCCATCCTTCATCCATCTGGCATTCCCAATCTTTTGATTTTTTTTTCTGTAGTACTTAATTCCCTTTACCACTCTATAACATTTATATATTATGTCTAATGTGCTCTTTATCGATGTTATCCTAGTCGAAGAAAGATAAAGACAAGGAGTTGTTGTTGATTTTGTTCCCTGATTCATTCCCCGCACCTCTAACCTGGTACCCAGGAGGGCTTTATAAATATTTTAAATTTAATTAGTGAATAAATAGAGAAAGAATCACTGGGTTAAATATATAATTACCAATTATGATGGGATGAGAGGGGAAAAAAAAAAAGCCCACAGAGGTTCGTGCAGGAATGTAACAGGCAGACCTAATTTAGATCGGGTGGGTTAAGGAAGTGTTTTTTTAGGCTGAGAGAACATGAGCACTACAAATAGTCGGTGCAGACCCCGCCATCACAAACCGAAAGGAAGGAGCAAACCTTTATGCCGAACCCGAGCCCAAGTCTCTAGGAAGACGTGAGGCTATTCATCCACTTAGCAGAAACGCTCTCAGGAGGAAGGACAGACAGCAGGGGATCACGGGGTTCTGCCTGACTCATTCGACCCCAGAGGCCCAGCCACCACCCGACCTCGGTTGATGCACCCAGCCACCCGGAGGCAGAGCAGCGTTCCCAAATAAACCCCCTTACTACAGAAACCTGCACTCGTTCACTGTGCACCTACTATGTGCTGGTCTCAGGACCAGGATCAGGCTCACACCGTCTGCAGAGGAGGACACAGTCCCTGACTTGAAGGACTTCACGTTCTCCCTCAAAGGACACATTGAACAAATTCCCAGAACGGGCTCCCCATTTCTTTTTCTGGCCCCAATTCCCTTACCTCTCTCTGGACATGTCTTTTTCTAAGCTACTATTTCCCAGACTTTCAAAATGCATGTGTTGTTTGGGCTTTCCTAACTATTGTGTTATCTATTACTGTGTGGACTATCGTCTGGGGTCTGCATTAACTGCATTCGTCAGAGCTCCCGGGCTGAAGACAACAGGAAGCATGGATTATTGCACAGTTTCTGTGGGTCAGGAGTTTGGGGGTGGCTTATCCACCAAAGACTCTGACTTTTGATTACAAATGAAGTTGCAGTTGCCGTCATGCTGGGGGCTGGGACCACAGGGCCCCCCCCCGCCCTGAAGGCTTAACTGAGGGTCTGTTTCCAAGGTGGTCCGCGCACACGATGGGGGAGCTGGTGCTGGCTGCTGGCAGGAGATCTCCACCCCTTACCCCGGGTACCTGTCCTTAGTGCTGATTCGGTGTCTTCATGATGTGGCTGCTCTAAGGTCTTTTATGATCTAGTCCCAGAAATTGTGCCCCCTCCTGGTTACATGATCCAGTCCTATCCATTGAGGGAAGAAGGTGCTATCCAAGGACATGAACAGCAGGGGACATGAACAGAGGCTGGCTTCCACAGCTACCTCCTACCCACACTATTATTTCCATAACGTTTCCCACTTTTTGTTATAATTAACCTGATCCTAAACAGTCATATCAATTAAGCCACAAGATTAGTGGGCTAATTATATTTTCCAGCACAAATGAACTTAAAAAATTGTAGTTATTAATTTTCAGAATGATTGCCGCTCCACCTAGCCTCCCTTGCGTACTTCCAATAGCATAGGTTTTATACTCCGGGAGACGTGGAGCATGTGTCAGAGTCCTGGGGTGGGTTGGTGAGAGGTGGGATCCTAAATTCCAGCGAGTCCCCGCTTTCCTTCTGGAACCCAAGAAACCACAGGATGCTGACTTCGCCCTTGGCTCTCTCTTTCTCCAGGACCGCCTGTATTTTGTGATGGAGTATGTGAACGGGGGCGACCTCATGTACCACATCCAACAAGTGGGCCGGTTCAAGGAGCCTCATGCTGTGTAAGGGGAAACTCGTGCTTTTTTCCCCTTGGAATAATGGATGGTTGGTTAGTTCCTTTGGGGTTTTTCACCAAAGGAGGGACTTTGAAACATCAGGAGCTCCTACTTTGCTTGAAGTACTTGGCCACAGGAAGAAGGTGTCCTCCTTAATGTGAGTGGCTTCTTTTGGCCCCTGACACCAGCTCAGAATATGGAGTCCGACAACCCACAGCTATTTCTTTCTCTTTAATTCTTGACCCTGATTCCGGAGGAAGGACTCGTAGCTTCCTTAGGGAATGTCGTTGGAGGTTCTGTTGGGTGGTTCGCTAATATTTACTGAGCACTTACTCTATGCCAGGTCCTGGGCGTTCAACAAACATGTTCTCATTTAATCCTGACAACAACCCTAGGAGGTGGGGATCTCTGGTTTGCAAACAGAAACCGGAGACTGAGAGGCTTTCGGAAACTTGCTCAGGGCTTTGTAGGAGCCTTCACTCCAACGAAATGAAGGACCAGGAAAGGGAGGCTGAGGCCAGGTTTGGATGAGTCTCTTTTGTCCCCTTCAGAGTACAAACCAGCGGGACCTCTTCTTTTTAGAACAAAGATCCCTGCTTTTGTCCAAGTGAAATAAGCCAGACACAGAAAGAAAAAGAAACAATACTGCATGTTTCCTCGTAGATGAAACTAAAACAAAGAAAAAGAAATAACAAATAAAAAAATGTTGATCTGAACGAAGAAGAAGGACTACTAGGAACTGGGGCAGGGGAAGAGGGGGCAGGGAGAAGAAGAAATGCACCTCTCTGTGTGTGTGGCAATACCTCAGTAAACCCATCCCTCTGTGCAATAAATACTAAATATATGGATACATATTTTAAAGGACTCTGTGGGTGAACAGAGACGTGGCAGGTCACAGGAATCAGCATCAGCACCAGTTCCTGGGGAGTTTGCAGGATCTCATGGCCCCTCCTGAAGGCCCCCAGAACAAGGCCCCCCCACCTGTCACTCCTGGGGCTTGGTGGCCCCTCACGTCCACCTGCTGAGCTCAGGAGCACCCTGTTGTGGTTGTGCTTGTGAATCAAGCCATTGGCCTCTCTTGGCACAATTCTAATCAGACTATAGCTCTTGTTCCCCTTTCATTTTTGACATCCATGGACCACAGGCTTAATTCCATTAGCCCAGAAGACGTATTGCCAGGGCTTAACCTCGTTGCCCAGAACCCTGCCCAGTGCTGACGGCATAAATGGGCTTCCTGGTTCTCTCAGATGCCCTTTCCGCCGGGCGGACCTTCACTGAGAAGTGATGCTTAGACCCATGTTGCTCCCAATCCTGGCTGTGCCCCCCCATTGGCTACGTCATCTTAAGAGTTCATCCCCCTAAGCCTCAATTGTCCTCATTAGAACAGGGAGGCACTAGTAGGGCCTATAGCATAGGATTATGATGAGAATTAGAGACCACCTAAGAGTACACTAGGCAGATGGATGCTGGCTGTTGTTATTAAGATATTTTATCTGGGCTGGGGATATAGCTCAATTGGTAGAGGGCTTGCCTCGCATGCACGAGGCCCCGGGCTCAAAAGATCTTATCATGTTCCAGCACCACCAAAAAAAATTTTAAAAAAAATTTTTTTTAACTGGCCATAGTCTGAAACTCCCATTCCCCATCCAGTCCATCAGAGCCCATGGGACCCTCCCACTATGCAAATGACAAACCTTTGCCTACCCCCAGTCTGTCCTCCTGGCTCTGGGGCACCCGTCCACCCATTTGTACCCTGGTGAGCTGGGCAGCTGACCATCCAGGGGAGACTTCAGTGCCCTACCCCTCCTTCCAGGTGTCTTTGAATTTCTCCAATCTCTCGTTGTCTCTTCTTCGTTTCAGATTTTACGCTGCAGAAATCGCCATCGGTCTGTTCTTCTTGCAGAGCAAGGGCATCATTTACCGGTAAGTGCACTCGGCCCAGCGCCTCCCCGTTCCCTGCCTCTCTCTTCCACTGCTTTTAAAATTAGCACCCGCGGTGGGGGAGGAATCCTCCAGGACTAACTTGGGCATGTGTTCTGCCAGGCAGCTTCGCCCACTGCCCTGGCAAAGTTTGGGCAGCTCACTGTGGTGACAGAAAAATCTTGAAGGACTGTGTCACCAACGATCCAGGGCCTCCAACACGAGACCACCTGCTCTAAGAGGAAGAGGCTGATCCAGGGGGGCCCCGGGGACTTCTTCCTCTTGCCCGTGGACCCCCAGCTTTGGGGGAGTACATAAAGAATCTTGGTGGGCAGAACGTGGCAGATCATATTATTATGAAACTTTTTTTTTTTCATTTAACGACAGTTTGGAAATAGATCTCTGAGTAGCACGCCCTGAAAGACAGGATTAAGTTCAGAACTTGGCATTTGCCAGTCTTTGGAGGAGCAAGCGTATGATCAGAGGGGTGTGAGTCATACCGTTTTATATTCCATGCAAGGCCGACTGTGGAGTCCCAGGCTGCTGTGTGTCAGAGTGTCCAGAGTGGGCCATTCTCCTTGTGCTACACGGATGCATATGACAGAGACGGCAGGGGTTTGGGATGGGTTCTTGTTGCAAGAGAGGGTGGCACGGGGCAGGGGGCTTCCAAACAGCACTTGGCATGGGTGAGGTTAAAAGATGCCCAAGGGCCATAAAAATGCATTTTATTCATTCATCCTGCTCTGTGCTAGGTGCTGCTCTGGGTGGAGGGATTGAAGCAGGCAAGATATTGGACAAAACTCTTGCCTTCGCGGGGCTTACATATTAATGGTGGGAAACAGATTCGTGTATCAGAATAGAGTCTGCCAAATAGTGATAAATTCCAGTAAAAATAAAACTCAGTAAAGTAGAGTGGTTTGTGCTGGGTGGTGGAGGGCCATGTCATTCTGTGGAGGGCCTGGAGGTTAGGGTCTGGAGTTAGAGGTGTCTTGGGAGGTCCTGGGTCCCCTGGATACTTTTAGATAGTAAGGCCGCTCTGCCAATGCTTGCCCTCCGTGCACGGAGCACGCACACGGATCTCCGCATCAGCACGAGAGGAGACACCCAAGTCCTCTGGTCCTCGGTTTCCCCTCGGCTGTCCTAGGGAGAACATTTTCACTTTGTAGGCTGACATTAGGTCCTGCCCCCCTCTTGGGCAGAGAGAGCCTCCAGAAGAACAGAGTTACGAGTGTATTCGAAGAAAATCCAGCCCCAGGGTGGGAACCCAGGGAGAAAGTAGAGTTGTCGCCAACCGTGTTGGGATTTAGGGCTAGTTCCCAGTCTAGCAGGGAGTCAGATTAGGATCTGGGGTTCATGGATCCTGGTCGCACTGGCCAAGCTGGTCCTAAAACCCAGAGATGAGCATCTCAGGTGCTAAGACCATCCCTACGACCATACAGCCCTTCCTCCTAACCTACTTACACACCATTATCAATATAGTTCTTAAAGGAATCTGTATCAATATTTTAAGCCAATAGGCATCTGAATCATTCTCTTTGCAAGAACAGAGTCATTTGGTACTCTAAAGGTTGGGGCTGCTAGATGCTACTGCCACAATCTCCCTGCACCCAGGGTATATATGTGATGCAGGATCAGACACCTATCACACCCAAGGTCTTGATTCTGAAACTAGTGACCAAGGAACCGAGACCATGGATTTGAGAGTGACTGTAGTGGTCTGGAAGAGTTAGTTTTCAGAGCCAGGAGGAGATGTGGTTCTTGGCAGTATTAGGATTTACAAGGACAATGAGGCCAAACTCCTGTCTGGCAGTATCCTCAGTCACGTCCAGTGGTAGCCTGAGTCGTGTCCGGTGGTCCTCGGGGGACCAGTTATGCATCATAATCATGCATTGTATCTGGCTCTGTGGCCTCCCCACCTGGTTCCCCAGCCTCCTCAGAGACGCTGGAGATGCTTGGAGATGGAGTTCTTGAAATTGATGATCAATTGAAGACTGTAAAAAAGAAATTACAGGACAACAGATGTGTGGCTTTATAATCTCATAGATAATGCCTTCATGGTGGTAAAGCTTTTCAAAACGTTTCAAATCGCTCCCTCCTTCCTTTAGATCTCTATTTCATTGGATGGTTCTTAAGAGGATGAAGAATTATGTTAGAGTTCCCCTCTCTGAGGATAGTAGCTGGAGATGGTTGGTGGGGAGGGTGTCCGCCATAGATCCTGCCTGTCCAATGGAGTATCTGATTTATTGACCACTTTCCCTGGAAATACGTGTGGATTCTGCCCTGTATTTTTTTTTTTTTGAAAATGAAAAAAAAATTGCCCCAGCCACCTTTTGAAGTAGAAATGAGAATTTAGTACCTAGAACCAAGGAATACAGCATAATATCAAAGGCAATGGATAAGACTGGGTGTTCTCCAGCCCTAAGACCTGTGGCTCTTGGCATCTGAAATTCCTTCGCTATATTAAATGAAGATGTTCTCATGTCTCTGATTGACCCGGCGGCTCATTTCTGGGCATGTTGTCAAGCCAAGAGGAAGGAGGTCGTGGATTTCTATAGTGAAGTCACGTGTAGGGCGAGTATACGGAGATAAATCAAGATGCTGCAGGGTTCAGCATTCCTAAGTTCTGACCCGGCATTCAGAGATCACCATGGCTTCTAGGTAAGCATGCACCCTGGACCTGGGTGGTACCATGGACAGCACCCAGGGTAGCAGAATGGAAATAACGTGGCTGTGGGCGAGTGTTGGGTGCAAATGGACCTCCCTTTGGATGAAGAGACCTCACTGGCCCTCCAGGAAAGTCCAACCTGTGTCCTTGTGGTTGGAAGTGATCATGGCAGCTCAGTTCAAACTTAAGTTACACAAGGTCTTGATTGGCTGGTGTCAAGGATGCAGGGGTCTTGATTGGCTGGTGTCAAGGATGCAGGGGTCTTGATTGGCTGGTGTCAAGGATGCAGCGGTTCAAACGATGTTAATGGCACTTCCTTGATCACTCTGCTCTGCTCTGCCTTTATAGCTTTCCCATCTGCATACGGTGACCCCTGTAGCTTCTAGGCCCAAATTCCACCCCCTGAGCCATCCCAGTGTGAGAAGAGCTTCTCTCTTCCCTAATGGTTCCTGCAAAGGTGCCAGGTGTTTCTGTGGTGGCAGATTGGGTCCCATTCGGTCCCTTTCCTGAACCAATCACTGTGACTAGCAGGATGGGATATTTCTACTGGCCAGGACAGGCCACGTGACCAGGGGCTAGGAGTTGAGGTCGGCACCACCCACATTGCTCAGCTGGAGGATCAAAAGGTGGTTGTTCAAAGGAGGATGGTCTCATCCCCAGAGGCTAGAACAGGCAGTAGCCGCAGACACCCACCACCTAACCGAGATGATCTGGGGGAGACCCCTGAACTGAGCTCTTACCTCTGGGGGAACTGGACTTCTCCATCCTCTCTCAGGACTGGAACAGCCCAGCCCGACCCAGAGATTGTCCCCTGCTCACGGCTGCAGAAACACAGAGCATGGAGTCAGAGTCAGAATTGAGGATTGGAGTGATCTAGTATACAGAGAGATTCAGGGGTTCCCCCAAAATATCAGGCTTTCCTCACCAACGCAGATGTAGACAACAGGAAGAGAGTGGGCACCCAGACTTCTGCTAAAGCTCAGATGTCACTACCTAAGAGAGGTCCTTGTAGACCACCTGTTTAAAGTGCCCCTGCCCCACTGCCATCTCTCTCTCTCTCTCTCTCTCTCTCTCTCTCTCTCTCTCTCTCTCTTTTTGGGGGGTACCCAGGATTGAACCCAGGGGCATTTAACTACGCAGCCTCACTCCAGCTCTTTTAAAATATTTTATTAGAGACAAGATCTTGCTGAGTTGCTCAGGGCCTCGCTAAGTTGCTGAGGCTGGCTTTGAACTCGCGATCCTCCTGCCTCAGCAGCCTCCCGAGTTGCTGGGATGACAGGCATGGGCCACCACACCCGGCTCCCCCATGGCCATCTCTTTGTCCTCTTTTTCTTCATATCGTCTATCAGAATCTACAATAATCATGATGATACACTTGAATACCTATTAATTATGCTTCCCCCCCACACACACACTAGAATTTAATCAGAATAAAAACAGGCTTGTTAATTGTGTCCCCAGCTAACATATACCCGGCTCCAAGAATGGCTCCTGTCATGGAGTAAGCATCCAGCAGATATTTTCTTTCTTAATGGAAAGAATCAATGGAAACACCTGGGTCCCCCATCCTAGCAATCAGCCTGGGGGATCCTGAAGCATTTGGAGTTAGAGAATTTTCTCTTAAATCAGTTGTCTTCCTCCGTGATCTTCAGAGATATTTTGAAAGATCACAATTTTATGGAAACGGCAGCTTCCTGTAAAACATAAGGGGTCCACAAGTTGCAAAGGTCAGCTCGTGGAACTCTGCCTCTGGTCAGCTTCCTGCGGATCTCTCTGTTCTCGGAGCTTCTGTCTCGTTGTGTCTTTGTGAGGCACTGGGCCCAGCTGGCTCTGCAGGAGAAGAAAGGCACAGAGGTTGGTGAGGGAGCCCTCTCTTAGTGATCTCTCTACCAGATCGTGAGCTGCCCGGGGGCAGGCAAGAGCTGGTTTACGGCCACCTTTGTACCCCCACGCCACCCTGCACCGAGTTTTCTGAGTGGCAGTCGGTTGACTTGAAAAGAGCATCGTTCCACTTAATCCCCCGATTCTCACCCCTGCCGCAGGGACCTGAAGCTTGACAACGTGATGCTGGATTCCGAGGGCCACATCAAGATCGCTGACTTTGGCATGTGTAAGGAAAACATCTGGGACGGGGTGACCACCAAGACATTCTGTGGGACTCCGGACTACATTGCCCCCGAGGTGAGAGTTGCCGGGACCCCTGGGGCACACGGACCTCGTGACGATGTCCCCCACTGACCTCTCAATGGCCGCGTGAGGGCTGGGAAGGGTCGAGGGTGGTACCTGGCAAGCAAACCCCAGTCTTGTCCTTATCCTGGGCTCTAAATCGCTCCTCTGAGATCTCACATGCAAATTAACTTAGCACACATCCCAATGCTCAGGCCCAAAATACATCAAGGTTTAGGAGAAAATTTAAATAAAACGCAAAAGAACCATCCAACACACATCAGTAGGCTTCTTTGTCAAGCTGCTAATGGCTCGTGGCCATATGATACCTCCTAATTATGACATTGAAGCATTTGTTGAGACAGCGAGAGACACACAGGGAACAGATTCCCTGGGCTGACATATGACACAGGGCTGCGACTGTGTGTGTGTGTGTGGCAGTTGTCATAAACCCTGGGAGACTCCAGGTTCTTCTTCCCGCGATAGAGACATAAACACCAGGGTGAAGATTTATTGGCGGTGCTGGCCTTCTCCTCCCGAAGGAAGTGGTCAGTGAATGGATCTTCCCAGCATGACCAGGCACAATAATTTGTACCAGGCGGTCAGTCCCTTTCCCTTTTTCTCTGAATTGGTGGCTTAGAAAAGTGGCATGTTGCAATCTGTCGCCAGATTTTTTTTTCTCTCCTTTTTTTTTTTTTTTAAGGAAAAGCGCAGAGTCTCAGAAACAGACATTCTAGAATCCCTCCTCTTGACTGCCAGACACTTGATATGTAACAGTGGGGATAGGCGTCCCCATGTAATTAAATACGTTGACA
This sequence comes from Spermophilus citellus, assembly GCF_964194105.1. NCBI lineage: Eukaryota > Metazoa > Chordata > Mammalia > Rodentia > Sciuridae > Spermophilus > Spermophilus citellus. The sequence goes on from NC_138187.1 coordinate 17,247,473, forward strand.
TATGATTTTAAACCTGCACGCTCTGGTGACAAAGCAGTTCCTTTTAGAAGAAGCTAATTTGCAAACACCAGACTTGTATGCATGAGCGTGCGCACAGACATGCGCACAGACACGCATCAGCGCACACACACACACACACACACACACACACACACACGGAGAAAGAGGTGTGTTCAAAGTCCTTCCTTCATCCCAGCTTTATTTGTTAACCGTGAAAGATGGGATAAAATGACTGTCGATAAAGGAATAATTAGCTCAACTGAGCACCATTCGTGTTAGGAAGTCCTGTGCGGCCCTAGGAAGACCAGACCACACAGCTGAGTGCATGCAAATACATCTGCATGTCCTGGAAGGAACCAGTGTCCCTCCACAGGGTTAGGACAGTCCACTGTGATTTATTCATAGTATAAAATACTACTAGGCACTGATTCAAAAGAGTGAGATATATGTGTAGATACAGAAATATCTTAAAACCAGATTCTTGAGAGAAAAAAAGAATCCAACTAGAGAATGGGGAATCCAGTACAATGTCATTTATGGACAATGACGATAACACACACAGAGCCCGTCTGTAGGTTTTCCATGAGGATGCAGATATGCAGGCTAAGGCATCGGACATTTGGAAGACGACAGATTGGGTTTATAACATCCATGACCTCAGGGAATAAGTGAATGGTGAAGGGAGATTCTGACCCATCTCTGGGCTGTTTATATTTCCCACAAGGCAAATATGTTTGTGTATTCCTTGAGTAACAGCAAGGTAATCTTTTTTTTTTTTTAAATTAATTCTTTATTAGGGCCTAGTAGAGGTGTCCCAAGGTGGCCTCCTTTTATCTATTAACATTTTCTTAGTTAATCAGGACGTCTGATTAACTCCTGGATATTAACTCTGATTTATTCCTGGATAAAGATTATTATTATTATTATTATTATTATTATTACTCTCTGATATTCCTGGATATGAACTCGGTGATTTTTAGGACCCAACTCCAGCTACACTTCAGTGGTGGGGGTGGGGGGTGGGGACACATTTTAAAATGTAGGATGCCCAGGCATGACCCCCAGAGCCACTGAATTCGAGCCTCTGCAGGGCGGGGCGCAGGACCTGTGATTTTCACAGCTCCCAAGGGAGCAGGACCAGGAAGCCCCAGCGGCTCTGGAATATGTGTGGCCTGTCCTCCCCCAGAGGGGGGCCCTTCTGCCAGGTCAGGTTTTTGCTGTGGCTAACTGCACCGCCTCTGGCCACGTCTTCTCTCACCTCCCCGTCTCTGTTTTCCTTTGTAAAAGCATTAACTTGTGGGGTGGTCATGAGGATCCAATAAGACTGTTACTACTCCTCAGAGTGCCTCTTTTATTTATTCATTTACCTCTTTATCCACTTATTTATTTTTAATTGACCAATCAAAATCACATCCATCCGACATGTACCTACCATGTGTTTTGAAATGTGGGTACATCGTGGACACAGAGGAACCAGATTAAATCGAGTTAATTGACATGTGCACGACCTCACCTTTATTTTTATAGTAAGAACACTTAAAAAATGACACTTTTTTTTCCAAATTGTCAAGAATACAAATCGTCGTTATTAACTCTGATCACCACTCTGCACAATAAATAGGTGTCTGGAACTTATTTTACTCTTATTTTAGCTGAAATTTTGTGTCTTTGGACCATCTTCTCTGCATTTCTGATTTTGGAGTGGAAACCGGGGTGAGAGATGGAGCTGGAGAAAGATATTTGCTTTATAGTCAGGTTGGCTCTGGCACTTTTAGTGACTAAGACAATCAATAACTGGATTAGAGAACCTTCCAGTAAAAGCTAATACTGTGAGGGCATCATCCGTGAGAGGCACCCGGTAGCCTATTCATCCCCACAAGACCACATGGAGTCAATGTCATGGTAAACTCCACTTGATAGAAGAAGAAACCTAGGCTTAAAGAAGTAACTTCCGCCGGGGGTTATACCCCTGGTAAATAGCAATTGGGATTCAAAATTAGACTGTCTGACCCACAAATGCCCGCCCTTGATCTTTGCTCTATCGCCTCTTTAACCCTTTGACCCCGTCATGTTTACACTCCTACATACCAGAAGGTTGACAGCTGCTCTGTCCACACAGCTGTCTGGTCTTCGCCACCAAACCCCTTGCATATACCATCTGTCCCTCTCATTCTACTTCTAGAAATTTAATGTTTGGAAATCATTGAAGAGACGTCCACATCGCTAGTCATAAGAATACGCATTACAGCCCCAGAAGAAACTTTAAAATATTGGGAATCCACAAGGTAGATGTTGGAATATGTATTCAGCGGAATGCTATTCAGAGATAAAAACTAATGATGTCAGTGTACGAATATTAGCAAAGAAAACTTAAGTGAATAGCTTACCTGATTAAAGGTCCACTTACTAAAGTGTTTCTGCTTATGCAAAACCACCCATGAGTTTGGAAGGAGATGGACCAGATAGGAGGAGTCCTGATTTTTCTCTTGACATTTTATTCTTTAAGCTTATCTAGATGATCTATATAAATAGGAACACACGTGATTACTCTGGAGACATTTTTTTTTGTCTTTGTTTTAATTGTGATTTTAAAACCACGCGGCATTAAAATTTACCATCTTGACTATCTGAGTGTGCAGTTCAGCGGTGTGAAATATCTTCACATTATTGTGTAAGTGACTTGACTTGTACAATGAGAAATAAAAACGGCTTTTCCTCTTTAAAAGGCCGTACACACTTCTTTGAAAATAATAAATAAATAAAAATAAAAATACTATTCCCAGTGCTCAAAAAAAAAAAAAAAAAAAAAAGGCAACGTGACATGCACCCATGTCCCCCCAGTTGCAGGTGCCTCTGTGAAGCACTCTGCCTGTCACTCCCTGAGTAGCTAAGGTGACGGAGTAGCTCAGGTGGGCACTGGCCTGGCTTGCATCTGGGAACTGTGACAGCTACTATAATCTTTCACAATAAGCAGGTGACATGCCAAAGAACCCCCCTACACACACACACACACACACACTCTCTCTCTCTCTCTCTCTCTCTCTCTCTCTCTAGGGAAGGTCCACTCTGAGGGTGAAGGAGGTGTGAATCCCACGTCTAGCCACGTGCACAGCCAGCCTTGCTGACAGAACGCTTTCTGTTTTCCAGATAATCGCTTACCAACCCTATGGGAAGTCCGTGGATTGGTGGGCCTTTGGAGTACTGCTGTATGAGATGTTGGCCGGGCAGGTAATTGAACTTGAAGTGATCTGTAAGAAAAGCTCTCCTCCACTCCCAGCCGCGTGGCTTCTTTCAAACCAAGTGACAGCTCAAAAAAACCTGAGCCTCTTCTGCCTCCCTGGTCTTGGGGTGATCCAAGTTGGTTGGACATTTCTTCTCATCTTCCTGAAAGTCCTGGAGAGGGGCCTCACCTGGGGCCCAGGGAGGAGGACCTGCTGTTTAGGAGAAGCTGGGGGAGGGTGCAGGCAGGGGATCCCTTTCCCACCCGGCCCTCTGCCCCACAGGCACCGTTCGAAGGGGAGGATGAGGACGAACTTTTCCAATCCATCATGGAGCACAATGTGGCCTATCCAAAGTCAATGTCCAAGGAAGCCGTGGCCATCTGCAAAGGGGTGAGTAGGGCCCTTCAAGCCCGTGGTGGGGACATTACCTACCAGGATACGGGATGTGCTCTACTAGAGGGGACCACTGACCAAACCCTCCTCCTCTCTTCGCTTGCCAATCAGAGAGCCTTGAAGAAGAGCTGCTACCTCCCAGGGGAAAGAGAGCTCACCATTATTTGCACAAAGCTCTAGAGAGGAGGGCCTGTCATGGCGTCTTGCTGATGAGCGGCCTCCAGTCCCCAGCCCCTAGCCCCCAGCCCAGCACAAGGGATGCTTCACGAATGAATGAACGAGGGGGCAGTACTGTGAAGAGCTGGGACCCAGGAGAGGCATGGCTACGTGTCCCTGGCCCTGCTCTGCTGCATGTGTGCTTAGTTAATACTCAGAGCGTGTCCCAAGAAAACACCAATCAGTATTGAATTGAAGGGATCCTGTAGAAAAGCTGACCCCAATCCAGTGTCCCCAAGTCCCCATTCTCCCTCCAACTCCCAGCATACAAAGAGCAGGCACAGCCAAACACCTGCTGCTTATGCCAATTGCACCTGTGACCAAAGCCAGGTGCAGATTTCCAGGTAAGGATCCTCTGGACTCAGACATGCTCATGGTGATGTGTGTGAGACACTAGAGATGAGTGGTCCCCTCCTTTGGAGCCATCAGTGACCTGAAGTGACTTTTCAGAATGCAAGGGCTCAGCCTCCCCCGGAGATTAATTCTGTGTATTTACAATATTTCGCCAAGTTCCCACAAGGCTTGAAAACCACTCCCTTTCAACACGTCCAAAAGAAATAGTTTTTCAACTCTGATGGGAGTGCAAAATCGATACCATGAGAACCTCAGAAAATATGGCCCAAGGATGTTGCCTTTAAAAAGAGTGTGTGGATGGGCGTGGGGATGCACACCTGTCATCCCAGCGGCTCAGGAGGCTGAGGCAGGAGGATGGCAAGTTCAAAGCCAGCCTCAGCAACAGCGAGGCTCTGAGCAACTCAGTGAGACCCTGTCTCTAAATAAAATACAAAATAGGGCTGGGGATAGGGCTCAGTGGGCGAGTGCCCCTGAGTTCAAATCCCAGTACCCATCCCCCAACAGGGTTTTTTCCTCCTATCCACGGGTGCCAACGAGTTCTCCAGGTTAGACCCCAGCTGTGCCTCACGGTGGGCTCATCTGCAGGTCTGAGTGCAGCAGGCCTGTGCCCCTAGATCTTGGTGATACCCTACCCAGCCCTGCTCTTCCTGACCCCTGTCAGAGCCAGCCCTGGTGAAGGACAGTTGGAACAATCAGCCAGATCTGCCTGAGGCTTGGCTCAGACTGTCACAGCGGGGCCAGCCTCTAGCCCAAGAGCACCTTGTCTCGTGGCACCTACATCCCGAGCCTTGTGTTTCAGCCACAGGTTAAGGTGCAAACATGTCTGGGGGAGCCACAGGGTGTCTCCAACACCCCTAAAGTGAATCGGTTGAAAACATCTTCTTTGAGGGGGTGGGCAGGGACCGGAAAAAATGAGGGGCAGAGAGGAGACCCAGGGTTCATGAAGAGCTTCAGCAAAGCCCATGGACTTTTGAGGGCACAGCCCAAGGCTGGTGAGACCACTGTGGTCTTTTTACTGGGGCCGTAGTGAAAGGAATCATAGACTGAGTGTTAGCTGGTTTAGTAATTCCCAGCATTTAAAATAAGGAGATTTCTAGCTTTTCTCTTTTTAAAATTTTTTTTCTGTAGTTGTAGATGGACAGAATACCTTTATTTTGTTTATTTTTATGTGGAGCTGAGGATCGAACCCAAAGCCTCACGCATGCAAGGCAAGCACTCTACCACTGAGCTACAGCCCCAGCCCTTTCTAGCTTCTCTTAAAAAAAAAAAAAAAATCAGATCTTGTCACGTTGGCCCGTCATGCCTGCAAAGCCTCATTCAGCTGGATCGGAAACCACTACTTCCTTTCTAACCAGACACGCCTCCTCCAATTTGCAAAAACCCCATTTGGCCCAGTTCCCTGGGTTCAAATCCAGGTCCAAGCATTATTAACCTAATGAGTTGTTTGACCTGCTTTGTGGATGGAGGATAACTGCAGCACCACACGTAGAGTTCTTTGATGATGAAATGAGTTCATGCCTGCAAATCACTGAGACCAGAGCCGAGCAAGCACTCTGTCCCATTCTTACTATGACTAAATGCTGGCACCACGACCAGCCCGGCTCCTCTTGGCGTTGAGTTGGCCTCCCCCGAAAGAAGGCTTTGACAGTGTGGGGATTTGGGAGATGAAGAGACCTTTTGCAAATCCTTATCCTCTCACTCTTCAGGTGCACGGTCTGGAGCAAATTCGTTTGTGTCTCTCTGGGCCTGTGTTTCTTTATTTCTAAAAACAGGACGAAAGTCCTCACTGAGCAGAGATTTGGAGAGCGTTCAGTGAGGTCAGGTAACAGGAAGCTCCTTGTGTGGTATCGGCACAGAGTAGGTGCTCAATGCGTGCTCGGGGGCTTCCCCTTCCCAAGCCTGCCCTGCCAGGATGGCTGGGGGGTTCTAAGTGGGTCATGGAGGAGAGAGAATTTTCCAGGTCAGCTGCATTCAGCTTCAGCTCCAATTAGCAGTGTGCCCGGTAGAGCAGTTTCCTATTAATTCAGGACCCATAACCTTCAGGATTAACTGGGGGTGACTTTCTGGCTGTTGGGTTGGGGACCTCTCTGAGTCGAGTGGGCCGATTCCAAAGCTGGCTCTTTCTTCAAGGTCGATGCTCTGGAGCAGGGGAGAGGCTTCCTCCTGAACAGGGGCCCCGGGGACATGTCTGGGAGGTGACCAGAGATGGGAACAGTGATTAAATCCGGCCGTCTACATGGCTTCAGGCAGAGTCCAGGAAGTGGGCAGAGACCTTGAGTTAGAGCTCGATGTGTCTGGAGTGGCATTTCTTCACTGGGCGTCTGTCCCCCCTGCTTATCATTGAGCAAAGCCTGGGCCTCTGAAAACAGTTGAAGTGTGTCCATTCTACGTCTAGCTCATGGCAGGCCCTACTTTATACCATCAAAAAAAAAAAAAAAAAAGAGAAAAAGAAAGAAAGAAAGAAGGAAGGAAGGAAAGAAGGAAGGAAGGAAGGGAAAGAAAATGAGTTGAATTTTGCTCAGATTGCCAAGCCCACTTCCAACAAGCTTAAAACAGACAGACACCCACGCTGGCCGCCTGTCGCCTGTCGGAGTGGAAACAATCAGAGGCTGATTACACAGGGCCGCGGGAACTCTAGGTCAGATAGTTCTGTTCAAACCCCGACTCGGCTCCTTGGCTGTGTGACCTCAGACAAATGACTTTACTTCTCTGGAACCAGTAACTGAGTATCTGGAAAAACCAGGCGGGGGTGGAGGTGTAGTTGCCAAAACCTCCGAGCGTTATTGTAAAGATTAAAGAGAGATAAATAATGGCTGGGAAACTTTTAGCTCAGACATACGACATGCTCAGGACCTAGAAGCTGTTATTATCTATTATCAGGGCTACCAAGGCCCCTTAGCTCTTTCTTCCCATTTGAATTCTACACAAAATTCAAGACTTGGCTCAATTTGCCCTCCCTCCATCAACCTTCCCTGACTCAGCCAGACCACAAATATCCCTGAGAAACCACACGCAAAGCACACACCCCCACCACCACACGTTTTATATATTTATTTTACTTTATTTTGGGTACTGGGGATTGAGCCCTGGAGCACTTAACCAGAGCCACATCCCCAGCCCTTTTTATTTTTTATTTTGAGACCAAGTCTCACTGAGTTGCTCAGGGCCTTGCTAAATTGCTGAGGCTGGCCTCAAACTTGCAATCCTCCTGCCTTAGCCTCCCAGGTGTGTACCACTGCGCCCAGCTCTCTCATTGTTCTTTAAAGCCCCAGTTTTGGAGCTAAGCAGAGGTGGAATCCAATCTCTCATAGCTGGCTGGGTGTCCACTGCCTGGTCAATCAAATGGGGCGGTAGTGTACCCCCATTATGGTGTTATGGTGACAATCAGGTAAGGTCACGCCTATCAATACAAGAAGTAGTTTAGGACATCAACGTCAATTACTTTTCATCCTGGAAGGTAAAGCAGATACAGAAAGTGTGTGCCTGTGTATGTGACCACTGATTATCTCATGAGCAGCCAATGGGCATTGTAAGCTGCAGAGGTGTGAGTTTCTGGCTCATTCCTTTCCTGTAATCAGCCAGCGCTGGGCAAAATGTCTGGGGTCAGCTCAACTCTGGGAAGTTTCTTGGGCTCGTGTGTTCCGGCTGCTTTAGTTTCCTCTCTCGGTGCCTCCCGTCAGGATTTTCTTTTTCTTTTTTTTCTTTTTTTAAATCATCAACCTGTCCATCTTTCCTGTCTCTGCATTTGCTGAAGTCCTGAGATCAAGAGATATTCTCTTGCCTCTTTGGGTTCATTGGTAAGAGGAAGGCTGTCTGGTTTCGTCTCAGAGCATCTATTCATCTTGTTATTTAGCACTGGCTCAGAGACCCAAAGATGGAGAGTTTTGATAATTAAGTAATTTAAACAGAATACCAAAGAAACCTCAGCGGAGTTCAGTATAATGTGTGATCCCGGGGAATGAGCTGGGCTAGGTTTTGACTGTTTAATGAGTTTTCTGAAAGTAATTACTTGAAGCTTGGGTCCATTTGACTAATATATATATATATTTTCCTGTTTTGTCATTTCCACAAGTGCTTTACTGAGAAAAGCAAATAGTTTCTGAATGAATATGTCCTTGGCCTTGGTCACAGGTCAGTTTTCTCCTGGTTGGGAGGAGGGGAGCTAGAAGATATTGAAACTGTTCTCAGTAGATGCACCAATAATGGCAGAAAACTCATTCTTGGACCAGAATGGATCCTGGGACATTTCTAACTTCGAGTTCAGGGCCAGATTCGTGCTTTGGTTTGATCAGCCATAAGGGATCTTGCTCTGGGGTGAGCAGCATCCGGCGCTGTATTGGGATCCTCTCCCATGAAGACCTGGTTAGGAAATTATTGCCGGAATGAAAAGAAATATAAATGAATAAATAAATATCCTGAGATTCTTCATGGTGCTTTCTTTCCAGAGTCATTGGAATAATAATTTCTGCAGGTCTCACATTTCCTTCTCTGAAGTTGATTCAACATTTTTTTTCTTTTCTTTTTTCTTTTTTTTTTTTTTTTTTTTTTTTGTTTTTTCTCTTGAAGCTGATGACCAAGCACCCAGGCAAACGTCTGGGTTGTGGCCCTGAAGGGGAACGTGACATCAAAGAGCATGCATTTTTCCGGTATATTGATTGGGAGAAACTTGAACGCAAGGAGATTCAGCCTCCATATAAACCCAAAGCTGTAAGTAAAACGGGTCTCTCGGGCTGCGCCCTTGCTCCTGCCCACTGCGCATGCGTTGAACGCTCGCTGTCAGGTGGACGTCGAGGCACCTACCTGAACGCGTCTGCAGGTGCTCTCAGATTTATGCACCAAGTCACTGGGTGCCAGCACGGGCATGGCCACTCCCTGGCACAGCCCATCTTCTGCACAAAGCAGGAAAAACAATTGCTATTGAGTTTCTGTTGTATTGATTCAATTATTGTAACTGTCTTAGCAGACAACTTTGGGGGAGCGGTTCTTTGCTGAGCAGAATTCAGATCCATTTTTTGGACGGTGATAAAGAATCTAATTCCACACCCCCCCTTCTTTCTTTGGTTTAATGGTGCCATTTTCCCTTCATACGGACACGGAAAAGGTCATGTTGTTTATCCCAACAGTATTTACATCTAATTCTGCAACCTGCACTGGTACCTCTGGGTGAGTAAGAGCTGTTCACCAGGCAGAGCTGTGTAAGAGGAGGCTGAGCAGCTGGGCTAAGTAAGCCGTAGGCCCCCAGCAGGCTCCTAGTGCAGACAGGGCTGCAGATAATTCTGATGCAAGAATGAATGTGTCACATTCCTCCCTGGTTGTGTCCCCAGGGGATAGTTTTCCTCCCCAGGACCCAGCAGGAAGTACTCCCCAGCATCAGGGAGGAGGAGTCCTGCACCTGAATTAATCAAAACTGCGGTTCTCCTGGGAGGATATTTCTTTGTGAAAAGAAGTCAAGCAAGGCCTGGTGACCTTATTACAGGTTGTAAAACCACTGGCTGAGGCTGACGAGGGAGCATAAATATTGTCATTAAAACCCAGAGCTGTGAGGGTCTCGGTGTTAAGAGGAAGGTGATAATGATAGCTATTTTGATACTATAATTGTTAATTTCTTGAGCACTTATTATGTGCCAGGCACCCCATGATGAGCTGCTCGTGTGGCATCTAATTAAATCCTCACAGCAGCCAGCCTACCCAGGGGAGGTGCCATTGTTCCATGGCATGGAAGGGGAAATGGAGACTCAGAGAGGTTAATGGGCACTCAGCCGGTGTGTGACTAAGGGAAAGCACAGACCCGGTCTTGGTGATTGGAGGCTTCCCAGAATGCCTGGGGGCGGGGGAGGGTAGTGGAACAAAGTCTCTCAGGTCTAGTGCTGACCTGTCCCTTGGTTCCAAATGGTTAGAATCACAGCTCTACAGCTTCCTTGCAAAATCCTGGACACCTCTGGGGGCGCAGGTGTCAGGAAGGCAGGTCTGTAAGAATCAGTGGTTCCCTCTGTGGCTCTTCTGACTGTTGGAGGCTCTCTATCCATACCTAATCAGCCCCGCCCTCTACCACACACACACAACTGCTGCAAGATCTCCTCTCTCTGTAGAGTATCCTCCAGATGTTCGCAGATGTTTGCTTAGGCTCTGGAATCCCGGACGTCCAGGCCAAATCTTGTCCCACCTCCGCCCATAAGCACGTCCCGTGTGACCTCACTTCCAGGTGCCTGTGGTTCTCCAGGTCATCAACGTCCAACTTAAAGTACAGACACAGGGTTCGGCACCATGTTCCTAATTGCGTTTGACCCTCAGTGAATACAGTGAGTTGATTCCTTGGTGATTCTAGGGCTGGTGAACTTGGGCAGGTGAGTTTCCCTCTCTGGTCCACTGAATCCTTCTCTGTACTGTAGCTACAAATGATTGTTCCTCCTCAGAGGAGGCTGAGGAGGCACAAAGCCCTCCGGACCTGCCACGTTAGTGATGTCACCGAGGGATTAATGACTGGGGTGCAGGGGTTTTGAGGGCAGGTCAGTTGGGTCCTGCTGATGCTGTTCTGTAAGGTAACATCTGTGTGCCCACTTGGGGGTTGAGGACAGCCCTTCAGGGTCCTCAGCAGATTCATCACTTTCACTAAACCATTAGGAGAAAGTCCAAAAGGTGACTTTGTGAACCCTGGACCCTTGGGTCAGGAAACTGGCATCTCCAACACGGGACACATTTGGTTTCTTTGTAGCTACTTATGGGGTCTCAAAATGTGGACTCCTTCCCTTCCTCACTTGGCCACAGGAAAGATGCCAGTGTTCCCCTCAGGGGACATGGGGGCTCATGGTGCAGTTGTAGACTAGTGGTTTTCAAAGGGTGTTCCCTGGGCCAGCAGCATCTTGTCACCTGGAAGGAATTCTTCGAAGAATCGGAAACTCTGGGAGGGGCGGGGGTTCTGTGCTCTGCAAGCCCTGCAGGTGATTAGCTGCATGAAGGTGATAATGACAGCTATTTTGATACTATAATTGTTAATTTTTTGAGCACTTGTTAAGTGTCAGGCACCCCATGATGAGCTGCACCCTATTATGTGCTCCAGCCTCAGAAGCCCTGCAGGCGGTCAGCAGGGGAGGCTCGGGCAGGGACTCAGGGCAGGGCCAGAGCAAGGTGGTGGACAGAAGAAGCTCACGAAATGGAGGTGCATGAGGTCTCTTTCCAGTCTGGAAATAGGGTGATGGGTTCCAGGATGGGAGGCTCAGCGTGGCTCCGCTTCTAAGTTCCCCTGAGAAGCTGGGAATCAGGGGTCAGAGGAAATCTCACTGTTTCTTAATATATCAGCAACACCTGCTTAAAAATTAAACATAGTTGAGGGTGAAGGAAACACATCCAGGACTCATAGGTGGCCAGGGGACGGCTGGTTTGTCATCTCTGGGTTCGTGATGTCTCACATCGGGGTTATGTTTAGCCAGCTCCTGTTCCCGCTGGGTATCGATGGCCAGAGTTCACTCCGTCTGAAGATATATTGTGACTCTTCCCTGCCCGGGGATAATAGATATGACAGGTCTGGCTCGTCCCTGGCTCACAGAAGGCGCTTGTGCAAAGGGGGTTGTGGTCAGTAGCCATTGATCTTCAACCGTGCTGCCTTGGATATTTCCAGCTGACCAATGTCATAAATTCCCTCCTGTGCGTTAAGGATGACTTTCAAAATACAGTGGCCAGGACTGAGCTGTGTTCTTCAAAATATTCTGCCAGGCATGGTGGTTCACACCTGTCATCCCAGTGGCTTGGGAGGCCGAGGCAGGAGGATCGAGAGTTCAAAGCCAGCCTCAGCAATTTAGCAAGGCCCTAAGCAACTCAGTGAGACCCTGCCTCTAAATAAAATATAAAAAAGGGGTGGGGATGGGGCTCAGTGGTTAAGTGCCTATGGGTTCAATCACTGGCACCAAAAAAGAAAAAAAAATCACTGGTTGTAAAAGGGAAGCAGGTGCTGCCCTTGATCCACTCCGACTGAATTAGAAATACAGCCATCCCTTACTAGCCAGGGAAGATGGGTTTCAGGATCCTTTGCAGGAACCAAAATCCATGGATACTCTGTATCTATGTCCCTTCTGTAAATTGGCAGAGAATTTGCATATAACCCATGCGCATCTTCCCGTGGACTTTAAATCATCTCTAGATGACTTATAATACCCAATAAATGCAAATGCTATGTAAATACTTGTTCTGCTACATTGTTTGGGGAATAGCAACAAGGAAGAAAACCCATCTGTACATATTCATTACAGATGCAACTTTTTAAAAATCATTTTTGACCCACAGTTGGTTGACTCCAAGGAACCTGTGGGTCCCGAGGGCTGGTTGTCATGATAATGGCTGCACACACCACCACCCCCACTTCTCGCCACCTGTTCATGTCCCCTGTGCATTGCATGAGCGGGTCTTATGGCTCCGCCCCCAACCCAGGATTTTACATTTTCCCTTCCCCATCCTTTCTTATCCACCTGCCCCTTCCAAAAGGACTGCGGTGAGTGTGTGCAGAGTTCCGTGTGCCTGTGGGCCCCTGGAAGGCGCGAGATTGTCTGTCAAGGTTCCTGATTCATGCATGCCATTAAGTCAAGTGTGGGAGACAGAAAACAGGGAGCAGTCACAGAGGATTATATTCAAACATCATTGAAGGGTGCTATTATTGGAGGTTCATTAAAATTACTCTAAATGGGTTTTTCAAGTTGCTCTCAGTGCCATCTTTTATTGAAGCAAAGAGCTGTTTGCAGAGTATTGTTTGAAACTGCACTGAAAGACACTAGCTTTGGTGTATTGTTGTAGGCTGCAAAATCATTGTTCTTTTTAAGGGGAGCTACTGTGGATTGAACTCAGGAGCACTCGACCACTGAACCACATTCCCAGCCCATTTTTTTGTATTTTATTCGGGAACAGGGTCTCACTGAGTTGCTTAGGCCCTCACTAAGTTGCTGAGTCTGGCTTTGAGCTCTCGATCCTCCTGCCTCAGCCTCCCGAGCCGCTGGGATGTCAGGTGTGCGCCACGGTGCTGGGCTCAAATTGTTTTTAAAATGTGATCTGCTTGTGTCTGTCTCTTGCTGAAAGCCTCCCCTGATGGCTTTCTGGTACCCCAGGATAATATCCATTGCTCCTTGGTATCTATGGCTTTTGAAGTCTTCCAAGTCTAGGTTTCTCTCCCCTCTGTCACTTTAAGCTTCCAAGAAGCAGCCTCCCTAGGTCTCTTTCAGTTCCTCCAACACCCAGCGCTTTCTCTTTCCTTGCCAGGCTTTGTTTGTGCAGGGCCATCTGCCTGGGGTGCCCAGAACCCCTTCCCATGCTCCCCTCCTCTGGTTCCTCATCAGATCAGTAGAACATCACCTCCTCCCGGGGACTCCCTGATCCCCGAGGAGGATCCGCTGTCTGCACCCCCATCCGTGTTGCAGAGTGTGGTCCATAGAGCTCTGTCTTGTCTAGACTCTGAGATGCCTAGTGGGAGGGTTAACGTGTGTGGCCGCTGGAGAATTTTTATCAAAGGAATGGACATCTGTAAAACAGGCCACCATAAGACACGGAGCCACGGAGCCCAGCGGTTCTTGAGAGTGAGATTAGCATGCCGGCTGTTCTGCTGACGTACAGCAGGGTGTCTCCAAGAAACTGGTTGTTGTGTGTGTTGCTTCCCTATTTCTAAAAGGCTGTGATTTGGCTGCCGAATGGCACACGGTGGCGGCCACCTGTGGTCTTGCTGTGTGCCCTGGGTAGAGCCAGCGGGGTAGGGGCTGAACACGCAGGCAGCGCACTGAATCCCTGGCCTCCTCCGGGTTCTGCAGCCCATCCGGGCATGGATGCTCCAGGTGCCATGATGCAGCAACCCGTCAGAGCTTCTTAAACCACCGTGCCTGCAGGAATCACTTGAATTCATATTGACTCTGGTTCAGCTGGTCTGCAGGGAGCCCTGAGACCAGCTGAACCAGAATCAGGGATAGAGTTTGGGCGAGCCAGGAGGGGGAAGAGGGCTGTTTTAAATAAGGTGAGTGGAAAATGTCACTGAGGAAGTAACATTTTAGCAAATATAGGAAGAAGGTAAGTGAGAGAGGAAGCCGTGTATATATCTAGGGGTGGTGGTGGAGGGGGTTGAATGGTAGTAGCAGGTGCAAAGGACCTGAGGCAGGAGTTTGCCCGGCATGTTCAAAGGAGAGCCACCTGAGTGGGTGAGGGAGAGAGTAAAAGATGAGACCAGAGAGGCCATGGGAGGGGCAGATGGTGCAGAGCACTGAAAGATCTCGAGCAGAGAAATAACAGCCTGATAGCAGGTCTTAAAAGGATCCTTCTGCCTGCACAAGGGGCGAGGGTGAAGTTAGAGAGACCATTTCTGAGGCTCTCATAATAATCCACGCAACAGGTGGTGGGAACTTGGACAAGATGGAACCATTTGAGAACTCCCCCCAGAGTGGGCTCACTTGGCACTGCCCAGTGCCTCCTTAATTCCTGGCTCCTTGTAGGGACTCAATCACTAACTGTCTTTGAGGCGTGGAGGAACCGGTGAACTTGAACCTCTTCCGACCACATAATTGCTCCTCCAGTAGAAAACCTGGAAGCCCAGAGCTCGATCCTGGGAGGAACAGGATTCACTCGTGAACCAGGCTATCAGGAAACTCATGAGGCCCAGAGCCCAGGCCTACAGGGCATAGGGCAGCTCTGTGCCCGGGGTTGTGTTTCCTCCTGTAAAAATGAAGGATGGGGTAGTCTAGGTGGTTCGGTGTTGAGGGCTGTGACCAGGGAGTGCCCCCTGTCTGGGAGACCCAGGAAGGAATTTTGCTTCGATGCAGCCGCTGGAGAGTCCGTGGAAGCTCTGCCGTCCTGCAGGTTTGCAGAGTGTGCAGCCCGGGCCGCTGTAACGTCGCCGTACAAGATGATATGCTGCTATGTTCCCGTCAGAAGGCCCGCTTGATGTGTCGATGGTGATCATGGATGATCATGAGTGGCCTCGGTGAAGTCCTGTCAGCCTCCCTCTGAAAGGCTCCTGGTAGTGTCCTAATGCAGAGCTTGTTGTGGAAAAAAACTAGGTGGGGGCTGGGGAGGCACCCCGGGATCAGCCCACCCAGTAGGCAGGGCACAGGACGAGTCCAAGAGGGAGGGAGCATTCAGCAGGCCGCAAGGACACCCTTCTTCACTACCGTCCACAAAGCCCTGAGTGCTCAGTGCCACTTGGTGACCTGCCACTAGAAAACCTGTTACCTCAGATAGGACCAATCTGATCTTGTTCTAAAATATGGCCACTCTGTGTCCATTCGCTCTGAGAAGTGGACACTCGGGAGAACGCCTTCCGTCCCTCCTTGCCCTGTCTCCTGAGCACCCATCCAGGCCCACGGAGACTCATGGGCATGCCCACTCCCTCCTTTCTCCCGTCCTGCCCTGGGCAACAGGCTCCACACCTGTGCCACACGCTGATTCCAGTCTCTTCTGCTCCGGGGACCTATTTAAATCTTCGCTTTCCATGGGGCCCATTCGTTTTGAGGCCTCCGCACGTCGGGAGAGATTGGAAATCTTACAGGCTATGAAAGCACAAAGCCCCTCGTTCATCCTACTTCACCATTTGCCAAACACATTCTTTGCGTCATTCGCCAAACACCGTGTGGGCTGCTGGCTCCGCTGCCCGTGGCCTCTGAGAGTCTCAGGGCTGAACCGCTTCAGAAATGGACTCCCGCTCCCAGGACGCGGTCTCTTGGTGATTCTGTCATCCGGAGGCATTGTTTGTGTGGCTGGGGTCAGAAGCGTCAAGTCCTGCTTTCATGAGCTTCCGTTCCGTCCGGGTGACATTCTCCTCCAAACCTAATTGCCCTTTACACCGTGTGAGTACGCGTCTCTGTGCGCGTCTGAAGGTGTGTGTTTGATGTGCTGACATTTCTGAATTGAAGCCAGAGAGTATGACCTTTGTGTGTTGGCCATTAAAACTCCAAATTTCAGGCTCAAGAAAGGGATCTAAACTTGGACTCGGTATGAATTATTCAAGCGTGGCACCCAACCGCCCGCCCCATCCCAAAGTAGCAGAAACTCAGGAGAACAATACCTTTTTTGAAAAATTGGGATCTAAAAGAATTCTCATCAAACCCGTAACATTCAAACACACTGGGAAAAAACGTTATTGACGTCTGTGCCAGACTCCGCTTTAAGTGCCTCTAGGCATTACCTCATTTAATTCCCACAGCTAAAGGACAAGAGGTGTCCACAACCATCACTTTCCTCACAAGGGGACGGAACTTGCAAAAGTGAGGCGTTGGCCCAACATCTAGAAGGTGGCCGCCAGGACTTGAACCCGGGATTCTTTCTGCACTGACTAGTATCTGTGGAAAGACTCTCAGAAGAACTTGGAAGCCCCGGGGAGCTCTGGGGTTGTGCTAACGCGGGCCAGCTCTGACAGTGCCATAAAATGGTGTTTAATCACAGAAAGAAGAGGGTATACTCTTACCATTCAAATGATCTGAAATTTATTCTAAAATATGGCAGCCAACAAGTAGCCTTTTCACACCTTTTACAATTCACAGGCAGGATCGGGAAAGATGCAAAGCTCCCTTGTTCCCTAAGGCTGAGGGTGACAGACAGCAGACATTGAGCAAGCTTTGGGAGTGGGGCAGGGCAGCCTCAGGAGATGGCACCGCGAGGAGCACGTGTTCCCCCGCTTAGTCCTAAAGGTTCCTTGGGGGCACCCAGAGGCTGGCGTCTGCAGAGATCTTCATAAAAATCCAAGGCTATTTTCATATACTGCGTACAAGTAGCCCAGGGTCATTCCAACCTGCAGCCTGGAAGCTGTCTGTCTGTCTGTCTCTTTCCATCCATCCATGGCCCCTGCTCCCAGGGGGAACCCATTTAAACGGCAGATCAAACGAGACTCTCTATGGGATGGTGGGAATTGGCTGGTTCCCGGGGCCAAGTCAAGTTCCTAAATCACTCGCCAGGTGCATGACATTAAGCTGTCATCTGAATTGAAATGGTAGAAGGAGAGGTCACCCAGGGGCGGGGAGCGGGAAGCCGTTAGGATGCACCTGGCAATAACAACTGGCCTATAACAGAAGTCAAGGATTGAGAGATGGGAAGCCCGGTTCAATCCTTCATTCTACAGACGAGCAAACAGAGGCCCAAAGCTTGCTAAAGTGCCTTAACCTAGGGACTGTATCAGAACCAGGACCAGAAAACTGGGCCTCCCCTTAGGGATTCAGGGCTTTCTGAATAACACCATTCACAGCTGTAACGTTTAGAATGAGTCAGGCGTGTTCTGTTCAATTATTTACTTTTACTGGAAACTAGAGCTCTATTTTGCCGATCTCACTGAATCCTGGCAAATACCCCATGAGGTAGGTGCTGTTATAACTTCCCCTGTACACAGAAGGGAACAGGCTCAAAGAGTCTAAGTCACTTGCCCCCAGTCACACAGCTAGGAAGTCCTAGGGCCAGTTTAGAGTCCTGTTTCCTCACCTCAAGGCCTGTCCTCTTGACCGTTGTCACGATTCTTCTCTTCTGTATCGTAACTCATCCGCCTGGGTATAGGACATAAAGTGGTTTTGCTCTGATCTTGCATTTAGCTACTGTCTTGTCGGGTGGTTATCCATGGAGTCCAGCTTCTTGACTTCTGTAATGCCCATCATGATGTCTCAGATGCCCATCATTGGTCAAAGGGCAGGAGAACTTGAGAAAAAGGAGCAAATAGGTCCAGAAAGACTGGATCAAGCAGAAAGGACGTGGACTAAGAGTTAACTGGACCCAGGATTCAGCCCAGCTCTGCTGCTTAGCAGCTGAGTAAAGATGAGCAACGGGGACCCCCAGGAGCCCCTGCAGATGCTTCCAGACGTCAGCTGGGGTCTTTGCCTTCCCCGTCCGTCTTTCCCGAGTCTTCGGGGCAAATCTGCAAACCTTCTCTGACCACTAAAGTTCCAGTCCCTTTGGTCTCAGCTGATAGCCCCATCCCCTCAGTCTCTGGGGAAATCGAGGCCTGGAGAGCCCATAGGAGGGTGGCCCTCGACTTCCTGCCCCTGTCTGCATGGTCATCTCGACCTGCCTGACCTCCTTCCCTTTGGGTCCCTCCCTGTGTCCCCTAACCTAAGACACGCCCTCCATCCCTGGGCTGGGCCCCATCCTCCCATCCCCGCTGAGCATCTTCCCGCCCAGCCTGTGTCCACAGCATCTGTCCGTATTAACCCATCTCCCCGATGGCTGCACATAGGCTGGCTTTTAAGGAAAAGAAAATGAGTGAGCAGACGCGGCTGGATCTGTGGTCTCCAACAGGGCCCCGGAAATCCCTTCCTCCAGCTCTCTGGGGGCTGCTTTCCTCTGCAGGGACTTTCTTCTTCATCCTTGAGGACTTTCTTGAACACACAGCAACGACGACGGACTCCTATCCCACGATCTCAACAGCTTCCACCAAAAATAAATAAATAAATAAAATGCATGCTTTTTCTAAAATCCCGGCATCCTGGGAACTGGATCCTGTTGGAAGACATTGGGTCCTCTGTTCATCCTTAATTCCAGGGGGATGGACTGTGTTGGAGTCCCAGGCCTGGTCGCTGGACCCCTCAGCGCAGGGACTAGGTCTGTTCCTATCTAAAGCTGACATCTTGAGAGAGGAGAAGAGATGGGTCCTTTGATTACTAAAGAAGAGGGTGCCCCTGCTGGGCAGAGGCAAACAGCAGCTGTCCTCTGCTCCGACTCCATCTTCTCCCTCTGAAAGAGCCTTTCCCTCCCATCCTGGGATCCCTCCTCCCTCCGGCAAAGCCCTCTGCTCTGTCCTATTTTGCATACCAACAATCTGTGGAAGGCATCGCCCTGCCCGCTTCTGCTCTTTCCACCCAAAGACACTTCCTGTTTTTTTTTTTCTGGGTTCCCGTGCAATCTGGCATCTGCTCCCACCGTTCCGTGGTCATTTCTCTCCGCGACTCATCATGGACTTCAGCATGGCCTCCTCTCCTGGGGTAACGCTCTCTCTCTTGACCTCGCCACGTGATTGCCTGCTTTGATCTTGCCTCCTTTAAACAAAATGGGAAAAAAATAAAATGCTCAAGCGGGATCCAAAGCAATGCAGTGAAATTCAGTCTTCTCTCTCCCTTGACCCCTCGCCAGCCTTCCTTGATGCTCCTTCCCAGAGCCACCGGCTGCAGCCAGGTTCTTGAGTGCCACCCTGGAGAGGATGTGCGTGAGCCCAGAAATACCCCCACATCACATGCAATTTCTGAACCTTGCTTGACTCCTTTCTGTCTTAGCAGTGATGCTGATCTTCACATCTAACTACTTCCTTCTTTAAACAGTCGACCTCCGCGGTGTCCCCGGGTTCCACATCCATGGATTCGACCAACCATGGATCAAAAGAAAATGGCATCTGTCCTGAACACGTACAGGGCATTCTTCCTGCCGCTATTCCCTAGACAACACAGCAGAACAACTACGTACCCTGTGTTTGCATTAGATCAGGTATTATAAGTAGTTCTGGGATGATTCAAAATATTCAGGAGGATGCAAATACTACACCCTTTATGTAACGGACCTCCGCATCCCTGGATTGGGGTATTTCAGGAGCCAAAAGACATTGCAAAGCAGCCGCCCTTGGATACCGAGGGATGGCTGTGTATCTGCCGGCTAAATTCAGAGTTCCTCCCTCCTTCTGAAGTCCCTCTCCTCCCTCATTTTTTGTGGCACTCTGCTTGCTGATTTTCCTTCCGACCTCTCCAGCCACTCCTGGTGAGTCCTGCCCGTGACCCAGAGAAAGAACAAAGCTCCCTTCCTGTTTATTGGCAAGTACAGTTTCTCAAAAACAACCACCAAAGCCATCCCCAGCGGGGTGTGAGAAGCCGCAGGGGTTTGTCAATCTGCTTGACAGGTCTTTCTGGGGGGGGGGCTGCCAAAGCACCCCCTGTTCCCAGCATGCATCTCTTCCTCCCACCCTCACCTGGGGGCTCAGGCCTGACCTCACCTTGCAGTTCCTTCCCGTATCCCATCAGGCTCCTGGGCAGTTTTGAGTGGCAGGTCCTCTTCTGTTTGTCACTGGAACAGGACTCTCCTGGGTAGGCTGGGGTATGGCCCAGTCAGCAGGGGCCCTCCCCAGGCACAGCACAGCCACCCATCAGACCTGCACACCCGACAAGGTGGGCCAGCACTCAGTGACCATGACCTCAGTAACGGATGTGCATTTAAAAAACAAAACTTCAAAGTTTTGGTTACGTTTTCAGTTATTTATTTATTTGTTTGTTTGTTTATTTGATACCGGGGATTGAACTCAGGGGCACTCCACCACTGAGCCACGTCCCCAGCCCTACTCTGTATTTTATTGAGAGACAGGGTCTCACTGAGTTGCTCAGGGCCTCGCTGTTGCTGAGGCTGGCTTTGAACTCGTGATCCTCCTGCCTCAGCCTCCCGAGCTGCTGGGATGACAGGCGTGTGCCACCGCACCTGGCTTATTTTTAATGTTTATTTATTTGTTCTGAACCAGACTGTGGTTTCATCTCTCAAGATGTTAAGAAAAAAAATCTACAATTATTAAGAGTCTAAAGTGTTAAGCAATAAAGAAATGTCAAGGAGAGGGCACCGTTGCCCCGTTCTCAGGGGTAGAATAGCTATTCTAATTTACCACCCAACTTCAGAACAAAATGAGTTTTTATATTTTCTAAATTAAAAAAGAAAAAGTCCGACCATCATGTTCTTGTAAGCTTGTTGTAACTCTGAAACACACATCTTCGTTTTAAGCTTGGTAGAAAGAACTTAACAATGATGATAACTGACCTTAATCTGTAGCGTGGACCCAACAGAAACACAATCATCGCACGGTGGTGAAGCGTCAGCAATGAAGACCTCCATTTAGATTCAGGAGTGTTCTTCCGACCCCGGGCCCTACAAGGGAGGTCCATCTGTCTAGTGGGGAATTGAGCTTGGGCCACTTAGGTCACTTGCTTACATGGGGTATAGCTGGGAACGGGGGAGCCAGGGTTGGTACTCAGGTCCCTTCTCCAGTAAGTCCACACCACGTGACCAGTTGTGCGTCCATAGCCAGTGAAATGTGGTGGAAAGTCCAGAGGCTTTGAGATGGAACCCACCGGTCTCTGAGTCTTGGTCCTCCTACTTGGCCCCATGTGACCTAGAACAGATTAACTTTTCAAGTTCTCTGTTAAAGGGATATAATCTTTTTTTTTTTTTTCCCTCTGCCTGTCCCACAGATTTGTGGGAATCAAATCTTTAAAAACATAGGCAAATAGAAGAGATTAGGACTTTTCCAGAGTGCATGTATTTGAAGGAAGCAAGGAGGGTTTGGGATGGATAGAGAAGAGCAGATAAGGGAAAAAATTCTGTTGATATGGAAACAAAAATGTTGATGGTGTATTTCATCTAGTTTGTTTTAAAAAGCAGGATAAAAAAATAAAGTAATATATGAGGCCCTGGGTTTGATCCCCAGCATTGAGATAGAAAGAGAGAGAGAAAGAGAGAGAGAGAGAGAGAGAGAGAGAGAGAGAGAGAGAGAGAGAAGGAAAACCAAGAATGATTCCACATCTCCTTAAAGAATAAAAAGCCTCTACCCATCTCTTCATTCATCCACGACACAAAGTGTTAACCTAATAGAGATTTGGGTGGTGGAATTGCAAAGGGTTTTATTTTTTTCTTGTTGCTTTTTAACAGCTTATTTGTTTCTGCACTAAATGGAGAAGTCTACTAGAAGTGACTGAATCCGTTGTCACATCTGGGGTCCAATCAGATACTTAAACCCCTGAAACACGTTTCCACATTGTACTTTGTAGAGCTGTCTGGGAATGAAAAAGGATAATGCTGGTAAAGTACTCTGCGCAGCACTGGCTCACAGCAAGCACTTAGCATACATCACCCTCCACCCCTTGGATAACACCGAGTGCTGGTACTCGGTCTTGGAAATGCAGGAAGGAGAAAAAGAGACGTGAGTTTGCGTTCAGGGAGCTTTAGGCCTGGATGGAAACATAGAACCCAGATGGATAAGCAAAGAAGTGAATGTGCAATCCTAAATTGAGATAGGTCTGATATTTTATTTCTATGAAAGAAGTGGATAGGAAGACCAATCGAGACTCACGGGAGAGAGGAATGGGGGATGGACCTCGTTTGGAGGGGACCCAGAACAGTTTCTTGTACGGAGGTGGCATTTAAACTCAGATCTGGAAGAAAACAAAACACTGTGTGTTATTTTAAAATGAAAACTAACAGGAAAAAAAAAAAGCAAAACAAACTCCTCTCAAACACGAAAGCCCTCTCTGTCACCGACTTCCTCCTAAGTAGATGGAGAGATAAAGTATCCATGATTGCAGGAGCCTTCATTATTTGCAGGAAAAGGAGCCTTTCATCTTTCTTTCTTTTTTTTTTTTTCTTTTTTCTGCCAAAGGCCAGAGAATGCTGAATATCCTCTGACTCTTTGCTTGAGAGAAAAGCCAGAGTCCACAAATGACTTTTAAAAATGATCAAATGGGTGGCAGGTCCGTGCTTAGCTGGCTGAATCCCACTGGGTGGGTCCCTCCTGTGTCTCTTGGTGGAGCTGGGCAGGCCGCTCCCCTGGGCCATGAGCCTCCTATTCTCAAACTCAGGCCAAGCAGGGAAAGCAGAAAACGGATCTTTCCCCTCTCCTCACACCTCCCGCTCTCTGCTTTCACCCCTGTTTTCCCCCCTGGGCTCCTTCCTAGGGGAGCAGTGTCTTCAGGTCCCACTCAGCTCCGATGTCACTTCTCCACGAGGTGCTCCTGGCCTTTCTTGGGATCCTTGCCTCTGCGCTCAGGGGCAGCACCTACCACACAGTGTCCCTCCGGCGGCCTGGGTGTGCGTAAGTCTCCTCTGCTAGACCACAAGTTCCGTGAAGACAAGGACAGGGACCCTCTCTCTGCCAGTGTCTAGCAAGCTGTTAGAGGATGCACAAGACCCGAACATGAGCCTCCTTCCACGGTCGCACAGGACAGCCACTTAGGGGACCTTGTCTGAGAGTTGTTGGTGAAGCTAAAACATGCCCAACCACCTCAGGCTGGCCTTCACTTTGACTCGATTTTCTTGTTCTCTTCATTTCTGTCTTTTCCTTTCTTCCATGCGAATTCTCTTCCATGTCAAATAGTTTTTGTAGGTGATTTTCTTCTTCTCAAATCCTAATAATACGTGATACTTATTATTTTCAAAAAATACAATCAAGAACAAAAGATGAAGGGGAAAATCAACACCATCTGTAACTCTCGGAATCGCCGGCGTGGGCGCGTATAATAGGGAGACAGATAGAATGTGTACCTTGGTGTGTCCAGTTTATAGAATGGGGACACTCTATGTACTCTTTGTGATTATATATTACACTATGTCGTTTAATATTCTTCTACATCTCCTTTTTTAATGTTTCAAAGTGTTTTGCGTGGTAATACATCAAATAGATGGATCATTATTTATTTAACTGTTTTCCCCATTGGATGATGGTGGATTCCAAATTAGTTTTTTTTTTTTTCCTCTAATGATTCTTTGATGAACATCCTGGATCTTGACGGGGCGCGTCCAGGAGTGTGGAGGAGGCGCCACCCTTCTGGAGACAGACAGATGTATGGGAGGTGGCTGGGTGAGGGGGAAAGAGGAGAGGTGAGAGGTGAGAGGAGCCTGAGTGTTGGTGGAGAGTGCTCAAGCCCTGCTGACCGTGTCCAGTCCTAAAGGACTCCGTAAACTTTTATACGGAATGCGGGCTTTTGGGCAAGGAGGGGTCATTACAGCTAAGAGTATGACCCTCAGTGGTTCCCCCCTCCTCCCTAGTTTTTTCCCATGGTTTAAGTTAATTGTTGTCAATAGTGACGCAAAAAATACCAAACAGGAAATTCCAGAAACAATTCATAAATGTCAGGCCATTTTTAAAGCAGTATATTGTTATCCTTGTTCTGTTTTATGATGGGTGATCATTGTTAATTTCATCCAGGGACCAATTTATAAATAGGTCATAGATACGCATGTAGAGGGAAAAACAGTATCCCCAGGGTTCATGCTCTCCCAGGGTTTCAGACGTCCACTGGGGGGTCTCTGACGTGTCCCCTGGAATAAGAGGGGTGCTACCGCATCCTGGTTGGCATTTTTTGGAAGATCCCGGCTGGTGAGCAAACTTCCACTGGTTTATTTCTGTGGGGCTGGATCTGGAGCCAGGGCCTGTGGCGGAGGGAGCCCGGGGTCCACCACTGCTAGGCCCTGGGCCCCTCGGTGGAGAGCCGGTCTCAGAGCTGTTATTACCACAGAAAAACAGACTTTAGAAGGAAGAGAAGAAAAATGAAGGAGCCACCATGTCACAAGTCACATGGGCCTTTCTGTTTAGCTTCTGAGCTTAGGAGTCCAGCGCTCCCTGCCCTCTCTGTTCCTGGAAGAGGTGCTTGGGATTGAACATAACCCAAGTGCTTTCTGGGCCCCACCCCTGTCCCAGAGACCCCCATTGGTGGACCCAGATGACCAAGGGATTGAATGTCCTTTCAGTCTCTACCTGAGGCTGGAGTGGCCGCCCAAGACAGTGGAGGGGCAGGGGTGGCCCACCCGGCGACTGGAATCAGACCCCAGCCCCCGAGCTGCCCATTCTCCCAGGACAAGGCCGGCCTCTGAGCCCATCTGGGCCTCCCCTCCCAGGGGCTGTTGTCCCCATTCAGGGAGCGGCTGAAGCTAATGGGCGGTGACAGCTCCATTTGAAAAACACAGAAACACTTAACGGGGGGAGGCTGGGATCTGGGGCCCTAAGCTGCTTATTAGCAGGGAAATCACGCTCTGGCTGCATTTGTGCCCCTTTGGTTAACCCCACGCTGGCGGCTCCTCTGTGCTATCTCATTTAATGATTTCCTTGTTCTCCCAGGCAGGGGGAAGGGAGGGCGGGCTGGGGGAGGTGTCTGGGAAGCCACCAGAAGCTGTTCTCCCGTCACAGCCTCTGGGGAGGCCCAGACACATCAGCAGCCTTCTGGTGTCCATGGGAAATGGATGGTTTTTAAGGGGGAAAATGGCCCCTGAAGACTGGGATTCAGCTAATAGGCTTCCCACGCCGGCTGGTTTGGGTCCCCACACGAGGCCGCCCCTCACAGTCCTGACACCTCTGTATCTTCTCTGCTTGTCCACAGTCCTCTCCACCTTTTCCTCTCCTGGGGATGATGACAACTGTCTCCTACCCGCTGTGCGGTCCCCGCTGTGCCAGGCTAATTCCCTGCTCCTCTCGGTTGGTCCCTGTCCCCCGTCACAGCCACACCAGGGCGTCCCTGGGCATCCCCGCAGGGGTCTCAGACTTACCATAAACAAGCCAAGTGTCTGAAATACCCTGTTCCCCCCACAAATCCGCTGTACCCCCTCCTGGCCCTCACTTACCAGCTAGCTCAGGCCAGAAGTCTTGGGGACACCAGCCACTCCTTTCTGCCTGCTGCTGCTCCGCCCCACCTCTAATCTCTCAGCAGATCCTGTCAACTCTAACTTCAAAATGTATCCCAAGTTCAAAAGCGTCTTTCCACCTCCCGGCAACCCCCTTTCCTCCCCACCTGCCCTCTCTCTCTCGGCTGATCGGGCGGGCAGCCGGCTCTCTGGACAGGCTGTCTCCATCCTGGCTTCCTGAGGGTCCATTTGGCACAGAGCACAGTGACCCTGCTTTGAACACTGTCAGATGCTGTCACTCAGGGCTCATAACATTCCAACAACTTCTTGTCCGACCGAGATGGAAATCTGCTGTCCTCCCTTGAACGGCCGGTGAGGCCCATGCCTGGCTCCTGGTCCTTCTGCAGACCTCTCTCCCCCCCGCCTCTCTCTCTCTCTCTCTCTCTCTCTCTCTCTCTCTCTCTCTCTCTCTCTCTCTCTCTCCCCCTCAGTTGCTCTGCTCCGGACACTCTGGCTTCACTGCTGTGAAATGACAATGACAAGTGAGTGCCCTGTATCAAGGGCTCTGCACCTGTGGCTCCCTCTGCCCACAGCTTCCAAATGAGCCCTTGACATTAAGGAGAGATTCTTTAGTTGGTGTTAAAATATGGTCTTTCTCATTCGTTGTCAGTCTTTAGACTCATTCTTTTTTCTTACCACATGTAAATTTTTATGAAGTCAGACTTATCAGCTTCTTTTGTTCATTACCTCTTGTTTTATCCTTTTGAAATATCTTTTCCCACTCTCAGAATATAAAAACGTTTATTTAGGCTTTTCTTCCCTCTGCCTGCCGAAACTTCCTCGGGTCCACATTTTGGCCTCTTCCAGAATTTTCTATTTCACACCCTTTTCATTTCCAGAGTAAAATCAATAAGAAATATATATTCGTAAGAGGGAGTCTATATATTCTGTTCTATTAAAATGGCAACGAAAAGGGGGAAAACGATTTCGCTTGGAATGACAAGTATTTTATTTGCGTGTAACGAAAGTCTTTTAAAAATTCAAGGCTGTATCCTCGGTATTTAAAACTTAAGACACCATGAAAATACCCTGTCCCAGGAAGCATAGGCTGCCTGTGGGGACTTGTAGTGGAAAACTAGAA
Source organism: Spermophilus citellus (assembly GCF_964194105.1). Lineage (NCBI taxonomy): Eukaryota > Metazoa > Chordata > Mammalia > Rodentia > Sciuridae > Spermophilus > Spermophilus citellus. The sequence continues at coordinate 17,274,083 of NC_138187.1, forward strand.
CCAAATAATACTGACAACTGTGGTGTGTTGAGGACCTACTGAGTGCCAGACACTGGGCCTACTTGTAATAATAATAATAATAATAATAATAATAATAATAATAATAATAATATAATATGTAATAATATTCAACATATTCAAAATAATGTGCATTATCTCATTTTATTCTTGTCATAACCCCAAATGATAGGTATTGTCCCTGTTTTTCAAAAGAGAGAGACTTCAGGAAACTTGGCCAGCATTGTACAGCTAGTGGGCAGCAAGATGGCAGGATTTGAATCCGTGTCCGTGCTCCACAGACTTCTACCTACATATAAACCGAGGCTCCCTGAGAGCTAAATCCCTTGCACATACCTGCAATTCCTCTCCTTCCCTTTACTAGAAGGTCTTTAAGAGGCGCTTGCATTCCTTGATTTGCTCAGCATACTGTCACCAGGGGCAGGAACCCAGCCGCAGGCTTCTGGGTCTCCTCGGAGTCCTCACGATTGCCCCCACACTGGCCCATCTTCCACGACTTTCCCACTTGACCTCCTGGAGACGTTTCCCTGATGATGCTACCTCTGTCCCTGGATTCTCTCCGCCCTCCGCTGCCTGCTACTGCTCTCTCCTTGATTCTCCTGCTGCTGAGCAGTTTCAGGAGCAATTTTATCCTAAGAAGGTGGGAATAAAATATCAACCTCACAAGGTTTCCATGAATTAAAAAGAGAATAGGTGCAAAAACCCTCAGCAAATACCCGTGGTACGGAAAGTCCTCAGTGGCTTTTATTACTATTATTCTCTTTTCTCACCTTCCACATTCTGTTGTTTGAATTTCTTTTCTTTCTTTCTTATTTTAAGCTCTCTCTGCTCAGCTTCAGAACCTGTGCTTGGTTCCTTCCTCCCCCAGGCTCCCTGGTCTCTCAATGTCATGTCCAATATGGAAATAATCACCCTCCTGAATTCCCCAAATTCTGTCTGAGCAGTTGATGCAACCAGATCCTTTCTTGTTCACAGCGGAGACCGCATCCTCCCCACCCTTGACTTCCTCCCACCTGTCCCCCTCTGCTGTCCCGTCAGTGGCTCGACTGCCAACTGTACTTATAAAAATGGAACCAGGGCCCTGGGCTCTGATGTCAGCTGAGTCCAACTCCCCCTGGAGCTTTGCTGTTCATTCGCAGTCTGACCTTGAACAAATGACATGACCTGCCTGGCCTCAGTTTCCTCATCTACAAAATGGGGGTGATACTAATACCCACTCTATAGGATCCTCGGGAGGATTGAATAAGGTAATGAAAACAAACAGCTTTGCATCATGTCTGGCTACAGCAAATGCACAGCAGATACCAGCCATAATTCTTGTACCTACTACTGCTATTCTATGATTGGGTTGTGATCTCCTAGAGATAGTGGGAACCACTTAGAGCTTTTGCACAAATGGGTTTTTTTTTTTTTTGCATTCACACACACACACACACACACACACACACACACACGTTGTAACTCTGCCTCAAGATCAGGGACATTTCTTATTGAAGGAGCAGCAGAATGAATGAGAAATCACAGTACTTTTCACTCTAGACCCTGCTTGCCTCCCAGGACCTTGGTTTATATTTCCTTCCAAACCACTTTTTTTTTTTATTTGGAGGAAGCCCAGCTAAGTCTATCTCCGAGCACCTTGTAATTAAGAGTCAAGGACTGGCCCAGCTAACCTGGGCCTGGTAGTTACCCAGGTATCGTAGGCTCCCTGGGATCTTCTTCCTCAGGCTGGAGTTTATAAATAAATGGTATTATGTTGAGCTGGAAATAAACATCTTTGTTTCTGACCAATGAACCACAGGGCAGCTTTAAGGGCTCTGCTACTGTAAATCTTGAGATCTCCCAGGTGACGTATGAACGGGTCATTACTTTGCCTCTGGCCCCACCTGAATCCCATCTTCTTCCCCAGATGAGCTTGGCTGACTTTGGGGGGTGGGATGGGGTGGGGTGGGGACATACCATGTGCCAGTAGCCCCACCATCTCATGCCATTGCCATCCATCTCCTGACCGCCCAGAAGGAAACCAGGGGTTGAACTCATGAGCTACAGCAGGTCAAGGTCGGGAGCCAAAGGTCACGTACCAAGGTCATGAGAAGTTTGCATTTTTTGTTGCTCTCATTTCTGATCATTGGAAACAACCTCTCTGAGTTTCTGGAAGGGAAGGGATTGGAGGAAGCCACATCCGATTCTGTTCTATTTTTTTGCCTTTTTTTTTCCGCTGCTTTTGCTTTGTTTTTCCACCCACCGGTTCTTTTCTTCCCCTCTCATAGTGTGGGCGAAATGCTGAGAACTTCGACCGGTTTTTCACCCGCCATCCACCCGTCCTTACACCTCCCGACCAGGAAGTCATCAGGAATATTGACCAGTCAGAATTCGAAGGATTTTCCTTTGTTAACTCTGAATTTTTAAAACCTGAAGTCAAGAGCTAAGTAGATATGTAGATCTCCGTCCTTCATTTCTGTCATTCAAGCTCAACGGCTATTATGGTGACATTTTTTTTTTCTTTCATTGCTGAGATACATCCATGTTTTGTTTTCTGATGAGGCCAGAGTGACCATGTTTCAGAACCCAAATGTCCTCAGGTAGTTTGGAGCATCTCGTGAGGACGAGATGGGATTATGCAGGTGGCAGGCAGAAATGGCCGCTGCATAATTGAGACAGAATCCAAGTCCTCTTCCAAGGTATGTCCCCCAGCATGACAGCTGTGTCCATCCAGGGGGCGAGAGGAGATGCCTGCTTCCTCTGCCTCGTTTTTCTGCTCTGCCATTTCACACGCCAACCATCCGATCTAGATTCTTCCTACAAAATGGGTAGGTTGAGTCAGATGCCAGCAGTATTCTTCCATTTCCAGGTTTGGGGCTTGGCTTGTATCCAAATATATGGTTGCTTTGCCCTAGAGGGAATCCCTCCATCCATGTGGCCTGTTCTGGAAGCAGCAGAGCTTTGAAAAGAACACACTAAAAATAAAATTTCATTTTTTTTTAAAAAACTCAAAGTTAAGAAGATTATCTGAGTCCTAAAATTTCAAGAATGTGCTTTTTTAGACCGTTTCAATCTAAAAGCACTTCCAGGGGTCAAAAGGCAACCCTGGGTTCTACCTCCATGCTGTAATTCCTGGTAGTGTGTGTCCCCGATCACCCTTGTCCCCAAAACTACTCCAAGAGGGCATTTGGCACTGTTCCCTGAAACAACATGGTCACTCTAGCAAACTCCTAACGGGGCCACCGTGGATTGACATTACATTTCAGACTTTATTTGCTTTTTGGGGTTTTATTTCTGTTGTTATTCAAATGCAAAAAAAAAAAAAAAAAAAGAAAAGAAAAAAGTTACTCATGTTGTTCCACATGCTTTAAAATATGTGTCCAAATGTTCGGCACCACAATGACCTGCTTTGATTTAATCAGAAGATGGCTGTGGAGCCCAGCAGATTCAGGCTTGTGGGGAGGGGATCTAATCTAGGTCCCTCACTGGCTTTGGAACGCTGAGTGCTTCTGAGAAAGGACACCATCTCTTCAAACAAAGGGGAAAACAAAACAAAAAAAAAAGTTGTATTCTTCCCTTTGATGTTGTTTTGCAAGATGTTTGTGGAAATGTTCATTTGTATCTGGATTTCTGTTATGTGCCATTTTTCTTCTAGCGTCAAGATACAATTAAAAAAAAAAAAGAAAGAAAGAAAAGAAAAGAAGAAAATACTATTTCAAGGAAAACTACTCTCTTTGAAAAAAAAAAATGCGGACCCAAACTACAAAATAGGGCCCCAGGAAGGAATTTCGAGAGAAAGAAACTAAATCCAGAGCTTAGACTCAGCCCCCCGCCCCCCACCGTATTGAGCCAGGCAGAGACACTGGTACAGAGCCTGAGACACTGTCGGAGCCCAAAGTCCACATTTCCACCCAAATCAAGTGCAGAGGCCAGCAGTGAACATGGCTGGGGCTCTTGGCTTTCTTTTTGAAATCCCCAGTCCTCCCAGCTTGGACTAAATATCCTTCATAGCAAGCAACTCTGGGAGATCCCAGAAGCCCAGGGAGACCCTCTTGGAGGGAGACATTTCATGTCTATCTGAATGGGTGGGGACAGCTCGTCTGTCTGTCCCTACTTCTTCCTGCCGTTCTCAGGCCGCCCTGAAAAAAATTCTTATCCCAGTCGAAGAAAGTTCCAGAAACTCCAGGGCTTCTGAGAGACTGTCAAGGGAACTTAAAAAAAAACTTGACAGATGTCCTTGGAACAAGACTTCTCCCCTTTAAGGAGACCATCCGTTTGGGATTCTGCCGAGGCAAAGTCCCTTGTAGACCATTCTTTGTGGCCCTCTTAGTACACCTTGCTTCAGTCTTGGGGACCTGGCCTGCTGTCACCGTTGTAGAACAGTCTGGACCTAAGGTGGAGCAAACTTGAAGTCCAGCTGACTAGGAGGTTGGAGAAAGAGGGAAATCAGGGCAAACCCTCCCCCTGCCCCTTACTTTGAGAGGAAGTAACCTGCCCAAGGTCACTCAGCTGGGACCCAAACCCAGGTGTCCTGACCATCAGCACAGGTCTCTTTCTGCTCTGTAGCACCCTAACAAAGACCTGTGACCTCTGCCCACCCATAGGCAAGTTATTTGAGGTCTGTCATCTGGCAGGGACACCAGGCCTCTCCTTAGATATGTTCTCAGGATAAAACACATGGAGAAACATTGGGTTATTGACAAATGATCGAAGATAACCTTAGAAAACAGTGTAGGATGGATAGGTAGATAGATAGTTAGGTAGATAGAATATAAGTGTATATTTATATACTGCACTCTACATTTTCCAAAATCTTGCCATTATTTTTCGAGTTTCCTAGTTGGCAGAAATAGATACTCAAGCCAAAGCCTCCGTTCCTCTAGCATGACCTGGCTAAGGGTTGGTTTGAGAAGCCTTCTGTGGAAGTGAGGGATCATTAGTCAGAATTCCTCCTGTTTCCGTTTCCAGCAACACTTCCTGTACACAGGAATCCAGAAACAGAACTTGCATCATCTGTAATCTCTGGGGAAAAAACCTTTGCAAATTTTTATCCAGGAAGAAAAACTTTTATTTTTGCCTTCATCCATTGATCCTGCCCTCCATTCACTCAGATAAGCATTTACTGAGCACCCAGTGTGTGCCCGGCTGGGTGCCAGGAGCACAGTAGGTCATAATCAAGATGCAATCTGTCCCCTGCCTCCTTTTCCTCTCGCATGGCATCTGCAGGGGGAGGGCAGCCATTCAACCAGGAATTGAAATCAAGGTGTGCTCTAGAGATAACGAGTCTCTGGATCGGTTAGGAACAGCTTCTTAACAAAGAGAGATATCATCCAACATCTTCACTGGCTTCCCTTTCTCTTTAGAGACCACAGTTTGAGGCTGGGTTTCTGGAACAATCAGATAGTTCAATGGGTGGGGAAGGAGAGGTAGGATGGTCCACGGAGCAACTCCCCTTCTAGAAGACCAAAGGCACAGTTTGCTCCCTGGAACAGATCACAGAATCACCGAAAAGCTGAGCAGAGACAGATACCCACTCATGTGGCCTCTTTCCATGGAGCGGGGCGGGGCTGGTCTGTAGAGCAGGGTTCTGAGTTCGAAGTGTCACCTCTCAGGTAGCATTTTTCAGACTTCTGCAGGTACCACCTATTCCCACCCTCTCCTTAAAGCACGCGGTCTCTAGATGGCCACACCTGGTTCTTCCAGCCTACCTGAGAACAGGCTGAGATGTTCCAAAAGAATTTAAACTAGGGGAGGATTTAAAAAGAAACTGAATTAGAAAATTCAAAGTCACCTCAACAATGAACCTTGTTAGCTAGCCATGGCCAATCGTCCACCATTTGGCTTTCTTCTTTGGACTTCCCCTGATCTTCTTCTGCTCTTCTAAGATAGGATAGGGCCACAGTCACAAGGACCTTCTTGGAGGATTTATAGGAAGCCCGTGGCATTAGTAACCTCCTCCAGATGAGGTCTACTGTTGGCACATGGCTTCAGATGCTTTCATCCCCAAAGGAATTATCCCAGCCGAGAGGACCACCCTCTCCCAACTTCTAGGGTACAATTCTCAAGTACCTTTCAGAAGGATCTACTTGCAGGACACAGGCCTTAAAGGCCGATGCTATTTGGACAGGAGGCTGCCTGCAGCATGGGTCTTCACCAGAAGAGCCAGTGAGAAAGGACTTCCGAAGTCAGGGATGGTGGGAAAACAACTTCTGCCCCAAGCTCCGGGGCAGGAAAGGCCAGGTAGGGTGACGGTGCCCGAGGAGACCTCAAGGGGGACAGCTGTCCATCCCCTAACTCCGGATATGCCCGCCTTCTGTCCCATACCCAGCCCTGGAACTCCCAGACCTTGAAGGGCCCTCACACAGTTCAGTTCCTGCTGGGGTTCGACCTAGTGTCCACGGGGGAGATCCTGAGGGCCCATGGGAATGAATTCAGAATGAGATCCCTGGCTCAGGGTGGTTATAAATGGGCAAAAAGCAAAGAAGCGCACCCTCAGTCAAGCCTTCATTCATGGATTTATTCCCTCCACAAATACTTAGGAAGGGCCTCCTCCATGTCAGGTACTTTTCTTGGTACTGAAAATACAATAGCAAAGAAGCAGACCAGGGCCGAGCCCTCCTAGAGAGAAATCACAAATAAACAAGACCATGTCCGGAAGCAGTCAGTGCAATGCAGACAATTAAAAGGATGCAGAGGGATGCACGGATAATAAAGGAAAAGGAGGCATTTGAGTTTCCCCCTGGACACAGGAAGTGACACACAGAGTGCCCAGGTTTGGACACCCTCCCCACCCATAGCACGCGCTGACCAGGCAAGAGGAGGTGGAGCAGATGGGACATGCAGGAGGCGCCCCACCATCCAGAAAACGACTTCACCTGTATCTGTAGCAGGGTCCTCTTTGGCCACACCCACCAGAATATATTTCTTTTCTTTTCTTTTCTTTTCTTTCTTTCTTTCTTTCTTTCTTTCTTTTTTTCTTTTCTTTCTTTCTTTCTTTTTTCTTGTTGTTGTAAAACTGCTTGAATCGAGTTGTGTCCACATTACAAGCTCTGGGATGGGCAATCACCCAAGTATCTTTCTTTCTCTCTTTCTTTTTTTGTGGTGCTGGGGATTGAACCCAGAGCCTTTTGCGTGCAAAGCACAACTGACCCACTAAGCTAGATCCCCAGCTCCCAAATATATTTCTGATACTAGTTTTGTCTCCCTCCCTCGCACACCCCCACTCAGACACCCCAAGGGGAAGTGGGGAACTGCACAGAGACATTTCGCTTCTATCAGGGGCACATCCTAAAAGAAGCAGCTCTCGTGAAAGGCGTTTTGCAGAAGGAAACAAGCCCAGCAATAGTACATCCTTATCCATTGGTGCCCATAAAGCCTGGATTTCAGTTCAGCCCCAGGAGACTGGCCAAACTCGAATCAGCCAGTCCTTTCTGACCCTGCGCTCTGTAGTCTGACATAACTCTGGTTTCAGCCAGGCAACCTCCCCGGGGTCACTGAATCCAACGCATTATCTTTTATTGTTCTGTAATGACACAGCCATCAGGGCTTTCCCTGCAGCCACAGGGGCTGTGTTGGGGCCCTACTTAGCAGTGATATGGTCAGGTCAGACTCAGCCACCCACTGTGCAATCCTGGGCCAGTCACTTTACCTAGAATGGCCTCCATTTTCTCATGTCACACAATGGGGTGAGGACCCCAACTCCACCTGCCCTCCAGGTGTGTGGGGTGAGGATGGGAAGAGGTCATAGACTGACAAGGATCCCCCAAAAGTTAGGACATCATGCAGAAGAGCTCACACTCTGATTGATGGTCCCTGGTCAAACTTGTCCCAGACTTTAGAGAGTAAACTGGGGTTCATGCCCCACCCCCATAACACACACACTTAAAACCAGAGAGAGAAAGCAAGCTCAGACTAGCTGGGAGAATGGAGTCGTTGCATTTTTTAAGCCTGCTCTCACAGACCTTGGAAGCTTTAGGTTTTGTTGCTTAGGATGCTAGAAACATCTTTAGAGAGAACCTCTGGCTCATGAAGACCCAGATTCTGCTCTGCAAGGCTTTGGAGGTGGGCTTTGGAGCAGCCCCTTAGAATCCTGGATTGTACCAGCGAGTGTGGAGTGGACCCTGCTCAGCTCCTTTTGCGGAGCAGAGACCTGATTTCCCCCATGGGACCATTTTAACTCTGTGCTGTGAATGGCTTCTCTTCCAAAGAAGGAGGCCTCCCAGACACAGGGGGTGCTGTTGAGCGGGTTTCTGTGCAGGACACTCTATCTAATAGCTAATTCTCTGCTACTCTCAAAGACCCCCCCACACACACACACACACACACTGCCCCCAATACACACCCACAACTCTTTAGGACAATCTTTAAAGAAACTCAGTGATTTATTTCCTTTCTCAAAAAAAAAAAAAAAATCCACCAAGGTTTCTATACCCAAAGCCAACATGCAATGTGAAATGTGCCCACAAGGGACCTGCTAAAACCTGCCCCTCCAGGGCTCTTCCTGCCTCTGCTCTTGAGATGCCATCCGCCTGGCAGTCGCCGGCAGCCGTGTCTTGGTCACTTTCCTCCCTCTTCTGCTTGTGTTAATGTGTGTGTGCTTTCCGTTTGGCAGAGAGACAAGCGAGATACCTCCAACTTCGACAAAGAGTTCACCAGACAGCCTGTGGAACTGACTCCCACTGATAAACTCTTCATCATGAACTTGGACCAAAATGAATTTGCTGGCTTCTCTTACACTAACCCCGAGTTTGTCATTAACGTGTAGGTGAATGCACACTCCACTGCTCAGCCTGGGGTGCCAGACTTCAGGCCACTGTGTACGTACCACTTCTAGTCTTCCAGGATCCATGGTGCCCTGTGCTGGCGTCCAGCATGAGGAGAGCTTGTCTAGAGGGCTTCTCTTTGTATGTGTAGCTTGCTAGTTTGTTTTCTACCATTTGAAAATGTTTAGTTTAGGAATAAGCGCATTATCCAGTGATAGAGGTACAATTTTCCAAACTTCCAGAAACTTCATCGAATCAACCAGACGATGTCAAAACTACTGTGTCTGACACCAAAATGCTTCCGTATTTGTAATTTTTAAAGTCAGAAGCTGATGTTCCTGGTTAAAAAAAAAAAAAAAAAAAGTTTTTACAGTTATTCTCTAATATCTTCTTTGAATGCTCAGCATGACCAGTATTTTTAAAAGTTGTAAGCTTTGCAGTTACTGTGAACTATTGTCTCTTGGAGGAAAACATTTTTTTTGTTTAAGAATTGATATGATTAAACTGAATTAATATATGCACACTCTCTCGCTTGTGCGTCTGTCTTTAGGTCGACCGGCTGGTATTGCCAGTGGATTGAACTTTCATTTCACTCGGGCAAAATTTTATTTAATTAAAATTGTCATTAACATTTTGGAAATGGGTTGTTTTAAATGAATTTCCAGACCTTCAGATTCCCTTGGGGTGGAGTGGCGGGAGGGAGGGGGGTACATTGGTGTGTGACAGGCTTGATGACCTCAGTATTTCCCTGTGCCCATAATCTGGGTACCTACACAGTTGTCTAGTCCGTGTGGTTTCATGTTTATTATTAAGTACAAAATTCATAACAAAAAATTCATCCCACCCATGACAGAGGTCAGGAAGGAGGCTGGCCTCTGTACAGAGGGCACTTTCTGTGGCCTGTGAAGGTGTTACTGTTTGGAAAAGGCATACACATATCTCTTACTGTGCTACCCTAATTCAGCTTAGCATCTGCAAACGAACAAATAAAGACAACAGAAAAAGAGGGCCCATTTGTCAACCACGGAGGCCCAGGAGAACTTGAGGAAATAAGGCAGGTTGCTTCTCAATGTTTGGGGCATGAAAAGGAGTCCCCGCGGGGTGAGAGCCGAGTGTCATGGTGCCGCATCTCTGTGTCAGCTTGATGCTCTCTTCTCTGAATGAAATCCTGCTTCTAGTTTCTTTTTGAAAGAGGTAGTAATCCAATCAGCAGCACATGTCTGTGTCACTGCTGAGGCTGGTGGGTAACCTGAGAGCAGACCTGTCACACTCAGGCCTTTAGGACTCTCTCTCTCTACGGGGTTTGCTCATCTCCTTTCTTGGAGGAGTCCCAGCAAAATGGAGCAATTGGGCAGATAGAGTGAATCCATTGATCCTACCTAGTGAGCTCATCTCGGCAGAATTTTGGAAACTCTGCCAGTTAAAATTGGCTGGAGCCAACCTCAACTTAAAGGAGAAACTGTGCGTTCTGCATACCATATTTAGAAAACAAGAATCCATGGGTTTTCTTATAGAGGTTTCTAGACGGGTTCCACTTAAGATGGCATTAGAGAAGAGGTTACTATTGCATGCCAGCTTCTCCCACTTTTCCATCTGCTAGATATAAACCCATCTTTTATTTAATAAATATTGAGTGCCTACTCGGAACCCCGTGGAGTCCTGGGTGCTGGGGCAATGGAGACCAACAAGATAGTCCAGAACTGTCCACTCATGGGGTCAAAATGGCTGCAGAAGATCCAGCCTCTCATCTTCTTAGGATCAAGTCCCATAAGAAAGAGTGGGAGCTTCTGTAAAAGTCTTCTTCTGTAAAACTACCTGTTTTTACTCTGGCTCAGCCTGTTCACATGTGAATTCCTGAACCAAACTCTGGGGAGAGAGAGAAGGCAGATTGATCGACTGAACCAAAGTTGTACTAGTTATCCATTGCTGTGTAACAAGCCACCCCCCAGACTCTAAAGCAACAAATATTGATTATCTCTTAATATGTGTGGATCAGGAATCTGGGCATGACTTAGATGGTTTACAGCCTCTTACGAGGTAGGCCAAGTTGCACATAAAGTCAACTGGGATGATCTGGAATTCACTCCCAAGTTTCCTGACATAATTATTGGCAACTTCAGTTCCTTACCACATAAGCCTTTCCATGGGGCTGCCTCTGGACACAGGACCTGGCTTCCCCTAGAGCAAATGATTCCAATGAGAGTGCCCATCGTGGAAATCGCAGACCTTTTATAACCTAATCTCAGAAGTGACATCCCAACTTGTTGCTATTTTCTATTCTTTAGAATCGAGTCAGTTATTTTCAGCCTGGGGTCCAGGGGATTATCCAAGATGAAACTACTGGAAGGTCAAGATCCTTGGGGACCATCTGAGAGGCCATTTCCACACACATCACGAGCGGCACCTCCGCAGCTAGGGTCAGAGTGATGCTCAAAACACAAGAACGGAATTCCACAGCGCTCTGCACACCAACTGGAATGGGTTCTTGGAACAAAAGGGATATAGGTTCGGGAAACATATTCGGATTCTCTGTGGACAGGAATTTTAGTCTACCCCAAAGATTCGTTGCAGCTGGTGATGTATGAGACACCATTAAAGGAGTGGCTCCTGGCTTTGCCTTTGACTGTGAAGGTCAGTTATCATTTCACAGCCTCGTTCACCGCCTGAGTTCCACCCTCTGAGGAATTACAGGCTTTTGCTTTCTGGGCCTGAAAATCCACCCACAAGATGAGCTGGGAGAAACGTTCACATGATAAAAATCTACATCAGCTGCCTAATGCCGACTGACACACCACCTCAAAGCCAGTGGATTTTCAAAAATGCCATTTATTTGACTCACGAGGGTGGCTTTTCTGGTCTAGCCACCAGCTTATCTCTGATGGACTTGTCCGTGTATCTTCAGGCAGCGGGAAGCTCAGCTGGTGACAGTGTCAGGAGGCCCTCATTCACTTATGGGTGTTTGATGGCCTGGTCAGTAGGATGGCTGTTTTTGTTCTGAGTGCTCTTGGGTGGTCCAAGAGGCTAAGGTGGGCTTCTTCACAGAGTGGGTTTAGTGACTCCAAAGGGCAGGACTAGGAGACAAGCCCAGTGCTCAAGGGCCCACCAAGCCTTGGCTCCTTTCCCATATGGTAAATCAGCAGGTGGAGAAGCAGACTCCTAGAATTCACTTCTAAGCCATTCACATGCTAGGACTTAGTTCCTTGTGGGCTATTTGATTGAGGTTGCAGTTCCTCACAGGTTTTAGCAGGTGGATACCCTCAGTTCTTTGCCATGTGAGCTTTTCCAAAATTGTAGTGTGTTCATCTGTTTGCTGTTGCTATAACAAAATACCCGAGACTGGGTCATTTATGAAGAATAGAGGTTTAGTTAGCTCACAGTTATGGAGGCTGGGAAGCCCAAAAGCATGGCAACAGTATTTGCTGGGTATCTAGGGAGAGTCTTCTTGCTGCTTTAGACTACGGGCGGCAGGCAGTGCCAAACCACCTGGCATAGGCCCATGGAGGAGAGGATGGCAAGTTTGTGATCAGTTTTCTATCCATCACACAGTCATTCCCCGGAATTATTAATGAATTTAGGGAGCATCAAAGAAATAAGACTGATGGGAAAGAAATTGCTTCCCCATGGTGCCTTCCATCCCTGCAGAGACACGACACCAGATTTTAGGCCTGTCAGTGGGATGACCAGAGTCAGCCTCAGAGCTGATGATAGAGACTCTTCAAACCAACAACGACAAACTTAAACCCTCTGATCTAATTCCTGTCATGTTTTCTTTCTTTTTTTAAAACCTCGAATGCAAGCTGAGATGCCGGTGTAATCAGGAAGGAATACAAAGCAAGAAAGAGATGGACCCGAATCTGGGACATCCAACCAAATACCACCCTGACAATGCCCGACTCCCCAGACTCGAAAGCCAGATGTCTCAGATCCCATATTTTTGCTTGTTGGAATTCTCTGGCTCACCGCTTCCTGAAAGCAAGCAGAGTGAATCTGGTTCCCAAAGTGAATCCTGATTTTCCAAAAAACAAAGGGTTGAGCTCAAGGCCTGTCCAGAGTGAACCACCACACCCTGTCCATTGTGGATGGTCGTCTCCTGCAGTCTGGTCTCTCTGACATACGGCTCGCTCAAATTAGGCCACATGTCAGGGTGAGATGAAAGTGACATTTAGAAAAGAGATACAAGGACATTCTGTTCTGTTTTTGCCCAGGGACTTCCTCTTATGAGGTCCAAGAGACAAATACATGCATAGAATACAGTCCTGAGCCGGTGGAATTTATGACTATTTGAAGATATGGCTCCTTATTCAATATGAGATCTTAACCCTATTGTGGGCTGGCTTTTATAGGGAAATCCTAGATACATGTGTCTTCTCCTCTATGACTGTTAACAAGTGACACCAACACTTAGCAGCTTAAAGCAATACACATCTGTTATCTTAGTTTCAGCGTGTTGGGAGGCTGAGCAGGGCTTAGCTTAGAACCTTCTGCTAAAGGTTCCACTTGGGAAGAATTCACTTCTAAGCCACTCACAACTAGGACTTAGTTCCTTGTGGGCTATTTGATTGAGGTTGCAGTTCCTCACAGGTTTTAGCAGGTGGATACCCTCAGTTCTTTGCCATGTGAGCTTTTCCAAAATTGTAGTGTGTCCATCTGTTTGCTGTTGCTAGAACAAAATACCTGAGGCTGGGTCATTTATGAAGAATAGAGGTTTAGGCAGCTCACAGTTACGGAGGCTGGGAAGCCCAAAAGCATGGCAACAGTATTTGCTGGGTATCTGGGGAGAGTCTTCTTGCTGCTTTATAACATGGTGGAGACAGAGCAAGCATGCTAGCGTGGATCACTCTTCCTCTTCTTATAAAAATATTAATGCCATCCTGAGGAACCAACCCTCATCCTATTTTAATTACCTACCCAAATCTTCCCCCTAATACCATTAACATAGGAATCAGGAGATTAAATTTCCAACATATGAAATTTGGGGGAGCAGATTCAAACCAAAGCAGGCAGCTTACTTCAACAAAGTGCATGAGGCAAAAGTCCTTGTAAGGAGAATACCAGTCAGACGGACGTTCCATTCTGCTATAACTGGATCACAGAAGGGACAGTATATCATTTTCTCTGTGTACTCTTCATCACTAACAAATGACACACTCCACAGGAGGGAATTACCCAGGGGCATAGATAAGCAAGGCGGAGATCCCTGGGAGCCACATCAGAAGCTGTCTAGCTCATAATATACCCTGGGATCGAGGACGGGGGTGTCTCAGGGCTGTGGCACTAGATCCAATGAGTGTGCTCGATCTTCTTTTTTTGGAGGGGTGCCTACTTAGTTTATAGCTCATGTGAATGACCATGTTGAGGGCCCACAGGAAAGTCACGGGCCCTGCAAACAAAGGAGGAGTGAGGTCAGCGGAGGGTCTGCAGTGCGGCTGGTGGGCTCCATCCTGCTGAGCCGGAGCCACCCTCCTATGTAGAGGGGAAGTGGAACTGGGGAGGGAGACCATGGTTATGCTTGCTCGGGGAGTTTCTGAGTTGGTGTCCATGGGCACCATTCATCCAGATGAAAAAAGATCTGAGGGAACCCAAAGATTTGGGTCCCTGGTGAACAGAACAGAAACCAGTGTTTCCCTAAACCCAGGAGATGTAAGATCCGTTATTTTGGAAACAGAGGAATTCCCTTGAATCCCCCCAAACACAAGCAACATCAGCTTGTCCAGCTAAGAAGCAGAAAGCCAAAAGGAGACTGTTTTGTCAACTTTTTCTCTGCTGTGTCTAAAGGATCTGACCAGCACAACTGTAGGGGAGGGAAAATTTATTTCAGGGCTCACGGTTTCAGGGGTCTTAGTTCAGAGAAAGCCAGTTCCATTCCCAGGGGTTTGAGGTGAGGCTGGACATCATGGTGGGAGAGTGTAGCAGAGGGAAGGAGCTTGCATCTGGTGATCATGAAGCAGAGAGAGAGACTCCAGCTCCAGATACAGAAGATGCACCCCATGGCCACGCCCCCAACGAGCCACTCCCTCCAGCTCCAGATACAGAAGATGCACCCCATGGCCACGCCCCCAACGAGCCACTCCCTCCAGCTCCAGATACGGAAGATGCACCCCATGGCCACGCCCCCAACGAGCCACTCCCTCCAGCTCCAGATACGGAAGATGCACCCCATGGCCACGCCCCCAACGAGCCACTCCCTCCAGCTCCAGATACGGAAGATGCACCCCATGGCCACGCCCACAACGAGCCACTCCCTCCAGCCACACCCCCTTGCCTCTAGTCACCACTCAGTCAATCCTATTAGAGATTGATTCACTGATTGGGTTAAGACTCTCACAACCCAATCATCCCCCACCAGCACCACCCGGAACCTTCTTGTATTGTCTCATATGTGAGTTTTGGGGGGACACCTCATCTCCAAATCATAACAGGGACTTTAAATGAAGAACCCCTTGAGGTTATGTGACCTCAAGATCATCCTCAGGAAATTCTGGTGGTTCTAAGTAGACAGAGCCCAACAAAAGGACTTACAGAAGAGAGGAGCAAAGAGGAAATATTTGAAAATTATGTTAAAGGGGAGGAAATTCTGAAGAGCCCAACAAGGAGAAAAAACTTCTGGATCTCGCCCTCTATCTTCTCATGGCTCCAACCTGGGCTTGAGTGTGTGGGGGGGTGTCCTCCTTGTTCCTTGTTCTGTTACTACAAGGGATGAAACTCTTCAGGGGGCCCATGACCCCAGCAAAACACCACTAGACATGGAAACTATTCTTTATTCAACCAATCTCTTGGGGACCAGTGACTGTTGTAGGTAGGCAACAAAGCATGGGCCCCCTTCCCATGTGGCTGATGTTCTGGAAGGGATGCGTATTAAGGGTAGTGAATGATGTGATGGCGGATAGCAATCCATGGTATGAAGAAAACAAAACAGGGTGGTGATAGGACCCTGGCAGGGTGGGAATGGCCAGGCTGTTCGCTATGTAACTCCAATGGTCAAGGAGGGACCTTCTTGACAAGATGGTAGTTTGAGCTCAATAATTAGAAGCCAGAGAAGAGCATTTCAGATTGAGGATACAGCAAGGACCGGATGTGATGCTTAACCTGTTGGGGAGGAGAAAGTGGGCCTGGGGGCTGAAGAACAGCAAGCCCTGGCAAAGTAGGGGGGAGATGAGGCCAAAGAGGAGGGTCGAGGCCTGATCATGAAGACAACGTGCAACCTCAGTGAGAAGTTGGACTTTTTAAGTTCAATGAGAATCCCTTGGAGACAGTATTCGTTGCTTGTTGTTGCTATAACAAATTATCACAGACCTCATGACTCAAGACAATAAAAATTTATTATCTTACAATTCTGGAAAAGTCAGGAGTCCGAAACTCAGCCCCACCAGACTGAAATCAAAGTATAGGCTGATCTGGTTTCTTCCGGGAATTCTGGAGAGGCATGTCGACCATCCAGAGGTGGCCTGCATTCCTTGGCTCAGAGAGATCCTTCACCTTCACCGCACCCTCTGCTTGTGTTGTTACAACTCCTTTCTGTGGTGCTCCCGGGTCCTTTGTGATTACAGTACACCCACACAGACAACCCAGGATAATCCTCCCAGCCCAGATCCTGAACATGCCTGCAAAATCCCTTTTGCAAGTAAGGTGACAGAGTCACAGGTTGCAGGGATTGGGATGGGGACATCTCAGGAGGGCCTTGATCCTGCCTCCCCACAGTGTCTTTAAGCAGAGAATTGCCAGGTCCCCATCTACTTTAGAGGGCACAGTTGGTAGGGGTAAGAGCAAGAGTGGGAAGAGCGATGTGGGTCATTGTCCTTGTGCAGAGGGAGGTAGATGTGGCTTATCTTGACCCTTGTCATCCTCGTGGAGACCAGAGGAAGAAAACTACAGAGAAGGAAGGGGACGATCAGACTCCTCCTGCCCAACCCGTTCCACTGACTCTAGTCAAGTGCTCTATCAAGCACATTCACTTCAGCCTCTCTGGGGCCATCGGGATCTGTGTGACCAGGCTAAAGAGAAGAGGTCAAAATAGGCAGAGAGGAAAGCAGCCCTAGATTAGGTCTTCAGCAGAGGGGAGGAAGTCCTGATGTGTGGGTAGGCAATGGCTACCTGAAGATGCTCTGCACCATAAAACACCTGCAGGGATTAACTTATCAGAGACTGACTCAACTCGTGTCTTTGGAAGTTCAAGTTCACCATCGAGCACCTCTGTTACTTGAGACCCCTGGTTGGGGTGTTAACAGCCATGTGGGGGGGGGACATGGGAGAACAAAACTGTCCCCTGCATGAGCCAACAAGCAAAGAGAAGAACAGAAAGGGGTTGAGGTCCTACAGCCTCCTGAAAGGACACGCCCCCAAAGACCTAAAGACCTCCCATCAGACCTCGCCTCCCAAGGTTCCAAAACGTCTCAGTAGCGCCACCCAGGGGGCCAAAACGTCACACCTGGACTTTTCAGGGATACTCACCCAAACCACAGCTGGTATCACATCTTCACCCTGTAATTTAGAACCGTTAAACTTCTTTGGAAAAGGCATCTTTGCAGCCGTAATTAAACTGAAGATCTTGAAAGGAAGAGATGGCCCTGGGTATCAGGAAGGGCTTTTAAATGCTATGACAAGGGTCCTTATCAAGAAGAGGTCAGGGGACATAGGAAAGATACTCAGAGGAGGTGTGGCCACAAGATGAAGCAGAGAGAGATGCGACCACCAGCCCAGGAATGTGGCAACCGCCCGAGAGGCAGGAAAGAGTATCCCCAAGAGCCCCCAGAGACAGCAAAACTCTGCACGCACCTTGATTGTAGCCTTCTGCCCTCCAGAACCATGAGAGAGACATTTCTTCTGTTTAGAGCTACCCAGTTTGTGAGGGTTTGTTACAACACCCTGGGGAGCTAACACGACTGGCTAGCATCGGGTCATTTGCCTAGGGTCTAATCCAGCGGCTGATCAATGGGCTAAGCTGGGGCTCCCCAACCATGCCCCAGAAGACAGGGGTGCCACCAAGAAAATGCACTTGGAGATAGAACCTCACCCCCAGTTGGAAACGAGATGAGAAGAAACCCACAGGACCACTCTACCAGCCAGGGGACCCAGGTGCCTCTAAACCCCACCAGCCAGAATGAGGAGCAAGGACCCCCATCTCTGTGGGTGCAACCCTCCCAGGAGGGCCCCCAAAGACAGCCGTTTTTGCTTTGTACAGTTCAGGCCTGGGGACAGCTGGCCTCCCCCTCGCGATACACCCACCTGAGTTTGGCTCCGACGCCTGTCTGATGCTGCAGAGTGGAGGAAAGCTACAGAGAATGGACAAGACTCACGGACCATCTGTTTCTCTTCTGTGTTTTGTGAATTTATTTTCAAATGTGAAGCATTTGATAGCAGTCGGCAGGCATCATCTCAAAACCTCACCATTTGGGTAAAGACGTTCTCTTAAAAAAAAAAAATCCTCGGGAATCGCTCATAGATTAGCGATTCTCTGGGGTTTGGAATGATGGGGGGGGAGTCATATTTTTGAAACAACATCTTCAAATATTATCATATAATTTTATAACCGGAAAAGGGAAATAAGATGTCTTGTTGCTATAATACAGACTTCGGGGAGGGAAGCTTGACAAGATTTTGCTAGAAGAGCCATGTTGGCAATGAAGGAATTTCTTCAGAGAGAATGAAGATCCTAGGGGTGGGGGGCTTACTGGGATCTCCTGGCCCTGGGGAGATGCTCTGTGCATCTCAAGAAGGGATGCAGGATACACACAGGCGTGTATATGTGTGTATGTATGTGTCCACATATATATATACACATGCACGCATATGATGCATAACACCTTCAGTATAATGATGTGTCACCTTGATGTGATTCTCAGCCTGATTGCAAAGTGAAGATACCTTAGAGTTCAGAGGTGCATGCTGTGGTTGACAAGGATACTCAGAAAGTACCAACTTCTGGGCTCCACTGTGCGGACAGACTCTCACTCCAAGTTCAATGGCTTCTAGCAGGAGTAAATCTGTCCCAGTAGATCACAAGTCGTCTGGAGATGCCGAGGGCCATGGAGGAGTTAGGCAGCTAAGTCCCTAAATATGGTCTTAGGCATCCACCACTTGAGCCCTCTTGGCCTACATGATTATGATCCCCCTTTGCCCCCCCCAGCCGAGCTCCCGTTTCATTCATACACCTGCACAGAATTTTACCTAGATGGGAATCAGTTTTACCCAGGTAGGAATTTTACCCCAGGATTCAATGGAGCCGTGATAACCTGACTCTGGAGCCCACCTCTGCCCCATACCATCTGCATCATCTTGGGAAGGAATGTGAATGTTCCTTATCTTTACATCCTTAAGATAGGACTATTTTGGGATGGTTGTGGAGCCAGATTGAGACTGTGCCTGGAATGTAGTGTGTTTTGGGTACCTGTTGGTCCTTATTTTCCTTGACAATCCAGGCCACTTAAGGCAAATCCGTGAAGCATTTCAGAAGTGAAAAAAAAAAATTGGAGTTCTGTGACCCAAGAGTTCTTGGCCTGAAGAGCACTTGTCTTGTTTGAAGTGCACTATCTGCTCCAAGTGACCGTCTGCAAAGGAGGGAGCCCAGCGAAACCATCTTTTCCCAATCCACCCGAGAAGCAGGGAAGCCAGATTTGTATGTGAAATGTCCTAATTTTAAAATATAGGGCATTAATTCTTATTTAAAAAAAAAAACTTTAGGCTGTGCAAATATAATAGTCCATTGGGCATATCTACAAGCTTGAAACTTCCAGCAAGGAAAATCATTTCAGCCCTTTTAAGAAAATTCTAAGGATATGGGGCGGGGGTGGGGGGGGAGGCATTCCATTTGCATTCACTGGACATTATCATTTATACTAGATTAATTTGGCACTTAAGTATGTCAAGCCCCATTCTTAGGGCTTTGCTGTAACAATCCTCACAACAACCTGTGAGGTAGGTACAGTTGCTTTTGCCATTTTGCATTTGGAGAAAACTGAAGCCCAGAGAGGCTAAGTAACTTGCTGGAGATAAAACAGCAGGTGGTGGAGTCAGACTTTGAATGCAAGTTTCATTTAATAAATGTAGAGTCAATCCATTGTCAACACATGCATACACATGTTGGCATGGCCAGAATTGTCCCCAAAATGTGTATTAGAAAGGCAGTGCGTTGCTGAGTGATCCTGGGGTAAGCAGGCTCTTAGGGAACCCAGGGAACCACAGCTCATCCAAGCCCTGTCACACTTAGTCACCCGTGTCCACCAGAAGTCAGTGTCTGGCCACTGAATGTGTATATAGTCGAGTTGGCACCATAGGAAAATCACACAGTGGGTAACCACAGCCCCGTGCCATCCACGGTGCTCAACACTCCTTTTGAAGTTGATTAATTCTTTTTTTATTTATTTATTTTTTTTATTGTTGGTCGTTCAAAACATTACATAGTTCTTAATATATCATATTTCACAGTTTGATTCAAGTGGGTTATGAACTACCATTTTTACCCCGTATACAGATTGCTGTATTGAAGTTGATTAATTCTTAAGTTTATTAATTTATTTAATCTCTCTGAAGCAGGACCATTTCCATCATCCCTGTTTTATGTGGAAACTGAGCGACAGAAGAGCGGAGCCCTTAATCCAAGTCCACTGGGGCCCGAGCAGGGCCCACACAGGCTGGTTCCTGGGTGCTCTTCTCCACGCCGTGTTCATAAATCCACTGAGAACACCCATTACCTGAGGCTGTGAGCAAGAGAAGACACAACAAGGGGGAAATTTTTAATTACATTAGAGACAAAGCTGAATGTTGGGAGGGAGACTCTGTGTTATAATGATGGCAATTGCTAGCCTTGATGGAGCGGTTACCAGTGTGACGTTCACGTTAGACTCCCATAAACTCCAGGAGGTGGATGTCATTATGAAACCCATTTTACAAATAAGAAAGATGGGTCTTAGAGGTGCCAGGTAACTTGACGAAGGTCACACAGCTGGTAACGGGCCACACCGAAGCTTGGATGCAGGCCTGTCTGACCCTAGAGCTTGTGTGCTCATGTCTTTCATTGAGACATTTTGCAGCTTGCTTGTTCCTGTTTGGCTTCTGCTAAGGGAAGTGGAATAAAAGAGATCAGAGACTAATTGCTACTCAGCCTGTTATGGTTGGGATCTGGAACGTTCCTCCAAAAGTTCCTATTTTGAAAGTATGATTCCCAGTGCAGCAAGGTTCACATTTTGCTGGATTAATCCATGGATAGCTCAGTGGACCCCTGGGTGGTAACTGTAGGCAAGCTCTTCAGGCAGGACATGGCTGGAGGTAACTGGGGGCATGGATGTGGATTAGATCTGTCCCTGGTCCCTTCCTCTCTCTTTCTGCTTCCCTGTTCCCACGAGCTGACCGACATGCCTCTGGTACCCTCTTCCGCCATGATGTTCTGCCTACTCAGGCCCAAAGTGATAGTCAGAAAATTGGGGGCCGAGACCTCTGAAACCATGAGGCCAAAATAGACTTTTTCCCCCCCTCTAAGTTGTTCTTTTAAGTCAGTTATTTTGGTCAGTGATGAAGAGATGACTGGTGCACTGACCCTGAATTGAACTCAAATGGTGGACTTCCTTAGGATTACAAGTGGCAAAACCCTCCTCAAATTGGGGTCATCATAAGAAAAACTATGTATTTTTTTCAGGTAATTCAAAGGTCCTTGGGTTGTCTGGCTTCAGGTACAAAAGACCCAGGGACGCATACTGTATCAGAAAACTGTGCCTCTCCACCTTCACCTGGTTTTCTCCTTGACTTCACTTCCTGGGTGGTCTTTAGAAGCTCCGCCCACTATCCCCAGGGCTTAGCTGGTAAGTGGAAGGAGCGTTTTGTTTTTCCTCATCGTTTAAATGAGAATTCTAGGATTGAGTTTATTGTCTTGGTTTAAATATCCATCTCTAACTTAAGTTTCTTAAGCAGGCGATGAATAGTGGCCTTGCCAAGCTTGGGTCACACGCTTACCTCTGGGGTAGGGCAAGGGTAAGAGATAATCGCTGTGAATCACGTGGAGCATGGTTGGTTTTCCAGAGGAAAGCAATATACTTTAAAGAACAGGGGATGGGCTCTGGGATGATAGTAATGACAGACGTTCTTCCAAAAGATCAGCATGTAGGGTCAACTCCCTTGGGATGCTAAGGTTCTAAGACAATCCTATTTAACTCACAATGTGTTTAACTATTCAACATTAACAGCAGGTGCTCATGATCTCTGAAGCCTACAGGAAAGGCAATGGTTAGCCCATTTTCTGCTGCTATAACAAAATACCCAAGACCAGGCAACTTATAAAGAGCAGAAGTTTATTTGCCTAACAGTTCTGGAGGTTAGGAAGTTCAGGCATGTGGTTCTGGCATCGAGTGATATCAGAACATCTTAATGCATCATAACATGGCAGAGGGTATCACAGAGCAAGCATACGCTAGATTGAGTCTCCCTTCTTCTTCATATAAAGCCACTAATAGCACCATGGAGGCTCCATCCTCCTGACCTCGTCTAATCTAATAATGTCCCAAATACCATCAGCATAAATTTAGGGCTTCCATGAGACATATTGAAACCATGGCATTTGATGTAGACAATGACATTTCGTTGCTGGTGTAGATAATGGAGGTGACCCTTCTGGAAAGATCACATCAATATTTCCTATTGCTACTTTCCATTTTTATCCTCAGAAATGCTGGTTCAAGTGGCATTAGCCATGCTCAAGGCTTAAAGCGTGAAGCTGTGACAGCCCCATCTTCCAGCCACCGTGATTGGGAAGAAGAGTTTTCTCAACTGTCTTTGGTGGTGAGAGGGTAGGTAGCTGACCAGGAGATACTGGGGGGCCATTTGCCAACACAAGGACAGATCTGGCATAAAGAAAAGAGCTGAGAGCTGAAGTCTGAGCCCCTGGATCCAAGAGTACCTGGGAGCCAATGGATCGTCTGTCTTTTTTTTTTTCCCCTTGAATTAAACCAATTTAAAGTACATTTTTCCATGATTAGCAACTGAAAATCACCTCCCTCCTAGTTCCAAGGTTCAAAAAGCAGTTCTGCCCTTTTTCTGCCCCCCCCCCCCCGTTAGCTCCTGGTACTCTTGGATGTCTTGTCTCTGGAGAAGAGACGTCTCTCTTACAGGGTTTCCAGGACAGTAACAGGGGTGAGAGCTAATTAATAATTCTGCCCTGTGCCCTCCATGGCTGTAAGTTACATTGGCCTTGGGAGAGCAAAACACAATTATAAAGCAAGAAGGATGCAAACCAAACTTGAATATGTGTCTGAGCCAAGAAAATATTTGATGTAGACAATGACAGCAGGCTGGACACAGGTGATAAGGAGTGCCGGTGGGGGACCGCTGGAGAGCACAGACCCGATCCAGACTTGAAAAGTCAAAATTTCTATGAGCAACAAAGCAAACCCAGGGGCAGCTAGCTCCCACGTCCTGCAAAACCGTGGACACGCCGGGGTTCCAGGTGAGGCCCATGCCGTGAGCCCTGAGGGGCAGCTGCCTGATTCTTAGTGTCCCCATGAATTAGAGTTCCTGTCTCCTATCCTCACATCCTCCCCCCTCCCGAAGCCGGAGAATCAGAGGGCCTCTGAGTCCATGGCTCTCCTGTGCATTTCAAAACGGAACATGACCACTCTTTATTTTTAATCTCCTCTTCCCCTCGTCTATGCCTTCGAGCAGCTTTTCTGGGGAGAGAGTGTGTGCGCCCACACTGGCAGATCGGAGGCTCTGGCCAGGCGCCGGCTGCGTTGGGGCTGTTACCATGCCCACCCACCCCCTCAGCAGGGGCTCATCGTGCTCTGAGGACAGGGGACATCAAATCCCACAGGTGACTCCGGGTGGACAAGGCGCCCTCCGAGTTTAAAAGGGACGTGCGTGGTGACGGATGGGAGAAACCATGTCAGGACAGAGCTCCAGGGAGGCGTGGTGGCTCACCCTCGTCACCTCTGTGCCTGGATGCTTTCTCCTGTGCCCGGATTCTGCATGCGGTCTAATTTGATCACCTCCACTCTACAGAGAAACAGGGAGCTCCAAGAGATCAAGAACTTACCTAAAATCACAGCACCAAACCTAGCTCAGTACAGATCCCCAACTACAACTCTGTGCCCATATTATAATGCTTATGGGGAGCGTTCGGGTGGTGGCATGAATGTTCTGAGCTGTGGGACAATCGTATTTACTACTGATAATTATTAAAGAATCATCTGATCCGTATTTTCCCCTCTCAACTGGAAGAGTAAGGTTGTTCACAGATTCTTTGATAGCCCTCCCATCGAAAGGTAGAGACCAATTTCCCTTGATAATGGGTTGGCTTGGAACAAATAGAATGTGGCCGAAGAAATACCTCTGTGAATGTGAGGTTGGATTAGGAAAAGCTGTAGCTCTTCTCCCTGGGCTCCGTG
Source organism: Spermophilus citellus (assembly GCF_964194105.1). NCBI lineage: Eukaryota > Metazoa > Chordata > Mammalia > Rodentia > Sciuridae > Spermophilus > Spermophilus citellus. The sequence continues at coordinate 17,298,207 of NC_138187.1, forward strand.
TCTTGCAGTGCTCCATCTGCCCACCCCACAGGGAGGCTATGGGTGGTGCTCCCTCGGATAACCCCTGCTGAGGTCCCAACCCACAGCCCAGCATCAGCCGTGAGACGTGGGAGCCGGGAAGCCTTCAGGATGACTTTCGTCCCAGCTGTCATTCAACTGAAACCAAAGGTGGTGGGGGGAATCTTAGAGCCAGAACCACATAACTGATCCCAGTCACTTCCCAGAACGATAATAAATGATTGCCATTAGGAACCGTTTGTATAAACAGTTCCTGTAACAAATGATCAATCCTTGAGCTTTGGCACATGCAGAAAAAAAATTAAATTAAAAATGAGCTGCTTGACTTGTATGATCAGGCTCTGAACTAATAGACTTCATCTCTACAAGATTCATCCTACAGTGTTTATACATTGGATTATCATGAAGTGGATGATTCATGCTACTACTTCTTGAGAGCTTCCGGTGGGTCACGCAGACCCCTTTTGGTTCCAAACAACCTCAAAATGGTATTACTGTTTTCTCAGGTTTTTCCGGTGCCAAAGGTATCAGCTAGGGCTGGGGATGTGGCTCAAGCGGTAGCGCGCTCGCCTGGCATGCGTGCGGCCCGGGTTCGATCCTCAGCACCACATGCAGACAAAGATGTTGTGTCCGCCGAGAACTAAAAAATAAATATTAAAAATTCTCTCTCTCTCTCCCTCTCTCTCCCTCTCTCTCACTCTTTCTTTAAAAAAAAAAAAAAAAGAAACAAAGGTACCAGCTAGGATGTGGCAAGGGTGGCGTTTTTCACTGAGTCACTAATCCAACGTGTGTTTATGAAGCTACTACTATCCACCGCTCACCGCACCAGGCCCCAAGGACAACCCAAATGGGAGTTTGGTACTGATGTCCCAGCACAGCGCAAGGTTATAGGAAAGCAGACAAGTAAGTGAGTGAGTGCTGTCATTCACTCATGTCACTATAATAAAATATCATACCAAACAACAGAAGCCTATTTTTTTCTCTCACAGAATCTGCAAGTCCAAAGTCAAGGTGCCAGTTCACATGGCTCCCTGGTGGGGGCGCTCTTCCTAGTTGGCTCAGCAGGGGGCCAAGGACAAAATGAGAGAGAACCTTATCTCTCTTCCTTTTCTGGCAAATCCCATTCCCGGGGCTTTGCCCTCGTGACCCTGTCTAAACCCAGTTACCACCGCAGGCTCCCCGTCCAACCATCCTCACCCTCAGGACGAGGGCTTCAACCTGCGAATGTGGGGAGAACACAAATATTCAGGCCACCGTGATAAACAGCCCTGGTGGCTGGGATCTCGGCTGTGAGTCAAGCTGTGGTGGCAGTCAGGTGGTCAGCTGTGAACCCCCTGAGCAGCTCCCTCAGCAGGAACATGATGTGTGATCCATGCCATGGGATCCAGGAGAAAGAATGTCCCCAAAGAGTTAGCACCAAGAGGAGGGACGCAGCTGTGAAAGGGTTCAGCCCTTCAAGAAATAAAACATAATTAAAAACAGAAAAAAAACAGGGCAGCAGATAAGAGAATTAAAAAGGGGGGAGGGGTGGGCCTGGGATGAGGCCCCGAGGGGGAAGCGATTCCCGGCCCAGGCAGGGTCTTATTGGCTGGGGGAGTGAGCTTTCTGTTGCTGCAGCAAATAGCTCAATTCAATCAGTGTAAAAAGAAGAAAGGTTCCTTCTGGCTCATGGGTTCAGAGGTTTCAGTGCATTGTTAGTTGGCCCCATTACTTCTGAGTCTATGGCAAGGGGGACATCATGGCGGACTGCTGGGTAGAGGAAGGCTGGTCCCCTCATGGCAGCCAGGAAGCAAATAACATGACAGGAAAGGGCTGGGTCCCGGTGTTCCCTCCAAAGGCACACCCCTGTCGCCTAACTTCCTCCCAATAGGTTCCACTTTCTAAAGGTTCTGCCACCTCCCAAGGGCACCCCAGGCTGGTGGCCAAGCCTCCAACACCTAGGCCTTCAGGGACACTCCAGATGCAAACTACAGCCTTGGCCAAGGTCAAAGAGGTGAATCCATTACAAGACAAACAGGAAATTGGCAAGTCTTCTAACCTGGTCATGACATGAGCTGGTCAACCTTTATAGAGTGTCATTTCTGACTGTTCCATGGACCACAGGGAGGTGGAGAGGACAATGGATGGACTGGGAGACCCCCGCCATGGCCAGCAGAGGGAAGGATATCTGAGCTCCTGAATTCGACTGTGCACACGACCTCCAGGACCCGGAACTGAGCTGCTCGGCCTCCTCAGAGCAAGGTCCATCCAGAAGTGGGCGTCCTCCTGACCGACAGTTCACACAAGAGCCCAGATGACAAGATTCTGAATTCAGGGAAGGAGAGTGGGTGGCCCTGGAGAGGAGGGGGCAGCCCTCATGATTCCCATCCATCGAAAAGAGAAAGAAGGAAATGAAGTAAACATCTCTGACTCCAGAAGTTACCAAAGACAGTGAAACTCCACATCAGCAAAGTTGGCACTTGATAAAATTGGTGTTGATCTGGGAAATCATGACTAAAATTCATTTAAGGTTTAATAGAACACAGTGATGAAGAGGTCGGGCGCTGCCATCAGGGGACTGTGGATTCAGTGCCACCACCACTCCCTGGCTGTGCGAACTGGGATAACACTCACTCTCTCGGCTTCTACCACAAGGATGAAAACAGACCCCGACTTGGAATAAATGCGACACCCAGTGTGCAGAGCATCTATGAAGCAATAATAAAAGAGCAGCAAGGGAATTTAAAATAAGTTGCGATAAATAGAATTAAAGAGTGATTATTTAATAACGTGGTTCCTTTCTCAATAAATACATGGGTTTGATGCAATTTTCATCAAAAATCCTGAGGCAATTCATTTTCCTTTTGCTGTATTTATTTCCCTTTGAGGGGGCAGGAGAAGAACTTGACAAAGTCACTCTAAAATTCCACCGAGGAGAATGAATGGGCCAAAGAGCCAAGCACAATTTGAAGATGAAGAATAATTAAGGGACACTCTAAAATAGATATTAAAACAGGCTATAACGTCTCAAAGATTAAAATAGCACAGTACATAAATGCTATAACCGAGATCAATAGGATTTATGTTACAATAATTACAACCCAGTCGATGGGATAGAATGGATAGCTCCAAGACCATCTTTCATGTACCTGACTTTATTTCATAATAAAAGTGGCCATACAAGTCTCCAGAGAGAGGAGGAGAAGACACAGTAAATGACGCTGAGACAATTGATTAATATTTGAGGGAATAAATAAAACAAAATTAAATCCTCACCTCACATTATACATCAGTGTAAATTCCAGATTGATTAAAGAGTATAAAGCAATTTAAAAGTTAATTAAAACTAATAAACAATCAAGACAAAGTTCTGGAAACTCTGTTACTGGATCAAGGGCATCTAACATCCAACTGCCCTTGTTTGCTCCTAATTGTCTCATTTTAAATATATAGAGACCTGTGGCTGTAAGTATGTACATATGTGATGTAAACATGTAAAATATGCAGAATATTCAGACACATGGGTTTCGTAAATGGGATGCACATATAGACATGCACAGTTTTTAGGAAAAAAAATACTATATATAGGTAGGTTTGGGAGAAAACACTATGTACAGATTTTGGTGCTAACCATGGTTTTGGGTATGCACTAGGAGACTTGGAATGTATCCTCAGCACGGATAAGGGCCGGATACTGAATGCATATATATATATATAGATAGATAGATAGATAGATAAATAGATATAGATATATGTCTATTTTTATATATACTATGTGTGTGTATGTTGACTATATTCTATATACTGTATATACTATGTAGAGCTTATAGTATATTTATATATACAATATTCATATATAATATGAATTCATATATGTATAATATATAATTCATGTATATAATATGAATATATTACATAATATATATAATGTTCTATGTGCTATATAGAATATATAGAGAGATGCTTATAATATATGTATGAATATATATCCTGTCTCATATATATATATTTCAATATACCATATATAGTATTCATAATATGAACATATTATGTATGATATATAATAGTCTATGTATTGTATAAAATATATACAGAGATGCTGTATAAAATGTAGAGACACTACATAGACTGTAATATTATATAAATATGTATGAAAGAGAATATACTACATACCATATATATAATATTATGTATGGAATATATGTGTGTATGTATGTGTGTATATATGTGTGTGTGTGTTTGTGTGTGTGTGTGTGTGTGTGTGTGTGTGTGTGTGTGTATACTTATGGGAGACACTAAGGATAAAGCTTTTTCTGTGCTGGAAATTATGGAAGGCTTTCATCCATGTATTTAAAATTTTAAAAGCATTTATATTCAATATGGTATGGATGAGACAAACTCGAAATTGGATCTTGATAGACATTAGGGGGAATCAATAAAAAAAAGAAATCTTCAATTAACATAATCAAGTGAGAAAAGATACCCTTAAAATAAGAGAGGAATCAGAATTACAGGTAAAGAAATCTAAGCTATGAGAAAATATTATGCATACATTTATGTTGACAAAGTAGAAAACATTTAAGAACGTCGAGGATAAGAAAACATGTGTGACCAAAAAATGATTCCAAAAGAATTTTTAAAATCTCAGATACAAAGCCACGGGAAAGACAGAAAAATTAGTCGAAGCGTGGCAGTGGGTGACCCATCAATGAGACTAGCGTTTTTGGGGACAAACTGATGAGAGTTGGTGGAGTCTCTTCATAGATGTCTCATCCATGAGACATCGGGGTCCCCTGGAGCCAGGGGGCTGACTTAGGACTCACATAGACGGCAGATTGTAGGGAGGACGGGGGTGGGGGGGCTGCAGCCAGTTGAATCAGACGTGTCTCACGGAAGGGGACAGATGCTACTCTTCCGACCAACTGCTGGCAGGAATACGGACCCACGTCAAATTCAGTTCAGTGCAAATTATAAAACCAGGAGGGCGAAGCCACATAGGCAAACCAGGAAGGACCCATGAGCTACCAGTTGCAAGTTCTCCAGGAAACACTCCAAGTGCCAAAGACTTGGGGAAGCTGAGCTCTACGACATTTTCTGGACTCACTTTTTGAAACTCTCTTTTAGAAGAGAGAAATCTGCGAGTCAGTCCTTCCAAGTGGGACATGATGCTCAATAAATATGGGTCAACACAGAGGCAAGAAAATCGAGTAATAGCAAATAAGGAATTTGTCCTTTACCTCAATCTGGGCACCTCGAGAGTGGTGCGGAGGGAAAGCTGGACGATTCTGCACGGTTCACTCACTTCTCCAGCAAACAGTTCCCTAGCATTGACCAGGTAGTATGCACTATTATAAGTATGGACTGAAATAAGGAATGAAACAGAAAAAAATTCTCTGCTCTCCTGCAACTTTCTGTTCCAGAGATTACAAAAATGAGCAATGGACAAAACCCAGGGTCTTCGGGTCAATTTCAATATTTAAGAATCTTACTTTGATAATTAGGACCCCTGCACAGCATCTGAAGCCCAATCCTGAAGCGCTACGTGTCTGGGGCTTCTGCCGAGCAATCCAGCAGGGAGGGCCAGTTAATGGGGCGTACAGATGAACAAGACTGGCTTCGAGTCAAGAGCTGCTGCAGCTGGCGATGGGTACAGGGAATTACTTCATTTTACTTCTCCGGCCATTTTTATGTGTGTTCGAAAGATTTTCATAAAATGACAAGATGTTGAAAGTCCAATTCAGTCCAAATCAAAACTGCAGCCTCACAAAGCTTTGTCCTCTGTCTCATCCCAGCCTGGTCATGAGTGGACTCCCTCCCCTGGGACTCCTCTCCTCCTTCTGGGGCCAAGATGTCAGTAGGGGAGTGGTGGGGGGTGAGAGATGAAATTCTCCTCACTTGCATGGTGCCTTGGTTGGTTCTTTTTGGCTTCTGATGCTCTCTGCATCGCCAGCATCTAGTGCTGTTTTCCTGTGGGAGGTGGTTATAAAGAAAAAGGTTTGAGCTCAGTTACTTTCCAGAGCATGCAAATGGTATCCAGTGCGTCTTTGCCACACCCAGTCCCTGGGAGTGGAGGCTGAAAGCAGAGGCCAGGAGTGGAGGCTGCCTTCCTGAGGCCCTTTCTCCTTGCCCTGTAATGGTGGGGTGCAGTCTCTTGCCATCTTGATCCTCCAGGAGGGATTCAGGTACCACTGAATATCTGAGTGTTCCTGTGTGTCCCCAATGCCAGACAACACCCACCATTGTCTCCCCAGTCCTCCCTCTGGGTGCTCTGCTTTGACCCAGGGCTTCTATCTAGGTACCAACGTAGAGTCTCCACAGCTCAGCAAGCACTTTTCCCTTCTTGAAGATTTCTAATCCCTCCAATGAGTGGATTGGGCTTTCTTCTCCCTTGGCATGTTGGGGAAGGGCCTCTTCCCCCCTGGGGCTGGGATAGGACAAAAAACGGTGCTTTCCCAGGGCTCTTGTGCCTCCTTGTGGAACTGAATGCAGCCTTGAGTCTGCGCCGCGTCGATGGGCATCACTGCAATGACAGGACCTGCTTGGCCATCTTCTCGTAAACCCGGGGAGTCATCTGGCAGCGGTTGAGCTCTGGATGTGGAAGGAGTCCATGCCTGTTATATTCAGGCTGAAGACTGCGGCCAACATCCCGAGCCAACAGGAAGAAGTCCCAAACGACATCCTACTTCACTGATAAAGTGGGTTTTAAGCCTCTTGGTTGTCTACTGAGGTGTGCATCTTGGTCTCTTTTAACAAAGACACTTTTGGGTTTCTGAGGCCTCTGGGTCATTTTGTTTCCTTAGTACCTAAGTCTCAAGGAACCCCGATTAACCACGTAGCAGTCAGCCATTTGTTATTTGAAGGGTGGCCGATGGAAGCAAATCTCACTAAGGACGCCAGCTTCTCTGGCATCCTGGCTTTATTTACAGCCATGGCTGACACTTATTGGCTACTTAATACATGCCAGGCACTGTGCTAAGCACTGACGTGCATCATCATTAGGTAATCCTCCTTATTATTCAACGAGGAAGGTCCACTGACCAAAGAGATAAGTCCTATTCCTATTCTTAATTTGGAGGAAAGAGTGGCATAGAAAGGTTAGGCAAACGTGTCCATGTCACATAACGGTGATGCCATTAGGACTTGAACCCCAGTTCCCCTATCTCCAAGCCACCTACTCTCTACCAACACTGACCGCCATGCACCAAGTCGGGTATTTGGTCCTTCCACAGATTGGAGCTTTTCTTCCTAAAATCCGTTAGGGATTATAGGTGAACAAAGATTCTTTCTCCTGGTTCTCCCAGTGACGTTTGTCCAGGACACATTTTGGGGGGGATCTCAACCCTGAGTCTGGTTTCCATAGGCAGGTCTTGAAGAAAGGCCAGTTCCATGTTTCTTCTCCCCGGCCTCCATACTTCAGTTTAGGAGATGAGAAGGACAGCAATTGCCCCAGAGAAACTCGGAGCCAAAGGGATCTGCTCTTTTCTTGCCATCTTCTAGGTCCCTGGTGTCAATTCTACCCCAGGGAGCAGACCTAAGTCACTGATGTGCTACTGAAAAAACACAAGCCGATCCTTCACTCCCTGCTCAGAACTTCCCAGGGCTCTCCACGGCCTGCAGGAAAATGTCCTATTTCTTGAAAGTCCAGGATGTGGATATCTCCAGCCCAAGTTAAGGCCATGGGTTCCTGATTTACCTCCTGACCTTCGTTCTTGGCCCTGGTAGAGTTCATCATCCACTCCAGGGCTACGGTGGACCCTCCAAACCACACAACACATCATATCAACACCTTGCTCAGAATCACGCGGTGGCGTCACACTGGGAAAGAGTAGAACCCACACCCCGTCTACACTGACCACCTCGGTCTCCGTGATCTGGCCCAGCCTAACTTGATGACTTCATCGTGCGCCATTTTTCTTCCTGGGCGTGGAATTCCTGCCTCCCCATCCTTTCTGACCTTCAGCCAGCCAAGCCCATGATCATGCTGCAGGGAACGTTCCTTAGATCCTGTTAGGGTTGGCTCTTCCTCCAACACTGACTTTTCTTTCTTTCTTTTTTAACTTTCTTTTCGTTGTAGTGGACACAATACCTTTATTTTGTTTTTTATGTGGTGCTGAGGATCGAACCCAGGGCCTCCCACTCTTGAGGCGAGTGCTCTGCCGCTGAGCTACAGTCTCAGCCCCTATCGTTGACTTTTCTTAACTCCAAAAGCATTTCCCCAGAATGTTCCCCCCGAACATGCTACTGAAAGCAATTCGGCGGCTTCCAACACAGATCACATGTCACATTACACAATTTCATTTTTCTTCACAGCATTTATCATGACCTGCATGCTGACATTGGATCTTCAATGTCCTTCAAAGGCCATGTGTTAAAGGCTTGCTTACAGGGTGCCACTACAGGAAGATGGTGGAACCTAGTGGGAGGTCCTTAATCCACTGAGGGTACACCTCCAAAGGGGATTATGGGACTCTGGTCCCTTCCTATCTCCTTCTGTCTCTGGCCATGAGGTGAGCAGTTTTGCTTTGATGTGCTTCTTTACCCACAGCCATGAGACTGACCCATCAGAGACTGAAACCTCCAAAATGGTGAGTCAAAAAGAAACCTTTATCTTCTTTATAAGTTGATTAACTCAGGTATTTTGTTATAGTTACAGAAAGCTGACTAACACTCTGCTCTTTGGGTTACTCTTATGGTTGTGGTTTAGATATGAGCTGTTCCCCAAAAACTCACACGAGACAATGCAGGAATGTTCAGATGTAAGATGAGTAGATTATGAGAGTTATAATTTAATCAAAAGATTAATCCACTTATATGGATTAACTGAGTACTAATTATAGGCATGTAGGTTGTGTCTGAAGAGAGTAGGTCACTGGGGGTGTGACTTTGGGGTTTATATTTTGTCCCTGGTGAGCAGACCTCTCTCTCTCTCTCTCTCTCTCTGTCTCTGCTTTCTAGTTGCCGTGTTTTGAACTGTTTTCTTGCTCTCCCACCGTGATGTTCTACCTTACCTTGGGCCCAGAGCTATGGAGTCAACCAATCACAGACTGAACCTCTGAAACTGGGAGCCCAATGAACTTCTCGATGTTGTTCCTGTCAGGTCCTTTGGTCACAGAGATGCAATAACTGACAAACAGTTACGTCGTCGCTTTCTTTCTTACCAAAAGTGTAAGGGAGTCTATGTATCTTACATAGATTCTTTACCCACAGCCACGAGACTGACCCATCAAAGACTGAAACCTCCAAAACAGTGAGTCAAAAAGAAACCTTTTTCTTCTTTATAACTTGGTTAACTCAGGTATTTTGTTATAGTTACAGACAGCTGACTAACACTCTGCTCTTTGGTTGATGAGTTTCTCACTTCTGCAGCTTCAGTACCTACAGCCGTGCTTGGAAAATCAGTGCAGATTAATTTGTTGGATGATCTCACGTTGCCTGCAGGGCACAGTGAGGGGCTCTTATTTTTTCTTCCCACCATCTATCCATCCCTTTTCTGTTAACAACATCCTCAGTTTTCTCTAAAGAGTCATCCCTTCGCCCCACTCCCAGTGCACATGGATTAAGACAAGATGGATCTTCCTCCCCAGGTGTCTGAAGTTAGAAAGACAGCCCAGCTATGAGGTCCATGAATGGTTTTCTGCCCACCATGACAGCATCCAGGTGGGCATGAGCCAATGGACCAATTTGAACCAGGAGTTCTGGGTGCTTCAGAGGAGAGCCAGGCTGATTGCAGAGCTAGAGCAGAGCGGGTCCGGGCTGAGGCAGAGAGAGGCCGGTCCGAGAAGCTCCTGTTTAGGGTCCTGGATCCGGTCCTGCCTGAATGTGGACTTTTAAGCTACACACTGATGGATCACTTTTCTCTGTTTGATGTGCTTTGAATTGGCTTTCTGTCAACTGTGACTGGACACTTCCTGACCAGTAGACTCTAATTTGACTTCACCTCCTCCATATCAATTAGAATTGTGCTCAGTGGTTAAACTTGAAAATGAGTAAAATCAGCCAAAGAGTCTATTTTTGTCTTGGAGTAAGAATTTTGGAGGTAAGGAATCCTGGCCTGTGATGGTGGGTCCATGATACGACTAGAGACGCGGGCTTCTCCTATTTTATTTGAAGCTGCCCCAAATATGCACTCGTTACCTTATGGGAATAAAGCAGCTGCTCAGCCTCCAGCATTGCATCCTGGTTCCAGGCAGGAAGAGACTGAAAGAAAAAAAGCCACCACACATGTGGTGACAAAGCCTGACCACCAACACCCCCTTGGAGGACATTTAACAGAAAACCCACGAAACTTATTTTTGCAGGGAGGGTACCAGGAATTGAACCCAGGGGCTCTTAACCACTGAACCACATCCCCAGTCCTTTTTATTTTTATTTAGAGACAGGGTCTCACTGAGTTGCTTAGGGCCTCACTAAGTTGCTGAGGCTGGCTTGAATTCTTGATCCTCCTGCCTCAGCCTCTCAAGCCACTGGGATGACAAGTGCGCGTCACCGCACTCAGCTCCACAAAACTTTTTTACTGTGGTAAAATACAAATAATATAAAATTTGCCATTTTCCCCCATTTTTAAGTGTATGAGTCAGTAGTGTGAAGGACGTTCACAGTGTTTTGTGATGTTGGCCATCTTCCCTAAGATGTTTTCATAAACGTTTTCATAAACGTAATGGAAATTCTGTATCAGAGAAGCAATAGTTTCCCATTACCCTCTCTTCTCAGGCTCTAATAACCTCCAATCTACCCTCCGTCTTTACATATTTTCCAGTTCTAGGAACCTCATGTGGGTGCAATCTTTGGTGTCTGGCATTTCCACTTAGCATACTAATGTCTTAAAGTTCCATCCATGTGGTAGCATATATCTGAGCTTCAGAACTTTTCATGGTTGCATAATATTCCATTGTATGTATATACAGAATTATGTTTCTCCATTCATCTGTCAATCATCACTTGGGTTGTTCCCACCTTTTCATTATTGTCCACACAACATATAATTTTAATTATATTTTATTGATCAGAATTTCATCACAGGTCTACCCTTCTTTTTAAAGAAGACTAAAAAAAATGCAACTTTCTTTCAACTCGACAAAAATGTCCCCCATTTCCACTGGAGTTTTATTAGTAAGAAGAAACAAAGAAAGACCCGGGCTAAGCAATGACGGGTGACTGCAACCATCCCCTCCTTTGCCAGCAGAGTCTTTCTACGTGGAGAACTCATTAACCTTTTCCCAAAGGCTGCCACCCAAAGTCTCGCCCATTTAAAATGCAGGATTTCTAGGTGATGTGCAGTGCCCTTCAGCTGGCCTGGGTGTATCTTCTCGTGGCCTAAACTAAAAAACAACTTGCTGGCTCCCAGCAAGCCCATTATTCAAGAGTTCGGAAGGAACCAGACAGCCAGTGAGGAGTTTCAAATTCAGAGTCCAGAGTGCACAGAGCAATCCAAGGCAGGCATCCAGAAACATCCACCTGAGCAAGACCACAGCACTGCTCACCTGGGAGTGGAAGAAGGATCCGGGCTGGCACACCTATTCTTTTATCAGTCAGCAACTCCCTTATCCATTAATTTCCATCATCCTTCTATTGGCCTCTGGAAGGTTCTTTGTTATCCCTCTCCCCCACCCCCCCCCCACCCCCGGGCTCATCTGGGGTGGAATTGGACTCCTTTTGGACTCAAGAGATCTTTCAGGAGTTTCATTTACCACCCCAAGTTGCTACAAATCAAGATGGAAAATCATTTGGTCGCCTATTTTCTTCCCAGAGCTAATAAACGTGGCATATTTTCTATGGAGAGGATCTGTGACGGAACATCTGTTTGGACATAATGTGTCAAGCACGGAAAGAAGCCTGCTACAGTAACTCCCTACACTCCAGCCATGGCGAACTTGTCTCTTTCCCCCAGACTCATCATGGACCAGGGCTTTGAACATGCTGGTTCAACTGCAGGCAAAAAGTCCCCTCAGCCCTTCACTAGACTGTTCATCCTTAAGAGTTCCATTGGCCGGGCGCGGGGGCAGCACACACCTGTCATCCCAGCAACTTGGAGGCTGAGGCAGGAGGATCGAGAGTTCAAAGCCAGCCTCAGCAAATGAGTGAGATGCTAAGCAACTCAGTGAGACCCTGTCTGTAAATAAAATGCAAAATAGGGCTGGGGATGGGGCTCAGTGGTCGGGTGCCCCTGAATTCACCAAAAAAAAAAAAAAAGAGAGTTCCATTAAAGTGAAACTTCAGTGAAGCCCTCTTGATGACCTTTGGTGACATTAATTGTCCTTGACATACAGTTCCCTCCCACAACACTTCTCAGCTCTCCTTGTTGTCTTAGGTGGGATTCTCTAGAGGCAGAATCTGAGGCAGGGATTCAGATGCATCCTGACTTATTGAGAAGTGATCTTCAGGGGAAGGGGGAGGGAGTATGGGATCCAGGATGAAAAAGAACAAGTGATTTTTTATTGCTAGAAATGAACATTTTTAAGCACCACCCTTCTTAGAAACTCTGGGGGTAGAACCCAGTATCCTGGCATTTGACATGACTTTTCAATGATTCTAATGTACACTGTGGCTTAAGGACCACGGGGAAAGAAGACCAAGTCAATTAAGAATGTGATAAAGTTGAGTCTTAGACTGGTCCACTGTGATCCACTATCTCTAACAGTTATCAGACATCCCAGGACAATAGGTGTCCTGGGTATAGCAAGATAATAGCAGAAAGTTCTTAGCACTGCAACAGTAGGATAGCAGCAAAAAATGTTTCTAGCTCTGTAACATTTTAGTGCACAAAGAAGCCTCTGACTGCTCACAAACCTTGAACGATGTACAATGGTCCTATAGTTTAAATTCCTGATTATGAGACCCTGTATAATCAACCTGCGGAACTAGTTCTGAGTCACTGTTCTTCCATCAGAGTGCAGTGTCCTACCTGGCCCCAGCTTGACTGGATGATGTCTCTGTGTTTTTCTCCATCTCCAGTCACCCCTACTCATGAATCCTTTGTTGACGCTGCACGGATCATGGCAATCCACAAAGGACTCTGGAGCATAAATTGCATCTTGGAGCCGTCTCTGCCCTGGACCCAATTCTGACTGGCTGCAGGCTGCCCTGGGGCATGGGAGACTGCAGTTCCTTAGCCAAGACAGAAACCATGAGCTGAGATTAGTTCTCCCAAGAAGGGGCAATGGTGGGTTGGGTGGGGTTGGGAATAGAGGAAGGTAAATGCACCAACCTAGGAAAAGAAATCTGAGTAGGGCATCAAGAGCATCTTTTACCATTGTTCTTATTGGCCCACTGATCTGTGACCTCCCCATTACACTGAAAGTTCCAGGTGATCAAGGTCACTGTGTTTCTTGCTTGTTATCAACTCCCCAATGCCTGTCGCAGGTGGGAAACTTAATCATTTATTTATGCAATTAATTGACTCAGCAGATGCTAATTGAATATCTATTAAATCCTGGGCAGTAGTCTTGGGTTTGGTAATTTAGACATGAACAAATCAAAAGCCCCTGAACTTCTCAGGGAGATGAAAATAAATGCAAAAATACATACGCATACGTCTCCACGTATGTACACATATCCACGATATCCAGTCAGGAAATGATAAATATCATGAGGGAGAACAGAGTGGGAGGATGGGGGAAGGATATTTCAGACAGTGTGGGGTGATATTTTAGACAGAGCAATAAAAGGAGGGTTCTCTGAGAAGGTGACATTTAAGTTGAATGAAGTGAGGGATCAAAATGTGAGGATATCTTCTAATGGCAAAAATTTCTATGTCAATTCAAAATTATTCCAAAATTTAAAAAAAAATTAATTAAAAGGATATCTCAGGGAAGAGCGTTCCAGGCACAGGGAAGAAATGGATGAGTCACAGGAAACACCTGGAATTTTTGTATCGATAAAGCAGAAGGTGGCTGAGAGACATGGACGGTTGACATGCGGCTTACTATGAATATTTTTTTTAATTAACTTTAAACATTTATCAAAGTATACATGCACAAGATTAGAAATCAAATAGGATAGAAAAGACTAATGAAAAACAGATATCCTGGCCCCACCTGGTCCTTTTCCCCAAGAGCCATCAAGAGTAATGATTTTTGTCTAAGTTTAGCTTACGCCAATCTCTCCTCCAGATATAGTCATAGGATATTTTTGGTTCTGTTGGTTACTTTTGTGATTTTCAATAAAATACCCAAGTTCGAGATACCCTCTCATCAGCCAGAGACCTATATCCTTGTTTGTCTCTTTGTCATATAAGGATATTGCAGGTCACCGTCCTTCCCCAACTCACCAGGGCTGGTCCCAGGGGCCATGCTGTGCTGGTCACCCGTCATCTTGAGCCACATTTCCATTGACTGGAAATGCTTCACACACAGGCTGGGCCAATCAGATTGTCTCTTCTGGAAACTTGGACCGGAAATGAAAACTTCTCATTTTTAGTCGGGTTAGGTTCCTTGAATAGAAATGACACGAAGACTCAACATCTCGCTCCCATCTTGAAGATCAAAGAGTAGAGAAGGCAAAACAATTTCTTCCAACTAAAAAATATGAAAAGAGGAGAAGATGAAAAATGGAACAACTGTCAAAGCTCCTGATGGCTTTTTCTTTCCTAATTCTCGTTCTTTGTCGAGGCCTCATGGTGCCTGGCCTCACGGATCCTTAAAATGTTTGCCACATCCTTCTACCAAATCCCCCATTTTCTCAAGCTAGTGCCAGCGAGTTTCTGCAGTTTACAGACAAAAAATGCTCTCACTAGTACAAACCCCTCACTACATAATTGGCCTCTGGGGGAATGAGGATTATATCTTTGTTCCAAAGTACAGAGCAGATTGTCTTGCACTTAGTAGGGACACAAGAAGCAACGATTGAATTGAATGACTTGTTGGTACTCCTTAAATAACAGAGCCACTCTCTTTCTTTTTATGCTTTTATTAGTGCATTATAGTTATCCACAACAGTTGGGTTCATTTTGACGTAATCACATATGCAAGGAATTTGATCTACTGCATTTCAGGACTGGTACTCCACCTCCTGCCCCTCCATTCCCTCCCCTCCCCCTCCCTCCCTTCCCCCTTCCCTCTATTCCCATTTATTTATTTATCTTTAAACAAAGATAATTTATATATATTTTAAATATATATATATATATATATATATATATAATTTAAACAAAGATAATTTATCTTTAATAAAGATAAATGCATTTATTTACTTATCTTTAACTGATGATTTATAGATATACATAAAGGTGGAATTAACCACTTTCACAGGGAACTCACTTTTCCAGAGGTGAGTAACTGATATAAAAGGATGAGCAGGAAAAAAACACAAATAAATACGCTGTGCCAGCTACTCACTAGCTAAGAGTCAAATGGGAGGAAAAAAGCCTTAAGAGAATCACACCTGAGTTTCAAGCTGTCTGAATGCTCTGCCAGACTCTTGCCAGATAAGTAGAATCAGAAAGGGTCATCAGCCAACACAGACGACTGTAGCTCCTTGGCTTTGAGGGAGGGCTCTGGGAATCTCTGGGGGCCCTGATTGATCTGGCGAACGAGCCCTCTAGTGGTGATAAGGGGAAATTGCACCTAGGCTTAGAAACAGATTTCTACGCACCCTGTACACACCTACACGTTCTATTGAATGAAAGGATGAGGTCACCCCCTAGTAAGTGGGGAGGAATTATCAGGAACTAACTGGCGGTCTCCCTGCCTCCGCACTCCCACTCCAGTCAGGTGTTCTGACTTGCTTCATATGCAGGATCAGGACTTCCCACACTCTGTGATCAGCTGCTGCTCTGGACAAGAGTTACAGAGGATGCTCTTGCCTCCCCAAGGCAAAAGCTCAGCATACCTCGCCATTCTTGCAACTCTCTTGCGTCCCCTTTCTCCACGTTGAGACTGTGATTGTTACCTTCATCTACCTGGGTTCCTGACCCCCTTCTTCCCACCAGCCTACCTGGATACTTGATTCTTCTGCAGAACAACTTCTTGGCCACCACACCTGGATGTCTGGGCTTCTAGTACAATCCGAGGGGTGGAGATGGATCTGTTCTTCTTTTACCGCAGATCTGGTGAATGGAGAGACTGGCACACTCTCCCCAAGGCCTGTTGACTTTCTGTCAACGTGGTCCTACTTTAATAGAATACCTTTCTTGCCCCGTACTGGAGTAATGCAAGAATAAAATGTCTTGGGGTGACTGTTGGGTCAGTATGAATTATTTCATATTGCTTAAGTTTCTGAGAGTGGGAAAGGAAAATTCACTAATTTAATAACTTCCACCAGAAAAGAACAATTTCACCTCCCTGTTATACATGGCCTTTTCCTTAAAAAAAAACTAATAATAACCAAGGCAGGATATTTTATGGAGAAGAGAATTTTCATTAGAGGAAAAAGAAACAGCACTAAGTTACTGGTAGGAGGCTTGGTACAACTTACTCCATTATCTGCTGGGGTACAGCTACATGTGATCCTGGCCCCAAGTTATATGTTGCAATTCTTTTGTTTATGCAGCAAATTTTCATGATACATTCACATGAAACCAAGTACATATGTGTAAAAAGCTACACATTCCAATCCATGCAGCATGCTCACTGCTGCATGTTTATATCAGATATGAGCCCACGGGCCATGACACTGCTGCATACACACAGGTTTTGCAACAAATCTCCAGGCATTCAGAACTCGAGGCAAAGTTGAACACAGCACAGGTAAACATTCAAATGCAAATCATACCATAATGGCGTATTCAAATCAATGCATGCACATACATATATATCTAACACCACGAATGAAGTCTTCAACTGACCTTAACACCAAATAAAAACAGCAAAGTCATGGAGAAGTTGGGAGTGGCTTTTGAGAGCCCTCTGATACATGCTGCTACTCAATCAACGGAATAGTAGTTCTCAGACAGCCAGAGATGGCTCCATGGCAGTATCCTGTCAGTGATTATCTCCTATTACATTTTTGTCCAGTAAAATAACACTTAACTGTGACAGCTAGTTGTGGACACATCTCAGGGACAGCAGAAGCAACTCAAGCAGCCTCGATTGCAAACACTCAACCTTTGACTGTATCAGTCATATAATAGCACAAGAAAAAAAAATAAGAGCTAGTCTGTAGAATGTCTTCAGTCAACTAACTCCGTGGGTGCTCATGTGTGTGCTGGAAGACATGGTGCTGGCTGGCTCAGGGCTGATCCTTTGCAACATGGTCTATTTCCAAAGGAGAGAGCTTTCAGGTATGCAAAGGCATTTGTACTTTGGACTAACAAGGAAAGCAGCTCAGACTTCACCTGTTTTGTGGTCTGCCTTCAACATGGATGTTAACAAATGAACATCACAGGGCGCTCTGGAAAGAATCTGACATTTTCAATGGCTCTGGCACCTTGGATTCATGACCCCCTCAAATGTAAAGGTGTTAACATATGTAAGAGGTTTATGCAGAAACCCAAATCTCACATCCCATCACTCAAGGTCCCTGATATGTGAACAACAGAACATGCGCATTTAGTTCCTTTGGTCATTTTAGGAGTACATGTTCATATTTATATGAAGAGTTTCCTGGTCTGATCTGAGCACGTTATCTCCCATGTAAACCAGAGCTCCAGAGAAAGGAGGGTAGACATATTGGTTTGTTTTCTGGGGAACCAAATTGAGACAGACTATACACAGATGCGCCTGTGCCAACACTTTTGCCGGCCCAAGTGAGCCACAGAACCGTCACCCAGACCCGTCGGTCCCTTTAAGAAGGCTAGGTCTCTCTGATCTTCTCTGTCCCCAGTGGGTTTCCAGCAGCTCCCGCAGCAAAAAGCAAACTTGCCTGGCTCCCGGGGCCCGGGGCGGGGGAGGGGAGTTGATTGGCGACTGCTGCGTCGGGTGGGCGCGGAGAGAGCGCCAGAGTGCGCTGCGGGCTGCTTCCCCTTCCCCTCTCCTTAACCCTTGGCGGAGCGGAGGACGAGGATCGTGCCGCAGCGCCAAGAAGCCAGGGCGCTGACTGCCCTGGGCTCCCGAAACTTTGCCGGAGCGTGGGCTGGACTAGACGGAGCCGAGCCGGCTGCCTGGCCGGGGAAAGGTGCCCGGGGAGCGACCCTGGTGCATCCCGGGTCCCTGGCCCAGGCGCGATCGAGGCAGGGGTGCAGCTGCAGGAGGGAGCTGTCCGTTCAGCACCACGGACCAGCCACCCCGGGCGGGAGGAGCCAGAGGCCGGGCAACAGGCGGGGAGCTGTCCCTTCAGCACCACGGACCTTTGCCCTCCCTGGAAACCAGGCGGCCCCCGCCCAGGACTCTGTCTTTTTTCCCAGTTTGCGCGGGGGTGTGGGAGCAGGCGGAGAGCTTTCCTGGGAGGCTGGGGAAGCAGTGAACACTCTTCTCAGCGATCGCCTCCCAGCAGTGCTATTTTTTGCCATCCGCCCTCACCCCCAGCACACGCGCTCGCACACACACGCGCACACACACACACACACACACACACACACACGCGTGCGCGCGCGCGCGCGCACACACACACACACACACACACACACACACGCGCACACACACGCGCACACAGACCTCTCCGGATTTCTTTTCCTTGAGTCTCCCGGGGCTGTGAGGAGCCAGGCGCATCTCAAAGCGAGCTGGAGGCTCCAGGCTCTGAAGCCATGCCCTGCACGAACCCTTGTCCTTACCAAGCTGCTGAGGAATGAAAGGAAGCCAGGGATCCTCCGAAGGCAGCAGTGATGTGGACCAACCCCCTGGAGCCAGCACCCTCCCGAGGGCCATAGACGACCCAGGGAACTGGAGAGAGCTCAAGACAGGAAACCCCAGCTTTCCTAAAGTCCCCGTGGATGCTGACAAAAGGAGATCTGAATTGTGGGGAGAGCCTGTCCTAGGTTACACAGCTGCAGAGTGATTTTTTTTCTCCTCCGGCACTGAATCTCCCCCCCCTCCAACCCCCAGACGTCCAGAGTACCATGAAGAATTATGAGGATGTGTGACAGAGGTATCCAGATGTTGATCACCACCGTGGGAGCCTTCGCAGCTTTTAGTTTAATGACCATTGCAGTGGGCACGGACTACTGGTTATATTCCAGAGGCGTGTGCAGGACTAAATCTACAAGTGATAATGAAACCAGCAGGAAGAATGAAGAAGTAATGACCCATTCGGGGCTGTGGAGGACCTGCTGCTTAGAAGGTATTTACAAATTCCTCTCGATGGCTCTGAATTATTTCTGATATTCTGGTGGGTGTTCAGGGAGCTATGGAGGCAGTGGTGGGGGAAAGAGGAATAGTTGGGATGATTGCTGAGAATGTGCAGGTGTCCAGACTGTTCCCAGCAAGAGCAATGCTGTGTGGGATGAAAGTGTTGGATCTTGTTGATTGTTTTTGGTGTAAGCTTCATGTGACGAGATTTGGGCAGCTTCTGCAGTTGAGATATCACGAAATCCAAAATCCTTGGGCATGTAGCGAACTGCTTGGGTCTCTGGTTTTGAAAAGAGGGTCTTTACAGTTGCTTTGATTGCATTTCAGTGGTGGGGGTGAGGAAAGGAGGAAGC
Source organism: Spermophilus citellus (assembly GCF_964194105.1). Lineage (NCBI taxonomy): Eukaryota > Metazoa > Chordata > Mammalia > Rodentia > Sciuridae > Spermophilus > Spermophilus citellus. The sequence goes on from NC_138187.1 coordinate 17,317,714, forward strand.
CAAGATAGAAGGGAGAGAGAGAGAGAGAGAGAGAGAGAGAGAGAGAGAGAGAGAGACCGACCCTGGTCTGACCTGGTGCATCCTGAGCTATTTCTTAACATAGTCTTTTCAGTTTCTTCTGAGTTTGGTCTAACTAGATATTGTCATAAACTTCCAATGCCAACCAGTATCAGGGTAACATGTGGAAACCCCCACATCCTGCTACACACGTTTAAAGAAAACTTCCTTATTTATACCTGTGTCATTATTTCAGATCAAAATAAAACGGAAGTCTTTGGGAATTGAATCCACCTGCCTTCATTCCTAAATCATCCCCAAACCCCACAAATAATATTTCATGGCATTTACATAAAGTTGATTCCCCAAGAACTGCAGCTCATCACTTCTAATTCTAAAGATTAGAGGATTTGTTCTACATTATAATGAAGAGGACAGAGCCGTTTTAGAATGGGTAGCCTATCTCACTCTTGAACTTGTTTCACTACATGAGGGTTGACTCTCAGTATCTCTGGGCAGTGCCTGGGTATCATGGGGAGAGAAAAGAGAGATAAAGAAGAAAATCAAAGCCCTGTGGAACCTGGATGCCTGAGGGAAGTCACTGGATTAGAGGGACAGTAGACAGTTTTTTTTTTTTTTTCAGGCTTCTGAGGAATCTGTCAAGCTTATCACAGTGATAAACAAGAAAATATGGATTTCCTATGTCCTGCCCTCCCTTCCTGTCATAGCTCTCTATACCTGCATTCCCAGTGGCTGGTACTGTCAGAGCTTCTGGAGAACTTGCATTTATGTAAATGTCTTAGGAAGTCATGCTATGACATCACTCACTAGTGTAATATTGCACCATCCCTGGCCTGCTTCCCATGCCCTGACTCTGAACAACTGCTCTCCTGACTGTAGCGCTACTACAAATGATTGTGTTTCCAACGCATATTTGCAACTGGTGGGAAGCCCAGGTAGGAAGGGGCTCCTTAAATTGCAACTACGATCATGTGAAGTCGAAAGACCCGAGCAAGGCTGCAAATGACCTGGGTAACCTTGGCCAAGACCTTTGCCCTCTCCAATTCTCAGTGTATCAATAGGAGCAATGATTAGTTTGCAATTGGTGGTCTTGCCTAAGCGTTCTCCCACATGTATACTGTATCCAAGGCACTGACTGAAAATTGTAAGATGATTCTTTCCTAAACATTGACAAAATGCTAATATTTGTGATAATTTGTGATCATGTACAAGCTGGATGGTGAAATCATTTTCCTTAGGGAAATTCCATGAATTCCCTTTCCTATGTTGGCAAGAAGGAATCAAATTATATTTTGGTGATACTGGGATATGGTGAATGTTTGGATGCCTACATAGTTCCAGAGATGGCATTTAAAAAAATCTGAAGCACCTCTCAAGCCCCAAATGGCACATAGGTATATCATGTTTTAGTCATTTATAGTCCTTCTGCTTCTTGCAACTAAACCTGGAAGTACCCAATGAAACACCAATTTTGGCTTTCCCCATTATACTCTATGAAAAAAAAAAATCTGTCAGAGCAGAAGTGTGGCCTAAAATTTCTGAACCCTTGCTCAGAATTTCTCAAGTGATGGTTTCCTCTTTTTTCCCAACATCATGTCCTACACCCACAATTTGCACAAGGAATTGGAACTCCACCCAGGCTTTCTGTGGGCTTGGTGGGAGAAGTGAGAAATTGACTCAAGAAGGGAACTGGATGAATTGAAGATGTGTTCTTAGGCAAGTGAATTCTTCTGAGAAAATTCATTTGCAGTCTTCCTACAATTTGGCCCAGCTAAATCTTTTTTATACTTCTGAAATATTAAATACAACAAGATGCACAAACATTAATGAATCACAACAATTTTTTTTAGCTAATGAATACAGCCCTACCACTAACATGTAGATGGGCCTGGCTAACATTTGAAATGGGATTCTTTCTTAATATACCCAATACATCAAGTGTTCGAGGAATTTGCAGGACCCTTTGGTGTCTGCATGGTAAGATACAGGCTGCAGGCAACATCTATTTCCATCCTCTGAGATTGAAGATGCATAGCCATCTCCTATTTGGTATCTCTTTTCTGTCCCCGAGCCTCAACATCTTCATCTTCTGGTCCTTTATGTATCCAAGGAGACCGGGGGTGGGGGTGGATCTTGTAGCTCAATTTTCTTACAGATCCAATCAGAAGAGTTCCTCCTTCCATACATTTTTAAAAGCCAAGAGACAATGTGGCTAATTTGTCCAAAAGAAGAAAATGCTCAGGAGGGACATGGCAGTTGTCTGCAGGTATCTGAAGGGCTGTCATTTGGAAGAGAGATTTGAAATGTTCTATGTAGCCTCAGTGTGGGTAGAAGTAGGGACTAGAGTTAAAAATAAATAACTATCCAATGTGGAATGGGAATCTCCAGGAAGCGATGGAGTCCCCGACATCAATGATACTCACATAGGAGAAAATAACTTCAATTGTTCCTTGACTTGACTAGACATTGGAATCTCATTATGAGTTTTTCCAAAATAGATCATCAGAACCCACAATTAAATCTCCTGCTTCTATATGTCTATGATGGATCACTAGAGTCTGAATTTTCTAAGTCCTCCAAGCAATCATGAGGTTCAAGCCAACACATATTTGAGTATTTACAAGGGGCTTGGACGTGACTATTTCCAGTTTTTATTCCCATAACCCACCAGCATGTCATTTATCTTCAGCACTTACTACATGCTAACACTGCTCTATGAATTTCAAAAAAAAAAATTATTAAACTTTTGATGAAATGCTTTCCTGTTCAGAAGAGCTCAGTGATGTAGGTACAATTATCATTAATCTCATTTTATAGATGAGGAAACTGAGGGAAAAAAAATACATAACTTGCCCAAGGTCACAAACCTCCACTCAGCAGTCAATACTTAAAATCTACACTAGGCTGCTCCTCAGAGCATTTGCTAGAGAACATTAATTCGTGTTCTGATGGATAGTTTTCTACTGGTACAAGCATCAGCTCAGGAGAATGCCCAGACACATGGGTTTTTCCATTCTAGAAGTCCCTAATCTCAGAACACTCAGCCTGTGTGGCATCAGCAGGAGAGCCAGAGCCACCAGATACCACCAACTCAGAGGTGGCAAAGGACACACTCTGAATGAAAAAAAGAAAAAAAAAAGATCAACCTATGTACAGACACCCACACTGAGAAACCGAAAGGAATGACTGACTCATTATCTGGAAGAGCATGTGAGGCATTCACAAAGTAGTGCCCGCCCTAACCTGCAGCAGGTTTTCAATGGCAGCCCGTGAATTGGAATGAGAACATGTGCAATATGGAACTCTCTCATTAAGAAAAACCTCTTCAAGTCCTAGCTACAACCAAAGCCATGTATTTCATGGGTGGAAAGACCACTGGCCTAGGAGCTTAGAAGCTCTGGGTAATAAATCCATTTAACGTTACTTACAGTTAGCTCCCTTGTGTGACTCGTTGTCCTCCATTGGAACCCAGTTGACCCAATTCTAAGAAGAAGAACTTATGGTGAGATGAGGGAGTAAGAAATACAATTAAACGTCCGTGCGGCCTAGGCAAGCAGTGTGAAGTGTGAAACAGGTATTTCAAAGTCCTCTGGATTCTATGGGGCAGGGTTTTAGAATACATTTGGGAAGATATATGGTACCTGAAACTTGGTCTCAGTGTGGGGGCAGTAGGGAGTGGTGGGGACTGTGGCCAACTGAAGGGCACAAGCACCATCTACAAAAGCAACTATGACTTGACTTTGGTTGATTTTCACCTCAGGGAGATGTGCACCCAATGGGGCCCAGAATTCCCTGTAAAGAGAAGCCAGGGTGCAAAAATCTCTTCAATTTTAAGACGCGGGCAACCGGTTTGCCTTTTTAAAAAATCTGGCATTCATTTTTTCCATTGTAGCTGAACTTGGCCTATGGGATGCCAGTTTTGAGTCCCCCAAATTGCCTCAGTGCCCTTTCTAATCCAAATTTTGGATATTTTTATATCTGATCCCTAAATTGTCCTTTATAAGCCAATAATCACTTTTTCAATTCATTTTTTTTTTAAATTGACTGCTAAGAAAAGAAAGCCCACTTAGGATTTTAGGACAGGGGACTTAAAATTTATGGAAAAGAGGTTCAATAAACTGCTGTTTCTGCTCCAGATGGGCCTAGATGACACCAAACATCTGGCTGAAAAACTGAAAAAAAAAATTAGCCAGTCATTAGAAGTTCCCCCCTATTTCCTCATCTCCAGATGGTTGACTTTTTCAGCCAGATGGGGTTCCAGCTTTATTTATGTGTTCGGAAGGCTTCAGGGAAGCTGCAAAGATGTGGTTGAGGATGAGGGGAGGCAAAGACATCCCAGTTATGGAGGACTTCCTGTGTGCCGAGCCCTGGGCTCAGGGGTGACTCACGTTTGGCATCTTCTACCCCCCAGGAGACTCGGAACGCCATAAGAACCCCTGGGTTTGGAGACACTGCAGCTTAGACACAGTTCCTAAGTAGCCCCTTCTGCTCCCCCAGTCCTGGACTGAATGCCACACACCCCCCTTAGCCATGGGTGTAGAACGTTCTAGAGCTCTTCTCCCTGTTCCCTTCTGTATTCTTCCTCCTCACCCACAAGGCCCCCCCAAACCCATAGGAAGGAGGCTGGGGTCCTAGGATAGGCGTGGGTTTAGTCAGGACTGGGCAGGAAATAGAGGTCAGAAGTAAGCATGAGGAACAGGCAAGTTTCCACCGACTTCCCACCACGGCTACAGCCCCCCTGGCCCCTTCTGGAACCTCCCAGAGATCCCTAAGATCCAGCAAGTGAAGGGTGAAGAGCTGACCCCACAGGCACCCTCACGGCCCTGGGAAACCATCTGTTCTTCTGGGCTGGCCTTGTGCTCTACTGAGGGCTGAATATTTGAAATCTCACTCTGAGTTGTGTCATCGCCGGTAGAAAGAACCTCCTTATGTTTTTCTACCTCTCCTGTGTGACTCCACAATCCCACCCATTTTAAGAAGTAGATGCTTTGAAAATACTGTGGTTGGTTTCACCGCTCAAAATTGTATCTTCTGGATTAGAATAAAGGCCCCGTGGCTGGCCTGTGTCCCAAGGCTGGGTGACCAGTGTGGTTTGTTTGTATGGGGTAACTAGTGGGTGTCAAGAAAATAATTAAAACAAGGAATCAGGCAAAATGAGGGTGCGTTCTTTATCGTTCTCCCAGAGCTGTGTGCAACAAGTTCACCTGAGAAGTCATCTCATTCTCTGGGGACATAAATGTTTAACTTTGATTCTTCTTCTTCTTCTTCTTCTCCTTCTTCTCCTCCTCCTCCTCCTCCTCCTCCTCCTCCTTCTTCTTCTTAAATAAATTCAGCCCTAGCTGCTGCATATTCCCTAGTAGAAAACTGAGAAAATGCATATATATATATATATATATATATATTTTTTTTTTTTTTTTGGTCAGTAGAGGGACACATGATTTCTGTTCATTAGAAGAGATAACCCCAAAGATTGTGGATTTAGTACTTGCTTTCCGGTACACGAATCCATTTATATCTAACTTAGCAATCTTACTTGATAACTTTTTCCCCCTGAAAAATAAAATAACCAGTTTTGCCCTTCTTTATAGTTGAGTTGGAAAAAAAAAATCTGACATAAGCTCATTACGTATTTTGGAAGAATTGTCTTTTTTTTTAAAGCAATTTGAAAATTATACTATGACATGGGGAAGTTCCCCCAATGAAAACAATGTTTCTGAGGTTGAAGAGAAATCTGGAAAATCCCAAGTTTGATTTCCTCTTCCCACATCCTTGTGACCCTGCCAGAACACACCGCTCCAATAGAGGAGCCAATGTGCCTTCACAATTTATTTGAGACCACAGTGGATGCTGAATAATAGCAGGGGTTTGGGGGCCAGGTGGACTTGGGGTCTCATCTGGATCCTCCCATTTCCTGACTGGGGGACCTTGGAAGTCCCTCCCCCTCTGGGCATTATTTTCCTTACCTGCAGAAGGGGAGAGAACAAAAATAGCAAGTGCTCTGAACGGTTTTACGTTTAGTTCTTGTGGCTCCTTCAAGCTTCTGAGTAACACGTTGGCCATCAACTCACGATTCATTCATTTTAGACGATATCTATTTGCAAAGAAAAATGGTGGTTAGCCTCATATACAAATTTCTCCCCTTTCTCCAAATACTTTGAGTTCCTCTACCTGTGGCTCCAGGAGAATCATGCATATCAAACCGGGGACTTGGGAAAAAGAGAGACTAGTATCTCATCACCAGATTGGATGCGCTCAGTACCAGTCTCAGAAAGGGAGTTGGGTGGGGAACAGGGTGGGTAGGCAACAGGGCAGCCTTTTTGGAATGGTGAGGCTCTGTGTGCAGACTGGTTCCAGTGATGGAGAGCTGAGTTCCAGCCATTGTGCGCCTGTCCCCAGGCAAACTGCCCCTAGCCAGGTCTGCAAGATGCTTGTGAAGACATAGCCCTACCCATAGCTGTCTGGCCTTGGGGTCCAGCTGGGGCTGAAAGTCACCCACACTCCACTCATCAGACTCACACGTTGGCCCAGAACTCTGTCTACCCAAAGGGAAGAGGATCTTTTTTTAATTGTACGGGTCAACTTGGGTACCAACAGCATGGGTCTGTGAGTGGCTGACAGCAGGAGCCAACACTGCATAGGAAATCCTGCCCCAGAGTTAGATATGCCACATCAGGGAAGGAAGTGGCGGTGGGAGGGCACCCTAAGACCCTCCACTAGCCAATGCATGTTCCCTGCTGAGAGTGAACAAGTAGGTCCCTGCCACACAGAGAGCCCAGCCATGGGTGCTGGCTGGAAAAACTGTAACAACCAATCAGAAAGATTTGCAAGGTCACCCAGCAAAATGAAGTGACAGGTTGATTTTTATTTTCTCTCTCTCTCTCTCTTCCTGCTCTGGTCATGGGTCTCTAAGGGAAATGGGATTTGCTATCGTTTGGAAGCACAGAAATCTCCTCCCTTCCCGAGGACAGCCAGTAAAGCAGAGATAAAGGAGGAGCATTCTGGATTGGAGGGGTCTGCTGAGGCTTGCTCCCCAATGCCGCAGATGAACGGCAACATCCAGAAACTTCTCAGCCGAAGAGGTATCCCTGCAAGGAAGGGGCTCATCTGTGGCTACTTCCTGTGGGCTTGGGTGGGACAGCCATCTCCTGAGCAAATCTTCCCTCCTTCCTGGAATTGGTAAGCCAGAGAGGTAGTGTTATGGATCCTGAGGGTTTGCTTCTAAGGGAGCTATAGGAGGAGTGGACAGGCCATGAGAACCAACCCCAGAGAGATCCAAGGGCCAGGCCCTGAGCCTTTCTTTCTTTCTTTCTTTCTTTCTTTCTTTCTTTCTTTCTTTCTTTCTTTCTTTCTTTCTTTCTTTCTTTCTTTCCTTCTTTCTTTCTTCTTTCTTTCTTTCTTTCTTTCTTTCTTTCTTTCTTTCTTTCTTTCTTTTTCTTTCTTTCACTGATTCTGACACACACTGATGTCAGGCACTGTTCTCAGGAAGCACTCTACAAACATTGCTTCATCTCCACGACTTCCTCTGGAGATAGATCTTATTATTATCCCCATTTTGCAGAGAAGTGTGCAGTCAATCAGAGCCAGGATTCAAACCTCACTCTCTGCTGTTTTTTATTACCTAATGCCGGCCTAAACAGGCTGCACTGATCTCATAATGGTCTTGTCTACTTCTGGTTTTTCTGCTCCACTAGCAAGAGGACGGAGGCTCAGAGGGTAGCTCATACAAGATCATGCTTCTAGGTGACAGGGACGTGAGCCTCAGCCTCACTCGCCCTAACCATCACACTATACTGCCTTGATTTAAAAGCCCAGGCCTAATGGGGTGGCTTTCCTTCTGCCTGTCTGCTCTGATGTCAAGGAGAGTATGGTATCAATCACTAGCTCTGAGCCATTCAATGACTAGAAACAAAAAAAAAAAGTACTCCAACAGTTGCCACAAGCAAGGTCAAGGTCAAAGAGAAAAAATAGTGAAGCCAATAAGACTTTTGGCCTCTGTAGCACTCGGCTGTGAAGAAGCACTATCTCTGGAGGTTCAATGCAAATTTTTATTTTAAAAGGTGACGTGTCAATCATTTGGAAATGAGAAGCACAGTCTGATGGGGGGCGGGGGGGGGAGTGCACCTGAACAGACCACTGGAGGGCCTCGGGGCCATATGTGTGCAAACTTGGACATGCCATTAGGTTTGTGGCTGTCCCCCTCCCTGAGGATTAATCTTGGCACAGTATTTATTTGACCTCTTTGAGCTTTCGACTCTGGGTCAAGCAGAAGTCAAGGATTCCATCCCCAGTCCACCTCCTGGTTTTGGGTTTGGACACCTCTATTCCACAGGCAAAATCCATCTGCAGCCCAATCCCCAGTGCATCCCTCAGAGGCCAAAATCATCTCTGAAGAGCACCAGTCAGTGCACCCATGTACCACCAGGCCTGATTCTTGCTGACCTTGGGCTTGAGTGGACCAGAAATGGCCAGATGGATGAAATTTGGGGTGGACAGGTCCTAACACCATCAAATATTTTGTTTCCATCCCTAAACTCTATTCGCTACCTTTCTCTGAATCACCAGCCTAACGCCAGAGCCTGGGGTGTATAGTAGATGCTCAATAAATATACATTACTTTGTTGCTGGAGGGAGGATAACTCAATTACCTTGCGCTTCTCCTGGTATAAGCACACTAATCCCCAACGATTGCTGTTCTGCTCCTGAGTGCTTACAAACCACCCTTTTAATAACATATCCTATTATGCCGGTCATGATTTTTTTTTTTTATAATTCAGCAGCCTGTAGTTTATGGAAATCTGGCTTTCCAGTCTTGAAAAAAAAATCTCCATGCTATTTGTCATCTGTTATTTTCCATTTTGTCCTTGAAGATTGTCCAGAATAGTTCAACCATCGCATCTTAAAATTCCTCCAATACCTTGGGTGCAAACTTGTTGTATGGACATATTGTGTATACACCCAGCAGACTGCTTCTATTCCTTGTGCCTAAGAGTCTCTCTATATATATTTAGTTACCTGGACGTTTAGGAAATAGAATTTCCACTACTCTATATTCTGTAGCATATGCTGTTTGGTATCATGCATTGCTGCTCTGGAATCCGATAATACCTACCTGTTAAATGAGAGTGATTCAAAAACTTACGGGTAACGACTAGGGGGGCATCTTCTCTCATCTAATCCATTACAAAATTCTACTGTCGCCCGTGGAAATTGGTTTTGGCAGAGGGCAGTTAATAGAGATGCATATTTACAACAAATCATTTTGACCCTTTGCAAATCCCGGGGCCGCAGAACCAATTAGCTGTTTCTCCGCTGAAGATGCCTTAAAATCTGCATCACCCCGTGAGTTCTGATTCTTCAAAATATTGCTTTTCACCAAAGATGAATCTGGCGTGGGATCAAAATGTTCTAGGTGTTTAGAGAAAAATAAAAAAGATCAAATCAAGAGGCAGTGATGTTAATCGGAGTCAAAGGGTCTACCGTGCAGCGTAATAATTGCTCCTCGTGCCTTTGCACTCTGCCGTGGGGGGAGGATTCAGCTCCTGAGCAGTGAGGAGATGGCAGGGGTTGGGATGGAAGGAATAATAAGGTCTGGACCAAGGAAATCAGGGCGAGGCCAGCTCTGGAGGACTCTTTGCCAGCGAGAGTCCCTGGGGCTTAGCTGCAGGGACCTCTCATCGCCTTAAGAAGTAAGGAATCATTTCCCAGCACAAGGGACTCCTTCCAAATTACCCTGACACGGGGCGCTGGGGTGAAGTGGACACCGAAGTTTGAGCTTCCTTGAGAAGGGGACACTTCATTTACAATGTGAAAGAGGCGAGAACCAAGTCCAGTGGTTGCTGGGGGAAGGGCATTGAGGCAGAAGGAACAGCAACTGCAAAGACCTGAGGTCTCAAGGCAGCTGTGTGGCAGAGGAGGAGGGAAGTGGATCAGTCGAGGTCCTGGGGGAGCCAGGCCACCCCGGGCCTTGAAAGGAGCTCTAGGGACTTTGACTTTGACTCTGAGCAAACTGGAAGCCTCTGGGGAATTTTGGACTCCTGTTCTTGAGTTTGCCAGGTCTGAGTCTTCTCCACGGTGTCACCTGCTGTGGTTCCTCCTGTGACTGTCCCTTCTTCCCTCAGGCAAGAACTTCAGCTGTCTCTTTAAAACCTTTGCCCTGCTCTGTCCTCAGCCTCCTGGTGACAGGCGCCATGAAACAGCATCTCAGCCTTGTCCTCCTTCTTCCCCTAAAGAGGAATCCGTGGTCCCTTATGATTCTCAGTGTTTTAATTCTCCCTGGGGCGGGGAGGGGGGCGGTTTAAATAAAAAGTGACATCCATGTAGAAACTTCTGGCACTGATGGGACCTTGCAAAGATCTTGCAGTCATCCTTCCTGCTGGGCAAAGCCCCTTCCCAGCTCACAGATCTTCTCCCACCCCTGCAGCTCAAGCTAGCACGTCTTCCCTGCAGGCCCCCCATCCAGCCTGGAGAGCCCATCAGACACGCTAAACGAAGGGCTTGCAATTGGTGGGTACTCTGGCGGGGGTTCCCTGCCCTCTGGGTACCTCTCCAGCAGCCACTGTGTGCTGGACACAATGCCAGGTCCTGAGGACTTGGATGAGGACAGGGGAGACAGAGTAGGTAAGCTAACAACCATGAAGGGGAGGTGCAGGCAAAGATGGCGCACCCAGGTGAAGCTCCCGCAGCATCGAGTAGGAGGCCCTGGCTTAGTCAATGTTGGGGTTGTCGTGGAAACGCTCCCTTAGGGCTTCTGCCTCCCCAAAGTGCCTGGTCCTCCGATGGTGCTCGAAGCACTTTTGCAGAACACACAGAGGCTTTTGGAGAACACACCACTGAGGACTGTCCTCTTCTGGTCCTGGGAGTTGGAATCCAAGGGAATTCAGACCTCCTGGCCTCTTCCCCTTAGGCAAAGGGGACAGAGATCCTTGAGGACCCTTTGAGTGATCACACATTTATTATTGAAAAAAAATTGACCCTGGCTATTCAATTATAATGGTGTTCTTTTGAGTGGTATTTTTTGCATGGTATTTTTCCTGGTGTATTTTCTTAATCAAAATACTTTTAAAATGTATAAATGAGAGGCTGGGGCACAGATAGAGAGCTTGCCTAGCACTAGGTTCGATCCTCATCACATAAAAATAAATAAAATAAAGGTATTGTGTCCATCTATAACTAAAAATAAGAAATATAAAAGTAATGCAAAAGCACATTTTTATTTTTATTTTTTATTTAAAAACATTTTAAAGCCCACGTCCTTTTATTTATTTATTTTTGGTACTGGGAATTGAACCCAGAGGTGCTTAACCACTGAGCCATATTCCCAGCCCCTTTTTTAAATTTTTTATTTCAAAACAGGGTCTCACTGAATTGCTTAGAGCCTCGCTAAGTTGCTGAGGCTGGCTTTGAACTCACAATCCTCCTGCCTCAGTTTCCCAAGCCACTGGGATTACAGACATACACCACCAACCTGCAGCCAAAAACACATTTTTTTTTAAATATAACACAAAATCTATCTAAGTTTATCTTTGTACCCTTACTATAATCTCATCCACTCCTCCTTTCCCAAAATGATTGCCATTTCTGGTTTGGTGAATAGCTAATAAATATCATTTCCTTATTTTTCCACTCTACCAAATCAAAGGGATGAGAGAGGGTATGATTTTCCTCTTTGAGTTCAAATTCTTCAGAATCTACTCAAAAGCTTTCTAAAATCTATCTTATTATGTATAAAGGCACTTAATCATTCACACTATTTTAAAAATCAAATCAGAGAGAAGGGATTTTAATGACAGTCACCCACCTCCTCTTCCCCAGTGCAAGTTATTCTTTTAACCATTTCTGATTTGGTTCTGCTGGTGTTCACCCACATCCCTAAATAATATGTTTGTCTATTTCTTGATTTATCATCTATTGACTTCCTGCCATGATACGGGAGGACTGAGCTAACTTACTCCACCCTCTGTATCGATTAACTTTCTAATTTTTAAAAATAACATAAATCTTCATTTCTTTTCCCACTCACCTTGGATAGAATGTCTTAGCCTCCTGCTTCCTGGGAGGAGGATGGGCACATCCTCCATCGGCCTCTACCTGTGTCTGTTGGTTATATCTGTTCCTCATTGTTAAGATTCATCTGGGTGCGTTCTGTTCTGCGGCTGCACCAATGCCTTCCCTGCTTGGGCTGTGGACAGACTCTGAAGTTGGACAGCCAATGGCCATGATGATGATCATGCAGATCACATTCGACTCCAAGCGAAGGGGTTTTCTGTCATTTCCCCTTTCTGGCTTAGATGTCACCATCTCTGAGTCACTGGAAGGAAAATATCCAAATGGTGTTCACCAGTTGCTCAAAATTATGTCTTGTGTGTGTTTACATCACAGTTGGGCAGTTTAGTACAATTTTCATTTTTTTCCTGGAGTTTCTAAAGGACCCAAGGAGGTTTTTAACATGTTCTTTTAGAGCAGAATTAGGTTTTTCAAAAAATACAAGCCCTGTGTGTGGGGGGGGAGATCTTTCTGGAAGAATTACTCCTCTCTCCCCACCTCTTTTTCCTACTTCTTCAGTAGAGTCTGAGGTTGAGAATTCAAACTCTCCCACCATGAGCTCAAGCAAGCTCGAAAATCAAGTCAACCACATAGGACCGTCTGACTTCCGGTGTGTCACTTAAGCTGAGTTGGTTTCTTCATCTAGATTATCATTGCACCCACTCATAAGGTTGCTATGGGTACTTAATATTTGGATGGCACTTAGAAGAGTGCTTGTCACACATAAGTACCAAGGTGGTGGTGGTGTGCTTATCCCATTTTCCCGGAATAAACAGATTGCACGAATCTCCTCATCTGCCCTGTTCTGTCAACAGCAGGAAATCATCTGGGCCATGGTTGCTGTATCCCCTAGAATCTTCTCCAGCCTCAGAGAAGACTGAGGCAAAGCCAAAGATACAGTTGATGGAGACCCCTCCCAGGGAACCAGGCTCACAGTCTTTAGGGACCAAGTCTTGGGCCTGATTCTTTTCAAAGTCGTTGACAGGGTCATCAAAACGTTACGAAATCTACGTCCCTAACATTCTCCTAGCTTCTCAGTGTCCCTATTCTCGTAGCTTCTCAGTGACAGCAGCAGGATTCAAACTCGGGTCTTGCAAATCTGAAAGCCAAAGTCCTTAATTCCGATGCTACAACCCAGCCTTCTCAAGGGTGGACCACTACCAGAGCCAGGGGGCGGGGACGCAGGCTTCCCAAGATCTTTCCAGAAAGTCCACAGCATCAAAACTATTTCAGAGTAATCATAACCTCCTGTTTGCCTTTCTCATTGTGTTGACATTTGCACTAATGATGCAAAAGCAGACATGGGTACACCTGCTGGAGCCTGATCACAAACCATGACAGTGACTCAGTCGGCATTGTGTGAATTACCACCACTCCTAGGCAGAGAAAACATTAGTGTCACTTTAAGATATTCCTGGCGGAACAGCAAGAAAAAAAGGAAAGAAAAAGTGTTCATTTTATTAAATCTCAAGGCTTGAGCAGTCTGTTTTAATAGTGTGGGTAACACAGTGGGAAGCATCTTCAAGGCACCTCAAATGCAAAGCCAAGTGCACTGGTGGTCTCTGGCAAAGACCCTTGAGGGACTGAGTCATGAGCTGAACTCGCTGCTTTCCCCCCCACCACCACTACACCATGAAACGTCATATTTACTTGAAAGAATGACTGACAGGCAAATTATGGTTATTCAGACTTGGGTATTTGGCAGATTTTTTTTTTTCAAAAAATGAGCTAAGTAAGCCTGTCACTTCAAAGAAAGCAACTAACAGTACTTGTTGCCAAGGATAAAATTCAAGGTTTCAAGTGAAAATTCCAATTTGGGAAAACTTGTATCTGGCCCCATGAACCAAAGTGATGTTCCTTTTTTTTTTTTTTTAATATCGTGTACTGAAATGTGGCAAATTTAGAAGACCTGTGTAAGTTAGTGAATAAATATTTCCCAGATAACCAATGCATATGCCCGGTAAAAGATCCATTCAAGGTGCAAGATTAGAACAATGGCTTTTAATAGGCCAGAACGTGAAAAGCTAATTAATATGGTTTCAGATTCTACATTGCAACCAGCTTTTAAGAATCTACACTTATTGAGATTTGGCGTAATAAAAAAGAACAACGTCCACAAATATTTTCGCAGGGTATTCAAATATTCCTCTCTTTGCCATCCACATATTGGTGCAAGATTAGATTTTCTTCATTTACTTCGGCCCAAACAACCTTTGGCCAAGGATCAAATGCAGAGCCAATGAGAATCGGACTTCTATGAAGCCAGACATTGAAGAGGGTTGCAAAGAATCTAAAAACAAATGCCACTCTTCTCATTCAATATTTTTTTTTCTGGAGAGTATATTATTTTTTTTCATGAAATGTGTTATTGATGGTAATGTGCAACTGGGGTTGCTCATCATTTGGAAATGAATTAAAAATTTAAATGTTTTTTTTTATTTTTTTTTTGCTTCTTTCTAATTCAAGAAATACCAAATAGATACAAGTCACAAAAACAAAAAGCTCAATCATTAATCGTGAAGCCAGACCGAGAGCAAAAATTTGAGAGCTGTATTTTAATTCTGATGACAAATTTCAGATGGTCCAGGAGAGACACTGAAAGAGTCATTTTCTAACCTTGTCACATTGGCTTCTGGGCTTGCCTTTCCTTCTCCGGTGGGAGATGAAACACGGTCCCTTGGTGAGAACTGCCATCTCTGTTTCTGAATTCTTTTTTAGTTGCAGCTAAGCAAAGCCATTGTTCCTCCATTGCAAGAGGCAATGGGGGACTTCAGCAGCCCCCGGAAGAGGTGTCTTTGATTAAAATGCAGCCCTGCTGGTGTAAAGTCTGATGGAGGCGTAGCATCTTGTGTCTTTGTTCACAGTGACAAAGCCAAGCCACAACTCCACGGAGTCGGGATCTAAGTGCAGGAAAACCATGCTGTAGCTCCTCAGGCGTTTGGTGACTTAAATTTATGTACTGTCCACTTTCTACCCTATAAGCACAGAGACTGCGGAGAGGATGCAGAGTTTATGGGATGGAAGGGACTGTTGGGAAGTCTCTGAACACACACTCCCCTTGGCCCATCTGCTACTAGGTTCTAGAAAACAAAGAGAAATCAGAAGAAAAAAAATTAGGCTGGGGTCTGCAGCCTGGTACATCTCTTCTGTTTCTTTGTTGCTCGCCCAGCCCCACATCTGTTCCCCTTTTCTCCTTCTGCAATAGAGTTCTGGTTTTCTTTGGGGGTCTCTACGTCACCCTGTTCACAATCCGTGTGGTTCACATGGAACGGACCCAAGCCCAGCTCTCAGGATGAGTATGTGACCTAGGAATGACCTTGAAGATTATCATAAGGCACCTGGAGTTTACACCAGGCCACTGATTCTCAACAGGGACATTTGGCCATCCTTGTAGACATTTTTTGGTTGTCACCATTTGGAGGGGAGCGATACTAGATCCCGTGGGTGAGGCCGGGGAGGCTGCCAAACACCTAGCAATGCACAGGGCACCCCGCCCCCCTCCCCCCAGCAAAGGACTATCAAGTCCCAAATGTTGAGAGCATCAAGGCCGAGAACCTGCTGCAAGGGGAAGGGGGAGCCATGGGAGGGTTGTAAGCACAGGGGCCATGTGACCTGAGTCAGAGTTTTTACAGTGAAGTGGCTATTCACAGACTGTGGCTACTGCAATCGCCCTGGTAAGAGAGGACTTGAGAAACGGGAAGCGCATGAGATCTGGAAATAGACATTGGGAAACTGGCCGAAGTAAAGAGCAGAGGCTTAGGTGGGAATGAGAACCTCCGGTGAGCTATGACACATAGGTCCAGACACAGAGCCCTTGGGAGCTTCCGCATGTCACAGTAAAGTCATAATCGCCACATCTAACATTGCAAGTGCCACCTGCTACGCTACATAATTTACATGATCACATAAGCAACTCTTATTGTCCCCATCTGGCAGAGAAGAAAACGTACACACAGAGAGTTTAAGAATCAGACCCAAGGCCACACAGGTGCTATTACCTGAGACAGAATTTGAACTCAAAGGGTATGAGGCCATGGCTTCCCTCCATAACCACCAGGCTACCTCCCCAGACGGAGAAGAAAGAAGCTTCCAGAAGAAAAAAATCACAACTCTCAGAAGAGCTGACGGATGCATGACAGTTAGGGAGACCTAAGCAAGGTTTCATCTGGAGGCTCCTTCTGGCTGGACGGTGGAGAGCAGAGTGGGGAAGGGAAGAGGAATATTTGAAGATGGATTATGAGGACTTAGTGCAACAATGCAGTAACAATGGATTTCCATATTAAGGAAGGGGCAGAAGTGATAGAGGCTCCGGCCAGCACTTTGGCAGATACTCAGAAGCAAGAATCGGACAGAATTTCCTGATGATTCTATGTAAAGGGCGAGGGAGAAGGAGGTCAAAGACTCTTCCAGCCTTCCGATCCCCTTCGGTGACAGCAAGCTCAGTCATGGAGAGGTGGCGAGTTAGCTTTTGAACACGTCGGAGTTTGCAGTCACCTGTGTGACATTCAAACGGGGCTGTTGAGAGGGCCACTGGATCGTCTGCTGTGGCGCTCCTGGGGACATCTTGTGTAATTATTTCTACGCTTTCTGATCACAACACACTCAAACATGCACATCCCAACCCCCGCTAATTGTAATGGAGACAACAGGATGAAAAGGCCATTAGAGGAGATTCCGTGTGACAGATGAACTGATGTTAAAAGTCCGCGTGTGACAGCAGGAGGTCACCGCGGTCTAATTGGGCATGGATAAGGTTTACTGGGTCACGGGAAGCAAGTTGTGCGTAACCATTCTGTCAGCCCCTTGCCTGCTATTTCTGACTTATCTTCTGGTTTTGAGTGAGCATTAAGGAACCCTTTCATAAATGGTGACCTTTCGAAATTTGAAATGATGGTTTCTGGCTAATTTCCATAGCAGCCCTGGGGCTGCTGTTTGAAGGTCATGGGCTGGAAGCTCTTGACTTGTCTGCACCCTGTGCTCTCAACCATAATTTGGAAAAGGGCAGTGTTATTTTCATCCTTAAAATGCCTATCATTCCGATGAAGGAGCATCTTCATGGTTGTGTGGTCAAACATGGTTTGAGGATGAAAAATGTAATAAGCTTATTTAAAAAATAAAATAAAAAAAAGGCCAGACCCAATCTCTTGTGCAGAATTCAGGAGCCTTTTGCCTGAAGTCGTAATAATACAATAATACTGTCCATGTTACCTGGAAATCTCTGAGTGGCACCAAATTCTGTTTTAAGACTGGAGATACAGAGAAAGGAGAGAACCTGATTGGTTCACATAACCGGAGAGTGGAGACAGGGTTGGATGCATGGGGTTGAATCTATTGTTTCCTTTGCTTTCTGCACCGACTCAATTTTGAAGCAATGAATGGGAGACTCAGGGATCCACCAGGATGCTCTCTTCCAGGCCAGAATCCAGCATGAGTAGGCGTTTCCTGCCCAGCAAGCAATTCATTGGCTGGGGTTAGGTCACGTGCCCACGACTGAACCAATCACTGCAGGCAAGGGGTCTCAAAGAGCAGATTGGCTGAAGCTCAGTCAGGGGTTCCAATCTAGGAGCAGGAGAGCCAGAGCCCCCCAGAGACAGGTGTGCTAATAAACAGCAGCTGTGATTGGTGGGCTGCTACCTGTCCAGAATTGTTCTAAGCAATGTGCAATATATTTTTTCTCATATGTTCCTTATAATGACCATTTGGGGTAGGCACTATTTTATCACTTTTTTAATCATGAGGGGGAAATATAGTGATATTAAGTAAATTGTCCCAGGAGCCACCGCTGGTAAAGGACACAACCACAAAGAGATGAAGTCCCCTTCCCAGAGACCCACAGGAGATTCCAATAGTGGAATCCCGATGCAATCAGGCAGCCTGAGAGCCCAGCCACAGCCTTCTGTTACCACCCTGGGTGAGGATGGAGTTTCCAGATGGCCACTCTAACTTAACACTCTGCAGTTACAGAGGCTTTCAAATATGACTTCATTTTTCCCCCTCCCAACAAACTTTATGAATGAGACTGGATGCAAGAGCAGCATCCCCATCCCCCATGAGGAACCTGGGGTTCAGATTCATTGATCAGCTCTAGATCAAACATCAAGGCAGCTGGGCCACAGGAGAGTGGAATCCCATGCAGCAGCGCAACCTAAGAGCTTGATAAATGTTCAGGGCTTATCCCAGGCTTTTCCAGAGGACTTACCTTCATGTGCCACCCTCTTGGTACTTTCTGCACTCCTTATAGGCAGAGGTCAAAAATCCCAAGAACTTGGACACAAAATTACCCTCGAAGACTTAAAACTGTAAACCTATTTATGCATCAATGTGTCCATATGAAATTTCTCTTTTGTCAAATTCACATTCACGCATAATAGATATGCACACATACACACATAAAACAGATTGAATTCTGAATTTTCTAATGTGATTTTTAATCTATACTTTTATTTCTGAGATTCTGTCATACTGGTTTTTGAATTAATGTAGCTTTGCAAGACCCTGAATACTACATGGGCTTCCTTATCGATATCTTAACTCATGATCTGATTTTCCCAGCTGTTCTATCAGCTTGCCGGAAAAAAAAAACTGAGATAGCAATAAAGATTTAAATAAGGATTTATTTGGGCACAATCAAAACATTGATTTCATATTTTAAATGTCTCTTTTATTTGTTAATATTCTATTCTATGTCTTTTAGATAAATTTCAACATTTTTTACGTTCAAGCTGGGGATAGTATTTCTGGGTAGTTTCTATATTTTGGGAAAGTCATGTTACTTTCCAGGATATTTTCCAAGTTATTAATATTACTTCTATAGAAGAAAGCTACTATTGATCTGTGATTATCTATTTGTAAGTTGCTTGAACTTTTCTTTTACTGGTGCCTATTGTAATTAATTTCATTTAGGTTTGTGCTTATACAGTCCTTTTTTTTTTTTTTTTTTTTTTTTGGTACCAGGGATTGAACCCAGGGGCACTTTACCACTGAGCCACATCCCCAGTCCCTTTTTGTATTTTATTTGGAGATAAGGTCTCACTGAGTTGCTTAGGGCCTCAATAAATTGCTGAGGCTGGCTTTGAACTCACAATCCTGCAATCTAAACCTTATCCCAAGGGGAAAAAAATTCGGGGGGGATTGAACTCACAATCCTCCTGTTGTTACAATGCAGTGATCTGCATTGTAGTAACTCCTCTGAAGTGACAATTTCCTGAAGGATTTTACCAAGAAGCAGGGTATTTTCCATTGGTTGAGACAGGTTTTCTATATTACTGGTATTTATCAGGGTTTCCACTAATATTTAGCTAACTAAGAATTTCAATCAGGCAAAGAGGTTTATATATTTGGATATCTATATAAAACTTTTTTGTTTTGTTTTTAGTAGCAGGGATTGAACCTAGGGGCACTCAACCACTGAGCCACATCCCCAGCCCTTTTTATATTTTATTTAGAGAAAGGGTCTCATTAAGTTGCTTAATGCCTCACTTAAGTTGCTGAGGCTGGCTTCAAACTCTCGATCCTCCTGCCTCAGCCTCCTGAGCCACTGGGATTACAGGCATGCATGCACCTGGCTGAAATTATAATTTTTTAACCCTTTTGTCTTATTAATAGGACAAGTTGCATTAAAGCCTTTTTCATCTTAGCAAACTAAGCTTCCATTCTTTGTAATAAATCCTTGGGAGTCATATTTTATTTTTTGTTATAATTTTGAAATAGATTTGCTAAAATATAACGTGGGATGTTTTTATCTATTTCTCAATGAACTTTGTCTACAGGTTTTGCTTCTGCTTGAGTCTATCTTCTCTAGTTTTGAAATTGGAATTGTAGTCACCTGATCAAATGATTTTTCTATACTCTGGAATAGACTAAAATGGCAGGTAAATGTCTGCATAAAACCCTCTGGAAGTGGGGCTTGTTTTTTTTTTTTTTTTTTTTTTTGGTGCTGGGGATTGAACCCAGGGCCTTGTGCATTCGAGGTAAGCACTCAGCCAACTGAACTACATCCCCAGCCCCCTCCTGGGACCCTTTGAAAGTGGTATATTGGTACCTTCCTTCTCATTTGTCAATATCAGGAGTCATTTCTGTTTCCTAGAAAGCCTTCATTTCATAGAAATGTATAAATGTTGGAGTAGAGTGTTCAACAGTGTGATTGTTTACCACTTATTTTCTTCCAAGTCTGCCTTTTTTCTTCTCTGTTTTCTCATTTGGTCTCCAACTGCATTTATAATTGGTATCCTCGCCTCTTCCAAGATTGTGCCACAAAGTTGTCCTTCAGTCTTCAAACTTCAGGCTTCGAGTTTCCATTTTTTCTGGGCTTTCTCGTGTATTTTTGAAGAGGTTGAGAAGAACTGTTGAGAGGCAGCTCGCCAAATGCCATTTTGAGTAATAAATTCTTGCTCCTGGGTTTTTTTTTAAACCCATATTTAAAATTTCATCTTGTTGAGGTTGACAGGTTTTAGTGTGAGGAGGTCCTTTGGGGGATCCTAACCCACATCTTGCAGAGTCACTGGCTGTCTTGGGGAAGGGACATCTGCTGATGGGATTGACTAGATTGTCACCTCTGGTCTCAGAAAGTCGTTGGTGATGTCACTGGACAGGGGAAAGTACCCGGATGCAGTCCTGGGTTCAGGGAGGTGCTGGGCATCCTCAGCACCTAGAGTCGCACCTGTGAACTCCGGTGAGGTTCCCTGAGCGCCCCCAAGAGCCACGCCCCCCAGTGCAGGTGGAGTCCATGTTGTTCACTCCTGTTTCCCACACGCTCCAAGACTGACTCCGGGATCCCCTGGTGCTGGTCTGGCTGAGACCCATGAAGCCAAAAAGATGTGACCCCTGCTCTCAATGGACTTAAGTAGGAGAAAATCCTTTCTTGGTTGTGCGATGTCCTGTATCACAAGGTGACTGCACCATTATTTTCTTATATGTGTGAACATTGATAGTTCTAAGTTCCCTCTTTAAAGATTATAAAAGCATGTATTCTGGATATGTGTTCTTTATTGAATATGCATATTAAAGAACCTTCTCTAACTTAAAAAAAAGATTATAAAAGCAATGTATTTACCAGCAAAATTATCCAAAAATAGGAAAAGAAGTAACAGTACCCCCCTGCCTCACCCTCACCAACTCCAAACTAGCCACTGTTAACAGTTGTATTTCCTCTACACCCCTCTTGACCCTCAAAACACACACACACACACACACACACACACACACACACACAGGAGAGGGCCATTCTTTGCCTTTAGAAATTGAATCATGTGTTAGACATTACTCTGCCACTTACTCTCCCCCTGATACCTTCCAGCTATCCTTCCAGGTCAACAGATACTAACTACAGAGCTAACTCAGTCTTTTTCATGGCAGCATAATATTCCACTGGTCAGAATCCCCCCATTTATTCAACCATAAAGTGGACTTTTCACTTTATTTCCAGTTATTGCTGTTGTTATCCTTCTTATTCCCATATCCTTGTGTACTAGTGCTTTTGTTTTTCTGCCTAGGCTTCCAAAAATGAGACTTCTGGATCAACTAGGGCGTAGTCTAGTAGATATTGTCAGATTATGATTTTAAAAGATTGCAGCAAGGGGGCTTTGTTATCAGACCAATGTCTTTATTAGTAAAATAAAGAACCCCACACTTGGAAAGGAGATACCCCAGAAGGGGACGGAAGCACAAATGTGAGCCCTGAGTTTCGGTCTGACCTTGGCCTTGAGCAATGGCAAAACCAAGTCTGGCCTCCTGTTTTGTGGTGGACCTTGTTCTGGGAACGATAAAGGCAGCATTGCCATTTATTGAGTGTTTTCTGTGTGACACGGCAGTGCCTCAAGCCCTCAGCTTCCATCTCACTCTCATTTCTGTGTATTTTTATTTTCTAATTTTTATTGTTTTGGTACTGAGGATTGAACCCAGGAGTGGTTAACCACTGAGCCCCATCCCCAGCCCTTTTATATTTTATTTAGACACAGGCTCTCGCTAAGTTGCTCAGGCCCTCGCTAAGTTGCTGAGGCTGGCTTTGAACTCGAGATCCTCCAGCCTCAGCCTCCCGAGCTGCTGGTATGACAGTGCACCGCTCTGCCCCGCCAGCCTCGTGTTCTGACCACCACGGGGGTTTCTTCCAATGATGCAGCTGAGTCCCATCTGCCATGAACCCAGACACTCCCCTTGAGCAGGGTCAAGGCCGATCCTTGCTTCCTGTCGTGAAGGAGGAACACTCCTGTGTAAGGTCCCTGCAATGAGTCTGACCTGCAGGATGTGGGCCCTTCTTGGGGACCTCTCCTCACTCTCTCTTGACAGGACACAGTCCTAGCTGGAGTGCAGACTCTGGGATCAGTTGGGAACCCACCTGTGTCCTTCAGCAGTTGTCCTGAGACTCTAAGCCTCCTGCTCTCTTGGCCCATGGCTGCCCGACTCAGTCTCCTGTCTTCTCCCAGAGCACCGTCCCCTGGGGGGACAAGCCATGTCCCTGCCCCTTGGCTTACAGGTCCTGAGGCAGCACAACACTGGTGGGTGTGGCTTCGTGATCATTAAATTCAACAGTGTTTTAAAGTAATGTCGAGGGCTCACGAGGAGAGAGGGACCGTGAATCCCCATCTATCAAGGGCTCACGGTGGGACAGGTGCTGTCTTGGAACCTAATGAGCATTCACTCTGTGGAGCAGGAATGATTATTTCTATATGGTAGTTTTCTATGTAGTATTATTTTATAGTCATTTCTATGAGCCATAGACATCCCCATTGAATGAAGAAGAAAAATGAAATTCAGCAGAATCAGGGTGACTTTGCAAGAATCGCCTTGGTGGTGGTGATGGTGGCTGTGAGTGCATCTTGAGCCTTTTCAGTGAGCAGTCATTCATCTCAGGATCTGTCTGCACTGTCTCTTTTTAGTGCTCGCAGCCTCGAGTCATCCAACCAGTAAAGCCTACTATTATTATCCCCGTTCACAGATGGAAAAACTGAGGCCAAGGTTCAGTGACTTGCCAAAGGCACTTGGTGATGGTTGTTTCTCGGGTTGTTCTGATTCCTTAGAAGGGCCTCTTCCGCTTGCTTTGGAAGGGAAATCTTGTGTGGCAGTGATTCAAATCTAAACATGGAGCTTCCTGGGCCACTCTGAGATGCAGTGTCATGCCACCACCCAGGAGGCCTGGGGACAGGAAGCCAGCTCCCATGTCCCTCCATCTTCTGGACCCTGTGGGCAACATGATTCTGCATCCTGTCTCGTGGCTCCACAGACAGTCTGTGCTTGGCACGGCCCGCTGTCCCCATGGAACATCTGTGCTCACTACTTCTGTGAGTGATTCTATTTTCCACACATCCCCAGCTCGTTAGAAAGCAAGGCTCCTATTTGTTGGTGGATGTTTGCAATCTGAAGCCGAAACAGACAAGAAAATGATTGAGCTGATTCACGCTGGAGGGGAGTCACACACACACACACACACACACACACACACACACACACACACAATTAGTGAGGACCAATCTCTGGCATCTGATCCAAGGCCCGAGGTGACTTTGTCCACCCAGAGGCCATTTGGCTCTTGGTGATGCCTGCCCAGCGGGGAGATGGTCATGCAGCGATGGTGGTCTTCCTCGACCAGGGCTGCAGCCCAGCGTCCTTTGGACCAGGCAACCAGGCGAAGTGTCAATGTCCTAAGACACCCTCCGTCAACCAATGTAACGTGAAAGCTGAACCAAGCAGCACCCCGCAGCCCAGCCAACCCGGGGCCCTGCAGAACGGTCCCTCTGCCCCTTTTACAAATGCACAGAACTTCCTCAACATTCCTCTCAGATTTTCCACTTTTGGTCTTTGGCCAAATGCAATCTTTAAAAATACACATTTGGCAAGAATCTGGGAAAAAAATCCCTTCAGATTGTTATGTGATGGTGGGGAAAGACACGCTTTTTTTTTTTTTAACTCTAAAAAAAGCACCTTAGCATTTTGTAGGCTTTTATAATTCTCAAACAGCTGAAATGCTAAAACTTTCAAGTTGGCAGGATTGAAACTGAGAGCTGCAAAGCCCGTTCCCTTTGACAGGAGTGGGTTCCTGGTCTTGCAGACGGCTTTGATGGACCCACGTCCTGAGCCTTCAACACGATGGGTGGCCACCCACGGCAGGGAGCCCTTCACACCTGGGTCTCGGTCTCCCTTCTAGCTGCAGGTACAGACCACTCCAGGAGCCACTCTGGGGCTAATCTACAAAGGCTACCCCACTGCCCTCCTAGCTCCTAGTGGTGTAGCCTAGTGGTTAGGGATTCGGGCTGTGAAACCAGACCACCCGGGTTGGCAGACTGCCTGGTTCCATTGCTATGAATGACATGACCTCACTCCAGCTCCTCTGGTCCTCTGTGCCTCAGTTTACTTATATGTATAATGGGAATCATCCTGATCTGATGGGATTGCCATGGGGCCCAAACAAGTTCATTTTTATAAAGGGCCTTAGACCAATACTAAGAATCCAGAGGTCATTCCATAATATTGGCTATTGCTTATTAACACAGACAGATGTGGGCCAGGAGCGAGAGACTGGGGACACTCCCGCCTGGAAAGATAGAAAGGCTCGGGATATGGCTGGCAGGGATGAGATTAGCCCAAAGTCCATCAATAATGAAGACCTACTATGTGTCAGAGACTCTCCTGGGATTCAGAATTAACAGTTCGTATATTGGTGAGCTATGCCCATCTGGTTTCCAGAAAGGACTGAAGGAGATTCCTAGCCATACAACATACGTCAGGGTGATTTTAAATTAGACAAAAAAAAAAAAATGGGAATATAGAAAAAAAAAAAACAAGAATGACTCTAAACATGTGTATGGTGATGATTTAGGGTAGTTCATGAGGTTGCCTGCGAACCAAGCTTCCCTGAAGCCCCTTGAAACCAGCATGAGCCATTAGTCAGGCCGGGTCCAGGGCTCGTCCCTGGGTGAATAACTCATATCTCAGAGTTTTGAGTTTCTTCACCAGCAGTGAGAATAATAATTGTACTCCTGGGTCATTTTGAGGGTAAGACAAAATAACATAAGATTGTTTAACACCGCTCAGCCACGCAGCAAGTAATCAATAAGTAGTAGTTCAATAAAATTGACCATTTAGAGACACACAACATTCCTTGGTACCAAGATCAGAGAGGAATGCCCCCCTTCCTAAGAGAGAGAGAGAGATGTCACATAACAAGGCACAGTGACCTCGGTGGTGGCCGATGGCAAAATCCCCAGTGCAATGACAGAGTGCTCAGGACCTTGGCAGAAGCACAAGTACAGTCCCAGCTCTGCCGCTGACCAGCTGGGTGACCTTCAGGATGCTGCTTCACTTTGCTGAGCCTTGTCTTCATCTGCAAGAGCAGAATGGCAGACCTCCCCCCTGGGATGGTTCTGGAAATGAAAGGCGGTTATGATGGATGAAGGGCTTGAACAGGTGGGGGCCGATGACCCCCAGTGGCTGCCACGTTGGTGGTTGTCTTGTAACTGATCAGGGGGGATGCGGAGTGTCAGTCGGAGCACCCCGGAGGCCTGCGCCCTGGCCTACCGCTCAGCCACACCCACCGTGGAGCCACGCACTTCAAGACTGCACTGCAGAGTTCAAGTGCAGCTGGACTGATCTTGCCGACTGAGCACCCATCCTGCACAGCCCTCCCTCGGGCCCCAGGGGGACGGCTCCCAGGACCCTTCACAGACACCAAGCCCACAGATCCTCAGGTCCTTCCTATAAGATGATGTCATACTTCTATGTAACCTAAGGGAATCCTCCCACAGGTGTCAGGTCATCTCAATTACTCCTAAAACAATGTCAACTCCAGGTCAACAGTTGTTCAACGGCCTAGTTAGGGAATAATGCGCCCAGTACAGATGCGATCCTTTTTTCCTGAATATTTCCAATCTGTAGTTAGCTGAATCAGAAACCCAACTGTAGGCTTAAATCATCAAGAGAAAAGTGCAGAGAGAATCCTTTAGGGGAAGAAGATGAGGGACAATGGAAGGACCTGGGCCTGCATGAAAGGCCATTTTAGGATCTTCTTTAGAAAAAAGACAGATGCACGGCATGGAGTTATATGTGAGTTATTGTGGTTAGGATCAGGCTGTCCTGGGTTCAGGGTCTGCTTCCACTACTTACTGGCTGTGTGACCTGCAACAAGTTGCTTAACCTCTCTGTGCCTCCGTTTTCTCATCTGTTTTTTTTTTTTTTAATGACAATAATAATGTACCTGAACTTCATGCTGTTGGAGAAGGATTGCGGGAACTGGTACCTGTGAGATGCATTCAAAGCCAACCCAGGTGTTATTCAAGGAGTCCATGAAGGCGAAGAAGGGCAGACCGTATGGAGGAAAGGGTTCAAGGGGAACCCTTTTGAAGGGCAGCAGAGTGGAGTGAATGCATTTTAGGATGAGCCAGAGGGGAGAGAGAGACTGAGGCAGAGGAGGGCTGGCGATTGAGGAGGTAAAGACATGGGGGCGACAGACAAGATGGGCTCCTGGGCACAGGTGGAGCGGATACCCGGCCGCGGAGGAGGAGGAACACACGCGTTGGGGCTGAGCAAGGTGGCAGCTAAGTTTAGAGCTGGAAGGCAAGGCTCTGAATATGCATGTCCCGTCCCACTGTGCCAACTGCACGGGGGAGTCGGTGGCGCAGGGATTCCGGCAGGCTGCGCTGTCCCCAGGGTCACCGGCTCCCCTGGACTCTCCTCAGTGGCCCAAGAGGGACCCTCCTCGCTTTTGATAAATGAAACTACCTGATGAGCGGCTTTGGATCTGCAGGGGCCTGGATTCCCTTTGGACCCCAAGAAGCTCTGCTCTCCCATCCCAGGCTGAGACCCTCGGAAACCGAAAAGGGTCCTGGTGGGGTTCCTGTCCCCTGTCCTGGAGCTCAGGTCCCGCCCACTCCTGCGGCCACCGACTCCCCCGTCCCCAGCCCCCAGCCCCCTCTGCTCCTCTCCTCCGGCTCCCTCTGTATCTCGCTCCCACAAATCTATATTCAGTTTCTGTCTCCCAAAAAGAAAAAGGCGAGTAGGAGGACAAATTGTTTAAAAGCAACGCAGCTATTTTAACAAAATGCTTTTTTTCCTTTGAGTCAGTCCTAAGAAATTTGAGTAAAATCTAAGCCGGAATGAACTTAAAAAAAAATAAAAAATTAAATGAATTAGGAAAAAGTGTGCCCCCCCACCACCACTCCTCCAGGTAGAATGGGGAACAGGGGAGGGAAGGGCCGGGCCCAGTGGGAAGGAAACCCACCAAGCGCTGGGCGAGAACTGACAGCTGCCAGACGAAATGGGGACCTTGCTTCTGCTGTGACAAGGCTGAGAGTCTGCGGTGCCCAGACCCGAGGCCAGCCACTGAGGCTCCTGGGAACACGTGGAGGATGGCTTGTGGCCATTCAGATCTCAGCCACTGGACCTGGGTCCCTCCCTAAGTCAGGAAGTCCTTGCCCCTGGGATTTAAAGGTCCTGGAGCTGTACTGACCCATGAAAAGGCTTCTCTGTTGGAAGAGCCGGAATCCTAGCTCTGACCTCAGCAGTAACAGTAACCAGAGCATGGCTCACTCCACATTTCCCCCACTCTTGTTCTAGAAAGTTCATCAGGGCGCAAACGAGTGGGAACAGAACCTGTGCTCATGAATAAGGATAGAAAGGACATCACTGTGATTCTCTGAAACTGAGGTTAGGTGCCTCTCTCTCCTAGATCCATGTTGATTTCAGCTTGAGAAAGCTGAGGACCAGAGATGCTAAGCGGTCTGCCCAGCGACATTCAGCAGAGGCTTTTCACTCCCCTGCAGGAAACCCCAGGAGAGAGCCAGAAGGGGAGATTGTCTCTCACAACAGGCCCCCTGCATCTGGCTGGGAGATCCATGCTGGGGAAACCTTAAAAACCCATCCCCTGCTTCTCCTTCCAGTCTCCTCCCTCCAGCCTCATCCTCAGCTGTAGGAAAATATTTCCATAGGAAACGACTCTTATCTTCCTTCTGAGAAAAGGTGCTGCTTTGAAGAAAATGGATTCTTCCCACAGACCTGGTGTCATGCACCTGCTTGTAGGTGGAGGAGCGGGAAGGAAAAAAATCTACGAGCTGTAAAATTGCTTCCTTGGCTTCTCTGCAAACTCATCTTAGGACACTGGATGAAGATTCCAGAAAGTCTCCCCCACTCCAGGCAGCTGGGCCAGCCTCTGCTTGGCTTGGGAATGAGAAATCCCCTGAGTCAGCCCCTGTCAAGGGACAGGACACCATCCCTGCTGGCAGCCCAGCAGCCCGGCCACAGCCTGGGGGTTCCCGCCACTGTTCATTAGCGCTGGCCACAGGCTGCGGGAAAGTCTGTCTGCTCCAACGGGCAGAAGGTCCGGGTTCCGGGGCACTGGAGGAGATAATTGCCTTTTTAACCAGGGGACTCTTGGCAAGGGGGTCAGGTGGCTTGCCCACTTCAGAAACTGCGGGCGGATGATGAGATAAAGCCACGCTGGCCTCAACTGCTGGCCGAACACCCAGATGAAGGGTGGTGCGGGAGCCGCTGTGCCGCTGTAGAGGGAATGGAACGACAAGGGACCTGAGGGGACTCGGGCCTGAAATCTCGCCAGGGAGGAGAGCCCTGTGACAGTTCATCTGGCAAAATTAGGAAAGGGATCCTTGCCCTGAATATTTCATACGACTGTTTTGAGAATTCAGTGGGATGCGAGGTGAAAAAAGGCTTTGAGGATCATGCCCCCACTTCATGCTGCATTCCTTCCTTCCTTCCTTCATTCTATTGGTGAATGGTGGTGCCCCACCCTGGTGGATCGCTGGTGCCAGGCAGCCAGGGTACCTGCCCTGACGTCCATGTGTGCACAGCAGTCTGTGCTGAAGGGCGCCCTCCAGCGGCCAAGCCCTGACCTCCACCTGCCTTTTGGGGGTGAGGAGGTTACCGGGATGGAACTCAGGGGCACTTGACCACTGAGCCCCATCCCCAGCCCTGTTTTGTGTTTTATTTAGAGACAGGGTCTCACTGAGTTGCTTAGGGCCTCGCCTTTGCTGAGGTTGGCTTTGAACTCCCGATCCTTCTGCCTCAGCCTCCAGAGCCACTGGGATGACAGGCAGGTGCCACTGCGCCAAACTGGAGCCCAGATGTGCTCCCTGGAGACCCCTACATGTCACAACTGCCACCAAGATGCTGGCTTTGGAAGGTACCTCCTCCCTGCCCAGTTCCCTAGGGTGCCCGCTGGGACTGGGAACCCCCAGAGATCTCGGCTAGCTATTCCCCGGGCTGATGTTGGCTAGCTCTCAGCCTTCAGAGATGGTGCAATTTCTGCCCGGGCTGCTGTGATTCTTTGAAGTGTGAGTAATAGAAACAACTGGCATCTCTTGAGTGCTTTGTATGCTAGGTGCTATGCCGAGAAATCATACCTCGACTCAGACTGCCATGGGTGTGTCTCCCCTTCCCCACATGCACGTGGGAGAAGAGTGGTCTAGGCTTTCCTTTCATGCACGATTCACATACTAACTCATTAATCCTCAGAACAACTCTAGAGGTATTAGGATTCTCTCCATTTCATAGATGAATAAACTGAGGTGCAGAGAGCTTAACTAACTCTTCAAGGTCACTGTTAGCAAGCGCAAGACCCAGGATTTGAACCGGGGTCATTGCTTTAACTAACAAGCTCTGCGTCCTCTAAGGAGGATAAGGATTCTGCAATTTGATGCATCACATCCAAGTAAGACATAGCTTTAGATCCAGGTGTGAGTCTTCCCGCAGGATGGCCAGGTGGGGTGCCCCCGCATCCACCTGTCCACCAGGGCTGACCCCTCCCCACCACCTGGCTCCAGCTCCTGTCCCCTTCCTGGCACTTCCATTTAGGGGTGTGAAGTCCATCTTCTCGACCTTCCATCTTGGTTTTGCCTGCGGGGGGTCTCAAGGTGGCTTCTTGGTTTCTTCTCCAGGTCTGTCTTCCCGGCCTGCATCTCAAAAGATTCCCTTGCAGAAAACAAAATGAAACCTCTTCCTCAACAGACTCCCAGCTGTGCCAAGAAACTAATCAATTACAGTTGAGATAAGAGCTGTGGGAGCCAGCAGAGGAGACAGAGGCGGGTGTGGTGAGGCGCCTTATCTCTGAAGACACGCCTCAGCCCTTCCTTGCAAAAGAAGGGCCTGGCTTACTGGGGACCTGTGCTCCTCCTCTGGAGATTTCCACCTCTGCTGCTTCCCCACAATGCCTCTCCCCTCCTGCTCTCTCCTCCTTCCGTGAAGATATTCAAGAATTAGTCCTCCTCCTTCTTTCTGGGTGTGCATGACAACTATCGCTGTGTCTGAATAATTAAATTAACTTCCTATTATGCAACCAAGACTCTCAAAAGACCGTCAGAGGGAGGAGAGAAGGGCTTCTGGTGCCTCCTTGAGTCACAGTTCTGAGGAAGTGATCCCTGGGTTGGAGAGAGCGTCCTCATCATTCAGAGTATGCCAGGCAGGTTGGGTCGGCGAATGGTGCTGGAACTGTCCCGCACACGGGGACGGGAGCTAGAGAACAGTGGGGCTGAGGGGCCTCAGTCCTGGCTGCACAGGACCTGGGGACTGCCTGAAAATGTTGCTACCTGCCCCCCTCCTCCAGATCCACTTAAATCAGATTCCTGCGCAACAACTAGTTTTGAAGCAACTCAGGGGATTCTAACTGGGGTGAGAACTGGGGAAGCAGGGCCTCCAAAAACAAAATTAAAACCTCTCTAAGCTTAGAATTGCAAATAAGAGAGGACACATCCATCCACCCATCCACCCATCCACCCACCCATCCACCCATCCATCCACCCACCCATCCACCCACCCACTCACTCACTCAGCAAGTATTTATTGAGAACCTATTATTCACCAGGAACATCAGAGTCTCCCCCAGACTCAATACCCAGGGCAAACACAGAAACCTCTTTGGCTAGAATTTAGACATGGAACCCAACATGCTAGAACTTGGGAGATTGAGACCTCCTAAGAGTCATCTAAGGAAGGAAGAAGCACCCAGTAATGGTAGTTGGTGGGTTTTTGGTAGACTTCTATAAGGTTCTAGAATCTTTCCATTGTAAGTTACCTTTCTTTTTCACTACAGAAGCAATGGATTCTCTTTGTTGTTGTTGTTGTTCTAATTAGTTCTACATGACAGTAGAATGCATTTTGACACATCATACATAAATGGAATGTGAAGCATTCATCTGGTTGTACATGATGTAAAACTGCACTGGTTGTATAATTTTATGCACATAAGGTCATAAAGTCCGATTCATTCTGCTATCATTTCTACCCTCATATGCCACCTCCTCTCCCTTCACGCTCCTCTGTCTAATCTAATATACCTCTACTCTATGCCCCCCCTTATTGTGAATTAGCATCCACATATCAGAGAAAATATTCAGCCATTGGTTCTTTGGGATTGGCTTATTTCACTTAGCATGATAATCTCCAGTTCCATCCATTTACCATTTACCAAATGCCACAATTTCATTCCTCTTTAAGGCTAAGGAATATTCCATTATGTATATACCACATTTTCTTTACCCATTCATCCACTGAAGGGCACCTAGTTTGGTTCCATAGTTTAGCTATTGTGAATTGTGCTGCTATAAACATTGATGTGGCTGTGTCCCTGTTGTATGCTAATTTTAAGTCCTTTGGGTATAGACCAAGGAGTGGGATAGCTGGGTCAAATGGTGGTTCCATTCTAAGTTTTCTGAGGAATCTCCATACTGCTTTTCAGATTGGTTGCACCAATTTGCAGTCCCACCATCAAAATATGAGTGTGCCTTTCCCCCCACATCCTCGCCAGCAAGTAATGCATTCTTCATTATAGAAAAAAAACTTAGAAAATAAAAAAGTTTAAAAATACAATTACCTTTATAATCTGAGTACAAAAATAATCCCCACCAGGTGTGTGTGTGTGTGTGTGTGTGTGTTTGTGTGTGTGTGTGTGTTCTAAGTTTTCCCTTATTTTTAACCCAAACTGAATTATACTGCAGGTTTTTTTATGATAAACTTTTTCATTTTTAAAAACATAATGATCATCCTTCCTACGTCAATACGTATTTTACTTTACCATTTAATGACAGCATTTCATTGTATGAAGTACCATAATTTATCTAGTTAATCCCCAGTTCTTGGGCACTTAGCTTGCTTCCCATTAAGAACAATAGGTATTCACACATGCATATCACTGCAAATAAATACAGGCACACATTCATAATGATTTCCTCATGATGATATTTCTAGAACTGAAATTACAGAGTCAAAATTTAGCCTATCTTTAAATAAATCTTTTACTTTGGAATAATTTTCAATTCATAGAAAAACTGTAAAGGCAGGACAGGAAGTTCCTGTCCACACCATTTCCTGTTAAGACTTCATATTGAAATGACGCAGACAGCTGTCCTAACTAATGAACCAACATCAGCCCATTATTATTGACTAAATCCCATGCTTTATTAGTTTTTACCTAACATCCATCTTCTATGATCATCTCCCCCTTAGGCTGCTCTAGGTTGTGACAGTTTCTCACCCTTGCTGATTCTCAGTGACCTTGACCCTTTGGAGAAATACTGCCCAGTCACTCTTTTGTGTTTGGAGTTGTCCTCTGATAACGGGAGGGGGTTATGGTTTTAGGGGAGGAAGACCATGAAGGTAGAACATCCTTCTCATCTCCTCGTCTTAAGAGGACATCTTTTCAACGTGACTTGTCACGGATGGTGTTGACCTTGAGCTCCAGCTGAGGTTGATTGACAGGTTCTTCTGTAGAGTTGCTCTCTCTTTTCTCTTTTCCCTCCTGGGCACATTGGAAGGTAGACATAAGCACAGCCCATGCTCATGTAGTAGGGAGTTAGTGTCCATCTCCTCAGGAGGACCAGGTCCTCACAGGCTACTGCAAATTCTTCTACCCAGGAGACTCATCTACTCTCCCCCATTTATTTATTCACTCATTCATTTATATCGGCAGGGCTGAATAGACATTTATTTTATACATTGGCTTATAATTCACTACTGCAACACCTAATTTGCTTAAACTGTTCCTTTGGGAGCTCTTCTAATTTGTTCCATGTCACTTTATGTCACTCTGACATCCCTCTAGCAGTTGTTTTTTTCTGGGGTACCAGGGATTGAACTCAGGGGCACTCCATCACTGAGCCCCACCCCCAGCCCTATTTTGCATTTTATTTAGAGACAGGGTCTCACTGAGTTACTTAGCACCTCGCCTTTGCTGAGGCTGGCTTTGAACTCGCGATCCTCCTGCCTCAGCCTCCAGAACCGCTGGGATGACAGGCGTGCACCACTGCGCCCAGCTTCTATAAGTTTTAATTTTGATCACTTCCTTCTTTTCTGGCACCACAAGATCTCCCGGCTCATACCTTCTATTCCCTGCCCAGATCCTGGAAGTAGTTGTTTCTCCAAAGATCCCTGGTGCCTTTGGCTGGAGGATGATGGTGTTAGAAACCAAGATCTGGGTTTCGGATGTGCTCATTGCTACTGGGCCACTGGGCCACTCTTGTTTCTAGGTGCTGTCAATGGTCAGAGCTTGGAAATGTTTGTGTGTGTTCTACTTTATCAATGGGGACATGCTCAGAAGTATTTTATGTCAATCCATCTATATACAAAGCTAAATAGGACTTCATAATGGTGTCTCCCATTTGAATCCAGTTCACCTGAATCCTGGTTCACCTCCCTTTTCCCCTCCTTGAAGATTAGCAATATTTTAAAAGCTTTTTGTTCATATTGCTTTTCATACATTTTATGGGTGTGTGGGGGAGCAGAGGTGTGCCCTGAATCTATTTGCTGCTCATCAGGTTTTAATCAGCTGACTGCACCAAGATAGTCCAGTGCACCCTAGGATAATCATTCTCGTGAGACTTAGAGCTTATTTTATTTTATTTTTTCTTTAAGAGATCAAAACCTGAAAGTACAGTGTGCACAACTCACCCACTTTGAGAACCAGAGACCATTAATATCAAAGAAAAAGTCCAGATGGAAAGCAATGGCTGTTTCTATGTTTATTTCTCACTTTGTAGAGTCTTCTTTGGAGCTATGACTAAGGCCTTTTGATCTGAACTGCTTCCAAACTGCCTTTACATTCTAGATAAAGAGTTGGTCTTTGGTCCCCACCTTGGGAGCCGTATACCTCAAGAGGAGAACAGTGGGCTGTGAGCTCAGGTAGGGCTCACAATGTCAGGTGCCTGCAGAGCACTGGAGGGTAAACTGGGGAAGGTCTATGGCCAACACAAAATCCACGTGGCCTGTTATAGGAAGGAGACCGTGTTGCCAGGTGTTCTGATTCTGGGGACAGAAACCCAAGCTAGATTTTGTGTGAACTCCTGCACTTTGTAAGCTGTTGACTGTGATTGCCAAATCTTCCCCAAATGCTGTAAGAGCTAACCAAACTATGACCTCTGGCAGAACCACCAGAGTAGGATCTTGGTACCTTTACTCTCTTATTGATAGAAAAAGAATAGCAAGTCAATGACATGGGACTCTGTGAACTTTTTTTTGCAGAAGGTGGGGTTACTGGGGATTGAACCCAGAGGCACTCAACCACTGAGCCCCATCCCCAGTCCTGTTTTGTATTTCATTTAGAGACAGGGTCTCACCGAGTTGCTTAGCGCTTTGCTAATTTGCTGAGGCTGGCTTTGAACTAGCGATCCTCCTGCTTCAGTCTCCCGTGCCACTGGGATGACAAGCCAGAGCCACCTTGCTGGCTCTGTGAACTTTTTTTTTTTTAAATGTTCAAAAGAGGTCCCAACTACTAGAAAATCTGCATGGCATTGGGTCATTTTGTATCCCCAAGCATCGACCTTTCTCCATTTCCTGGGCTGGGAATCTCGATTCTCTGGAGGTTGAGGAATGAATACTGGCATTTAGCAAGCCAGCAGACACAGTCCAATCCATGCCAGTCCACTTCTCCATGAAGTTGGAAGAAGATTGGAGTGGTGTCCCACCGCCAAAAATGGTCCCCAGGAGCACTCAGGCAGGGAGAGATTTCCATCTGCTAGCCACGGTACATCCCTCATCCCCTGAGGACTTGGATGCTTCTTTTGATTTTCTGACTCATGATTCTTTTTCTCAGGGGTCTGGGGATTGGTTTGAAGGCAGGGGATGGGACTGGGGGGAATTATTCTCCAACTGGGAGCATCAGGCCTCCAAATGGAATCCATGCTTTATTCATTCATCTGGGCAGGGAGCCTGGACTCTCTGACCCAGGAGAACTATTAGTTGGCAACAAGCGTTGAGATATGGATGATCATTTTCATAGCGCTTTACCCCTGTTTCTTCTTCTGGTCTCTGTCCCACCCCCCTATCTGCTGTCAGAGACCTCTGTGGCTGGGAGACAGATCTGGGTTGGGGAGTCATCACCGGGGTGAAGTTGGGAGGAGATCGTTCTGAGTATCTACTGAGATGACACAGGCAGGGGGTCACGGTCAAGGTCGTGGACACTGGACATTGCTAATGTCTCCTGCTAGCCTGATGCCCAGAACCCCCAGGGCCTCGGGCAGCCAGTGAGCCGCAGTTACTCAGCTTTCCTTCCTCCTGACTCCTCCCAACTGATCTTCCGGCTCCCCCTCCAGTCTATTTTTCACTTCGTTGTAGCCTCCGTAATCTTTGGAAAACATCTGTAAGGTCGTGCTATCCTTCTGCTTAATATTCTCCAGTGGCTTCCCATGGGTCTGTGAAAAAAATAAGCCTCCTTATCGAAGCCAAAAACCTTGTTACTCAAAGTGTGGTCCTCGATCCCCATAGCTTGTAAGGGACGCAGCTACTGAATCCAACCTACGGACTCAATCTGCATCGTCACAAGGTCCCCTGGGGATTTGGATGCGCATAAATTTTAAGAAGCTAGGCTTCTGGGGGCTCCCCACCAGTGCGTCCCCCTTGCTGGACGCACATCTCAACTCTTGGGGAGTTTTTAAGACACACTTGGACCTGGGCTCCATCCAACATGGGGTGGGGGCGGGGATAGGTTCTCAGCATCCATTTGTTTTGTTTTTGTTGTTTGGGGATTGAACCCAGAGGCACTTTGTCACTAAGCCATCTCCCCAGTTCTTTTAATGTATTCAGGTTTTTTCTTTCTTTCTTTCTTTCTTTCTTTCTTTTTTTTTTTTTTTTGAGACAGTCTTCCTAAGTTGCTCAGGGCCTCGCTAAATTGCAGATCCTCCTGCCTCAGCCTCCTGAGCCGCTGGGATTATAGACATGCACCACCACACCCAGCCAGTACCTGTATTTTTAAGAACTGCTCACGTGGTTAGTTGTAAGTCGCAACAGGGGTTAAAACAACTGCTATCCCTCATGGGCTCCTGGCTCACCTCTCCAGTGACCTTTCCACCACTGTCCCCTCCTGGTGGACTCCGGCTGCATCAGGCCTTTCCTCATTCTCTAGGAAATTCTTGTGTCCTTAATTCTTGCATCCCCACAACCTAGAATGGCCTTCTCGTGGGTGTGTATTATCCATTTAAGTGTCCCATTTTATCCATTTAACTTAGGGAGCCCCGCCTTACGATCCCCCCAACCAGCTCTGTGTCCTGTGGCCCTGTTTTATCCTCTCTGATGTGTGACGTCTGCAAAAAACTTGCTTCCGCGTCTGTTTGCTTCTGCAATGGCTGTTTTCCTTCATTAGAATTTCAATTCCAGGAAGACAGGCATCGTATAGGTTTTATTTACCAGCAAGACTGGATTAATGGCCTACCACGTCTGTGCTCTGGGCAAGAATGTGTGCAAGCCAGGGAGAGGAGAAAGGCTTTGAAAAATGAGACTTGATTTTCCACCCCCCAAAAAATGATCAAAACAGACATCATGGGAAAAGATTTGAATGTGTTGACTTTCTTACCCATATCTTAAGGAGACTGTGTTTTTTCAAATTACACCTGGGAGAGGGTATTACCAACTTCTTAGCACTTGGAGCTTTTTAAATGTTTTCGATTCATTTGAAAGTATAAGAGGCACACGGAGAGATACAGACATCCTAAGCATACAACTCAATGAAATGTCAAAATGTCACCTGTGTCACCAGCACCAGATAAAGAAAGAGCCCCTGAGAGGCCCCCGAAAGCCCCTCACATGCTCCTGTGGTCTCTGCCCGTCCCTGGGAATCACACTAACCTGACTTTTTTTGGTATCGGGAATTGAACCCAAGAGTGTTTAATCACTGAGCCACATCCTCAGCCTTTTTTTAAAATTTAATTTAATTATTATTATTTTTTTTATTTTAGAGACAGGGCCTCACTAAGTTGCAGAGGCTGGCTTTGAACTTGCGATCCTCCTGCCTCAGCCCCCAGAGCTGCTGGGGCGCCACCCTGACTTCCAACAGCCCAGACCGGGGTTTGGGAAGTTTTATTCCAACACAGCTGCCTCTATGGACCAGTGACCAGGCAGCACCTCACCAGCACAAGGCACTTTAAACACTGGATGAATGATGTGAATTCATCGCTTCCCTCTCGTGATCTCCATGAACATCCTTTCTGGAGAATCCAAAGGCGTGTGACTCTCAGAGGCCGAACTGTCAAGTTTTAGTGGCAAAAAAGTGACAGGCGGCTATTGCAAACGCTGGGCTCTGGGTGATCCCGAGGCATTCACACGGGTGTCCCAGGATGGGAGACCCTGGTCCTGGGGAGCCTGCGCATGCGGGGTCCCGGGATCAGGGATCCTCCAGCCCCTCTGCTCACCTGCCGTGGACCTAACCCTGAGTCAAGGGCTCAGAGCGGATGGCCACCTCCTCTCAACCCATGGAGGTGCCTGGTGCCTTGGCCAGGTGACTTTGGTGGAAGCAGCCCGCTGAGCCCTCCTGGGTGCTTGTCCCCAGCGTCCTGCAGCTTGGGGATGCGCTTGCCCCTGGGATTTCCTTTGGAGCCAGCGCTTTTGGGTTTCTGTGTGTCTGGCTGCAGCCTGTGGCTCCGTCCTTCCTGTGGCCTCTTGTATCCTGACTTCAGGTGGATGCAGTGGTGCCCAGCAAGGGGACAAAGGGAGTGGCGGTGTCAGAAGCAGAAAGCTCCCCCACTAGTCCCCTGTGTGCAGGAAGGGCCCCCCAAGGCAAGGCCCCCCATGGCGTGGACGCCTTCCAACCACTGGACTCCCGATGCTGTCTTCTGTCCCATCATTTGTCCCTCCCTCTGCGCCTCCCTTGGCTTCCACAGCCAGGTAGCACAGTTTTCTCAAAGTTCACCTGTCGTCAACCCAGAGGAGCCTTCCTGGCCGCCGCCCTTCCTGCTCTGAACTCCTGCCCTCCCGGGGTTCACGTGCATGTCCCTGCACACCCACGGTACAGTTTGCCTTAGGTGGGACCCTTTGCACTGTCACGGGCACAGTAATCACGACCTCTCGTACAGCGGCCAAGCCCCCTACCCAGCCTTCCCCGGAACACTCATGCAGTCCCCACCCCTCCCTATGAGGTCCCTCCTGGCCCCAGCTCACTCACAGATGGGACAATGAGGCTCCAGGCTGCGGACTCACCCAGGGTCTCTCGACTAGGAAGAGCAGGGCCAAGGCTGGCCTCTGGGTCTGCGCGACCTGGGTAGCAGGGGCTGGGGCACTGTGACCTCCTCCTGGGATGGAGCTGCAGCACAGGTGACAGGTCCTTGGCCCAGCCCCTCCCTGGGAACTGCCTGAGCACAGGACAGCTGTACCAGCCGAGGTCACCCTCCCAGCAGCACCCACGTCCAAGGGCTGGGCTCTGCCTTCGTCACGCCATCCCAGGGCCGTGGTCCCCGTGGGACTGCTGAGTCTGCTGTCACGACTGCACCACAGTCTGCTTCCGTGGCCGCCCCACCTACGGGGCTTGTTCCCGGGGCCCCTCCCTACAGGCCTCTGGCCTGCGGATCTATCTCAGGTGGTGGATCAGAGCGAACACAGCCCAGGACAGCCCCAGGTGCCCGCTAAACACCTGGTGGCACTCTCTGTGGGGCCGCAGTCGGCTCAGCACAGACGCCAGCAACGGGATGACACAAACCCTGCCTCTCTCTGTGCACCTCTGGGTGCTCTTTGGGGCTCCCCGTCTTGCTGTGTGATCTCCCCCTTTCTTGTGTTCTCTGGGCATGATGCCATCTGCCACAATACAATGCAACCAACAGAGCCTTAGCAGAGTTAGTGCTATGTGAACCTTCAGTCTTCAAAACTGTGAGCTAAGCAAGCCTCTTTTCTTCCTAAATCACCACGTCTTAGGTATTTTGTTATAGCATGAGCTATTGGACTAAGAGAGAGACTGGGGAGGGGCCTGGCTCCCTCTTTCACAGCAGCCCTCCCTTAAGACTTCACCAGGTTCCCAAGAGAGCGACATCAATTCCTCCCAAGGGCAGGGCCCCCAATGACCTCCCACCAGCCCCACTTCTTAAAGCCCCACCATCTCCTAGCATTGCCGCACTGAGGATCCAGTTTCCAGCACAAATCGAATTTAACCCTTAGCATTCCGACACTCTGTGCTGAACTTGTGACATGCATTACCATGCTTATTGTCTTGGCCTGGGACAGGGCTTCTGACTTTATGACATGCAGAAAACATTGCTTGAATGAAGAGACAGGCCCAGGACCCAGGAGGAAGGTCAATGAGGGGAAGGACCACATTTGGCAGGGACGGGAGGAAGGAGCTCGGGGGCTCATGGCCTCAGTAGGACTGCTCCAGCCCACCCAGCCAGCCAGGGGCAGCACAGGCCCACCTCCCACGACCCTCTCCTGCCCTAAAGAAACTAGAGGGTGTGTGCGACTTCCCTGGGCATGGCCTTGCAGAATCCAGTGCTGCCCTTCATCTCCATAAGGGCCCTATCTTCTCTGCAGCTGTATCCCCCACTTCCTATCCAGACCTGAGGCCACTATAAGCACGTAATTGACGAATATGATCAAGGGTAAAAGCAAATAGTTCTTCAACTTTGCTGATGTGGCCCCTAAGGCACAGACAAGCCAAGCAACCTACCTGAAGTCACACAGCTAAGAAAGCAGGGACTCGAGCTCTGCACACAAGCACTTGATCCCTGGTCTGTGAATCTCCAGTTGCCCAAAGTTGAATCGTGTGAATAAAAAAATAAGGACTGAGAGTCTATAGGGTAGGAAAAAAAGGCAGAGAGCAAATGATATTTACTGTGTAACACATGCTAGGTGTTTTCCCACACTCTACATCTTTTTACTCCCAACAGCTGGGTTGTGAGACAAAGGAAGCTCAGAGAGGTTAAATAACTTACCCAAGGTCTTCACAGCTAATGTCAGAGCCAGGACTCAAACTCGGGCCTCCTAACACTGGTTAGAAAAATTTCACTCTTTACAGAAAGTTTCCATCCACGAAATGTTTTTGCATGAGAAATCACCAGGTGACCTCCCAGCTGGGGTGCTGA
The DNA here is from genome assembly GCF_964194105.1 of Spermophilus citellus. Taxonomy (NCBI): domain Eukaryota; kingdom Metazoa; phylum Chordata; class Mammalia; order Rodentia; family Sciuridae; genus Spermophilus; species Spermophilus citellus. The sequence continues at coordinate 17,358,036 of NC_138187.1, forward strand.
CCTCCTGGCGGCTGCCGTGTGACTCATTCATCTTGGTTTTGTACACAATCCCCAGTACAGCGCCTGTCAGTGAACAGATGAATTACGATTCACGGAGGTCCACGCAGGGGTGCCTGGGAACACACTGTGTAAGCCACGACTTCTCCACAAAGCTTTCGAATCATCCTCTGAAGCGTAAATCAGATCCTATCCTGCCATAGGATGGCAGGGAGGGCCTCTCTGAGGTGGTGACATTTGAGCTGAGACCTGAGTGGAAAGGGGAGACCGCTTGGGGAGAATGTGGTGAAGATGAATGTGCGAGGGTCCTGGGGCAGTGAAGAGCTTGGTGCATTTGCTGTGGCTGGAGCACAGTAACCAATGGGGTCCAGTGGTAGGAAGTGAGGGCTGGAAGGTGCACAGGGGCCGGAACACGGAGGACCTCATGGTCCCTGGCGGGCATGTGTTGCAAAATATCTCTAAGGAAAAGAAATGAGGGAGCCTAGAAGTGGGGCATCACAGAGGAGGTCACTGGAGCCATCTGGGTGACTTGTGACTAGGACCACGTGAGGCAGAGAGGCTGCCAGAGACAGGAACTTTCTGCAGATTGAGTTGATGGAAGCATCTGGCAAGTCTCCAAATGAAAGGGACCACATCAAGAAGCCGAGCTTTTGGAGCCAGGGAAGACTTGCCAATGACAACGGCCCTGACTTTGATGGTGTTTGCAGGCCGCCTGGCACTTGTCTAACCCCGTCACATATTACCCCCTTTAGTTTGCATGAAACCCTATGAGATAGGGATCCTTGTTACCCCCATTTTACAGATGGGGGAAACTAGGCACAGAGAAATTGTGTGATTTGCCCAAGGTCACACAGTGAGCAGGTGGTAGTACTGGGATGGGGACCTGGGCAGCTGGCTCCAGAGTGTGTGCACTGGACTCTCATCCCAGATTCTCCCCGTCCCCACAGAGGCACCTTCCCCAAGCAGGAGCTTAGGGTTCCCCACACCCTGCCTGGAGCCCCTGTCAATACGCACTGACATATGTGCCCAGGGGACCGGTCCTCCGAGGACTCTGGGGGTCAGATGGGGGCGTTCCTCAGGACACCTAGAAAATGTCCCTGCAGGGAGCAAATACTAGGAACCCCCAGGGTCCTGAGTCCTGGCCAGAAGGGACCCAGGGCCTTGGGACATTCTCGGGAGCTTTCCTTTGTGGGGTCGGGAAGCAGGACACCAGCAGTTGGTCACCTGGCTTGCCCCTTTCAACCTCAGGGCGGCAAAAGTTAGGAGCCAAAGCTGCCCAGATGGACCCCGTGTCTCCATCTCCCTGAGGATAAAGTGGGGACCGTGAATGTCCCCTGGGGCTGTGAAGGGTCGCCCACGGAAAGCGCCACAACTGGGAACCACCTAAGCGCGTTTCCAGTACGTGATCGTGAAATGAGCCGCCGGCTGGTGCGGACCGGGCAGAGGTGTCGCCCTGGGAGCCGGGACTGTGGCCTGGCGCGTCCGCCCTGGACCTGACGGCGTCGGGGGTGACTTGGAACCAGCGCGAAGACAGCCTCCATCTCTGCGCTCTTGGTGGGAAACCAAGGAAGGCAGGCTGAGTGAGGCCGGAAGGTGAGGGGCGTGGCCGGAAGGCGAGGGGCGTGGCCGGAAGGTGGGGGCGTGGCCTGGCAGGGACGGGAGGGCCCGGCTTGTGCGGTGAGTCCTGCTCCCTGGAGGGGAGGCCACAGGTCGGGAAGATAGCTCCCCAGGGGCGCGCAGCCCGCCAGGCGAGGCCCCTCGGGTGTTCTGCAAGCCTGGCCAGTCCCCCTGTCCATAACTGAGCCAAACATCTCCTCCCTCCCTGTGGATGCCTTTGGTTCCTTTTCCTGATTTGACGGGTTGCAAAACAAAGAGAAGTGGAGCGCCAAAGGTACCGAAGCCAAAGCCAGACCCACTTGGGTTCTAAGCTCAGCTGTGCTTCTTGGCACAAGTTACTTACCTCTCTGTGCTTGTTTTCTCATGTCTTAAAAAAAAAAAAATTGGGTGATGATCACTACCTTTATGGCGTTATTGTGAGAATTAAATAAACGTATACTTCTCCCATCTAGCAAGCACTGAATAAATCGCAATCCCAGGGTGTAGAACTATTTATCTTTTCTTCAAATAACAATGGCTAAGATATATTCATAAAAACATTCATTTTTCTCTAGGAATTATATTTATATGAGCTCCTTTATTTCTCACAGCAACTGCCTGAGATAAGGCTTATCATATCCAATTACGGGAGAAGACAATGAGACTCAGAAAAGTAAAGCAACTTGCCCCAGATCACACAGCTTGAAGTGGTACTGCTGGGATTGAACTCTGGCAAACTTGGCTTCAGAGAGAGGCTCAGGATCTGTACTCTAGGCTGTTCCTTTAAAGCCAGGCTCAGAGACACACACCTGTAACCCCAGTGACTCAGGAGGCTGAGGCATGAGGACCACAAGTTTGAGGCCAGCCTTAGCAACTTAGTGAGACTCCATCTCTAAATAACTAAATGTCACAGGGTTGGGGGATAATTCAGTGGCAGTGCTTGCCTAGCATGTGCAAAGCCCTGGGTTTGATCCCCAGCACCATGGGTTAAAAAAAAAAAAATCTTTGGCACATTTATGTTGTAAAACAGTTCTATTTTCTACACCTTTCAGAATCAAGAAAAGATGAAACTGAACCTATTTGTAATTGACATGTTTTTAATTCCTTAGAACAGCTGCCCTCAAGCTGGCCAGTGTGGGTCACTCGTCTGGGGGTTCTTGGGCCATACTGGCCCCTCCCTTCCTGGGCCACCCCCAGTGAAGCCCACCTCGGGGCTGTCATTCTGGACACTTTTGCCCAGAGGCCACTCCTCCATGTCCCCTTCATACCCCTGACCCTTCGTCTTCCCTCCTAGCACTAACTACTATCCCCGGGCAGTAGACAGCAGCCCGCAGCCTCGGCTCTGGATCTGCAGACCCAACCAACAACAGGTTGGAAATATTTGGGGGAAAAAATTCCATCTGTCCCCAACCATGTGCGAACTGGATTTTTCTTTTATTTCTTTTTATTTTTATTTTTATTTTTTTTTGTACGGTACTGGGGATTGAGTCCAGGGGCACTTAACCACTGAGCCACATCCCCAGCCCTTTTTTTAATATATTTTAATAGAGTCAGGCTCTCACTGAGTTGCTTAGGGGCTCGCTAAGTAGCTGAGGCTGGGTTTGAACTCGCGATCCTCCTGCCTCAGCCTCCCGAGCCTCTGGGATTACAGGTGTGCCGCCGTCGCGCCCTGCTCCTTGTTATCTCCTCGCAGGACAATGTAACAACCACTGGCGTGGTGCCCACGTGTATTGGGTACTACAAGTTGCCTAGAGGTGGTTTGAGGCGTAAGGGGCCAGGCTGGGGGTGTAGGGCAGGGGCAGAGCGCTTGCCCGGCATGAAGAAAGCCCGGGTTCGATTCCCCAGTATTACACAAAGAACAGGTGGCAAATCTCATAAAGTATAAAAGAGGGTGTCTGGAGGTGGTGTGCAGATACTATGCCTCTTTACATAAGGGAGTGGTGTATCTGCCGAGTTCGGCCATCAAAGGGTGTCCTGGGACCTACTCTTTGTGAATGCTGAGGGACAGGGGCACTCAGTGGGGTACAGGGCAGATGGGGAGTCCTTTGTTCAAACACGTAAGAATCTCATGTCAGAAGAGGGCATTAAAAGAGGCACTTGGCCGGGCTTGATGGTGCGCACCTGTAATCCCAGGGGCTCAGGGAGCTGAGGCAGGAGGATCACAAGTTCAAGGCCAGCCACAGCCACTCAGTGAGGCCCTAAGCTGCTCAGTGAGGCCCTGCCCGTAAATAAAATATAAAAAAGAGCTGAGGACGGGGCTCCGAGGTGAAGCACCCCGGGGTTCAATTCCTGGTACCTCCCCCCCAAAAGTAGCATCTGACACTTTTAAACGTGGGCCCCTATGTGGCTGCTCTGGTCCCCCAGAGAGTCCCCACGGCCCTGTATCCCCCAACCCCAGGGCAGCCTGGTGGCCCCGGGTGGCTGGAATTCCCTGGGTTCCAAGGGCTGGGATTGACCCTGACCTTTTCCCTCAGGGCACCACCATGTGGAAGGGTCCCAAGCCCTGTCCTCAGGGACAGATGGACCTAGACAGCAGCCTCTCCGGGTCCCCGCACAGCAGAGCCAAGCCCAGCTCTTCTCTCTGGGGTTGATTAGCCATCAAAATGCTCTGCTGTGTGGGCTGCCGCTCCCCCACCGTATAGATACATATGTCCCTGCGTGCCCACGGACGCCACAGCACATATGTGGCCGCTGCTCCTGGAAAACTGGCAAAATCTCCAAGGACTCGCCTCCTCCCCCTTTCCCCTCTTCCCCCTCCCCCTCCCCTCCCCCTTCTCCTCCTTCTCCTCCTCCTCCTCCATGCCTCTGTCACCCCCACCCCCACCCAGGTAGGTCATGGGGGAGGGGAGCTCACGGTGAGCAAGACCCCAGTCCCCAAGCTTGCAAGGCTGTGGGACCCTCTTGGGCCACTGCACAAGGAAGCCCTGGGTTCCTGCAGGATATTTCAGTTTTCCCCCTGGATTCTTAGGGAAGCTCCTGAAAAAAAAAAGGAGTGGACCTATCCACCTGCCCCCCCCAAAGAAATGGAGCTCTGGCCTGTGGGCACGAGCTGCCCCACCCCCGTGTCAACACCCCCAGCCCCTCGGTGCCTCTCAGAATTATTCTTTCTTTTCTTTTCTTTTTTTATTCAACAAGTGTTCACTGAGCGCTTACCCAGGCCACCCTGCCTGCTGCGGACATGCTGTGTGTCTTTCACCAGGATTTATCTATCTCTGTATCTCACCCAAACCCTGGGGGAGAGGTTTCCTCCCCTCTCCCCCAGCGTGTGGACTTCTCGGCTGTCCTTCTGCGGCATTCAGAATAACCCGCCACCTCTCTTCCTCCCGTTCTGGTCACCACCCTGACCACCAGCACCGTCATCTTAACTGACAGGGTTTACTGAGCACATACTCTGTGCCAGATTTCCAGTAGCACCATGCCCAAGCCCACAGTTCCTGTGTCCACCCTCCTGCTGCCTGATTGTGGAGTCTCCTGGAAGGTGTGATGGAGGGTGGGTGGAGGAGGAGGAGGAGGAGGAGAGAGTCTTGGGGAACTGGCCAGGTTTCAGAGTGAGGCCGCCACATGGCTGTGGGGAGTCTGTGGGAACACAGGGACATCTATATCTACACGGCAAGGGCTGCGGCAGCCCCCACGTCCGCTCCCCAGACGTCTCACTTAATCCCACAGCAAACGCAGGGGTTGCACGATGATCTCTGTAAGGAGAAGGAACTCGGGCTCAGGAGTGGGAGGGACTTGCCTGAGGTCACAGGGCCCGGGAGCCAGGCTGCAGGAGTAGCTTCAGAGTCTCCCCCACTTGGAGGACCTCGGGACCCCCGGGCCTTCCCCACCCCCGGGGGACAGCGCTTAGGCCCAGCTCCCCCTCCCTGCTGGCCTGGGCCGGGCCACCCCTGGACGGGTTGCCCTTGAGCCCCACCCAAGTGCCTGGCCTTCTGGAAGCCTCCACTGCCTCTCCTGAAGTAGGTTTCCCCGAGTGAGTCTGGGCTCTCCCTCCCCAGGGAGACAGAGCTCCCATGCCTCTCTGCGTCCCCATGGGGTGGACGCCCTGCTGCCCACTGGAGCCACCTCTGATGGATCCATCCTCACGGCAGCTCCACTGAGAGCTCCCAGCCTCCTGAGCCCCCGCCCGACCCTGGCTGTGCCCATCAGCCCTTGGTTCCTGGGAGTGAGTGGCATGGCTCTGCCCAGGGTCCTGAGACGGTGGCCCCCTGTGGAGTAGCGACAAACAGAGCTGGTTCAAATCCCAAAGGAACAGCGTATTTCAAACAGAACTCGGTTCAAATTCCAGCGCGGCTACTTGAGTGTCCAACCTGAGACAACTTCACATCCGTGACCTCCTGATGTCCTCGAGGGCAAAATATATTTTATAAAATGCACAGGAAATAATGTAATAGGAAAAAAAACTATTGAATATGGTGACGGAGACCGTGATATCCGACATCCACGTCCTAGGGAACTCCCAAGGACAAAGGGATCCCACAGGGGGAGCCATGGGTCGCATATGCTTTGTTGTGACATCGTGAGGGTTTGCGGGTTTGGAAGCCTAGAGGTGTGGCCCCACCCCAATGTCCTTAGTGGTGGCATCTGTGTTCGTAGATAGCATCCGTGTATCTACTTGCTGTTGCTGGAATAGAATACCTGAGGCTGGTTCCTTTATCAAGTAATGAGGTGAGTTTGGCTCACAGATTGGGAGGCTGAAAGTCTGGGATTGAATGGCCACATCTCTTTAGCCACCTTGACTGCTCCGTGACATAGAGAAATGGGAAGAGAAACCACCGTGAGCATAAGAGGCCAAGCACATGGGGGGACCTCGCTTTGTAACTGACTCTCTCCATGAGAGCATCCTTAATCCCTTCCAGGGGCCGCGCCCCTGGTGACCTAATCACCCTCCACTGTTCTCAGAGGAACCTGCCTCCAGGGGCTCATGGTGCAGCTGGCATTGTAAATGGGGTGTGGTGAGGTGGGCAGAACAGAAAGACCTGAACCCACAGCATCTTCCTCTCCCAGGAGCTTGTTAGAAATGCAGAGTCGTGGGCTCCAGCCCAGAGCTGCTGAGTCAGACTCCCTGGAGATGTGGCCCAGGCAGGGCCTGCAGGGGACTCTGCACACCCTGAAATGTGAACAGCGCTTCCCTGAAGGAGGGCTCGTGAGACGGGGAATTCCAGCCCCTGGGCCTTTGCACAAGCTGGTCTCCCTGCCCAGCTGCTCTCACTCTTGCTCCTAGCGCGGCTGCTGTGCTCAGCAGGGGTGTTGGCTCTGATGCCTCTGGTCTAAGAGGCTCCCCTAGCCTGCGGCTGTCACTGGCCACCTGAGCACCTGTCTCACGCAGCAGGGCTCCCCTCTCTTCTCTCTGGTATTCACAAAGGCCTAACGTCTCTGCACCCACAGAACCTGGCGCGGTGCTTAGCACAGAGTAAGTACTCCGTCTTCCTTTTTTGGATGAATGCAGGAGCAAACACCAGTTTCCTGAGCCGGGCTCGGTGGCACACGCCTGTCATCCCAGCAGCTCAGGAGGCTGAGACAGGAGGATCACAAGTTCAAAGCCAGCCTCAGCAAAAGCGAGGCCCTAAGCAGCTCAGGGAGACCCTGTCTCTAAATGAAATACCAAATAGGGCTGGGGATGGGGCTCAGGGGTCACGTGCCCCTGAGTTCAATCCCTGGTACCCAGAAAATCCATGTCCCTACCCCAGATTGAAGGGACATGGGGGTAACTTGGCAGGCCACCCACCAGCCCCACCAGTAGGTGGCTCCTCCACCAGGCACCCACCCTCTCTGAGGTGTGGCCTCCCGACCCAGCATCTGAGAACATGTCACCACTCGGCGGCGAGAAAGCGATTTCCTTTTCGATTCTGGGCCTCTAGCGGGATTGGAATCACCTCACTTTGTTTTGATCGTGTTTATTTTCACAGTGGCCTTCTATTTATGGCCAAAGGTACTGGCTTTCCATTTACAGTCAAGTTATGAAGTTTCCGTGGAAAATATATTTAAGTTAGAGAAGAAACACAGTTGCCTTAAAGAAAAAAAAATGGAAGACGGATACTAAAATATGTGACATGGACCTGTGACAAAATAAATCAAGACCAGAAACGCGGGGTGGATAGATCCCTGCGGGACAGAGCCACAGCCTCAGATGCAGGGGAGCCTCGGGGATGGGGGTGTTAGGATGTTTTAGGAAGAGAAGGGGGTTCATTTGTCCCGGGTGACTTAACCGTTTGGGGACAACGCTCCATGATCAAGTTCATCCATTGCTCTGCGATAAAACTTAGTAATGGCCCCAAGAGGGGAGGTAAAGAGAGGCCAGGGAGAGGGTCTCCGCTGGCTCGGGGCAGGATGCACTGCTCAGTGGACTCCCAGGAGCGTGGACCTCGGGGATGGTGCTGGTCGGCTGTTTGTCGCTGTGACCCAAAGGCCTGAGGACAACTTCCAGGGGGAATGGTTCTTTGGGCTTGGAGTTTCAGAGCTGAGGTCCTTGGAGGGCCAGCTGCCTGGCTCCAGGCCCAAGGTGAGGCAGAGCCTCGTGGAGGAGGGACGTGACCAAGGGCCAGGACCTTCTTGGCAGGCAGGAGGCAGAGAGAAGGGAAGGGCCGCAGGGGAGGGAATCCCGCCAGGTGGTGCCTCCAAGGCCTCCAGCCTCGACCCTCCTGCCAAGGTCCTGATGAGGTCCTCGTTCTCACCATCGGGTCACTCCACCTCTGACCCTCGGGGACACCTCATACCCAGACCATAACAGGGATCATACCAATGCCCACGAACCAGCGGAAATCCCACCTGAGAGTTAACGAGAACCTTCTGGGCCCCACGCTTGGCCCATTTGACAGTCTGTAACCCTCAGGCCACCGCGGAGGGGGACTTACTGAGGTCCCTTCCCCAGATAAGGAAGCTGAAGCCCTGGTGCCTGGGGGATGAATGGGAGCCAAACGGGCTGGAGGAGGGGAGCCGGGGGTCGCCCCCCAACTCAGACCTGGCCACGACCCCCTGTCCCCCCATGAGGACTCCCCTCCCTACCTGGATCAAACTCTGACAGCACCGTCAACACTTCATCCTGCGACTCCAGGCACCCAGTGGGATGGCCTGGGAAAGCGCTCTGGTGTTTTGGGCACCCCAGAGGGAACCCTGGCTTCCCTGGGGTCCGCCATGGGAACTGCTTCCTGGCTGCTGTGATTTTTCTTTCTTTTTTTAATTTTTTGGGGGTACCAGGGATTGAACCCAGGGACACTTTACCACTGAACCCCAGCCCCAGCCCTTTTTAAAATATTTTATTAGAGTCAGGGTCATAGGGTCTCACTGAGTTGCTGAGGGCCTCAGTAAATTTCCCAGGCCGTCTCCAAACTCACGATCCTCCTGCCTCAGCCTCCAGAGCCACTGGGTGACAGGCCTGCAATTTCCTTGAGCTTGGGACCTGCTCCCACCTCAGCAACCAATATACTCTGGACTGTCTCTTTTTTTGCCTAGAGTCGCCATTTTTTTGATTGAACACACAAACCTGGTGCCAAACCATTCTTAGCTAAACATTTTCTTATATATCACCTCTGGGTTTTGTTTAAAGATTTTCAAATTGAAAATATGCAGGAACATGGAGCCCAAACAGTAAAGTTCTGTTACGATCCATTTTAAAAAAAATAGAGTGTAAGCAGCAAGAGTCACCCTCCCCCAGCCTTCTGCCAATTAAAGTCGATCCCTTCCTCAACCCACAGAGGTAACATTTTGAAAATAGCTCTCAATTTTTCTCCTATGTGTATTAAGACTTTTCTACGTCCAGATCTATATCCATGATTATTATACCTATACCTAAATCAGTATCTACCTGTTAAACTGTCAGTTCACACACACACACACACACACACACACACACACACAAATGACCTATATATGGTTGCTCAGGTGGTGCACTGCCCAATTCCTGAGGCTATCATTCGCATGAACTGCCTTATGTGAATGATAGTTTTTGCCTGACCAAAAAATTGAAATAAAACCTTCCAAAATTGAACTACAACTTTTAAGAAATATATATATCCCTTGTGGACATTTTTCCTGGCCATAGAGCTTCCTGTTTCTCTGTGATAGCTACCTGTCAGTCCATAGTAGGATAAATCTCAATCTCAATGGCTCTCACCCTTCCTCTAAGGAGGCTCATCTAAGATGTCTCCAGGCTTTATCACTCTTACACTGACCTTTAAATATTCATAGCAGCCTTGTGAGAATGGCATCATTATACCCACTTTAAGCAAAAGAAATGGATGCCCAGAGAGGTGGAATAACTAGCTCAAGGATGCCCAGCTCTACAGGGTAGTTCCGCAATGCACCTTAGCTCGGCCTGCTCTCGTGTTTATGTAAAGCATTTGGTACGGAGGTTGGATCTCAGTCACTCAATAAATCAAGAGCACCGTCTTTACGGGTCCATACTGGTAAGCGCCACCTTTCCCTGGAAGAGCAAGAATTTTATTTAGCACTTATTATGTGTCCAGAACCTTAATAGATATTTTAAAATTGAATTCTCAAAATGACAAATAACAACAAGAAAGCCATTGAGAAGCACCAGCATCTCTGTTTACAGAAAGCTAAAGTTCAGGACAGATAAATGGCTCAGGGTCACCTGGGACGTAGCAGAGCTGGGATCTGAACCCCCATCTCCCATGCATACAGATTTCAGCCCCAAATCCAGGTGTGTATGAATATAGCTTTATTTTTTGGCAGGTGAGCTGTATTTCCTAATTCCCTTTATGTCCCTGGGCCTTCACAGCTTTCCCCGTCTCATTTCCGAGTACAACTATTTACTCTGGCCACACACAGGCCCAAAACTCGGATATCCTGGGTGCCTCTGTGTACCCCATGCCTCACACTCAACACGATCCCCACAGAGAACGGGTTTCAGCACCCCCCTGTAGCCCAAATCCAAGGGTGCACGAGTCCCTTATATAAAACGGCATTGTATTCACATGTCACCTTCGCAAGCTTCCCACATACCTGGAATCATCTCTTGATTGCTTATAATGCCTCACACAATGTCAATGTTATGTAAATAGTTATCACGCTATTGTTTAGGGAACAATAACGAAAAAGAAAATCCAGACTGTTTATGTCCATCACAGATGCCATTTTTCCCCTAATATTTTCAATCCGCCGTTGATTGAATCCTCAGATGCAGAAGCAGCAGACCCCGAGGCCCGGGCTGAGCAATCTCGGCTGAACACGAGGGCTCCTCCCACCTCCAGAGATGCCCACTTCTTCCCAGCTGCCATCACCCATCGCCCCCACCTGATGGCTGTGGCCCCCAGCTTCCCCCAGACGACTCTCCACCCCGAGGCCTGGGGACCCCTGAAATACACATCATGTGGCTGTCCTGCCCAAGCTCCTGACCCAGGCCCCAGCAGCCTTGGAACAGAGCTTAGTGCCCTGCCCTTCAGGGTGCACAGGTCCCCCTCCCACGTCCAGAGTCCAGGGGGAAGCCAGATGGGCAGGGTCAGGTCGCAGAGGACCTTAGAGGCCAGGTTAAGGTTCCCCCACTGGAGGACGCACCCACGAGAGAGAGAGGCAGACACTCAGTAAGTACTGACAAAGCACCTGCTCTGTGCAGGGATCACAAGACGCTCCAGACCCTGAGACGTGCTCTCGGGGCGAAGTTAAGAGAGAAACAACAGTAAATGCAAAGGAGGTCTTGAACACACTCGCAGTCTCAGCTCCAGGCAGGAAGCCACCCGATGGGTTTAACGGAGGCTGGGACCTCAGTGGTCCCTGGGGGGCCAGGACAGAGGGGTCCAGGGGAAGACGGAGGCGGATGTGAAGGCCTCCAAGCCACAAAGCACGTCCTCACCAGCCTGCAGAGAGTCGCAGACACATCTGGCACCTCTTGGCCATTACAGCCTCTGCTTTCCCCAAACACGGTGACAATCACCTCTGACAATGCCAGACACTGCCTCCGCCTGCACCCCACCTGCACATGCACACACACACACACACACACACACACACACACACACTCACACACACGCTCCTCTTTTGGGACACACCCTGCTCAGACACAGCCCTGCCACACCCCCACTGATGCTGGGGGCTCGGGGGCAGGGGGATCGGGCCATCTGGAGGAGGGGACCCCATCTTTCTCCTGCCCCAGGACCCGCGTCCAGCCGGGAAGTCTGGAAGGACGCTCAGATCCAGGCAGGTCAGAGGGGGCCGGCCAGCCGTCACCTCCCTCTGCCAAACCCCAGCGTGGTGTTTGCTCCACACGCCAGGACTATTCCTGGATGTCAGGTGCGGTTAATGGTTGCCGTGGCAACCACCCATGCTTAATGAATAGAAGAGAGTCAAAGACACCAGATAAATGTCAGGGCCCCGGATGGATTTGCTCGCAAGCAAAGCTGGTCGCGCTGGGCAGAGCTGACCAGCGGAGGTTGAAATGAGCATCGCAGGGCAGCTGGGAAGCAGATCCGGGAGGCTCCCTTCCCAGCCTCAGGTGGGCACCGTCAGAATGGGACCAAATGTCAAGCAAGGGTGGCTCTTTATAGCCACTGTCAAATGCAGGCTGTGGTTTTTTTTTTTTTTTTTTTTTTTTCTTTTGCGGGTCTGATTCTGGAAATTATTTATGGAAATTGAAAGGAGCAGAAATCCAAGCCCAAGTCCCTGAGGAACGAAGAGACACCACTCAAAATGAATAAATAAATAAATAAATAATGAACTAGGCAGGCTGGCGCCTGCCTCTAATCCCAGAGACTGGGGAGGCTGAGGCAGGAGGATCCCAAGTTCAAGGCCAGCCTCAACAACTTAGTGAGACCCTGTCTCAAAATAAGACATAAAAATTACGCCAGATGTAACCTTCCTGCTGGAAGACTTCCTATGAGTTCCCTGAATCCACTGGGTGCTGCTGTCCCTGAATATCTGCGACGGGGTAATTTATAAAGAAGAGAGATCTATTTCTCACAATTCAATGTTGCATTAGGGATTCAGTTTCTATTACAGGGAGTTTGGGGTGCACATTCAAACCATAGTGCAGGTTTGACATGGCCTCCACCCAGAAACCCTCTGAAACCTCCAAATCCACCTTGTGCGTCCCCCAGCCGAGGTCTCAGTCACTGGCAGAGCCTCGGTCCTTTGCAGGAGTGTTGGTGACTAGCTAGAGACCTGGAGCCCCTCTGGAGGTCGGGGGTGGCTCTCAGACGCTGGTGCACATCAGGACCCCAGCAGAGCCCCGTGACACCACAGGTTCTCGGAACCTCCCACTCAGCCTGTGTGCAGAGGGCCCAGGACAATCTCACACCCGGGAGTCCATCTTCCTTGGGCACCTCTGGAGGAGAGATGTCACTGCCTGCCAGCAGCCGAGAAGGAGAGGCACCAGCCACGGCCCTTGCAGGCCCCCAGCCCCTCTCCCCAGAGCCCCCGCCGAGCCATGGCAGCCCCTGTAGTCTGCAAGGTGGGGGTGAGGTCCCCACTGGGGGAAGGACCAAGGCTCCGGGACTCTAAGCATCCGACTGTCAACGACATCCAACATTAAAATAATGCAGCCAACTCTTCACTAAGGAAGATCACTTTGGATTTTTTCTATTGCATTTTAATGCTATTTTGTAAATAATTTCCAGGTCTCGCTTTCTCTTTCTCCGTGCCCCTGCTTGGCTGGCACCCCAAACCCATGATGCCTTGCTGGTTCATCCTACGTCAGTGTTTATGGGGTTTGGGGTGCCCTACGGAGAACCCGCCTGCAAAGGTCAACTAGGATCCGCCCTGTGGTCTGGACCAGGATGGGTTGTCTCTTGGTTTGTGCCGCAGGACGGATCAGACCCTGGGCGCTGGGTCAGGTTGGCGTTTCAGTTGGATCCTCAATTAACCAAATAACTAAGGACCATGGAAAATATTTCACCCCAACCCTCCCTGGCTCACCCCCAGTCCCAACGGCCCTCCACGTCAGGCTCTTCAGAAATCAATCAGGACCATTAACTGTGTGCACAGAGGGACAAGGGACACCAACAGCCCGTCTCACGTCTCCAAGTCCCCCCTTCTTGGAATCTAAGGCAGGACGCTCTGGAGCCTGGGCCTGCCCCTCCCTCCCTCTCTCTCTCTCTCTCTCTCTCTTTCTCTCTCTCTCTCTCTCTCTCTCTCTCTCTCTCTCTCTCTCGCCCGTTCAGCTCCGGTCGCCAGACACCTGCTTTGTTAGCCTTTGACCCTGTGGTTCCCAGATGGTCCCACAAATGGGTCCCTCTTGTCACTCAGCTTACCCTTCCCTGTCCAGCCAATCTCTCCATGGTCCTCCCTGACCCATCCCACCCATCCCAGCCGCTCTCTGTCCCTCCAGGGCTTAGGATTTCCATGGGACTCATCACTCTCTGAAGTTATCTCTGTCTCTTGGCTGGTTCCTCCGATTCCTCCATGACCTGGTTGACTCGGGGTCTCTCCCCATCAGACTCCCAACCTAGATGGCTCTGTGCCCCGATGGACGCCTGCCGCCCAGAAGGGTGCTTCACAGGACAGAGGCGCCGAGGATGGGCACCAACAGCTCTTCCCTAACATCAGAAGAAGCTGCTGATTTCTCATTAGCTCACTCTCTCGGTCTCTCCTGCATCTCTCATTAGATGCGGTGACTCTTAATCGCTCTACTCCAAGTGCTTCCACCGGCGCAGAGAGACCCAGCTTAGTGCAGGGTCCTCAGGATCCAGGAATTCATTATCCGATCCCTGCGAAGGCAGAGGCAAACCGACTCTGTCTTCATCCAGACACGGGCGGGAAAGCCCGACCGCTTATAAAACATCCCAGCCCCCACCGCCGCCCCTGCCCCATCCACTCTCCTGGTCTCTGTCTGGTGGCCCCCCAACCCCACCCGCCAGCTCTTGGGACTTGGACAACACAAAGCAAATAGAAGGCGCCCTGTGATGACCGATGATGATAGCCGAGGGCCAAGGAGAGCCAGCCTGCGGGACACAGGCCAACGATGGAAGAGAGAGTATTGATAAGGACAGAGACAAGACAGACCCATCCAGTGATTTGAATATCAAAGGGTTAGCAGCCGCCCTCAGGAAAACTGATGCTCTGCTCAAACTTTTGTGGGTGTGCAAAATGACCCACTTTATGATCCTGCTGTGAAAATCAGGCTTTATGATCCCATCAGGGAAGTGAAAGAGTCACATGAAAAAAAGACCCCCTCCCCCCACCCCACCCCCTGCCAAAAAGTCAACATGACTCACTTTTTTTTTTTTTTTTTTTTTGGTATTGAGGATTGAACTCAGGGACACTTGGCTACTGAGCCCCATCCCCAGCCCTTTTTAGTTTTTATTTAGAGACAAGGTCTCACTGAGTTGCCGAGGGCCTCGCTGAGTTGCTGAGGCTGGCTTTGCACTCGCGATCCTCCTGCCTCAGCCTCCTGAGCCCCTGGGATCACAGGCACGCGCCACGAGAGACCTGGCTGACTTCCTATTTTTGTTCACTGTAAGCGGAGTTGGAAAAGATGAGGCCAAACCAACATATTTACCTAAATCAGAATTTCGCGTTCAAGATGATGTGGGAAGCACCTCTTTTTACTTCACTGCTTCCTGTGAAATGGCAGCCCCTGGTTTTAAGCAGGGCTTGTGAGGGTTGTGATTCTCCACCTCATCGCACAGTTAAAATCACCCAGGGGGGCTTTGAGAACTCCACGTGCCCCAAATCTCTAGACCTAGAACCCGAACCTCGTAGATGTTGGGTCTCTCTCCCTCCTCGAGGCGAGGACCTTGTGAGCCCTGATCCATAATCACAGTTTCGGGCTCTCTGCATCCTCAGAGAGCAAAGCCCCTCTAACAGCAGGAACCCATACATTCTTCCCATCCAGGGGTGGCTTTTGTTTCCTTAACCCAGGTACTTGGGAAGCGTAAACAACCTTGATATTTGCTCTTGTTTCTAATATCCCAAGGCAAATCCATTACAATGAGAATCCAACAAGAGCCGCTGCCCCAGAGCCCCAGAGCCCCAGAGCCCTGCTTTCTAACCCGCCTCCATTTTGAGCTCTGAGCTGGGCTCTTGGGGCCTGGTATTTGGAGGCTGAGGTGGGTACCCAGCTCTAGGCACTGGGTGAGCTGAGGTGGGGGGGGGGCTGTTCCCCTCATCAGAGCACCGGGTGACTGTCCCACCAAAGCCTACCTCAGGACCACCCCTGTGGGCTGTGCGTGGTCCTGCAGAGACAGACGTGGATGGTCCCCTCTGGAAGTCCATCCAGAGGCCTTGCTGACATCTTCTCCGTCCAGTGGACAAGGCACATCACAGGGAAACCTGCCCCTACCCCCATTCAGGATCCCCCTTCAGGACTGCAAACTTAGAAAAGCTCAGCCTGAGGTGACAGTCCCACTTCCCCAGGCCTCTCTGCCCCAGGGTCAGTATTTCTTGACTTGAGGCCCCAAGCGCTAGATGGTAGAGCTGTTCTCCAAGGACCCAGGAAGCTCTCTCTGGTCCTCGGCCAGGCTTGGCATGGCAGATGGTCTAGGCTAGTCCCTCTAGAGGGTGACGCTCCTCAGGTTTCTGAAATAGACCCTCTCAGCACGTACCCACCCATGGATCCACATGCACCCGTCTGCACCTGCGTTCCTGAGTCTCTGAGGGGGAGGGAGAGAGACCATACTCTCTGGATTCCCCCTGATCTCCTCTCACTTCAGGCCCAAAATAGAGATGATGATACTAGCCTGAGGAGCCGTCCCCTGTCAATCACATCTTCGTGCCCAGCGTCTTGTTAGGACTATCAAGAGAACTTCTGCTAAGAGGTGTGGTGCTGGAATTAGAGTTTGCTTTGATGGCTTAGTTTCCCATCTCTAAATGTGTTTGTTGAATTAACATACAGAGGACTTGCCAAGTACTAAGCATCGCTTTAAGTACTTGACAAATACGGACTCCTCCACTCCTCATAAAAACCCAAAGAGGTAGATCCTATTAGGTACTCATAGCTAAGTAACTTGAAGCTAATGTGTGGCAGAGTCAGGATTCAAACTCACTCATCCGAACCCAGAATGCCCTCTCACCCCACTCTGTGATTGACAGTAGTGCCCCCTTTGTGGGGCTGTGAGGAACGCCCCAAGAGTCCTTCACCTTCACCGGCTGCCTGGAAGAGTATGTCTAAATGAGCAATGGATTATGTAATGGGATTTCTTCTGAAACTCCCAACAATCAGGAGATTTTCAATACTTTCAAAGTGAGGGTATCCAGGCTCAGGGGAATAAATAAGTTGCCTAAGGTATCTCAGTCGGTTTGAGTTGCTGTAACAAAACACCAGAGACTAAGTGGTTTATAAACAACAACAAAAAAAAATTCTCTAGAGTTCCAGAAGCAAAAAAACTGAAGGGTGCCCCCACAGCCGGGTTCTGGGGAGGATGCTATTCCAGATTTCCTACTGATGTCTTCTCCTTGTATCTTCCTTTGTGGGGGAGGGCAGAGAGCTCTCTGGGGTCCGTTTTATAAGGGCACTAATCCCACTGATGAGGACTCCACCCTCATGACCTACTCACCTCTCTCTACCATCCCACGGGGAGGTGAGGATTCCAGCATGAGAGTTTTGGGGAGACACAAACATTCAGCCTGCTGCACAAGATCATCATCCAGTAGGTTAGTAAGTGACGGAACAAGGATTCAAAGTTGAGCCTGGGAAAGCTTGTCCCTCCCCCTCCATAGGCCGCATACGCACCCCTGGCAGAAGAGGAGGCCTGTTTCCCTCAGATTGCAAGAATCTGACTCGTGTCTAAAATCTCCCAGCCAAGCAGCCTTATCCTCTCTTTGTGACCGTTGATGGCCATTTCGCAAGACCAGGTTGAATCTTACAGGAAGCATTCAGAATGGGGACATTGGGCCCAAGTCACTTGAAGTGTCACTTTTCTTGGTGATTGTCAACAAGAGCTTTCAGACTTGAAAACACACAAATATCTCATTTTTCAGACCCTTTCCCCACCCTTGCGTGTCTGGAAGCTACCCTGGACCGTGTGGGTCCCTCAGACAGTCTGAAACCTCGTTGCTTTCACCTAAGAACTGGGACTGATCTTGGTCCGTGTGCAGCCCACCTCCAAGATATCCCAGAGGGCAGTGTGGAAGGGACAGGTCAAAGGGCAGGGAAAGTGCCATTGTAGCCCCCTCCTCCCACTGGCCTATGGGAGTGGGTTATGTAATGGGATTTCTTCTGAAACTCCCAACAATCAGGAGATTTTCAACACTTTCAAAATGAGGGTATCCAGGCTCAGGGGAATAAATATATCTTGCTAAGGTATCTTAGTCAGTTTGAGTTGCTGTAACAAAATACCAGAGACTGAGTGGCTGATAAACAACAAAAACAAAAATATTCTAAATATTCTCCAGCCCCATAAATCCAGACTCTGTGATTATGTGCTTCTTGTTTTCTTTATATCTTCTCTGGGCCTTAGCACCTGAATGTTCCCTCGAGCTGAAAATCTCTTTCCCGGGTCCTTCACATACCTGCCTTCACCTTTTCTTTCTGGTCTGAGATCAAATTTGGTGTCCTTCAAAGCACAGTCATCTTGCTCATTCATTTATGGTTCCAGAGTCTCTCTCTGCAATGAGAATGTGAGCTCTGAGGGCCAGAATCTTCTGTCCTGCCCCTCCCTGCCCCCGTGAATCCCTAGGACGGGAACCCAGTCTTCACAGTTGAGTTCTTCTCTCTCACCTCCCTTATCCCAGGATCCTAGCACCCCTCCCCTCTCACCTGTACCCACTGGGTCTCTCCTGCAGGCACCAGCCACTCATCTTCCAACCCCCTCCCAGCTACGAGCTCATTTTCTCTTATCACCACATGAGCTGTTCCTTCTGCTTTGAGAAACACGCCTCCCTTTCTCTGATCAACTTCTAATTAACCTTCAAGTCTCGTCTTAGACATGATTTCATTCATCATTCTGTTCACAAAAAAAAAAAAAAAAACGTTCTGCTGATTTATCAGGTGAGAGCATTTGGGGTTGGCGGGGGGGGGGGGGGTGCTTCCCTTTGAACCCTTTCTGTACTGCTTGAATTTTTTCCTGCACATATTGTTCTTCCAATTTAACAAGGGTTATCTGAAGATGGGAAAAGGAACGGCTTCTTGTTTTCTTTATAACGTCTCTCTTTTCGCATTGAAAAATGTCCTGATAAATGTTATTCTTAAAGCCAGTACCACAATGTCTTAATTCTTGCAGCTTAGTGGGTAGGACTTAATATCCCACGAGAAATCACTTTACTAAGCCCTTTTCATTCATTCTGATATTTTCTTTTCCTACCAAATTGCTTTCAGCTTCCCAAATAGACGAATGTTTATCACCTGGAAAAAAAAATGGTCCCCTTATTCCATTTTTTTTTTAAAGTATTGCTTCTAACACAATTCTTATGCTAACTAGAACTTGTACGACTATCAAGTAAATAATAGAGGCAATGATGTGGGTTATCTAATTCTTGATTTTAATAATATCTCCAAGGCTTGGCTTTAAGGGGTGTTCGTTCAAGGGTGCATCCTTATTCATGTGACAGGTGTTTTCTTCCATTGTGGGAGCTGGAGATGAACTGCTGATATCGTCTTTTCTATCTAGGATGGAGCCAGAGTCCTAGGGATTCGTGAGTGGCCAGGACAGAAGATTCTGGTCCTCAGAGCTCACATTCTCATTGCAGAGAGAGACTCTAGACCCATAAATCCAGGCTCTGTGATTATACCTCAACTGCTCAGGAAATTTCTTCTGGTTCTGTCTCCCATTCCCAAACTCTTCCCAAGGTCCTGCAATCCATTGGTTCTCATGCCCAGTTCTCACGCCTGCCCAGGTCTGGTTCTCCATCACCTCTCCCCTGTAGCCCCGGGTTTTGTCTCCAGACCACACCCCTTCAGTCCTCTTCCTAATTTGCTTCTCTCTGCCCCAGGGCCTTAGCCATGTTTATCTCTGTGTTCTGACTTGCTCCTTACCGTCTGAAGGTTTTCAACCTCTCTCTTGATTTCTTCTTGTGAAATTGGTGGGAAATCCAGCCCCCTTCTATTTCCTTGGATTGACTGATATGGGGAAATACTCCTAAGAAAATGTGAGAAGAACAGCATGATCTCAATCTTGTTAAGTCATTTTTGTGTGAAAGCACAAGATGGGGGGGGGGGGAGCCTGAAAGGAAATATATACATATATATATACACATTTTAAAAATGCAAAGCAGTGGTTATTTCTGGGAGCTAGCAATATGCTACCATAGGAATGGCCAAGTTCACTTTATGATGAGTGTGTGGCTCAGGGTGCCAGCAGCTCCATTTTCAGTGTGGAATCTTCCTTGAGGAAATTCCTGTTTCCCTTTCCTTTTATATTGCTTTCTAAAATCTCACCATGTCGCCGATGTGTCTCTGCTGGTCCTAAAATACCTACCCAAACCGGCGATAGTAATAGCTGTAATTTATTGAGTTCTTACTAGGTGCCAGGGACTGTAAAAAGTGCTTTACATCATTGCCTGATTAAAAGATTTATGTGCAAAGTACCGAGAACAGCGACTGCCACCGTAACTACTATTACTGCCGCCATTAATTCTGGTGACAACTCCCAGGCAGGAGTGACTATTATTATCTCCCTTTGGTAGAAGATGAAGCTAAGGTATTGGAGAGGTACTTTGCGGCAGGCAACCACAAGGAGTAAGTGGCTGCTGAGTCAGGATTCTCTCTAAAGGGTGACTCCGAAGACTGGGTTCTCACCACGTTTTGACTCTGGGGTTATGAGCTGAAATGTCTACAGGGACAGGGAAGCATCCCAAGTTGGGGACTTTGGCCAATTGGAGAGTTCATGCCCAGGCTTAAGAGGGCTGCTGATGTCCAGCTACAAAGGGTGTTGTCCCATGGAAATGTGGGATGGACGGAGCACCTCATTTTTTAAGAGAAACTGCCAATCAGGCATTCGAATGAGATACCTTGAATTTTTAAATTGTAGAGACACGTGTAATTTTCTGAAAAATGCATCAAAATATGCAATAAAAAACTGCAGGTAAGAAAAGCACAGAACTATTTATTTAGCAAACAAACATCACCAAACCAGTCTGCTACCAGATTTTCTAAAAACCCACCACTATTTGCTTTGGAGGGACCAGGCTGGATTATTGCCTCCATCTCAGGAAGGGCCCAACCCTTCCTCACTTTTCACTTGTGACTTCACAACACAGAAATCATCAGACCAGGGTTCAGCAAGATGTTTCCAAAAGGGCCAGAGGGTAACTATTTTCAGCTTGGCTGTCTCTGCCACACCTCACTCAGCCACAGGAGCATGAAAGCCGCCATCAAAACTATGTCAATAAATGGGTACAGCGGTGTCAATAAAACTTTATGGACACCCGAATTTGAATTTCACGTTTTTCACGTGTCATGAAATAATATTCTTCTTTTGATTTTTTTTTCCCAATCATCTAAGTACACTAACACCATTCTTCGCTCATGGGCTGAACAGAAACAGGTGGAAAGGACACTGGTGCCTGTGACTTCAAAAGCCATTGGCATTTGAGGTTCTGAGTCCCAGGTTCAAGCCACCTGGAGGCATCTCGAGGAAGTCCATTTCTCAAGCAGATGCAGGCAAGTGCGTGGCTCCTAACTCCCACAGCGATTCCGACTGGGCTGTTGGAGGAGGGTCCACATTCCATTGTCACCAGAACCTTCTCTTCCCCAGGAAATCTTTTGTGGATCAGGTGGAACAGCAAACCTGCCCATGGGTCCCTGGAATACATCATAGAAAAAGTATAAGTTGATGGGAAGGTGACTGGTGCCGTTCCATGCCACACCAATAGCGGGGAACAGACCACAGAATGACCACTAAGCCACCTATCCGGGGACTTGCTTGCAACTCCAAAGCCACTGAAGGGAGAGCAAGTCACAATAGTGCTTAGGAACCTTGACCTTGAGTCAGCCAGACCTGCCCTCGAGTGACACATTTACCAACCACAGCCTTGTTAAGCCTCTCGGTTTCCTCACCCATCAAATGCATAGACTGGTCCTGGGGCACATGGTAAAAGGAGAACCTATGTCACTTATGAGGATTTATTATCTAGGCAAAATACCTAAAGGAAACTCTGAAATACAAACAAGGAAAAAACAAAGGCCTTTTTTTTTTCAATATCAGGGAAGATGATACAGGTTTGTCTTTTCTTCCGAGAAACTTCCTGGAGACTTCTCTCCTGAATCCTTTCCTTGGTTCAAAGTCTATTCTTTGCCCGGCGAGCTGGGGATCAGAACCAAAGAGAGGTTCTACATAGCCTCATTGCAATTATCGTGAAATGTCCCTGGGGAGCCTATTTATGATAGAGGTTAAATAGATAGTACTGTTATCATTATAAGATAATAATAGACATAATAATAGTAGACATGATCGTAATGGTTATTCATAGAGTAATGATGAAATCACAGGCTTTGGAGCCTGGATTCGAATACCAATTCTGCCACTCACTGACTGGGACACCTCCATCCCCCTCTGTGGCTCTCCTGCCTGGTCATAAACGTCAATATTAATAGACCTTACCTCCTGGGGTGCAGGGGGCGAGAGTCAGTGAGATAAGGACTGTAAGTTTTCACCAACATGCCTGGCTCCTTGGAAGGACTTTATACCTGGCAGCTATTATTATGATGTGCCTACAGCTTTGCAAAAAAAATTATCTCCTGTTTGTGAGTGTGGCTTTTTTTTTTTTTTAAATATGCAATGACTGCTCTGAAACACAAGCTCCGCTCTGTCTGATTCTCCCACCAACAGCGACACTCTTTCTCACCTCCCTACTGTCTTTGCAGACAGGGAAGAGGACAGGAATACATAATTTCATGCTGTGTGGCGGCCAGAGGAGACATCCTGAATATTGTTTGTCATTTATAAGAACTGACAGAGCCATTAAATGCCCCAGAGAATGGCTAATTGGCTAGTTAATAAACACCCACAATGATTATCAAACACACACACACAATGAGTTAAGTCCAATCTATGCTGAAGAAAAAGGAGAGGAAGTCAAAGGCTGACAGTTTCTTTGAGATGTTTCCTCGACAATTCTGTGGTTCCTGAAGGGGTGGGCCACACAGCAAGGGACAGGGAGCCGTGACCCTGCGAACAGGAGAGTCCTGTGGTCAGATAGGAGCATTGTCTGAGAAAGTAGAATGTTCCACAATGTCTGGATTCAGATCTTGACTGGGAACCTGGCTTGACCATTTATTTACTAAATATAATTTTAGTTGTTTGATGGACTTCATTTTATTCATTGATTTATATGCAGTGCTGAGAATCGAACCCAGTACCTCGCACATGGTAGGCAAGTGCTCTACCACCAAGCCACAACCCCAGCCCTCAAGCAAAATTCTTCACGCCTGATTTCCTCATTTATAAAATGGGAAGATAAATTAATAAACATAATTCCCACCTCTTTTTCCTTTCACTTGTGGGAGAGGTCAGACCCGACAGTGTCCTGAGACCTGCTTTCATATTCCTACTTCTTTTTGCTCTTCCAAGGTGGAGGCCAACGTCGTGCAATATGGAAGAAATAGAATATTTGAGTCTTTTCCTTTTTTTATTTAATGAATGGCTTGCCTCTAGTGGAGTGCTCGCTTTAGGTCACTGTGACAAAAACCCTGAGATAAATCAACTTTTAAAACAGGAAGAGTTTATTTGGGCTCCGTCCATGGTTGGTTGGTTGGTTGGTTGGCTCCATTACTTTTTTGGCCTGTGCCAAAGCAGAACAACATGGCAGGGAGGTGATAGAGCAAAGCTGCCCACCTCAGGGTTTCCAGGGAGCAGACAGAGGAAAGGGCCCGCGATCCCAATAATCCCTTCAAGGACATTCTCCAAATGACCTCGCTTTCTCCCACCAAGCTCCACCTCCTAAAGGTTCCACCACCTCCCACTATGTCACTGGCTGGGGACATTCAAAATCCAAGTCAGAGCAGCTAGTCTCTTCTTTGTGCCCTGTATAAGATGCGATTGAGCCTACCTGTGCCCAGCTTCCCGACAACCAGGGGAAGGAATGGTCCCATGAGGTCAAGGACTCAGGCTGGGCCCCAGGGAAATGGCCTTCTCCCGTTGGGTTCTCAGGACCCTGTTTGTTTCCGCAGGGGCTTTCCGAGGAGTGTGCAAGAAAATCGACCACTTCCCTGAAGATGCAGACTACGAACAGGATACAGCGGAGTACCTCCTACGTAAGTCTCTCCTCTTCCTGGCTTTCTCTTGGGGAAACCGGGGGTGGGATGGAAGGGTCCCCTGCCATCCACCAGCTGCTTCTGAGTTTGAGGTCCCTCCATGTCCACATCGATGTGCAAAGGAGCAGTTCCAGGCGCCACTAGACAGAGCTATCGACAGGGTTCTGAGACCTAAGTCTCTTTCATTTTTAATGAACTAGAAACAGGGGTGGGAGAGTGGGTTATCTAAAACGGAAAGGTCCTTTTTGGTCTACTTAGGATAAAAATCTAAGAAATTTTCTTCAACTTGGATACAAGTTTTCCCCTTCCCCAGAGGGTTGATTGGAGGTGCTAATGGGTGAGGTGCTAATGGGTGAGATGCTAATGGGTGAGGTGCTAATGGGCGAGGTCCCCAGGGGTAAGTCCTAGGAGGATAAACACAAACCAGAGTCCACTTTCGTTTGACTTCCCTTCGGTTTCAATCCTACTGGGACAGGGCCAGTGTCGCCATAGGATTTTTCCAAGGTCAGTACCGTGGATCTGATATAGACTGTCACAACTAAAGCACATAGGAGCCAGTGGAGTGTGGTGACTTCAAGCAAGGGCTCTGGAATCTGACAGATCGGGGCTGTGACCCTGGTTTGACTCCCTCCCAGCTAAGGTTCAACCTGGGGCAAGTTGTCTCACCTCTTAACCGTTCTTCATCTTTTCCAAAGCGAGATTGTCATGTCCTCTGTCTGACAGGGTCATAAAAATTAACTAAGCTAATGCACAGTTCACTTAGCCCGGGGCCCAGTGTGTAACCAGGAGGCAGTGTGTGTGTTAGCTCTGGTTTGTTGCAGGGGATTCTATTGGCACAGTTCAGCCGAAGCAGAACCGAGGTATTGCTTGTCATTTATAAGAATTGACAGAGCCATTAACTGCCCTAGAGATTGGTTAATTGGATAGTTAACAAACACCCACAACGATCATCAAACACACACAATGAGTTTAGTCAAGTTCATGCTCAAGAGAAGAATAGAAGTCAAACTGGTACCAGCCCAGAGGGAACTTGGTTTGGGGTTTATAAGTCATTTCTTCAAGATCCTGTTTTCAGATCACTCAAAAGGAAAATTTCACCGGTGTTGATTAATTTGCTCTTCAGAAGTGTTAGACTTTGGATGATTATTTTTTAAAAAACGGTGATTATAAACTAAAACTCCAAGAAATTTTCCTATTCAGCTTCTGTGTGTTAGCTCCTGCCTCAAGTGTTTGGGGGCTGGGGATGTAGCCCAGAAGTGGAGCACGCGCTTAGCAGGCAGGAGGCCCAGGGTTCTAGCCCCAGCACCAGACAGCAAGGAAGGAAGGAGAATTTTTAAATTAAAATCATTTTCATCTTTAGTCATGATGTTATTCTAGATGCATATGGCCATGAATCTACATATGAACCTTTAATAACATAACAGGAAAAAGTTATTGTGGAAGAGCTAATGTGAAAAGAATCGTCGTGCCTAGGCCCACTTTGCACATGGAACACACTATTCATCTTTCTTCAAACCCCTCATATCAGCAGCTCAAATAGATTTGGTGTGCAAAGTCAAAACCACATTTGGAGATGCAGCTTATCCAAAGCTTAGGATATTGCATTAAGGAGAAAAATCTCAGGCATTTCCTTCAACTCAAATACATGCTTCCAAAAAATCTCCAGAGGGTAGAACTTGGACCTCCTCAAAAGAGAGTAGCTTGGACGTCAGGACCGGTGGGATTTCACCAGAGCGCCCACAGCTGATCCTTGTTTTTCTTTCCTACCTGGACGAAACATTTTGATGTTTGCTCCGTTGGAGGGTCAACAGAACCGTGACTGCTATTGCACAACTCGGAAAATTGTTTTTTTTAAGTTCTTTGGAGAGGTCAATTACTTTTCCATCAAAATGCTTTTCTCTCCTCTGGGAAGGTGGAGTCCTCTGTTCCTTTATCTCCTCTCAGCCCACCTCAGGGTTCACGTAAGCGTCACCAATCTCCACACCATCTGGCTAAGTCAAAGGAGGGACCTTAAAAGAGCCCACAGGTCAGGAATATTGGAATCCCCAACTCAGCCACGAAAGGCCAGAGTCTTGTTCCTGCAGGGATTCCTTGCCCATCCAAGAGTATAGGCTGCTAATTCTGTTGGGACCCACAGTCCTGATGGGATCGGACCTTTGCACATGATGTTTTTGTTCTATTCCCTTTTTCATGTGCCCTTTGGGGTAGCTTAAACCCGTATGTCTCAGTCTGTTCTACATTGGTATAACAAAATGCCTGAGGCTAGGTAATCTATAAAGAATAAAGGTTTATTTGGCCCACAGTTCTGGAGGCTGGAAAGTCCAACAGCATGGTGCCAGTGTCTGCTCAGCCTCGGATGAGGGCCTCCTGTCTGCATGGCATGGAGGAGACTATCACATGCTGAGATAAAGCAAGCGTGCCAGATGGGGTCCCACTTCTTCATCTCCTAAGGTCACCAGGGCCGTCATGGGGGACCCACCCTCATGACCTCCTCTAATCCTAATTACTCCTTAAGGTCCCACCTTCAAATAGCATTAATATACAGATTTGGGGATCCTGTTTCCGGCAAATAAATTCTGGGGGTTCCGTTCAAACCAGAGCACCCTAGAGGGAGGTTTCAAAGGCGTCCGGAGACTCCCCATAACATAGCGTAGACTCTGCAAAGTCCTACTCAGACTCGGATGGTGGAAGGACCCTGGATGAAGCTTACCTCCCCGCCCTGAGGCGCTCCCTTAGCTCAAGCCAGTGGGGGGGTCAGCTTTTTATCACTGAGACCAAAACACCTGACTTAAGGGATGGGAGATTTATTCCGGTTCATGGCTTCAGGACACTCAGTCCATGGTCAGCTGGTTCCAAGGCAGAAATCGTGTTGGAAGGTCCTGATGGGGGAGGGCTGCTCAGCTCACGGCACCCCCGGAGGAGTTGGGGGGAGAGAAGGGGCCGGGAAAGGACAGACCCCTCCAAAACAGGCTCTCAGTGACCTACTTCCTGCAACTCCCCCCAACTCCCATTCAGCTGAAAATGGATTAATCCATCCACCCACTGATGGGGTCAGAGCCCTCAGGGTCCAATCAGTGCCCAGAAGTCCAGAGCACCTCTGCCCTGGCTGCACTGGGGACCAAGCTTTCAGGGAACATTCCAGATCCAAACCAGGACAGACCTTGAGAAGGAGAAACAGGGAAAAAGACAATATATGTATTTTTTGTTCTGAAGCCACCATGTGACCCCTGGGCTAAACCGTACAGGGTGGACTCCAACCTACTCAGAGAAAATGTCAGCAGATTAAAAAAAAAAATCCTGCCTTACAGACACCTGTAGCCAGAGATGACAGAATCTGTTCATGTCTTGTTCATTAAAAGTTACTTAATGGTTACTTTGCCACTTTGAAAACTGCCACGTTTACATGTCACATATTCACACGTTGCAAATATGCACTGTCACAACCAACGCGAGTCAATCGCTTCAAATGTTCAGATCTTTTCCTTTGGGCACATTTCAAAGGTTAATCATTTTTTGAAAAAAAAAAGAATTTGTAAAGGATTCTCTCTCTCTCACCAAGTAAACTCATCTCTTTGAATATTCAATGCTTCCTGTCAATACGCAAAGCAAGTGTTCACGTTAAAGGTTAGTTCGCAAGTTCCAAATGGGCACTTGAAGCCACTGGAGGGGGTGGATCCCACCCCCTTAATAATTTGGGGGGTTCCAGGCCAAGAGTCCAAGTGGAAACCCGCAGGCCAGACATTGTAAATTTTTAGAAATTATTAATGAGTTGCTTTCCCACATTTGGGCTCATAAGAAGTCAGTTACATCCACACTCAGGACCGCAGAGCCCACGCCCCTGAGATGACACCATTTACCTGGGGGCTAATGAACACCAAGGTGAGCCTGCCCCCCGTAAGTATCAGGGTGAAGGGAAACTGGCCCTCGGCCCTCTGAAGGTCCATGGAAATAAGCTGATTGCATCAGTCAATTTCTTGTTGCTGTGACCACAATACCTGGTAAGAATAACTTAGCAAAGGAAGAGTTCATTTTGGATCATGGTTTCAGAGGTCCATGGTCGGCTCACTCCATTGCTCTGAGCCCAAGGTGAGGCAGAACATCATGGTGGAGGGGCCTCCAGAGGAGCACTGCTCATGGGCAGCCAGGAACAGAGAGCACAAGGTCCCCAGGGAGCAGGATACCCCCAAGGGCAGGCTCCCAGTGACCTGCTCCCTCCAGCCACGCCCCACTTGCCCACGGTTACCACCCAGTGACTGTCTAAATCACCAACCATCCATGGATCCATCCCCAGACTCAGTGACGGCTCTCCTAATGTGATCATTTCATCTCTGAACGTTCCCGAAAGGACATAGGAGCTTTTGGTGTGTGTGGGGGACTCCTATGTCCAAACCACAACACTGACATAATATATCATAGACATAAGAAATCAGAGAAATAATCTGCAAATTTATTAACAAGCAAAAAAAACCATCACTACGTGTTGGAAAACCACAGGAATGTGCTTAGCCCTGTGCAACGTGATGGAGAAGCTTCTTTCTATACCCCTTTGGCTGGGGGGGGGGGGGGAGTAGGGGGCCCCGTAAATGAGGTAAATGATTTTTCAGGGGACTCCATGAGCCTGGAGAACACACGGTGACCTGGGGCGGGGTCTGGCAGGAAGGACAGGCTGGATTGTAAATGATTCCCTCTGGGACTAAAATAGAGGCAATGGTGTGTGACAGAAGTCCGTCCAGGTGTGTTGATAGGCTCAAGTCTTTTTTCCTGTGAAATGAGTTTAGTGAGTGAAAACCCAGGAAGGAACCCAAGGTAACGGCTTCTTCTTTAGTGGGTCTGGACCTGAGGCAGATAAGGGAAATGTGCAGAAGGACAAGGGTGGGCTGGGATGGGGAGGAGACAAGGGCAGAGGGACCTTTAATGCTGAAGTTGCTCTTTGAAAGCCTTTAGATCAAATTACTCAGCATGCAGGGGGAAAAAAATACAGAAAACATTGTATTCCCACGTTACCATTCTCTGAGCCCCAACCCAAGCCAGTGTGTGAGCAAGGATCTTCAGAACAGCTAGCCCAGGTGAGAAGCCCACAAGGGACTGATCCCTTCATGTCCCCAGGGTGACAGGGTGGCAGGATCCTCTCCTCCATGCCCATCTTCCTCTAGCAGGTTTCTAGGCAGTTTGAAACTGCTCCCAAAATGTCACCATCGCAGCTAAGGATCAAGAGGGACAGAGTTACCTGGGGCCCTGGACAGCCCAGACCCTTGCGTTGGGTCACGTGGGGCAGCCAGATTGAATCAAATGTTGGAAGCATTCTGTCTTCTCTCTACCCCGTGAGCTCAGCTCCTGACCCCAGGGCTCCTCCGCTGTCCCCTTCAGATAATCCCGGCTACCTCGGTTACCAAACTTTCAGAAATCTGAAGGTAAAAAACAAGCAAGCAAGCAAGCATTTCTTTAATTTATTTAAACACAATCATGACGCTGTGGAGAGAGCTCTTGTCCCTGGGGTCTTGAGCATCTCTTGGGTGCTGAATGGAAGTACCCAGAGCTAGACCACTTCCACTGTGGTCTAGCCTAGAACACTGAGTAACGCAAACAGCTGTGAGTCCTCCGTGGCCCAAAAAGAGCTGCCTCCCTCCCTGCCCCACCCTCGAGCTGCTCCTTTGTCAACACAGATGCCACCATTGCTCGGGGCTGACAGAACTTCTTCTCTCCCGTCCACAACTGCTCCATCAGCAAATTCTGTCAGCTTCACCTTCAAAACATAAAGTGCCCGTGCCTCTGTGGTTGTTAAACATTCCTGCTACTCTCCCGGCAGCCAGCAGAGCACCTGGAATCTAGTAGGTGCTCAATAAATACGTGTTGAGAGAATAAATCCATTTGCTCATTCAGTGACTGAATGGGTTTTCAATGGATATGAGCAGGCTCTGCGTTGCACAAATGCAGGTGTGTGCTGGGGAAGATTCTGCATGTGATGAGCATCGAATGTTCTGATAGGAGTCCCCGCATTCAAGGCTGGGTACATTATCTGCAGATCCCAATACAAAATAAAGATCTCAGGCTCCTCGTTCAAAATGCAGGGGGAAAAAATCATTTACTGTCTTCTGCAATCTCTCTTCTGACCTGTCATAGCATTTTCTATTGGTTGTTTAATGTCACACTTCCTTGGGCCTGGGGACACTGTTAGAGTGAGTGCTAACCCTCCCGGGGGCCTGGGGCTTACACCTGACCCTGATTCTCCCTGTGTTTATATGCACAGGCCCATAGCAGGGACCAAGGATGATAGTGGTCACCGAGCAGACGCAGGAGAGGACAGAAAACCTGGCCCAGGGAGTTGGGGAGCTGGGGAGTGGACAGTAGAGAAGTTGTGAACCAAAGCTCAAAGCTCACAGCTCAGAGCCCTCTGTGCCCTTGGACTTGGCTTCCACCACACGGATTCAGAGACAAAGGTTGTTAAGACTTTCAGGACGGTGACTGCAGAGTGCCAACCCCTTCCCAGCTCGGGTCCCCGAGCAGAGGGCACTGGCCTGTGCCAACATCACATTGTGGCCTTGCTCTGCAGCTTCTGTCCCGTCTTCCCCTCAGGGACCCCCATGCCCCTGGCAGGGGGACCCTGGGCGGCCGGTGTGCAGGACGCGGCCTCTCTCTTTCTCCCCACAGGGGCTGTGAGGGCCTCCAGCGTCTTCCCCATCCTCAGCGTCACCCTGCTGTTCTTCGGGGGGCTCTGCGTGGCGGCCAGCGAGTTCCACCGCAGCCGGCACAATGTCATCCTCAGCGCTGGCATCTTCTTTGTGTCTGCAGGTGAGTGTCTTGCCCCAGCCCCGAGATCGTCACAGACCCCCAACCTGAAGCCGGGTGGACAGAGCCATGCTACCCCAGGGTCCCCTCCAGGAAAGAGCCAAAAATAAAATAAAATAAAAAATGTGCAATTCGTTGTGCTAAAGCAGAGCCCGCGAAGAATCTCATCAAAACCAAAGATGCTGAACCTGCAGCTGGAAGTGGGCAACCGGAGCAGATTGGATGTACCTGCAAGGGCTGCACCTCTCTGTCCCCCTGGGCATGCTCCGTGCCAACCTTGGACCTTTGAAACATGCTTATTGTAAACCCCACCCCTCTCAAGACACACCAGTGCCCTTTGATGGGATGTGACAGAGGATAAAAAGACCAGGCAGGGTTTGGGGAGGAGGGGACCTACCTTCTCAACAGTGACGACCTTCCAAGGTTTGAACACCACTCTAGTCCCCAGGTATCCACAGGCGACACTTTCCAAGACCTCTGGTGGATGCCGGAGCTGCAGATAGTACCAAACCCTCCGTGGACCGCTTTTTCCTACCAAAACACAACTTATGATAAAGTTTAATTTGTTAATGAGATTCTAACAAATATATTTAAGAATATATTCTATTACTAATATAGAACAATAAAATAGAAGAGACATAACAATCTATGATGATAAAAGTTCTTTAAAACTTATGAATTGGTGTTTTTTTTTCTGGAATTTTCTATGTGATATTTCCAGACCGCACATGAATAAAACCCTGGAAAGGGAACCTGTGGCTTAGGAGAGCTGCAATGGCAGGATGTTTATTGAGGTGGGGACAAGGAAGGCTAAGAGAGGGTGATAAACAAGACAGGGGTCCTCCTGGGTTTGAATCCTACGTGGCCTTGGGAAATGTCACCAAGACCTTGTAACTTGGTTTCCTCAGCTGGGAGATGGCGAAATGATAATAGTATCAACTTCCTGGGGTGGTTGGAAGGAGACTGAGTCAAAAAGACCACAATGTTCTTTCTCAATAAATTCCTAACATATTCCAAAGTCAGGGACCCTGTAAATCCCTGCTCAGGTCCCTTCCCCACTGTATACCCTTCTACAAAGTGAGGATGTGAGAACCGTCTGGCCGAGTCTCTGGGAAGCCACAACAGTGACAGGCCAGGGAGAAAGCCACCACAGGGTGGCTGTGGCCTCTCTCCGGGCTCTGGGTGGACAGATGTTCCTGGCAAACCCAGGGACTTGTTTTGCTTCGAGGCACATTTCTGTAACTGGTCGGCCCCCTCCTGGCTCCCGAGCCAGAGCCTCAGTACCAGTGTTGTGCTGATGTGACAGTTTCCCAAGAACAAGAGAAGATCATTATTTTATCCCCCAAGGGGATTGTTAGGGAGGCCTGTGTCGCCAGCAACTCTGTCCGCACAAGGGCTATCATGAGACATGGCAGGTAGATTAGGTTCAGAGGAACTGGAGGGCCCTGAGGGGGATCCCAGAACTTGGGGTCTAAACCTAGACCCCTCCACCAACCTCCCCCAGGAACCCCAAGAGTCTCAGGGCTTTTTTCCACTTATAAAATGGCGGAAAATGGAGGATTCAACACTCTCTAGGGCTCTTTTTGCTCAACTTCAAAAATCAACAACAATTTATTGAGCACCTACTGTGTTCCAGGCACTGGGCATAAAAAATAATAATAATAATAACATGATCTCTGGAGCATGCTTGCTTTAGGTCGGGCTCTGGACTAGGAGTTGGGGCCACAACAATGAGCAAACCTATTTCCTACCCTCAGGAAGTTTACAGTCAGACAGGTGGGACCAAGTCACTGCCCACTCACACCTTCTTCCTCCTGAGCCACTGAAATCTAAATCTACTACCACGGCTGAGCTGGGGCTTCAAGTTCCACTTGGAGCTGGGTGCAGGGGAGCTAGCCTGTAATCCCAGTGACTCAGGAGGCTGAGACAGGAGGACTACAAGTTCGAGGCCGCCCTTAGGGAGACCCTGTCTCAAAATAAAATAAATAAATAAATAAAAATAACTGGAGATGTGGCTCAGTGATAGAGTCCCCCTGGGTTCAATACCCACTACCAAAAAAGAACTTAAGTTCTGCCGTTTCCTTATCTGCAAAAGGGGAATAATTAAAAAATAAGAAAATCAGGCCTGGCACAGAGTTAGTGCCTTATACATAAATGACTGACAGTTCACTTGGCTTCCTGCCTCTTTAACCCAGGTTGACATTTGAGCCTCTCTCTGAACTTCTTTTTCTTTCTTTTTTATTCCCGACCCCCAGCAAGACCCCTTTGGGGGGGGGGCTTCCTAAACTTTACCACCAAAATTTCCCTGCTAGTGGTGGAGAGAGCAAACATGGCCCTGGGGAATCAGGGGGCATCTCTAGAAGCCGCCTTCAGGGAGCGAAAATGCCTTTGAAGTCAGCTTCTCATTTTACTTAAAAATTCATGTGAATTCTGCTTTCTCCTCCTTATTATATCCGTGTTCATTTTAATATAAAAGAATGTGCCTTCCTTACTAATCTTCCAGCCAAATTGACACTCCAGGAAGAGGGGAACCGTTTTTTATCCTGTCAGGTCCCTTGCAGCCTGACACCGAGCAGGATGTGCCAACCCTCCGAGTGACAAATAGCAAGGTGATTAGCATTTGCTGAGTCCCTGATGAATGCCTGGACCCAGTCATGCCAAGAGGACCCACAGCAGGAGCAGACCCCAGCCCTGTCCCTCAGGGGCAGGTCCTAGATGGAGCATAAGCAGAAGTCCCACCCTAAATATTAATAATACCTGTCACCCAGGTGCTCCTGCCAATCACATGGTAGCACTTGAGCAGATGCTGTGGCCCTGACATGCCAAGCTTTAGCCCTTAGTTGCTTGATTTGGGGGAGATCTAGGGGAGACCCAGAAAGAATACGGAGTGTTCAAAGAGCGTCGGGAGGACTCAGGAATCTTCTGGAAAGGATTACTTACCAACTGGTGCTGGGAACGATCATGAAGGACAGATTCCATTTAGCACTAATTGCCAGGTAGTATGTCAACCTCCTCGGGCCGCTGTTGGCACCAAGTCTTGAGTGAGACCCCATGAGTAGAGGGTCCAAAAGTGACATTTCCCATTTGGGGTAATAATGTGGGAAGGTACCCGAGATGAACACAGCCCTTAAAGATTCCTGTCCCTTCTTGTCATTCTCTAGGGAATCTATTTCTCTCCGATGGGCTGAACTGAGCTTCCCAATGCTATTCTGTTGGCACTTGGGGGAAACTAAGTCTGCAGACCTTGCCTTTGGGGGCGAACAGCTTTGCGTCCCCCAATTTTTGACACTCAAACATCAACCAACCCAAGACTGGTTATCTTATTCCACAGAGACAGAAAGATGGTCAACGACTGTCCCTGCCCCCTGAGCTTATTAGTTCCCCCAAATTGCAGCCCCAGATCCGCAGACATCCAGTGGTGGATGTCTCCCCCAACGCTTTCAACTTGGTGTATCCAAATCTCTGTTCTCTAAACATGGTCTGTTGGCTGCCTCTTATTTTAGTTTGAGATGCCACCAGCCTCCCAGTCACCCAAGCTGACTAGCCGGTCATTCTTGGTCCCTCTCTGGTGCTCCACGGTCCACGGCCTTCCTTCTCAGCTGCAGGATCTGGCTCCCATGTGGCCTCATCTTCAAAGCAAAATTCTCAGCCTTTCTCTCTTCCCCCTTTGCCTCTGAATCATTTCCTAAGTGCCTCCAGTAAAGTTTCTACTGTATTTTGCTCCGATGGCATTTATCCTGTCGCCCAAGGGTGAGAAATTCAAGGGCAGGGGACTGTCACTGGTTCACTTTATCACTCTCATGACTTAAAGCCAAAGATTCAGTGTTGCCTTGTCTCTAAGGGGACACGGAGGTCCCCCTGAGTGCTACCACCCTTGCTAGAGAAGTAGGATGGCATCTTGACCTGAAAGGGGCACAGCCCAGGACGGGAGCCGCAGAAATTCCCCCACTTCCCAAGACACAGACCTTGCAAGAGGAGCTCAGCCTGAGGATTTCTTAGCCATTATCCATGTCTCTTCCCCTTCCCACCTTAATTTTGCATTTTCTATCCATATTCCAAGACCAAAAGTGGCCTTGACCTTGGAGGGTTTATGCAACACGTGTGTGTGTGTGTGTGTCTTTTTTTCTTTTCTTTTCTTTTCCATTTTTTTTTTCCTCAGGCTTAAGCAACATCATTGGCATCATCGTTTATATATCAGCCAACGCCGGAGACCCCGGGCAGCGTGACTCCAAGAAAAGCTACTCGTACGGCTGGTCCTTTTACTTCGGCGCCTTCTCCTTCATCATCGCCGAGATCGTGGGCGTGGTGGCCGTGCACATCTACATCGAGAAACACCAGCAGCTGCGTGCCAAATCGCACTCGGAGCTCCTCAAGAAGTCCACCTTCGCCCGCCTCCCGCCCTACAGGTACAGGTTCCGGAGGAGGTCCAGCTCGCGCTCCACCGAGCCGCGGTCCCGAGACCTGTCCCCCATCAGCAAAGGCTTCCACACCATCCCCTCCACCGACATCTCCATGTTCACCCTGTCCCGGGACCCCTCCAAGATCACCATGGGGACCCTCCTCAACTCGGACCGGGACCACGCTTTTCTACAGTTCCACAATTC
Source organism: Spermophilus citellus (assembly GCF_964194105.1). Lineage (NCBI taxonomy): Eukaryota > Metazoa > Chordata > Mammalia > Rodentia > Sciuridae > Spermophilus > Spermophilus citellus. The sequence continues at coordinate 17,393,097 of NC_138187.1, forward strand.
CACGCCCAAAGAGTTCAAAGAGTCGCTGCACAACAACCCGGCCAACAGGCGCACCACGCCCGTGTGAGCGGACGCCGCTGGCCCTGACCGCTGGCCGCGCCCAGCACCGCCTGCGGGGGCGCAGTGTCCACAGACGTCTCCAAGGTTGCATGGCATGGTCCTCGTGATGGTTCTTACTTCTCACAAAGAAATGAAAACCAAATGGACTCCGCCCTGTCCCACGGGGGTCCCCCCACCCCATCCCCACAGGACCCCCACCTTTCCCTTCCCAACCTCCCCAATCGGATCCCTTCCTGTCGTCCCTCCCTCCCTCCCCTCTGTGTATCTGTGCCCACATGTCCTTCTGTCCTTCCTTCCTTCCTCCACTGTTCTTCCCTCCTTGGGAGAGGACTTTATCAAAAGTCACAGGGTGGTGGCCAGAGGGGGGGGGGATCTGCAAATCTCCCATCAGGTGCCGGCGTAGCTGTCCCCATTTGTCCACCCAACACAGATCCTCAGGAAACCCACCACTGCCCAGGTGGCCCTGAGGGAGGCATTCACCTTTAAGTGTTAGGAAAAAAAATAATAATAATAACATGACGGGAAATCAAAGATGTCAGAGTCCGAAGCAGCTAATGTAATAAGCACTCATGTTATTAAAGGTTTTGCCTTGTCGTAATCAACAAGCTGGGGTGGTTTTTTGTTTTTGTTTTTTTTCCTTTTCATTTTGATTTTTTTCCCCCCCTGGGTGCTTCCCACATGAGCTCACTCACCTGCCACCCCCCAGGGTTCATCTCCCTCTTGGAAGCTGAATTTCATTCCGTCCCGCTCCAGCCTCTATAGGAAGGATCCTCTCTGCCTTCTCTGAGGCCAGCAAGGTGTTCCCTGTAAATGTCAGAGTCAGTGTGTCCTTGGGGGTAGTGGGAACGGTGGCATTTGAGGTCTAACTGTGGCACACAGTAGCTCTGGGACCTCAGGCAAGTCACCTGAGCTCAAGTCTCAGACTTCATCTGTAAAATGGAATGTGATAAATCCTTCTCTCCTCCACAGAGTTTTGAGGCTTGAATAAAATGCTACAGATAAAACCATGAGCACGTTATAGATAACCAATGTGTGTTTTTAAATGTTTAGATGGATTTTAGTCAGGCTAAACATTATATTGTTAGTTCCTACTACTATAACACAATAGTGTAGACTCAGTGCTTAAACAATAAACATTGGTTTTTTCACACTTGTGGAAGCTGGAAGTTCAAGATCAAGGATCCAGCAGATCTTGTTCCAGGGAGGGGCTTTCTGCTGGCTTGTGGACATCTGCCTTCCTGCTGTGGCCTCAAGAAGTGAGAAGAGAATGTTCTCTCTTCTTAAAAAGCCACTAATGCCATCATGGGGCACCCACCCTCAGTGACCTCATCTGACCCTCATGAATTCCCAAAGCACCCCCCTTCCAATATCATCATACTGGAGGTTGAGGCTTCAACCTAGGAATTTGAGGGTACAGGGGACAGAGACCTGCTTCAGGCCATAGCCAAGCATGGCTACTGGACAATAAAAACCAAATGGAAATTATTCTACGTGGCAGGAAGGAAGGAGACCACTTCTTGCAGGTTCTGGAGTCTCTGGGAACAGAGAGGGGAAGGAGAGCTGAATATTTTGAATATTTGATATTAGACAGTATGAGAATATGTCCCCTCTGCCAGCAATGACTTCCTAGAGCATTTTGGGCACACACCCAGCACACTGCCGTTCAAAGATCTTTCCCGTGTAGGACTCCAACTGCAGCAAGAGGCAGGGTCACCGACCTAGGAGATGACAGTTCCCTGGTATAGCCATCTAGTGCCCCACATGTGTCAAATCAGTTGATCCCCAGTATCCCCATGGGGACAGTGTTAATAATATTCTTATTGACCAATTAAGAAACTGGAGGAAGAAAGATATGGGACAGGTCCAGATTTGACCACATGTCCAGATTTTTATTATTATTATGAGCTGAGAAACTCATATGCACCCTCACACCGTGATTTTTAGTGTAAAGTGACTTTTATTATGAAGTGCACACTGTAAAAAAAAAAAAAAAGTTCATTTCCCTTGACACCAAAGAGTCATTACATGCAAATGACATAGACATCAAATTATCTCATTTAATCCTCAAAACAACCACATGCGGTCGGAATTACTGTCTCCATTTTGACAGGTGAAGAAATGGAGGCTCAAAGAGGGCCTCTTAGGTGCTAATTAGCATGGCTGGCATTTAAACCTCAGCCTCTGCTTCCTACGGGGAACGAACCCTCGCTGTAGCCACATTTTCTAGACCTCAGTCATCTGAGTCCAAATTTGACGAGATTTTTTCAGATCTCCATTCCCCTTGGACAATGACTTAACCTCATTTTATCTTTAAGTGGACTCCCTCTTCCCCTTCAAAAATATGTTTATTGGAGGGTAATCTTAGAGTTTCACTGCTCGAAAAGGGAAATTTGGAATTATTTGCCATAAGCAAATGGCACAGACCAACCATGTGATCTCCCAGATGTTGCTTGTCCTAAGGGGGTGGCCAGGGCAGAAGCACAGTGCTAGGGTCTGACACCAAAAGGAGATGCTTCAGCAGAAGAACTGGAGAGGGGACCTCTTCCTCAGTGTCTAATGCAATGTTCTGTGATTCCTGAGCATCTCCTCCCTCTCTTGGGGACAAGTGGCTTCTGCCAGCCCCAGAGATGGGGACCTCAGAGTTCTAGCAAATAGGAAATGCACCATAAGTGTGAAGCAGTAGATTCCAGCCACCCTGCATCTAGGAGTTTGTCAAAAACGGTGCATACGGGAAGCTGATTTGGGGTAGGAAGGTTCCAGAGCCTTAACTATTGGGGAACCAGCCCTGGAGGCAGGGGAAAGGCCTTTCTGCAGAGCCACGCAGCTGCAAGAGGGAATCGGGTCCCTGAGTCCTGGGAGACTCCCCCGCACCCTCTCGGTCTGTCCCCTGCAAGCCTTTGACCTGGGGAGCTTCGGGGTACCTGTGCCTCACCCTCCCAGACCGCAGCCAGGATCGTGGTCCAGCCTTGTCCTCCAAACCCCTGTGAAGGGCGTCCACACACGAGGCCATCTCCCTATGTGTCAAACATGGGGCTACAAATGTCGCTTATTTCATCTCACTTTATTAAAACTACCCGGATAGATGTTGAAACTTGCAAGTAGACAGGAAAGTCGGAGTGCAACTGTGCAGACCCGTGGCTGCCTGGTTTCCGAGTCAGGCCACAGCTGCCCCCTGAGCTCTCCTGGTCAGGCCTCAGGCAGGTTCTGCTCCATCCGTCTTCTCTGCTCAGATCACTCTCTCCTGGATGAGCAGCATCCTTCTGGCAAGCTCAAAACTAGGATCCTGGGGTCTCTCTTGCATGTTTTCTTAATGTGAGGCCCCCAGAACCCGTCTGCTGGCACGTCATACCTTTATAGAGGACAGAGGCAGCTGGGGCCAACCCCTGTCTAAACCTCTGTGGCTGCAGCTGCCCACATTTGAACCCCAGCTCTGTGTTGGTCAACCACGAGATCTCTGGTGAGATAATCTCCCTGGGCCTCAGCTTCCCAGTCTGTAAAATGGGCACCAAAGTAACACTCCATAGATTTGTTGTGAGCATTAAAAGAGTTTATGTGCATACAGCACATGGAAAAGAACCTAGAACATCGTAAGTGCCGTATAAATGTTAGCAATTACTATTTAAGACACTCCTCAGGTTTTTTCTTTTTTTTTTTTTTTCTATTTGGGTCTCTTTGCATTTAAACAACCTTATATTCCATATCTTGTCCGCACACATTTCTGCTCTAACCAGGCCAGTGTCCACTGCTCTATCGGGCAACCTGGCTCTATCCGCACTGTTCCCAATTCTCTGCCTTTACCAATAATCATTATCCCTGCCTGAAATGGTTGCCCTCACCTAATCTTCTCCATTCTTCAAACCAAGATCAAAGTTCATGCTTTCCATGATTCTTATTTCTTCTTCTTCTCCTCCTCCTCCTCCTCCTCCTTCTTCTCCAGGGATTGAACCCAGGGGTTAACCACTGAGCCACATCTCCATCCCTTTTTATATTTTATTTAGAGACAGGGTCTCGCTCAGTTGCTCAGGGCCTCGCTAAGGTGCCGAGGCTGGCTTTGAACCTGCCATCCTCCTGCCTCAGCCTCCCGAGCCGCTGGGATGACAGGCCTGCGCCACCACACCCGGCACTTCCCATGAATTCTTTAGGGAATTTCCAGACCATATAATCTCTCACTCCTCCGAATTCATTCACCCACTCATCCATCCCTCCTCCCGGCACTTTTTATCAGGCACCTACTTTATGTCCACAGCAGCCAGCATCTCAACAGAGAGGACCACCGTCCTAATGGAACGCTCAGCCTAGCAGGAGACACGCCTCAAACAAGTGACCACATAGATCAATCATTTTAAACTGTGATCCGTGCCATGACAAGAGAAACGCAGTGCAAGAAGCAGGAGGGGACATAAACAGGGGTCTCTACTTCTGCAGAGTCATAAAGGAAGAGAAAGAATATTAAGTCAGACTTAAAGAAAAGCTGGAGTTCTCCACATGAAGAGAAGGAAGTGTGGAGGCAGAAATGGCAATATGTGCAAAGGCCCTGAGGCCCGAGAGATGGAGGGGGGAGGGGGCCAGTAAGCTGGAACACAGAGGGGGGAGAAAAGCAGCATCAGGTGAGATCAGGGAAGAAAAGAAAGCTGGGTCCAGAGGATGCAGCATTATAGGTCGCTTAAGGATTCTGGATTTTGGCCCTAAGTGCGTTCATCAAGAGCCATTTAAGAGTTTTCATCAGGGATACATTAGGCCGAATCCAACTCGTATCTTCAGAAGTTTAATAAGTTAGGAATCCAGGGACACACTAGTCCCTAAATCTTACCTCTGGAACTAGCTCCTCCAGGGCTGGTATCATTGCCTGCTCCATCCACAGCGTCTAGTAGGTGAACCTCACAGTATTGCAGACAGGACTCGGTCCCCCGAGCCACAGCCAATGAGCTCACAGGACAGCACCAGCCTGAGGCCCACTACTCCACCCATGGCCAGGGGACTAGGATTTGTGACCAAACCCAAAAGGTAAGCCAGGCCAATCAGAGGATCTCTACTGGGACTTTTAACTAAGAGGCCAGGGGCAATTGCTAGTTGGCTACTGAGAGCAGGACAGAATGGACACGGGGCAGCCGTGGGACCAGGGCAGCCACAGTGGGCCAAATGCAAGTTGGAAGTTGCAAAACACTGTCTGGCGGAGAGGACCATCCTGCAAAGCCTTCCCATGGTACTTAAATGAAATCCAGATTTTTGCTGTGACCTCCAAGGTCTTGAGTCTCCAACTTCATGCCAAGCTACTCGCCCCTTATACTCCAATCCTGCCGGACTCCCTTTTTTTGGTTCCTTAACCGAGCCAAACATCTCTCTGCCTCAGGGCCTTTGCACCTGTTGCTCCCATTTCTTGAAATTTCTTCTCTCTCTTTATACAGAGCCTTGTCATCATTCAGCTCTGTCACCTCCTCAGAGGGAACGGCTTCAGCAACTCTCTAAAGTAGGTGGCCCATTATTCTTTACTCCATACTTATTCCCTTGACAGCTCAAAGTTTTGTAATGTCTTATTTTTGTCGATTTTTTTTTTACTTATTTTTTATAGGTTTCCCCTTAAGAACATAAGTTCCGTGACAGCGGGATCCTTGACTGTCTCAGTCTCATTGTATTCTCCAGGCCTAACACCTGGGGGGTGCTCAGACATCTGAAGAAGGCAGAAAGGAGAGAGGGGAGGAGGGAAGGAAGGAAATGCAGTCTGTGCTATTTCGAGGAAGGCCGAAGCGTCTCAAAGGAAGAGACAGTGACTTCCTAGGTTTCGAATAGCTTCCTCGCCCCAGTTCCTTGAGGCCCAGCTGAATCCCATTCTCTGATTCCTAGGACATTCTTCCAAACATCTCCCCTTTCCTGAACCAGCCTAAGTGGATCTCTGTTGGGGGTTACTGAGCCAGCACCGACTCAGAACTAATGCTTCTAGAAGCTTCCAGAACTGGGGGACACCTGACCCTAAGGGTACAACTAAGCATCTCTCTTAGAAAGAGCAGGACAAGCAGGCCAGCATCGCAGTTAGTCCAAATGTCAAGGAAGGGCTTAAGCCAAGCGCTGTGGCACCCGCCTGTGGTCCCAGCGACTCCAGGGACAAAGGCCGGACAATCCCAAGTTCAAGACCAGCCTGGGCCACTTAGCAAGATCCTGTCTCAAAATCCAATCAAAAGGGGCTGGGGATGCAGCTCAGAGGTGGAGCACTGGACTAGCGTAGGGGAGACTCTGGGTTTGATCCCCAGTACCAGGAAAAGTGTTTTTTTAAAAGTAAGGAGGAGGAAAAAAAAAAGAAAAAGAAAACCCTCAAAGTGAGTTTAATTCACAAAGATCCAAGACAGAGAAAACCAGGAATGAAAGCCACCATAAAGACAATAGCTAGGCCAAGTCACCAAGCCAGAAGCAAGCAACTCCTGGAGGTTAAATTGATGAAACGTTGATGGCTTTGTGTGTGTGTGTGTGAATGGACATCAAATCAATCAAACAGAAACCAGTCTTTGAGGTAGTAATTTGGACTTAGTGGACGCTTCTCTGAGTATTTAGGTAAAAAAAAAAAATTGTTAACTTGATTCCAACTTAACTAGCTTGTATTCGCCATTTAAAGTTCGACTATCTGTCATAACAAACAGACTCCAAAAGATCAAGCACTTGACACAATAAACCGCTATTTCCTGTCCACACAAGGACTACTGCGGGTCCCCCTGAGTGGCTTTCCTGGGTGGGTTGGCTCCAGGCAGTGATTCAAGGAACCAAGCTGCTCTGTCTTGTAGTTCTGCCACCTTGTGGCTGCAGGCTGGTACTGCAGTCATCCACCTGGGGGATGCAAGGGAGAGAAGAGATGGTGAGAAGGTCATGCGCCAAAACAGCATCACCTTGGCCCGAAGTAATGCACTTCAGGTCACGTGCCACTGATGAGGACAAAATGGTAGGGTCCTGTCCAGCTCCCATACGGAAAATGTCACCTATGGCAAAAGAGTCGTAGCTCTGCCTTTCATAACGTGTGCACATCTCCTGTCTTTGGCAGGAGACTAGTTAGTCCTCTCTGCCACACACGTAAGGAGGAAAAAAATGTTCTCCATAAAAACAAAACTCAAGGTGAAGAGCCCTTGAGGTTTGTAAATTCAGCATTTTAAGATAAATTCCAAGGCCTCCCGATCTTCTGTTTCCACATTTCCATCCTTAGACCCCGTCAAAAATCAGGTAGAATATCCCATTGTATACAAATACACTACCACATCCCACCCAGGTACAATATCCCATAATATCCAGAGACGACATCCAGCAAAGAGCCAACTCCTACCTATGGGTCTTTAAGAGTGAAGAAACGGACTCAGAAGCATACTATTCAATTTTTTTTTCTTATTCTTACTGGACAAAATGGGGTCCTGGATCCCTAAGCCATTGAGGGGGGTGGACTTAATACGGGGGAGAAGGACCAGTGGTTGGTTCTCAGCCCCTGCTGCCCCCCTGTTAGGTTAGCATCACCTACAGGAATTTTTATTTTAATTCCAAATGTCCAGTCTCTACCCCAGAGATTCTTACATAATTGAGCCAGAGTGAATGAAGCTGGACTTCAGAAATCACCAACCGAGAGTTTGGACCCAATTACATTCACATTCGTGTTGAGTTTGGGCCCACAGGTGTTTATTTAAAAAAATCAAGAACTTCTTAAAACAATCAAGCAAATCATGCAAAAAAAAATCAAGAACTTAAAACAATCAAGCAAATCATGCAAAAAAAAAAAATGTTCCTGGGTGAATCTGAGTAGAGGGAAGAGAGGAGCTCTCTCTGTTCTGTTCTTGCAATATTTTTGTATAGATTGAAACTATATCAGAATAAAACGTGACCATAAAGGGGAAAAATGGGAACTTGGGCCTCCCAGCCAGGATTTTTCAGCTTTTCTTAAAAAAAAAAAAAATGGAAAGACTGGCTCTGTGTTCCTGCAGAAATTTAAAGCAAACCTGAGAGGTCAGCCTTCTGAGCCTCCCGGGCAGGGCCCTGGGCACCTGCATTGTGGGCTAGAAACCAGGTGAGCCTGGCGATGCTCAGGTAGGCCTGGGACCGGGCTCTGAAGTCCTCTACATTCTCGTCCCCCCCCCACCCTTCTGTTCCAGCCTCTCCCAGCCCTAAGTATAGCTTGGATTATTTTCTGCCAAACGCAGCACCTTGCACTTGCCCACACTGAAGCTCGTCCCTGGCAACTCCTCTGCCCACTCACACAGCCTGGCGAGCGCTTCCTGCGGTTTGATCACCAGCGGCTTGGTATTTCACTACCTGGCAGCACTGTCACCAGCCAATGTGGAGTGATGGCCACCCGTCCACCTCCGGATCAGTCAGGCAAATGGCCAACGGGAACGGCCCCACCGCCGACACCCCGCGGCTCCCAATTAATTAATTAACTCATAACACACACACACACACACACACCCCAAGCAGCTGGCTGCAAGCGAAAAGATAAGAAAAAGAGAAAAAAAAAAACCAACTGTGGCTAATAGCAAGTGACAAGGGATCTGGTCTGGTTTGGGGCTTTTTTTTTGGGGGGGGGGGTACTGGGGATTGAACCCAGAGGTGCTCAACCATGAAGCCACATCCCCAGTCCCTTTTTAAAAGTTTTTTATTTTGAGACAGGGTCTTGCTAAGTTGCTTACAGCCCTGCTAAATTGCTTGAGGCTGGCCTCTAACTTTTGATCCTCCTTCCTCAGCCTCCCCAGCTGCTGGGATGACAGGCGTGCATCACCATGCCCAGCATAGATTCAGGGCTTCTTAATAGCAGCATTATTGACACTTGGACAACTTCCTGTTGCTGGGGGCACTGTCCCATGCAAGGTAGGACATTTAGTAGCCCCCCCTGGCTTCTACTCACCAGATGTTGGTGGGACAACTCTCCTCCACTGCCAAATTGTGACAACCAAAATTGTCTTGGGACACTGTCGAATGTTCCCTGGAGCAGGGAGGCTAATGCTCTTAATGCAGAATCACTGGAATGGGGAAGTTGAAGAATTAAGCCTTAGGAAAGATGGCAACCTGAGTCCATTTGGGGCTCTACAGAGGAAGGACTAACAGAGTTTGAATCGGAACATCACCATTTACTGTGCATCCACTTGACAAGTTACTTAACCTCTCTGGGCCTTATAGTTTCCTCACACAAAATGAGGTAATCAGGATAGGATGGTGGATAGCAGTAGCTTAAAACACATGCTGTGTGTCCGTGTGGTCAGCTGGGGGGCGCTGGGGATGGAGCTCAGGGGCAGAGAGCTTGCACAGCATGTACCAAGGCCTGGGTTCTTCCCAAGAACTGCAAAATAAAGAGGGCAGGGAGGAGAGGCTGGGAGACCCTGCAGTGTGGCCCTCTGGGGCTCTGCTCACGTTGCCCACGACAGGAGATCAAAGCAGACAGAGCTCCACCTTGTGAATGTTGCGGGTCACATGATCGGGTGGGAGGGGGGACGAAAAGATAAATTGGCTTTAAAATGTTTCTGCCGGCGAGTTACATACTCACTACAGCTCCTAAGTCCTGGATGAAAATAAGTCACAAGTCCACACCAAACGGGAAGGCTGCAGGAAAGTGACGACTCACCAGACACTTGGGAAAAGAAGAGGGACTATGGACCAATAAACAGCAGGACTGGCCATGTGTGGTGGCGCACACCTGAATCCCAGCAGCTCAGGAGGCTGAGGCAGGAGGATCGCGAGTTCAAAGCCAGCCTCAGCAACTCAGGGAGGCCCTAAGCAATTTAGCAAGACCCTGTCTCAAAAAAAAAAAAAAAAAAAAAATGGCTGGAGACGTGGCTCAGTGGTTAAGCACCCCCTGGGTTCAATCCCTGGTACCAAAACCAAAACAAACAAATACAACAGCACAACTGTCCCACACAGATAATAATACTGATTTCATACACTTGTTGGGCTGGGCAAGTGAATTAATAGACACATAGTTTCCAGAACAGCATTGGGCGTGTTTTAACTGATGGGTAAATATTAGCTTATTCTTCTCTATTCATTTTGCAAATGTGTGTTGAGCACATGGTGGTCCGCTTAACGTACCAACCTGGCCACCCTGTGGCACCCTGTTCATCAGCCTAACGCCCATCTAGGAGCTGCCAGGAAGGGCTCTGGCAGATGTGCTCAGCATCTAGAGTTGGCTTTTAGGTAAAAGGCTTATTGATTCAAAGTTTAATTGATTGTGCTCAATAACCTGGGCGGGCCTGATGGCATCGGTTAAAGGGCTTTAAAGGCAGAACCAAGGCTCCTCTAAAGACGAAATTCCACCCGTGGAGAGTCGCAGCAGCATCTGCCCAGGACTGAAGCAGAAGCTCTGAGCTACATGCTCTGGCCTCCCCCGTCACAGGAAGCTCTGGCCCTACTGCCACAGCCCCATCCTTCTTGTCTTTAAAATATACCCCGTTTAAGTCCCTACCCCATGACTGTAGGGGGCTTGCTTTCTGATTTCTCCTCTCCAATACCAGCAAGAAGAGGTGATTTTTATCACTGGAAATGACACCAACTCAAATCTGCATAACCAACCTTCCAACAGTGAGTGCAAACAACCCTTACCTTCCTCCAGGTCCCCGCTAGATTTACCTTCCCACAATTCACCACCCCCAGAACTCCAAACCCTTTTCCGTTGCTGTGCCACGTTGCCCCAAATTTACTGCTCTTTGTTAAAATGGTATATAAACTCTGAGGCTTAACCACTTCATTGGAGTTCTATTTCCAATTCTATGAGGCTCCTATGTATGTGTATGCAATTAAAATATTGGCATCAAACAGTATTCGTTATGCCTATTCTCTTTTCTGTTGATCTGTCTTTTAACCAGTTTAATTTGCAGGGCCCCGGATACTGAACTCAAGAGAGTAGGAGGAAAATGAGTGTGTCTTTTCCGCAGTAAAATAGGGATGATGATAGAATCCACTTCACGGGGCACAGTGAGGATTAAGCAGGACAAAGCTTGAGTGTCACTTAACACAAGACCAGCTCATGGTCAGTGCTTCATAATTGAGAACTTCTCAGACCATTGTGAAAATATTAATCCTACTCCTCCTGAACCCTAGTAACCTTGCCCTTAAGGTTCTAAAACAATTTAGAGAAGGCAGACGACTGAATCAGTAGCTAATTTTATCAACCCTAAAAAAGCAGGCAATCGCCACCATAAACCTCTCTCAGGAAGGGGCACTTCCATGAGGATTCCAAATACCGGAGTCCTGCAATCTTTCCTGCCAACCCACCATCCCATCAGGCAATGAGACACTTGGGTTAACCGGGGAACCACCGGGAGCCAGCTTCTCTCTCCCCTTCCCTGGTCCGTTCTCTGGAACCCCAAGGTCAATATCCTCACCCCAGATGTGACAGAGTCACATTAAATCTTGAGCCTTCGAAGTGTCTCAACTTGATCCACATTGTCCCCATCAAGAGGGACGAGGAGCCTAAATATCATTATCGTCCAGGAAGATGGAGGAAAGAGCGGAGGTTGAGAATCCTAAAGCAATTAGTTAGGACAACAAGAGGCAAGACATTATGCAGATGGAGGCCCTGCCACCTTGAGAAGATAATGTCGGCTCTGAACACAGAAGGGTTTAGCCCAGCCCGGTCCCTTCCAATCCTGCTGGAACATTAAGCTTCCTTATTCATAATCTCAGGCCTGGGTAACGTCAGGTCTCTGAAACGTTAACACTTTCAATTTCCTCCCTAATGACGTTGGTATTAACTGTGCTGGGTTTTAAATATTTCACCCCACTGGGTAGGAGTGAGAACAGTAATAAGTCTGAGGTTTCTCCAAATAACTTACACCTGGCTGGGGCTTACACCTACCTCCTGTGTTGGAGGCTTCCCCTGAGAAGCCTTTTCAGATTGACATCGTGGTGGGTGGTCCTCAGCAGGGAGTCAATCAGTGGCGTGTTGGGGAAGCTGGTGGCTTCTGATTTCAGTTACTCTAGGAGAAAGCAAGAGACACCCAAACAGTGGATCTCCCTTCCTCCAAAGCCCCATTGGTGGGAACTGGACTCTTCATTCTTTCTACCCTTTTTCCCCCCCAGAAAAGAGGGTTTAATTTGCAGGGCCCCGGCTACTGAACCCAAGAGGGTAGGGTCAGAATATTATCTGCCAAGAGAGACAGGCACCTTTGGAAGTAAACTTCTGCATAAACCCATGGGCAGAGTGGTCTCTTCCCTTTTTTTTTTTTTTTTTTTTTTTTTTTGGTTTCAGCTAAGAACTGGTGAAAGACCCGTGAAGGTCTCCAAGACCCTCTGACTCATCCTTTCAGGCCTTCTGCGGTCACCTAGGCTCATTCTAGTCCTGACCCAGCATGCCCAGAAGTGTTCATTCTGCCATCTTAACTTTTTTGAACGTGTGCTCTCTGACCTTGAGGTGAGCATGCCCAGAAGTGGATCCGCCATCTTTCCTTCTGGAACTATGAACCTCAACTGAGCATGCTCAGGAATGTGCTTACCCCCCCCCCCCCAACATCCAAAGAGCTTGGGGAGAACTTTCTTTTGCAAATAACCCCAGTGCTCTCCTTACCTGCTGCTGGTACTAAGTCTTTCTCCACTCTTTTGTGACCTGGTTGTACTTTTTGGGGGCTTTGTATTCACCAAGAGGCAAAACCACCCTATTCAGCTACAAGAGAGCCTCTCTCTCCACCAGCAGAGGACACCCCCGCCCTGGTGACCCCCCCACCACTCTCAACACTCCCTCGGGTGCCCCACAGTGTTTCTGTTCAGTGTCTCAGTGCTCAAAGCTCCTTTCAAATGACCCCAGCCATGGTGAAGCCCAGGCCAGGGGAGATCTTCAGGACAGGACAGTCCCAAGGGGGGACCCCACTCCTCCAAGGTGGACCCCACTCACCTCTCCCACGCAGAGCCATCACGGCCCATGGTGATGGACTGGGCACCCAGGAAGCTCTGCCTCTCTCCATCCGTGGATCCACCCGAGTCAGCGCCTCACTTAGCCTCTTCCTAGCTCCGACCCCGGCTCTCCTCTCCAGGGTTCCAGCTACCCGCAGCCAGCCTCTGCCCAAAAGCATGAGATGGAAAATTCCAGAGGCAAATAATGCATAAGTTTTAAATTGCATGCCCTTTTGAGGAGTGTGATGAGATCTCATGCTGTCCCACTCCACCCCACCCTGGACCTGTAACGTCCCTTGGTCCACAGTATCCAGATGGTGTCCATTGCCTACCTGTTAGTCACTCAGTGACCGCGTCGGCTATCTGGTCAACTAAGGAACTACTGGAGTGTTTGTGTGTGACCTTGTGTGGTCCCCCATGCTGTGCTGGGACGCCAAGGTCATTCAGCTCTTCTCCTCTCACGCAGGCATCGTACCACACACACACACACTTACACACACACACTTACACAAACACACTCACACACTTACTCACACACTCACACCCACACACACGCTCACGCACACTCATGCACACACACATGCACACACTCACACACAGTCTTACGCAGTCACACAAACACACACTCACACTCACACACACTCACATAATAACAACATTCTAAAGCTTTTCAGGTTTCCATTTCTAAATCTTTCAAAATTTCTCCCACAAACCAGCACCAAAGTTCTCTGAATCACACGGTCAGTTTAGTCCCCGTTATGACCCCACTCCCAGGATCAACTTCTGTTTTAATGAGCTTTTGCATGTCTGAGACTAAAACACCCAACAAGAACAACTTAGAGGGCTGGGGATACAGCTCAGTCAGTATGCACAAGGTCCTGGGTTCAATTCCCAGCACCAAAAAAAAAAAAAAAAAAGAGAGGCAGGAAAGTTTACGGGGGGCTCATGGATTCAGAGATCTCAGTCCATGACAGCCAGCTCCATTGCTCTGCACCCAGCTGAGCCAGCCCTTCGTGGGGGAGGGCCCAGCAGAGAGAAGCTACTCAGCTCATGGGGGGCGGGGGCAGAAAGCAAAGAGGGAGACGGAGAGGAGGGGCCACAGAGCAGATGCACCCTTCCAGGGCACAGCCCAGTGACCTCCCCTAGCCACACCCCAGCTGCCTAGAGTTGCCACCCGTCCATTCAAGCTAGGATGGACTGATTAGGTTACACTCTCACCATCCAGTCTTTTACCTGTAAATATTCCTGAATCAATACCTTTGGGGACAGCTGCTTTCTAAACCATCACACTATTATTACTACCCTCTCCCCAGAGAATGGAGCCTGCTTTCCACCAGGGGACTCAGCGCATCACCATAAAAGGCCTTCTGTGGTACTAGAGTGGTATTAGAATCTCAGGGTGCTCTACCACGGAGTTACGGCCCAGCCCTTTTTATTGTTTATTTTGAGTCAGGGTCTCACTAAGTTGCCCAGGCTAGATTCAAACCTGTGATCCTCCTGTCTCTGCCTCTGTCGTCGCCAGGGTTACAGGTGTGTGCTACTGCACCTGGCCACAGAGTTCTTTGGTGGCTCTGGGGAGATTCATCTTCTCGGGAGTGATCAGATCACCTTCTATCACCTCTCCTGCTTGGTCAGAGAAAATAACTTTGATTCCAATGCAGCATCTGCTACAGGAGCCAAAGCTGGTTACCTTCAGAGGGACCCTAGGTGAGCTTGGATTCCAGCTGCCGGCAGGGACTTGGCTCCCTGGATTCCCCCTCTTCTGTCCCCTAGCAATAGGAGAAGAGCTAAATGTTTCATTCATCAGGGGAAATAAACAAACAAATGTAATAACAAGAGGGAAGCAAATGTCCAAGAAAGCGTACCTCTCCTTTGCCCACTAACACTCCACCTATTTGGGGTGAGGGGGTACCAGGATTGAACTCAGGGGCACTCAACCCCTGAGCCCCATCCCCAGCCCTATTTGGTATTTTATTTAGAGACAGGGTCTCACTGAGTTGCTTGGCACCTCACTGTTGCTGAGGCCGGCTTTGAACTCACGATCCTCCTGCATCAGCCTCCCGAGCCGCTGGGATGACAGATGTGCACCTATTTTAATATTATACTATTTTATCATTATACTATCCATTATTATGTGTTTATTGCATTTCTATTGGTTACATAATTCTTACATAATTCTATTACCAGGTTCTGTGCTACTGTTCCTTTCCCTCTAAAATCTGCTTCTTCCCCCACCTGAGCTCCCACCCCAGCCCCTAATAATGAAACCCACTCCCCCAGCAGCTCTCCTGTGTTGTAAAAGCTGCCGTCTCAGCGGTCACCTGAGTATGACTTTCCTCTGCTCTTTCTGCTGGTGAGACTTCCTTCTGGTTTCTCCAGACAGTGAGAAGGAAGAGCCCTGGACCGTGACTGAGGACTGCAGGTAACATGGGGGTGGTGCTCCCTGCACCCTAGCTGGGGCTCGTCCGCTCCTAGGGGAACCGACACCTGACACAAGGTAGATTTTCCTTTGAAAACCAACCCCATCTAGGCTAAGTGAGAAATGTGTCTGTCCCCTCTGGCTTGACCTTGACCTTGCCCCTAGAGACCCAGCCAGCCCAGACCCCGATTGACAAGTTTTAATATCCACGGCCCCACGTTTCTTGAAGATGGCTCTACCCACCCTCCAGATCCATTACTCTCAACTCTGAATAAATATTAGAACACTTTGGGTGTTTTAAAAATAAACAAACAAAAAAAAAATACCCTTTCTGCAAACCCTAAACCTACACCAGTTTGTGTCCCCACAGACTGGAATGCACACCCCTAGGTGGAGACCTCAGATGGTAATGAGACAGGTGACACATGAAGACGCACGATAAAGAGCCCAGGAGGCAGCCAGAAGTCACCTCTGCCCGTGACATCAAGAGACAGATCCTTCCCCTACAGATGCCGTAAAGGGGTCCATCTTTTGTCCTTTGTTTGAGCTGGTGCACCCCATCCCCCTAGGAAGCCTTGCCTGTGCTTAAATTCTCCCTGAGTCTACTTTTATTTCCAACCTCTCTGAACTCAAGGACCCAGGCTCGGGTGACCACTGGAGTCCGATGAAGACAACCAAATTTCCATCATCGATGGGATGGATCAGAACATGGCGGTCTATTCATTCAGTGGAACCCATGGCGCCTGCCCTGGTATCCTGCAAGGACAGTTCCTCTTCATGACACTGGGAAGAGGCAAAAGGAACCTGTTGGGAGTCGCCCCGGCTCCAAAGACTAACTTCCCCATCCCCCAAGAAGAGCTGTCCAATGGTGAGCCCTGCTGGCTCACCTGATGCTTACCCACCAATCAGACTAGCCCTGCTGGCTCACCTGATCCTTACCCACCAATCAGACTAGCCCTGCTGGCTCACATGATCCTTACCCACCAATCAGACTAGCCCTGCTGGCTCACATGATCCTTACCCACCAATCAGAAAGCACCCCATGTCAACTGTCAAACCCTCCAACCATTAAAACTGTCATAACTGTCAAACCGCCCCAGCTCTATAAATATGCAGAGCTGTTCCTCAATAAACAGGCATTTTCTCCAATGGCAAGCCTTGATGGTTCTTTCAGAACCTAGGGTGACAGAAGTCAAAAGAGTAGCACCCTGTTCTGGTGCCTGTCTTCGTCTGCCCCTGGGTGATGACACACAGGGTACATTTACATGACGATTCATGGAGCTGTACATACCAGGAGCGGTGCTCCCCACTGTAAAACTCCATAAAAATTCTTGTAAAAAAGCCCAAGTTATATCAAATAGAAACCATTTGTCCCAGAGACTCTGATTCACTTGGCCTTAGGTAGGCCCAGACAGGGGAATCTATATATATATTTTTTTTTTTCAGTACTGAGGATCAAACCACTTTTCCACTGAGCCACCTCCCCAGCCCTTTCTTATTTTTTTTATTTTGAGACAGGGTCTTGCTAAGTGCCTCGTCTGGCCTCAAACTTACTGTCTTCCTGCCTCGGCCTCCCAAGTCGCTGGTATTACAGGCTTAGGTTGGGGCCTTGGCTTTCCATTAGGACCATCAAGAAAGATTTGAAAATCCCAGTGCCCGTCCGGGGTGTTTCCCAGACCCATTGTAGCGGAGTCTCTGGAGTAGGGCCTAGGCATCAGCCTGCTGTAGAACTTTCTAGATGGCTCCATCGTCATACGGTCCATGGTAAGAACCACTGTTCTCACCTCGACTGCCAAAGATGGCCGCACCCAGATGACTATCAAGTGAATGCCCAGTGACATGGCCTTGGTGAATGGGCCCATTGACATAGAATCTGACCCAGCCCTGATGGTCTTTTCTTCCCCCTCCCTCTGCGCTGGATGGAACTGTACCAGGCAAGCGCTCTACCACCGAGCGACATCCCCAGCACCCCCGCCCCATTTTTTATAACAGGTCTTCCTGTGTTGCCCAGGCTGGCCCCAGACCCCTTTGGCTCATACAATCTCCCTGCCTCAGCCTCCGGAACAGCTGGGGCCACAGGTACAAGCCACCATACCCAGAGGGGACAAAAATGAGATAGGACTGGCAGTCTCCTCCCCTCACCAACTCCGGGCAAGTTGTACCAATGTCCTGCGGTTACCATACACAGACTTTCTCTCCAGGGCCACCTTTAGTCAACAGCAGCATGATTCCCTAGGAGCAGCTTCGCTCCCCTGTCCATTGGGTTCTAGAAGCACGCTTCCCGGAACCCCACTTCCCTGTCCAGCTCCAGGTTAGAGTTGCCAACAGCTGGTGCTCTGGGCGATGGGCGACACAGATGTCACCCATCAGCATGGAGAAGGTTCCAGGTGGCGAGACGGATGCAGAGGTGCTAACCGGCTCCAGCCCAACCAGCGGCGACCCCCATGCACCAGCAGATGTGGATTCCCAGAGGCAGCAGTGACAGAGCCAGCTACCTTCCAAGGGCAGCCCCCTTTACCCGTCTCCCTCCTGCAGCTGAACATGACTGACATCGGGCTTTCCCTGCAACCTCCACCTGCTCACCTGTGTCAGGGCCTCTGGACACCTGTGAGCCCCTTTTCCCTGATCCCCTGACCCCCTAACACTCTTGGGACTATTTCTGATTCCATCCTGATTGATATATAAGAGAAAGGCGGGGGGTGGGTCTTCCAGAATATTAGAAATGTCCCATACGTCCATCTACCTAGCAGGTTCCCCGGGGTCTACTTATATTTAAAAATTCATACTTGAGAGGTGTTCCCTGGGCCCGTCACAGGCTACACCTCACTACCTTTCTAAAAGTGCGACGTTCACAACTTCATCCGTGAAAGCACAAGGCCCTTCATAGGTGGGGTGCAAGGCCCTTTCTGTCACCTGCACGAGCCACAGATTCCTGTCCCCTTTTATATGCTGCCGCTGCGGCTGCCGTTGGGGCTGTTGAATATGCAACAGTCCTTCCAAGGACTCCTCTGCCTGCTGGCTTTGACAATAAGAGATCATGATTACAAATGGCTTTCGACTGGGGAAGGATCTCTGGTCTTCATTAAGGTTTATTTGTGACTGTTCCAATGGTGGTTTCTCAGAGAAGAAAAAAGAATGCCGATGGTAATTAGGCCTCCCTAATTGCAGTAGTCACTGATTGCCTGTATTAAAAACATTTGAGGAAGTGTAGCAATTAGAGCTTTGGGAAATATTTTAAAAACAAAAGAAAAAAAAAATAGAGGCCTCTCGGTGCAAGGACACAGAGAGGCAGCAAAGGAGCCCCTGCCCAAGTCGGAGTGGACCCTGAGCCACCACCGACGTCTGGGCAGAGCACCCCCTTTGGATGGCGGCCATGACGGTCTGAGGAAGATGAGGTATTTTCCTCCCTCCTCATTCTGCAGATGTGGTTGTGAATGTGCCCGCGAAGCCGCGATTTAGAAGAGATGTTTTGCAAACAGTGCGTAAGAATAATGTGAATGCCGAGCATATGATACTTAGACCTGTTAAAATCTATATGACCATCTACAGCCTTATTCCCATTTTAAAGATGAAGACATTGAGGTCTTCCTTTGGAGAAAGTTGGAAAGTTTCTCAAGGACACACAGCAGGTGTGAGACCCCCAAATCTGCTTGATTTCAAAACCCATGCTCAGAACCAATCCATTATTCTATGGCCTCTGCAGTCCCAGGACCCTGGATGCCACCAGCACCCCAGCAAGGCAAGACCGTATGCAAACTCCCAGCACCCTGTACCACCAGCCCTTCGGCCTGCGTCCCTCAAGAGCGTATTTCCAATCACCAAAGCTATAACGACTGACTCTCTTGCCTATCTTGTCCCTCTCCAGCCCCGCACAAGAGTTGGGAAGAACCTCTCAGTCCCCCTACCTCAAGTTCCCTGAGAATGAGGTCTGAGTATCTCTCCACCCCCCTCTTCAAATAAGACCTTGGATCTGAGATCTTTCATTATTCCTTTAATTCTACTTTGAAGGATTCTGATCAGAGTCATCGTTCAGCTCCAAAATTCTTCAACTGCCAATCAATTTTTTTTTACTTTTTCCTCTGGCCCTTTGGCCCCCAGGACCCTGATACTAGAATGTAAGTTCCACAAAGGAAGAGATGTGGGTCTGTTTTCTCTCCTGCTATCACACTAAAATAGTAATTGGAACATAGTAGGTGCTCACAAAAATATTTACCAAATCACCAAGAGCTTTCTTTTGTCCCAATACAAGTATGTCCTCTCCATTTCTAGGCATCTCTTGATGCATGATGGTTTCTCAACTGCCAGAGAGGCATCTGCTATGCTTCTTTCCATGAGTCAGTGTTATAGCTTGGGTCTAGAATGATCCTCAAAGGACTGGTCCCCGGTGCAGCAGTGTTCAGAGGTGGGGTCTGGCTGCATCCGTGGATTAACCCATCCATGAGTTGCCATTGAATGGACTATTGGGAGGTGATGGGATCTACAGGAAGGAGTCTAGTGGGAGGAAGTGGGTCACGGGGGTCAGGCCCTGGAAGAGTAGAGCTTGTTCCCAGTTCTTCCTCCCCCTCTCTCTCTCTCCTTCCTGGCTGTCGGGGTAAGCAGCCTTCCTCTCTCCCATGCCCTTCCGCCATGATGTAGCAGCCTCTCCACCAACCTAAACGTCATAGAGCCACCTGACCGAAGACCAAGGTCTCTGAGACCATGAGCCAACAATCAATCTTTCCTCCTTCAAGTTGATGTTCTCAGGTATTCTGTCACAGCAACAAAAAGCTGACAAACACAACTTTTCTAGAATCAGACACAACACCTTCCTAGCCCAGATAGGTTCATTGGGCCCCTCTTGGAACCCATTTGTATTTCTAAAACAAGACGATGACCTTCGTGTCACTGTGCAGTGCCAGTCCAGGTAAAGATGATCCCAGATTTACCTGCGTAGTACCTGGAAGAGAGGGTGTGTCAACCCTACGGGTCTTATGTCCAGGATGAAGCAAGAACCAAAACTTTATTTCTATCTCTTAATTGGAACTGGCACCCCAAGAGAAATACTGGTCCGTTTAGTGAGGCATGCTAATTGCTTACTCACCTCCTACTGACAGTGACAACAGGCTTGGTTAAGGGTTTTTATTAGGGCCCATGAAAGGGAAGGCTGTGTGGCAAGTTTCTGGGTTTCGTGAAAGGGGGAGACTTTGCACATAGATGCTGAGGGCGTGGGGGAGGGGGATGCCAAGTGCCAGGGAAGGTGCAGGTGAATGAGGAGCCAGATTCTGGAGGGCGGAGGACAGATGGCAAGAGAGCAAGTAACGCAGATCACAGGCCTCAGACATGTTTTTGGATCTGAAATGTTTTGTTGTTCAATTTAAAACAAATTGAATCTTTTCTGATATATGCACCAGGTGTCATCCTAAGTACTCTGAGTGCACTCCTGCATTTACCCTCCTTGCAATCCCACCAGGTGGGAATTATTATCACTCCCGATTATGAATGAGCAAAGCGAGGCCAAGAGCATTAAAGGAACGCTCGGAGTCACCCAGCTAGTGAGCGGCTGAGCCGTTCAGACTCAAGCCCATCTGTTGTGAAGGTCCGTGTTTCTGAGCACTGTGAAACAGAGGTCCCTGGGCTTGCAGCATCTGGAAGCTTCCCTACCACCCACCAGTCTCTTGATTCATTCTGGAACTAACTTGTTAAGTGTCTGCAATGACCTGAGCACCCTGTCCTGTTTCCTGTATAAGCAACATGTCAAAAAGTCCTCTCGGAGATTGACTCAGATGATTAATTAAGCACAGGCTCTTATATCTTTATGACTCATCCTCTCATGAAACAAATCTGTAAGTGTATGGAAAAAACAAGAAAGTGCCATCAGATGGCCAGAGATTTGAAGTCGAAGCTAAAAATGCAGAAGTAGACAGTATAGGAACTATAGATAAACCAAAGCGGAGGAAACCATCACTTCAAACATGGAGAATCATCAAAGAAAGCAGGAATACAGGAGGAGGGACCCAAGCTCAGGATGAGCCCGGGAGCCCAGGATACAGTCATTCCTTGGTATCAGCAGAGGACTTGGTTCCAGAACCCAGGTATGAAGGTTCATAAAACAGCATAGTATTTGTTCATTCATTCATTTATTTGTTTGTTTATTTATTTATTTATTTTTATTTTTTAAAACAAATGACAGCAGAATGCATTACAATTCTTATTACACATGTACAGCACAACTTTTCATATCTCTGGTTGTATAGATAGTATGTTGACACCAATTCGTGTAACAGCAGAGAATTTGAATGTAGCCAATACATATCCTCCCATGGACTCTAGATTACTCATAATACCTAATACAATGCAAATGGTCTGTAATACCAGAAAAAGATCTGTACGTGTTCAGACACAGCCATCATAGTCCTAACGGCATTTTCTATTAGCAGTTGGTTGAATCCCCAGATTTAGGTGGCTGGCTGCACTTGTCAAGGTAATTAACTGGGGAGAATAAACAACCAAGCCAGCCCTTGTGTTAAGCAATGTGACGCTTACCAGGTAAAGGCACTGACGAGAGGAAATTAAGAAGTCCCATGACCGAATGCATTATGTTGACAATGATTAGCATAAAGAATAAAGTGAACATCTTAAAACCCACAGAAAGGAGAAAAGTGTCCCATATACCTACCGTTCCTTATCGTCTTCCTGTTTTTGTTTTTAATGGAAGAAAGCCTAGGTTTTGAATAGGTATGAATGGGGGATAAAGAAAGAGGTTAAGCATATAGGAGAGCATCATCTACATAGCAAGATCTCTGTTGAGGTGGATTAGGTTGAAGGGTTCTTCCTCTAAAGCAGGAGAAAACAAAACCCTAAGAACAGGAGAAGATGTAGCTCCATTGTGAGGTTGATAGGCCTAGAATTGAGAAAGATCATTCCCTGATAGCCCCTGTTCTCTCTATTTGGAATAATTACTATATTCTGGCTTTGTTCTTAACATATAATACTTCATTTGAATCTCAAACAACAACATACAGATTAGAAAAACAAAAACAGTACCTGTATCAAAGGAATAGTATCCTAAATATATAAAGAACTCCTACAAATCAACAATAAAAATCAACAACTCAATGGTTTCAATGGGCAAAAACCATGAACAAATAATTCGCAAAGGAATGAGCAATAGGCACAAGAAAGGGTTCTCATTATTGTTTGTCATCAGGGCAAAGCCAACAGGAACTGTCATTTCATAACTATTAGAATGGCTGAAATCACACAGACTGACTGGTGTCAAGAAGGATATGGAGCAACTGTGGCTGTTCTGAACCATTTAGAAGTTTCATATGAAGATAAATGTATGTCTACAACATGGCCAGCAATTCCATGCCTAGGTATTTGCCCAGGACAAACAAAATCACTCATTTACAATAACATTTACATGCAAATGTTCATTATAACCTTATTCTTTATAGCCCCAAACTGGAAATGATGCAAATATCCCTCAAGAGGAAGATGGATAAGCAAAGTGTAGTACTGTCCTCGCAGTGGAATGTTCCTCCTTAATACAAAGAAATAAACCACCGATACACACAACAGCGTGACTGCGTCTCAAAAACATTCTGTTGTGCAAAAGAAGTTAGTCACAAGACAGAGCATACTATATGACTGCATTCTGTGGTAGTAGAGCTGAATTAGCTAGAAAGGGGCACAGATTGACTTTCTGGGGTGATGGAAATGCTTTTTATCTTACTTTGGGAGGATTATTTCACAAATGTATGCATCAGTCAAAACTCATCAAACTGAATCTAATAGATGAACAGACATCAATTCAAGGACTGAGAGGCTTTAATATTGTTAAGCTGACAATATTCCTCAAATTGATCTACAGGTTCCGTTCAATTCCTATCAAAATCTTGGTGGCCTTTTGGTTAGAAATTCAGATAGAATTTCAAGGAGCCAAGAAGAGCCAAAGCAAACTTGAAAATAATGAAACTCAGAGGACTCAGACCTCTCCCTTTAACACTTAGAGCTGAGTTACAGTGTGGGGTTGGCAGGAGGCTAAACACATAGATTCATGGAATAGAATTGAAAAGTCCAATGTAAGTCTTACATTTATAGTAAATTAATTTTCAACCAGGGTGCCAAGACAATTCAGAAAAATAGTCTTTCAACAAATGGTACTGGGACAACTAGATATTCATATGCAAAAGAATGAAGTTGGACCCCTGCTCCACACCATGTAAAAAAATAATAAATTCAAAATTAATAATTCCTAAATGCCAAAGTGAAAACCTTAAAGCATCTAGAAGAAAATATGGTAATAAATTATCCTGACCTTGGGTTAGGCAGTGGTTTCTTAATCATGACATCAAAATCCCAAGTAAAAAGAAAGTAGATAAATTCAACAACATCAAACTAACTTTTTTTGTGGGTGTATTAAGTGACATCATCAAGAAAATAAAATGACAACCCACAGAATGGGGGAAAAAATTCAAAAGTCACATATCGGATAGATTACAGTGTCCAGATTACATAAGGAACAAATACAGGTCAATAATAAAACAACAACAACAACAAAAAAAAAATAACCCATTTTAAAATGAGCAAGTGGTTTGAGTAGAATTTCTCTAAAGAAGATCTAGAAATGACTTCCAAGCTTATAAAAAGATGTTCAACTTCCTTAGTCATTGGGGAAATGCAAATCAAAATCACAATGAAATATCACTTGACACCCACCAGGATAGCTAAAATATAAAAGACAGAAAATTTTATATAAGGGACTTGAGCATCCATGGCTTCTGAAATCTAGGAGGGTCCTGTGGACCAGTGAATCCTCCATGGGCACCCAGTCATTCAAAGCATGAGTGGCGATGTGGGAATTGGAGCCCTCCTGCATTGTGATCAATTAGGATCGTACCAGGGCAGAGCCTCTTTGGAAAACAGTTTGACAGTTTCTCCAAAAGTTACCATGGGACCTAGCAATTGAACGGTCACCTGGATACCCGTCACTGATGAATGAAAAAATTCAATCCGTATCCTTGCCATGGAACGTACGCAATGAAAAGAAAATAAAGTATTAGCACACGCTACAACGTGAAATGCCATTCTAAGGGAAAGATACCAGACACAAAGAAACATACTGTACGATTCTGTCATATGAAAATGTCCAGAATAGACCAATCCTATTTTCAGACAGTTGATAAAGTCAACTAGAGGCTTCCAGGCCCTGGAGAGGGGAGGGACGTAGGGGTGGGGTTGGGGGGTAGGGTGGTTAATGGGAATGGGGCTTCTTTTGGAGTAATAAAAATGTTCTAAAATTAGATCAGGGTGACAGGTCTACAACTTTGCATATATACTAAAATCACTTGACCATTTAATCATACACTTTAAACGGGTGAATTTTATATCACAGGCCTGATACCTCGATAAAGCTTTTATTTTAAAAATTCACCCTCTGCAAGGTAGCGGGAGTGGGGAGGGGCCAGTGGGTACCGAGGCTTGAAGCCAAGTAATGAGGTTTGGAATTGGTGGCAGTGGGCGTGTAATAGGATTGCTGAGCAGCGAGCGAGGGCACCCCTGTCTGAGATACAATACCACAAAATTGTCATGGCACCCATCTGCATGGTCTCGTTTCCCGTGAGCACCTTGCAGTCAATGGGATGCAAGCTCAGAGGCCCCAGATGTGAGAGGAAGGTCCCCAGGGTGGAGGCAGGGGGACAGCTTTCAGTAGAGAGAGCGAGGGGATACCTGCTGTTCCCTCCTGCCCACATCCCAAACACTCCGGCTTTCACACCCCCAAAAAGAAAAAAAAAAAAAAACACTGAGGACTTGGCTTGCTGTTTCTCAAGTAGAATTTTTGGAACTAAAATATCTACTAAACCTGCTGCCTTAAGCATCAGTCAGGGGGAAAGAAGAAAGAAAGAAAGAAAGAAAGAAAGGCATTTTCCTGGTAATTAAATCTGAATTATTCACAACCTGTTAGACACTTTTTTCCCTCCTGTGATGGAGAAGCATACATTTCCACTTCTTCCCTGAGTCCTTTGCAGTGAAAGTTGAATTGGAGGCTGAGAGCCACAGCTTTGGACCTGAGCCAGGGGCCCAGGCCATGCCTTCACCTGGGTCCCCAACAGACCCATCCCCAACTCACCCCACCCCGGGGGCCACTCCGAGGGGATGCTTTTACCGAATGCTTTATTCCTGCCCCCCCACCTCCATGAATTCCCCCCAAGGCTTGTATATCATGAGGGTTCTTTGAATTGTCACAAGTGGCCTAGTTTCAACCAACTGCGGCAAATCGGGGAATTTATTGACCAAAGTAACTAAACCTTGGAAAGACTAGGAAGCAGCTGCCTTCAGGGGCAATAAAACCAAGAACCCGGGTACTCCTGCTTTGCACGCGGTGACACCCTCCCTCCCACTCCCCACCACGCTCCACTTCCTCTCTCTCTTTTTCTCAGATCTGTTTTCTCCATGAAGCCAGAGACGTGGCCACCCGTGATGGGCAAGCTCGCCTCTGTCTTACAGCTCTAACTCCCAAAGTCTCCAGGGCAGTTCTGATCTTGGCTCAGGTCACATGCCTTTAGTGATTGGCAGTCCCCGTGAAAGTCATATTGTTGGAATGGAAGCAGGAGGGGCTCCCCACACAACAAGGAAAGCGATGTTCCCAGTCAGAAAGGAGTTGAGGTCAAACAAAGCTTCAGATGTCCAGGGCAGCCAGATTCCCACAGCCTAGTGGGAGGAGATTAAGGTTTGGAGCCAGGACATTTGGGTTTGAATGCAGCTAGGTCATTGAAAAGGTCATTCACAACTATGTGCTAAATAAAACTCTTTTTAAAATATCTGGCTTCAGGTATTTTGTGATAGCTACAGAAAACAGACTAACACAATGGGGAAGGTTTCTGATTCATCTTTGTAATCCTCTCCTTCTGTGATCTTGGGATCAGTTTCCCTGTCTATAAAATAGGTCTCACCATAAAGGATACAAAGGGAAAATTCCATCTCTTGATAGGAAGAGCTACAAAATATGTAGTCGATCTCAAACCCTAAGTGGAAGTAGCCAGAAGGGCATGCTTCCGGTTATGGGTGGGGGACTTGGGTAGGAAGGAGCAATGGGGTATTCCATGGAACTAGGAAGAGGTGGACAGTGACATCCGGAGTTGTTGACCTCTAAGTTCCAGACAGGAAAACGAGTAGGAATTGACCCGATGAAAGAAGGAAGGGGAATGTTCTAGGCAGAGGTAATAGCATGCAAAGAAAACAAAAGTGAGGAAAATCGTGCACTCAGGGAGAGAACTTAAAGTAGTTCAATGCAACCAGGGCATGCAATGCAGATGGTGCCGTAGGATGGTAGCAACTGGGGCTGAGCCGTGAGCAGGGACGCCACTACCACAGCCACCACCCCAGCCGGGAGCTCTCTGCACTCATGCTCCCCAATGAGGGCTTCACAGCAAAAAGCAACAGGGAGTCGCAGACAGTTTTAAGCAAGAAAGGAGCGTGCTCCAATTTGCAGCGTCTGCAAATGAAGCACATTTGTACCTTCTTTAGACTACCTCACATGAAAACTGCAGACAACAGTGAGTGTTGGCAAGAACACAGAGCAACTGCAACTCATGTGCTGCTAGTAGGATTGCAGAGTGGTCAGATCCACCTTGGCAAACAACTTGGCGGTTTCTTACAGAGTTAAACATACTGACCACGTGACCCAGCAACCCCACTCCTGTAGGTTTACCCAAGGACAACGAAAACTTATGTTCACACAAAAACCTATACACAAGTGTTTCTAGCAGATCTGTTCCAAATCACCCCGCACCGGAAACAACCCAAATGTCCTTCGGCGGGTGAATGCCTAAGAAGCAAACTGGGGATCATTCACATCATGGAGTGTGAACCAGCAATGAAGAAATAGAGAGAGAGAGGGATAAACTACTGATACACACAGGAACTTGAATGAATTTCAAATGAAATATTGCTAAATGCAGAAGCCAGACTCAAAAAGTTCATATACAGTATGATTTCATTTATAAGCCATCTGGAAAAGATAACCCTAGGGGGAGAGAAGAGACACCAGGGGCTGTCAGGGGTTAGGGCTGACTGTAAACTGGTGTTGTGGAGGGATTTGGGGTGATGGTGGAATTACTCTGTGTCCTGATTTTGGTGATGGTTTCATGGCTTAGATGCCTTTGTCAAGACTCATCCATCTGTTCAACTGGAAGAGTGAGTACTGACGCCTGGCGTTCTCAAAAAAAACTAAGTTTTAGTTATTGTGTACTGGACAGGTCACTCCGACGGCACCAAATGGACCAGAGAGGGCCGTGACTAGACTCCGAGAAGCCACTTGAGAACCTGCAGTGAGCATCTAAGTGGTGTCCTGAAATAGGCAGTGGCATCGATGGAGAGAAACAGGCTCACGTAAGCAATATTTAAGAGGAGGACTCCATCGGATTTTGGGACCCGACCGGGAGACTGTGGATCAGAAGGACAGGAAGCCAAGGAGATTAAGGATTTAGAGGCCTGGAGGGAGAGTCATGGAAACGAGGGGCTATGGGTCCAGCTAGAAAGGAGGTCACTTGGGAGGGACTGAAGGACGGGCAGGGCTAAAAGGTCACACAGAAGGTATATTGGGAGGGATTTGGTAGAATAGTTGGCAGGACAGAGAGGTCACCAAAATAGGCCACTGGAGTTTGAGCTTTCAGAGCTAGAACAAGGTGCAAGAAAGAAGGTGAGGCTGGTTAACTTTCCGTCGGTGGCACCCTCTGTGACAGTGAGATTTTTGTCTTGTATTTTGAGACGGGGTCTGGCTACATTGACCAGAGTGGCCTCAAGCTTTTCATCCTCCTGCCTCAGCTCCCAAGGAGCTAGGATTATTCTCCTAGCTCGTGCCCAGCTTGATAGTGAGACATTTGAGGGCGTGTTCTCTGGTTTGGATGTGGTGTGTCACCTAAGGGTTCAGGTGTTGGAGGCTTGGTCCTCAGTGTGGTGATGTTGGGAGGTGGACCTTCAAAAGGTGGGACCTACTGGGAGACCATTAGATCCCTGGGGGCATCACCCTTGGAGGGGACTAAGTAGTTCTTGTGGGACTCCATTTAGTTCCCTACAGAGTAGGTTGTTGTTAAAGAGTAAGACAGCCTTCCTGTCATGCCATGTTCTCTCTCCTCTCTTTCACTCTCTCTTTTTTTATTCTGTCTACTCTCTTTTCAATGTCATCTACCCTGAAGTGACATAGACAAAAAGGCCCTCACCAGAGGCTACCCCATGGTACACTTTCAGCCTTCAAAACTATGTGCTAAATAAAACTCTTTTTAAAATCAAATATCTGGCTACAGGTATTTCGTGATAGCAACAGAAAACAGACTAACACCATGGGGAAGGTTTCTGATTCATCTTTGTAATCCTCTCCTTCGAGGTGTTCGGCACCTAGCTCAGAGGTTTATAGCCTTGGATACATCCCCTGAGGAGCTTAGAAAAATCCTCCAACCAGGCATGGTAGCATGCCCTTGTAGTACCATTTACTTGGGAGGCTGAATCAGGAGGATTTTTCTTGAGCTCAAGGCCAGTCTGGGCAAAATGCTTACGACCCCATCTCAAACAACACAAAACAACAACAAAAAATACCCTCAGGCTTCCTTGGCTACACCCCAGTCAATTATATCCAAACCTCAGTGGATGGGACCTAGACTGTAATTCTTTTTAAACTCCCCTAGTGCGGCCATGTTGGATAATCACTGATCTAACTCATTGCTTATTGAAGAGGTTCTCGGCCCTGACTGCTTAGAATCACCTGGGGAGTTTTAAAATCTGTTTTTAAAATTTACACATGTCGAGGAGTCACCCCCCAAGGATTTGGCCTCACTTGTTCTGCAGTGAGGTACCTGTATCTATATGTTTAAAAAGCTCTTTGGGTGTTTTAATGGGCAGCCAGGGTGGAGGGTCCCCAGCCTGGCCCATGGAAAGCATTTCGACAATGCCTGGCGTGACTTCTGTCTGTATTTACAGCCCTCTACCTCTTCTGGGCCATGGGCCTGTCAACCTAATGACCTCCTCTGTGTCCTCTGGTGCCTCAAACTCAAATTGTCTAAGAGGAAACTCAGCCACCCTTGCAGGCCAGGGTGGAACGGAGCCCTTCACAGTCACGGAGGTTCTGGGAGTCGGGTGCCAGTTCTGGAAATAAAGCTATCCTGTGCCCATAAGCAGAGAATAAAGGGAAAAGAGGGTTTGGGGGTTTTTGTTTGTTTCTTTCTTTCTTTGTGTGTTTGGAGGAGTGAGGGGGATGGTAAGCTCATAACTCAAGGTTCAAAGATCTGGGAAACCCAGCTGGGGGTCATAGGTTGTTGGACTGATGGACAAAAAAAAAAAAAAAAAAAAAAGCAGAGAAGTGGTTTTAAGGGAAGGGATTTCAGCCTCATTAAATCACAGACACTTTGTACGTGCTCCAAATAAATGGCAGTGGAAAGAAATGAATGAACCGGAGGAGGCTCCGGAGCCATCCATGTGCAGAGGTTAATTAGCCTACATGAAAAAGTAAGCGACATCTGCTTACCTGGGGGCGCTCTGGGGATTCTCCAGCCATACTGGGCCATCTCATCGGTCCTCAGAGCTGGTGTATCTGCGGTTCCTTCGCCTGGATCACTCTCTCCCCAGATATTCAGCATGGCTCAGCAAAGTCAATCTCACGCTCCTAATTCCCTGCAGCTCTTCCTGCTGCAATGTTAGTATGTCCCCCCAAGCTCCTGTGTTCAGAGGTGCCATATTTAGATGATTAGAGCTACAACACATTGCTCAGTGGAATAATCCATCTGATGGTTTAGTGACTCGAAATGATTATTAGGTGGTAATTGTAGGCAGGTGGGGTGTGGCTGGAGGGAGAAGGTCACTGAGAATTATATCCTGGGGGATTATATCTTGTCCCCCTGATATCTCTCTCTCTCTCTCTCTCTCTCTCTCTCTCTCTCTCTCTCTCTCTCTCTCCTCTCTCTCTTTCCCATCTGCCATGAATTGAGAAGCTTTCCTCCACACCACACCCTTCTGCTGCGATGCTCTGCCTCACTGAGGCCCAGAGCCATGGAGTCGGCCAACATGGACGGCACCTCGGAAAACGGAAACCAAAATAAGATTTTCCTCCTTTACATTGTTCTTGTCAGGTATTTTTGTCCCAGTGACAAACATATGACTAATGCAGAACATTGGATCAGAAATGGGACGATGGCGGTGACAAACTTCACCATATGGTTCAGAAGACTTTGGAACTGGTTCGCAGGAGAAGTTTGGAAAGATTTGGAGACGCCGGGCTGGAGAAGCCTTGGAAAATGGGGTATGCCGAGCATCATGGGTGATTCTGGTGGGAGCTTAGAAGACCAGGATGATGGGTTGGGGACGTGGCTCAAGCGGTAGTGCGCTCGCCTGGCATGCATGCGGCCCAGGTTCGATCCTCAGCACCACATACATACAAAGATGTTGTGTATGTTGTGTGACCAGGATGATGACAATAGGACTGCAGACAGTAAAGACTGTGCTCATGAGGTTTCCAGAGGGAATGAGGATTCTTTGGGGAATTGGACTAGAGGCCATTCATGCTGCCATGTGGCAAAGAATTTTTCTATTTTTTTGGTCCATATCCTGAGACTTTCTATGGGGCTGAATATAAACAGCACAGCATTTAGGCACGGGAGGTGGGTTTCGATGTCAGCTTTTAGCCAGGTATAGCATGATAATTAGGAGCAGAAAGCAGAGCAGAAGGATTTGGAAAACTTGCAGTTTGGCCAGAAGAGTGCATGTAAAATTGAAGCCAAGAAAGGTGTGGTTGTTGAAGAGATTGCTTCCACTCATGCCAACGGGAAGCTAAGTATTTCGCACAGAGACAATAGGAAAGATGCCTTAAGGGAATCTCAGGACTCAGCCAAAAAAATGTACCCATTGCATGCACAGTGGTGTAGAAGTGAAAAGTAATTTAGGAGAACTTTGGGGTGCTCTGCTCAAATAGGGGTGCTCAGGAAGCTAATTGCCATGGATTTATTTCACGGTGCTCAGTAACCCAGGCACTCAGAGGTCATGATCTAAGTGGACCCACCTACTGCTGGAGCGGGTGGCCGACACTGGCATCATCCTCAGAGTGTAGGAATTCAGAATGTTGGAGTCCAAGGGTCATGGAGCCTTCCGCCAGGATTTCAAAAGAAGGCTGGGAGGCCAGGCCAAGTGCAGCCCCTGAGAGGGTGATGCATCAAGTCATGGAAAGGAAGCCAACGTCATAGTGGAGGCCCCCAGATGAAGAGATACCAGTAACATCTGCCAAGGACAGTTGCTAGCTCCAAAGAGCCAGCCCAAGAGACCCTGAGAACTACAACCAGCAAGGCTGTCGGGGCAGGGATGTCCAAGCACCGTGGAGCTCACAACTGGCCATTATGTGCTCCCCCAACCCCGATGCTGGATGTGGAGTTACAGGACCGAACGTTTGCCAGGCTGGGTTTCAGTCTGATTTTGGTCCCATCTCTTCTTTCCATGCCCCTATTTCTTTTGATGTTTACAGGGTCTCGGAGCAGGGTTCGCCTGGAGTCTCAGAGTCTTTCCACTTGGACTTTTGAGCCATGCAGGAACTGGGAAGGGGCTCTTGGACGTGGACTAAATGCATTTTGCGTTGTGAGATGGGCATGACTATTATGACATCCACATTCCTTCTCTATGAATTCTTATAAGTGATCTAGAAATGATTTAAAGTGTAAGGGAGAATTGTGTAACCTAGGCACAAATGCTAACCCATTTTCTATAAGAGACTTAAACATTCATGGATTCTGGTATCTAAGGAGTCCTGGAATCAATTCCCCACAGATACAGAGGGATGACTGTATTTTTTTTTTATATAAATTTTGTCTATTAAGTGTTTCTCCACTAGCCATAACCCCCATGCCAACAGGGATTTTTGTCTGACTTGTTCCCAGGCATATTCTTGAGCCTAGAACAGTGCCTGAAAGACAGCAGGCCCCCAATCAAAGAATAAAGACAAGAAGCAGTGCAAAATTCAGACTGAGTCCAGATATTATAACCCAATAGGCCCCGGGTGGGATCCAAAAATGGACATGTCCACCAGGTGGTTCTAAAGGAGATGGTCAAAGGCCACACAATAGTAGACACATTTCTTAGCAAAGGGGTTTTTTGCCTGGATACAACTCTCTTGGCATCTGGGTAGCAAGCAGGAAGCTGAGGACCAAGGGGCTCAGGATCCTGGCCAACTTCACTGGATTCTCTCCTGCACAGAAAACACATCTCACATCAGGTGATTTGGCAGAGGCAGTAAGTGTGCATGGGAGGCAGGTGTGTGGGTGACCAGTTCCTTGGAGGACTCCTCTCTGTGACAGTCTAACTACACTCTGGGCAAAGTCCCATGTAGAAGAGCGGCTAAGCCTCCCGTGGGAACAAGCCTTTGCCAAGTAGGAATCGGAGCTTGACAGGGAATTGAGGTGGCACCTCACCGCAACACTCCGCTTGGCCAAAGTCCTGCTTGACAGCCACGTTCGCTGGTGACAGCAACAACGGGCTCTGGGAGGTGGGGGAGGAGCGCGCAGGCTCAGCAGGCCTATCCCTATGTATGTTTATGATATCACACCGATATCAGGAATGTAGCACACAGTGGACAAATGATAATATAAGGGGTAAAATGCTCTTCATTTTAAATGGCACCTAGCCAAGGGATTCTTATACAAGAACTCCTTGATGAATTTTGCTGAGCCTTGCACTGCAAAAAAAATAAATAAAGTAATATATATGTATAAATACATTTGTACATGTGTATATATATGAATGGAATTTTCCATTTCATATGTTATGGATCACAATTCGCTGTGAATAACTGAAACCGCAGAAAGTGAAACCAAGATATATTTATATACTTCAAAACACAGGTAATAGTAAAAGGTGAAATTATTAGGAAATGATGTCTTTTGAGTATTAACTTTTAAAACAGAATGTAGCTCATCATACGTTTATATCATTTAACTTTTTATTAATGGCTGTTTAATAGCCAACGTGCAAAAATTTAACAATCATCTCTGCAAAACCAGCCCCAGCACAACACTGGGCAGATTCCAGCCTTGGGGAAGAACTCATTCACACATTGGGAGAATCCAAGTTTTCCTTACTTGCAGGATGATGTTAGCCTTCCGTTGCTGTAACAAAGTACCTGAGGAAATCAACTTAAAGAAGGAAAGATTTACTTTGGATCACAGTTTCAGGGATTTCTGTCCATGGTCATTCTGAGGCTCTGGTGTATAGAACACCATGGCAGAGAGCATGTGCTCGAGCAAAGCTGCTCACCTTATGGTGGCCAGGATGGAGAGAGAGAGAGAGAGAGAGAGAGAGAGAGAGAGAGAGAGAGAGAGAGAAGGAGCTGGGGACAAGATTCACCCTTCAAGGACATGCCCCCAATGAACTATCTCCTCCAACTAAGCTCTACCTGTTAAGGTTTCCACTCCGTCCCAACAGCACCACCATCTGGGGACAAGCCTTCACCCCAGGATCCTTTGGGAGACATTCCAGAGTCAAATTATATTAAGGACCAAGGCAGGCTCACCTCAGTGCACAGATACGGGGACTGGCACATGGTGAGGTATTCAAACTCCATATTCCTAGACAGGCACAGTGTCGCAAGCCTATAATCCCAGAGGCTCAGGAGGCTGAGGCAGAAGGCTCACAAGTCCAAAGCCAGCCTCAGCAACAGTGAGGCCCTAAGCAACTCAGTGAGACCCTGTCTCTAAATAAAATACAAAACAGGGCTGGGGATGGGGCTCCGTGGTCGAGTGCGCCTGAGTTCAATCCCCAGGACCAAAAGCCATATTTCTTTCATTCTATTTCATTGTTCGTAAGCTTGGATCATAGTCACAGAATCAGGGGTCCCAAGATGGGGTTCAAACATCAGTGGACGAGTAAGAAGGGAGGTTTTATTCCACAGAAGATGTGTTTTCTTTAGGTGATATGGGAAGGAACACTGGATAAATCTGCTGCATTCCCAAGAGATTTTCAGGGACTAAAAACCACCATTTTATTCTAAAGTTCAGATTTTCCTCAGGAGCATCCAGTAAGTAGTACAGACTTTGGAAAGAACAAAACTGAATGAAATCATCTTGACAGACAGGTTTTAATGATGCAAGTCAAGACCAGAAAGAGGAGAGGGAGAGAGGAAGGTGGAGGACCTTTGTGTCTGCCAACAGCTCTGCCCTGGCCAAGGAGAAAGGAAGCTACAGATCCAGCCAATTTCACTTGAAATAAGAACAGGAAACGACATTGTTCTTGGGGGTGCAGCATCCAGAGACAGGGGGGGACGGGCTGATTTAAACAGGTTCTCAGCGCTGGAGATGTGGCTCAAGCGGTAGCCCGCTCGCCTGGCATGCTTGCGGCCCGGGTTCAATCCTCAGCACCACATACAGACAAAGGTGTTGTGTCTGCCGAGAACTAAAAAATAAATATTAAAAAATTTTCTAAAAAAAGAAAAAATAAAAAAAATAAACAGGTTCTCTTCCAGCCCCCGGTTACCACAATCCTAGGCCAGAAGCCTGATTCGGGGGAGATCCAACGATTCAGGTCCTTCATTCACCCCAAAATCCAAATAGAAAAGGGAGTGGTAAAGAGTATGCAAGGAACTTTCATATTGTAGCTACATCAGGAAACCCAGGGGACCCGTGTCCTTAGACCTGTCTTTGAGGGGCAGACAGATCCCTGTCCTGGGATTTTACAGAATAAGAAATGGGTGCAAGGGTTGGGGGAGGGGTTGTATAGCTGGAGGCTTTTCCCAGCTGCCAAAGCAGGTGATGTTGCTGGGGTCCCGTCTGTCCATCATTATCTCAGGATTGGCCAGGCAGGACCTTGTAGCTTCCACGTTAATGGATGTCCTTGTCACACCCCCCGCCTTCAGAACAGGATATCTTCCAATGCTATATCCCAGCTGGGGGAAAGTCTGGCGGTTCATTTTCAAAATCTGGTATTCAGCCTTAATTGGATCCTACTGTAGCCCTCCCATTTTGCCCGCCCTCATTCCAAATTTAGCCAATCGTGTAGAGGGTAGCCCCGAACTCCTCCAATCAGAGTGAAAGGCAACTGGAGCTGTGAGCAGGTGGCGGCCCCACGAGGTGCACCTGCTAACCAGGTTCTAGGAACCGCCCTTCTGCCTGCCCCAGACAGCTCTCCCAAGCATGGAGGACAGGCTTGCAGTGAATCCTAGTCTTCTGCTGTCCCTTGTTGCCTGTCTGTGAGTTCTGTCTCGCCGGAGTCAGGGACATTGATGGCCAGTGCCCTGTGAACCTGCTTCACATGTCAGAACCATGCAACTGATCGGATCTAGAATTCCGGATTCACAGACCCTGTCTGAGATAATAAATATGTATTGCTATCTTAATAATAATAATAATAATAATAATAATAATAATAATAATACCACTGCTGGTAGCAGGCCTTCCCTGGCCCCCGGGGCCCAGCCCCCAGTTCCTTGTTCTGCATGTCAAAGTGGCCAGCTCACAGGGTCGTGATGCAGGCTTGCGGTTTCATGTTTATCTGCCTCAGACATATGTGCCTTTTTGGGAACATCTTGGCCTTCTCGGAGCTTCCTGATAAGGGACGGTCCCGGTAACCCAAGAGTAGCAGGTGTTATTCCTCCCCTGTTTTGGCTAAATTTCCACTGCAGTTATAGAAAGTATATAAGGGAACAAACTTTGGTAATAAAGCGCACACACGCCTCCTCCTGGATGAAGAACCTTGGTGTCCTATGTATTTCTTAACCCCACCGTCCTTCGCCGGACTCGGCTTCTGTCAGCCGGAGGCGGCAACCACAGGGTTGGAGAACATTCTGTCCTTCCTGAACTCCTGAGAGATCACAGCCGCTTTCAGCTAGAGAATGATGGGTGGGTGAGGGAGGTGGGTCTCCAGTGTGGACAACTGTTGGAACAAGCCAGGACCTTTGGGGTACATCCCTCCCCGGAATTCTGCAGGAGGAGACATTTGCATCTGGGGATCATCCTAAGCATGGAGCAGGAAAGCAATAGACATTTATGGTTGGAAGTTTGGAAAAAACAAAAACAAGGAAATATTCTTGTATGTTCAATAAGACTTTACTTATGAACATTATGACATTTCGTATACTTTTTCCTCTGCTATAAAACATTACTCCTCTTTTTAATTTTTTTTTTAAACAAGGAAATTTTATGGACAAAATTTGCTTTTATAAATGCCAGGTGTCCTGGTCCTAAGAGAGGGTGCAGACTGTATGTCAAGCACCCACAGGAAGAAACCTTTTCCCCCTAACGCAGCATCCTCATTTCCCAGTGTCATTTCTGCCTGTTGGCTCTTATTTCTGCCCTTGGAGTGTAAGAATGGGAGATGTGTTCTTTTCTTTGGGTGAAGTGGAAGGAAGGCTCAATAAGATTATTGCAGGTGTAAGAGGGTTTTTTTAGAGATTAAGATGGCACTTTTTAATTCTAAAATTCAGATTTTTCTCAGGAGCATGTCATAAATGGGCCCATCTTTTCAGACTTTGGCATTTGGAGAACAAACACATTGGAATCAAAGTCAAACCCTGGGGACACTCCTTTTGTCTGAGAGATGATGGAGGGGGCGAGGTGGGTACGTGTGTTGTGAAGGGCCAAGGAGATCCCATTTGTGCCTAGAACACGTCTGGGCTTTGGAGAAGGCCAGGGATCATGAGGTCCTCTGTCCTCGTCCATCTTCTCAATCTGTGCTTTGTAACTGCCCACTATAGGCGGGCATGGGAACAGCAGTTAAATTTTAAATGGCCGTCTCAGTCTCACTAGCTGCATTTCCAGTTCTCCACAGTACTGAAGCCCAGTCCTCCTTTGGAAGCCCCTTCTTAGATTTATTTTATTTTATTTATTTTTTCTAATTGCCGCACCCCCATGAAATTTTTATAACACAGATGAGCTGGGTATCTCCTCATGTACTGTGTCTGTGCACCTGTGCTTCATAGGTAAATTCTTTCAGGGTTTTGCACACGCACACCCAAAGCCAGGAACCCGTTTTTGACCCCTGAAGCAATACGATTCCACCAAGATCACGTGTGTTATATGTACCAGAGCCCAGATCAGGGTGAGGGCAGTGAGGTGCCCGTGCTCAAGGTTTACAGAGGCACTCCAAACCCAGGGTCCTACTGAAAAACCAGCCTCTATCTCAGAGCAAAGCCTGTCCAAGGAAGGGACATCACCTTTGTCCTTGGAAAGACCCACAGAGCACTCCTAAGCACATTCCCACCCTGCTAAGTTGTTTATCTACAAATAACAGGAGAGATCTGCTTGTGCCAGGTGTCCCTGACTCAGTCAGGCTAGGTGGAGATCCATAGCAACCTCCTAGCAGCCACCAATCAGCATGAGACAGGGAAATACCTGGGATGCCAGATGATCCCCCAAGTAGTTTATGGTGGTTGATAACGTGTTGGGAAACCACGTAGTTGAGCCGAACACACCTTTTGGCTTAAACCAATCGGTTTAAACAAATCCCCCTCTCGTAGTAACCAATCACCCCTACCCAACTTGTTCCCACCAGTGAATGTGCTAATCATGTTTTAGAGTTGTTATTTGATTTTCCCACAATGTGTGATGATTTGCTAAGAGATGCTATGATGTATGTGGGGGTCCCTGCCTTCTCCAAAGAGTGTATAAAACTGCTGCAAACCCTGGGCTCGGGGCCTCTCAGCGTCACCTGTTGCTGTGTGTGTGCGTGCGGAGGACCGAGCTAGCTCCCAATAAACACCTCTTTGCTGCTTACATCGATCTTGGTCTCTGGTGGTCTTTTGGGGGTCCCAAATTTGAGCATAGCACTACAGATGGAGGTTGGTACCTGAAGTTCAGTTGCCCCCTCTGTACCTCCTGTGCCTCACCCTTGTCTGGGTCCTGATCTGAACTTTGCTATCATCACAGAAAGTTGTATTTGATTAGAATTTTGAAAAGATGCAGCCAAGAGAGACATGAACGTCCATTTGGAAAAGCTGTCCTTTAGTCTAGGGTCAAGTGCAGGCCCGAGGTCCATTGTTCTTAAACCTGGCTGCTAATTAATGAAGGATCATTAAAACCCCTGATGCCTGGGCCCTGCCGCAGGATAATGGGGTCTGATCTCTAGGAGGGAAGCCTGGGGAGGGGACCTTTCTCAAGCTTCTGGGTGATTCTAATGTGCAGCCTGAGCTGAGAATCTCCTCTCTGCGCAACAAAGGCCCCAAATCCCAGCCAGGGAACACACCTGAAGGACATCTCCACTGATACCTCCAACCCCTGACCATGGAGTTGCAGAGCTGGGGCCCCCCAAGAAACTGAGGCAGCAGGAGGAGCCCCTCTTCAAACCCTGGTGGTCAAGTCAGAAGGATTTCAGGCATGTTGCTCATAACCACAGGAATGAGTTTATTGGAGGAATAGAGAAAAGGAAAGGGGACACTCTCAGGGTAGAGAGGGGTCCTCTCAGAGAAGAGAGGACAACATCCGTCTCCGGCACTCTTTTATTGAGGATCCCAGAGAAGTTTCCAGAGAGTCCCACCCAGGTCCCTCTCTTGGCTTTTGAGGGACAGCAGGGTGACATCAGACTTTCAAGTCCCCACTGCCATGACAACTCTAGGTCACTTTGGCCCATGCTGACCAGTTCTAACTGGATTCTTTTTTTTCAATATTTATTTTTTAGCTGTAGTTGGACACAATACGTGTATTTTATTTTATTTTTATGTGGTGCTGAGGATCGAACCCAGGGCCTCACACATGCTAGGCGAGTGCTCTACCTCTGAGCCACAACCCCAGCCCTCTAGCTGGATTCTCAACCGTACATTCTTATAGATTTTATGATTAGGAGAAACTATCCTTATCTCCCAGAGTTTCAGGATCTGGTCACAAAAGTCTCCTCCTTCGGGGTGACTTGGGTTCCTCTTATCAACATGATGTGGGGCCTGCATTTCTCCTGCAGTGAACAGGTAGTTTGCTGAGGAATGTGTCGTAGCCTGTCCACTAGGGCCAGGCAGGGCCGCAGGTACATGGCATCTTGGAAAACCAACCATGTGGGGGTCAGCACCGTGGGCCCACTTTGTAGAATGATTCTCTTAACCTCGTGTTCCCACCATCTCATCTGTCTATCAGCTCTGTAACACAGGGGGCTTCGGCTGCTGTGTGGGAAACAGGGCTTAAATTGGTAAAGGAAGATTTGTGGTGTGAGCACGTGGAGCCGTGCTGTGTCCAGGGAATTTACGTCCTAAGTATCACATGGTTAAATCTTGTTTGTTTTATTAACCTTTCTCTGCAGGACTTAACCGGACTCTGTAACCGTGAAATGGCCATGAACCCCAGGAGGTTCTCAGATCCAGTGAGGACTGTGGCCGTGGGGATTCGTTGATTAGCATACTTCCCTGACCTTCCATCAGCACCAAGGAGACCCTCTTAAATGTCTTTAACAACATGACCCTGGTTAAATGCAGTGGTCACTTCTCATGAGTCCCAGATGAATAAAAGGTGGACATTGTAATGACTAAAGGTGTTGGCAGGATTTTACCTCCTCTCCTGGGTGACTCTGCTAATGAGACCAGGCAAAGGATGGGCGGTTGATGATCAAAGAAAAGGAAATGGGTAGATGGCGCTTCCCTATCAACCGTTGCTAACAGCCTCGGGGGAAGGGGAGGGTTGACTTTCCCAACTCAAGCATCACCCTCTAGAGGGCCCTCTGGCTCTCTTCCTGCCTGTGAGTCCTGTGGGCTGAGAAGAGAGGAAACCTAAAACCTATAAAGAGGCAAAACACCCTCCACTCTCTTGGGCTCAGCTCTACTGGGTCCCCTCCTCTCCAGAGGAGTCTGTCCTGCTGTTTGTCTCTCCTCTCTCTCTCTCTCTCTTTCTCTCTCTCTCTTCTCTCTTTCTCCTCTCTCTCTCTCTCTCTTTCTCTCTCTTTCTCTCTTTCTCTCTCTTTCTCTCTTTCT